>NC_050447.1:69612603-70253951 GCF_903995425.1 Onychomys torridus | reverse complement strand
CATAAAGAATGGTACAAACAGCTATTCACCCATCTATAGCCATCAGTGAGGAACCTCTTTGCCAGCCTTCAGAATGCAGTTCCCACCCTTTACCTGGTGGCTTGTGTTCACGGCAGTGTTTAAAGACTGCTTAACATTTTCCCACTGCTCCACACGGTAGCCCAGTTACTAGAGAAACGACAGCCTTTTCCATTTCTGCCGGTGGTTTCTGTATCATCAGCACATCACACTTTAACTGGGCAGGATCTAGGTTTATTTCAGTCTATGAAAAACTAAAGTTCAAAGCAAATTCAATCTTGCTTAAGGGAACATTGTAAAATAACAATTCTTGATATTACATGCCTCCTAGGATCCATTTGGAACCATAGAGAATTACATCGTTGTGTGTCACTGTTCCGAGAGTCAAAACAAATCTGGACAGCTGAAACATATTAAAAATGCACCAAGCTTATGAAGTCTCAAACAAAACTTGAATTTCCTTATACATACTCCTGTCAACTGAAGTTATTTCCTGTACATCACTTCTTTTGCAAACTGGTCTACTTCCTTTCATGTGACCTAGATTGGCCACAAGATCAAGGAAAGAAGGATTGAGACAGCTTGTGATTTCTGTCATGAGACAGAGACCTTTTACTTCTCCTAACTCTAGAAAGTGACCTGCTCCGGCTTCGAAAGAAGCTTCTCCTTCTTGGAGATCTTCGCCGAGGTGGAGGATGACAACGACCTCAAGAGGGAGGTGGGCCACAATTCCGATTTCTTTTTTCACCATTCAAAAGTTCCACTCTTACATGGCAGCCACAGAGTGTTCTCCCATCTAGCTCTTGGACAGCATCAGCAGCATCTTGGGGATCCTCAAATTCAATGAACGCAAAGCTAGGAGGAGAGTTTCGAGCAACCCACACACTTCAGAAGTGGTCCATAACAGCCAAAAGCCCGTTCTAATTCAGTCTTGTTTCCAAGATTAACTACATACACCTCACAATCTAACGGACAGGAATCACAATGCATTTTGAGATCCTGGGTTCAAAAAAGTCGAAGCTCAAATTCCAACACTCCAACAGGCCCACCCATGCCCTTGGGAATCTGCTACTGTAGATGCTCTACGTTCCCTGACATCCACCAAATGGCAGGTGAAGAGGAATTTCATTGTGATTTTTGTCTTCCATTTCTCTGATGGCCAATGATGGTGAGCATCTTTTCACATATTTATTGATAATCTTGCCCACTGTGCATCTTTTCTGGAGAAGACTGTTCAAAAATCTTGCCCATTTTAAATTAGGTATTTGTCTTTTTACTTCTGAGTTCCAGGAGTGCTTTATATAGTCTGAATACAAGGTTTTTCTATGACATGATTTGCAAATATATTCCCCCCATTCTGTGAGTTTCTTCTGTCCTGGATTATTTGTTTACACTGTGAAGATATGGTTTTGCCAAGGCGCTCTCTGATTGGTTTAATAAGGAGCTGAATGGCCAATAGCTAGTCAGGAAGAGGGTAGGTGGGACTTCCAGAGAAGAGAAGACTCTGGGAAGAAGAAAGGCAGAGTTGCCAGCCAGACATGGAGAAGAGACAGGAGGTGCAAGATGGGAGAGAGGTAACACCACGTGGCAGAGCATAGATTAAAAAATATGGGTTAATTTAAGTTAGAGATAGTTGAGACAAGCCTAAGCTAAAGGCCAAGCTTTCATAATTAATAACAAGTCTCCAGGTAATTATTTGCAGAATGCCATCCAAAGGTAGTCCGACAGGAAAGCTTGCTACATTTTTCCTTTTTTTGCATGTCTGCACCTATGTGATATAAATGTTTATGTGTGTTCACATGTATGTGTTGTGTGTGTACTCATGGAGGTGATACGTTGACATCAAGTATCTGCTTCAGTTGTGCTCCATGTTATTTATCGAGGCAGGATGCTTGTAGAATCTGAAGATTGACAATTTGGTTACTCTCCCCAGCCAGCTGGCCCCAGAACTCCACAATGGCAGCCTCCCAATGGCTGCGGTTATTGGTGGGCCACTACACATGCCTGGCTTTCCTGTGGCTTCTGAGGAACTTCACACCTGTAGAAGTGCTTTTATCCACTGAGCCTTCTCCCCATGCTGACTCCATGCTGTGAGTCCTCTTCCAGGTTCTTGATATTCTCCACAGCATAAAACCCTGTTGTTCCTATCATGTCCAACTTGCTTGTTTTTTCTTTTGCCATTTGTGATTTTGGCATCATATATAAGCAACTGTTACTTGACCCCCAAAGCATGAAGATATGTGTCTGTATTTTCTTCTAAGAGCTTTATAGTTTTAACTCTTATTTTGAGTTGATCTTTGTAAACGTTTAACTTATTTTTTTTTACAAATGACTTTGTCAGTTGCCCTCAACACTATCCTCTTCCCCGCAATTAAAATGGCATTGGTGACATGATTAATATTGTTCCAGGCGTTAACTCTTCTCCTTCTTGTATTACTAGAACCAGTTTGTTTTCTAAGCACAGAGCCATCCAGTTCGAGGCTCTGTGGCCTTTGCTGCTCGGTGTAGCCATCTGATCAAGTTCCAGCCCAGGAATTGCAAGCGCAAGTGAGACATACAAGCCCCGGAGGGAAATTTTCTCAAAGAAATCGCTTCCTCTTTGCTAACCTTCCTCTCTTCTCAGAGGCTTTGGTATGCATGCAAGGGAGCCAGCTTTGAGAATGCACACATGGGTATCTCTAAAAGGTTGACAGAGAAACAAAATGGACCAAACCGTGTTTCTGGATGACCCCCAGGGCTCAGCGCAGTGCTGACTACTGCTCATCCACCCAGCTTGGGGCTGTTACAAGCTAGAGAGGAAAAGCTTTCAGTAATGGCTACCTCTTTCTGGGGTCGGGCTTTGTCCCAGCAGCTTACACACGATGCTGATGGTTATGCCACCTTTAGTGTATATTTATATAGAATAGGTTTTGTCTTCTGTCTGTCTCCCCCACTCCACCCCTGTGTGTGTGTGTGTGTGTGTGTGTGTGTGTGTGTGTGTGTGTGTGAAGCCTGAGGACAGATGTTTTCCTCAGACGCTGTCTACTTTGTTTGAGACAAGGTTTTTCATTGGCTTGGGGCTTGTCACATAGGTGAGACTGGCTGGTTAGTGATCCCTAGAGAATCATCCTCATCCTGTCTCTGTCTCCCAGTGCTAGGACTACAAGCACACATCACCATGCTCAGTTTGTTAAATTAATTTTTTTTTTGATAAACATGGGGACTGGAGGTAAAACCCAGGCCTTCCTGCTTATTTATGAAACACTGGAATGACCGAGCCGTCTTCCCAGTCAATGTCTGTCTACTTCCTACGGATCAGAGTTTCCATTTCTGCCGTTTACAAACCATTTGACTGCAGGTAGTGGAAGTCTTTCACAGTCTTAAAATTCATTTGGCTCTTCACCTGCACAGGTCACTAGACTTTCAGACTAATTTGTTTACTCTCTCATCCTCTCCTTTCTGTTCCCAACGTTGTTAGATTTTCATCTTCTAAAACTCTGTATTATCACAAGAAATAGCTACAATGGCACAGTCATGGTGTGTGTCAGTCTGCAGCCCATGTACAGGAGTCAGTCTAACATGGATAGCAGGGTCACACTCAAGACTGTCCAGCCAGTCCCACTGGAGGAAGTCACAGGACCTGCCTCCGACACTCCAACATTAATGGGAAGGGGAACAAACCTGGACTGTACACACATACCTCTTGACTACCACTGTACCTCTCTACTCAGGAGAGCCAAAGCTTTCGAAATCACTGGTCCATTTTACGAGGGGCATCGGTGAAGGGCAGGAGAGGAGGGAGTGGGTGTGGTTATATGAGGTGAGGAGCTTCCCTTTCAGGATGGGGCAGCATGATGATGTTCATAACCAGAGTAGGGTGGGGCCAGCCCAGCGCTTGTTAATTGCCTTACTTTTGACTTTTCTTATGAGGTGGTTAGAAATACATCGCCATGGGATGCTATTTCATTTGGTATGACGCCGGGTGAGTGCCCTCTATTATAACAGCCTCTTTCCCACTCCTGCTAGAATATAGCAGAAAGCGGTTTTTCTAACGAAATATGCAGTTGGCATCAGTCACTTAGTTGTAACAATTTAGGATGCTCCATTTCCCCTGTAAAATTGATTTTCACTCATAGTTATCGAAATGGAAAGCTCTAAGTTAACAGTGTCCTATCAGTTTAAGGGTACATTGTAGAGCTGAACTTTTGAGTTACTATGCAAGATTTCTTTTTCATGCTGTCATTTGTAATATGTTTGTGAGAATCCTTGGGATTAAAGTTACAGAAAAAAAAAAAGAAAGAAATCCCTCTTCACAATGATTGGGTTGTTTATAATCAACAAAATGAAATTAACAAGTGTTAACAAGACTGGAGAAACTGGAGCCCTCCTCAGAAACCACTGCTGAATATGTGAAGAGTGGAGGCTTTGGGGAACCATTTTGAAGTGTCTCAAAAATGTAGACAGTAACCACATCATCTAACAACATTAGTTATCTATGCAAGAGAATGTAAATGTATGGCTACACAAAGGCCTGTACCCAGATGTGTTTGGCAACATGATTCACTGTACTGGCTAGTTTTATGCCAACTTGATACAAACTGGAGTCATCTAAGAGAAGGGAGCCTCAACTGAGAAAATGCCTCCATAAGATCCAGCTGTTGGCAAGACCATAGGGCATTTTTCTTAGTGATTGATGGAGGAGAATTCAGCCCATTGTGGGTGATGCTACCCCTAGTCAGGTAGTCCTGAGTTCTGTAAGGAAGAAGATTGAGCAAACCACGAGGAGCAAGTCAGTAAGCAGTACTCCTCCATGGCCTCTGCATCAGCTCCTGCCTCCAAGTTCCTGCCCTGCTTGAGTTCCTGTCCTGACTTCCTTTGATGATGAATAGTGATGATGAAGCATAAGCTGAATAAACCCTTCCACTCCCCAGGTTGCTTTGGTCATGGTGTTTCATCACAGCAACAGAAACCCTAAGACGTTCACCAAAGCTGAAAACTGGAAACAATTCAAATGCCTGTCCATTGATGAATATGACACCAAGTGCATATCCCTGCCTTTGAATATTAATTTGATGATGAAAAGCAAGGAAGTGATGACACATGCTAACACAGATGAACCTTGAAAACATGGTGTTAAGTTTAAACGACCAGACACATAAAACAACACACTGTATAAGGGCATTTATCTAAAGTCACCAGGACAGACA
The DNA here is from genome assembly GCF_903995425.1 of Onychomys torridus. Classification (NCBI taxonomy): domain Eukaryota; kingdom Metazoa; phylum Chordata; class Mammalia; order Rodentia; family Cricetidae; genus Onychomys; species Onychomys torridus. The sequence goes on along the minus strand of NC_050447.1, from coordinate 70,248,747 downwards.
AGTCCAGAGAGGTGCAGAGCATCTGTGGCTGCTAATAGTTGAAAAGGGGAGCAAAGCTGGAGGTGATCGCTGCTGATGGGCATGCGATTTCCTTTTGGAATAATGAAGATGTTTGAAATAAAGTAACAATGACCATTGCTTGTCAATATCTTCCAGAACACTAGATGGAAACTGTAAGAGCATTAAGTCTCATGATGTCTTAATTCTCTCTCGACGAGGCTGTTGGAAATATGATAATGTTAAGTTCTCCTTCCATTTGGCAGTTTATTCCAAATGTTCCAAGCATTTAAGTAAAATAAAGCCATAAAATATGTTTAAAATGTTATAGTTAATATTTCCATAGGGTAAGGGGGAAAGGGAACTTGAAAACATGACAAATAGAAATTACCAAATAAAAGCTAATTCATTTTATTCAGTACCAGTTTTGATATATGACTATGTATCAAAAAGTTTGCCAAATTAAATAGTAAATTATAAAATGAGAAACATATTTGCAAGATAAAATTTGTACTGAAAACATATATATATATATATATGTATATGTATGTGTGTATATATATATATATATGTGTGTGTGTGTGTGTGTGTGTGTGTGTGTGTGTGTGTGTGTATGTATATATATGGGTAGTTGAGGCAGGAGAGTCACTTTCTATACCAACCTGAGCAGCATAATGAACCACATCTCAAAAATAAAATAAGTAGGCTGGGTGGTGGTGGCACACGCCTTTAATCCCAGCACTCGGGAGGCAGAGGCAGGCGGATCTCTGAGAGTTCGAGGCCAGCCTAATCTCCAAAGCGAGTTCCAGGAAAGGCACAAAGCTACACAGAGAAACCCTGTCTCGAAAAACCAAAATAAAATGAAATAAGTAAATGGTAAAATCAAGGATGGAGAATGGCTCAGTGGCTAATGGCACTTGCTGCTCTTGCGGAAGATCCAAGTTCAGTTCCAGGTACTCACATGACAGATCGTAACTGTCTGTAACTATAATTCCAAGCAGTCTGCTGCCCTCCTCTGACTTCCATGGGGACCAGGCATGCACATGGTACACATAGATACATACAAGCAAACATAAAATTTTTAATAATAAAATTAACTCAATTTTTAAAGATTTATTTTTATTTTTAACAATGTGCATATGTGTGTCTCTGTATAGGGAGATAAATGTGAATGTGGGGACCCATAGATGTGTACATGTGTGCAGGTTTGGCCGCTAGAGGAGGACTGTGGATGTCTTCCTCTAATGCTCTCCACCTTACTTTTTGAGACAGGGTTCCTTACTCAACTCAAAACTTGCAGTTTTCAGTAGTCTGGCTCTCCCCTGATTCCCAGTATCCACCTGTCTCCACACCTCAATTGGGGTACAGGCGTGCTTAGACATCCCAACTCCCACATGTGTCCTAAGGATTTGAACTTGAGTCCCCCTCAAGAAGCATCTGATCACTGAATCATTTCCTCAACCCTATATGTTTTCTATTTTTAAAGAAAGGCATGTATGCTTTTTTTAAATGAAAGATAGAATAATAGAATGTTGAGTGGTGCACAGATCTGGGAAAAGATATTCATGGTGTTTGGATACTGTGACGAAGCCCCAAAATACCTTGAAACTCTTGCGGTCCAGGCTTCTCAGGTATCAGATAAGCCCCAGTGAAAACTTTGTCTTCCAGGTCTTTGTTTCTCCAACGACCTGTACATTAAAGCTGTTCTCGGGGAACTGGAAGGAAGAGCAGGCAGCTTGCAGCGTAGCAGGAAGAGGAGGAGATCCTCTGCATTGAGAGGGAACTGGAGACTAGGCCTTATAAAAAATGTACTAGCTGCAAAGTGAGAGGAAAGCCATCGAACTGTGGAGGCATCTGACAGGCACAGCAGTCAAAAGCCAATGGCACAAGGGCCTTTGGGGTCTGGAGAGCAATGCAAGAAAAACAGAACGCAAGCTGGGTGGTTGTGACCCATGAGACCCGGGACCTGATCTGTTCTCACCCCGGGTAGCTCTCTTCTGGCTGCTTATCTATGCAATTCTGTGCTGGCCTCACAAGTGTCAAGATTTGGAAAAACATATTTGTGAATGTCTTATTTAACCTACTTGTCAACTTGACACCGTCTATCGTCACTGGAGAAGAAAAGCCCCATCGAGGAATTGCATAGATCAGAATGGCCTTTGAGCAAGTCTGCTGGGAGATTGTCTTGGTTATTAAGTGATGAAGGGAGTGCAGCCCACTGTGGATAACACCATGCCTAGCAGGTGGTACTGGACTGTATAAAAAAGCTACCTAAGTCTGAGCCAGTGAGTAAGCCACTAGCAATAAGCATCTTCCATGGTTCCTGCTGTACTCCTGTGGCTGTGAGTTCCCTGGCCAGAGATATTGTTCCATGAAATAGCAAACTGTCCTGCCTTCACGTTCCTGCCCTAACTTCTCTTAATGGTGGATGGTGGCCTGAAAGTACAAGATGAAATAAAGTCTTTCCAGTCCACACTACTTTTGATCAAAGTGTTTTTTCACAGCCTCCCAGGAAGGAAACTACAATAACACCTCTCATGCCCAGCATGTGGTACCAACTCTGTATGTCCCAGCTGATGTGGTATAACACACATAGCTCACCCAGAGCGCCTATCATGCTTTACTCCTACAGGTTAACTCAACCGATCCTCAAAGCCACCTGGGGGACTAGATAATGGTACTAGCCCCATTTCACAGATGAGAGGATGTGTCAGTTCACATGACTGGAGTCATTTGAATACAATGCTTATGGTGCCAGTTTCCACTTTTACCACCTGTTTTTTCTCTTTAATGGAGCAGAACTGGTTTAAAAAAAAAAAAGGAGGAGATAGGAGAAGGAGGAGGAGGAGGAGGAGGAGGAGGAGGAGGAGGAGAATTATCTAGAATAACTTCAATAAGGGTCTTCTTGTATGAGTCTCCTTCATGATGCTTATTTCACTTAATCTCATTGAGTTGAGCCAGGTGCAGATTCAAGCATTTATTGAGTGCATCCTATGAACCAGGCATTGTCCAGAGTATGTTACAGATAGCAACTTCATCTCTACTATAAACCTAACAGGACTATTCCAGTCATCTTCATCTTACAGGTAAGGAGACTGGGTTGCAGAATGCTGGAGTAATTTTCTCAAAGCCATAGAGCTAATGATGAGCTGAACCAGAACCCAAACCCGAGTATTGTGATCTATGCCTCAGGGTGTGCTTTCTAAGTAAAGCTTTGGGTGGTTGTTGAATGCCTGGCTTTGCTTTATGTGTTAATTCAATCATTTCATTTAAAACATCCCCAGCATGCTGCCACAAAGAGGCTGGAAAGTAACTTCTGATGTTTCTGTTGTGTGTCCTTTACCAATATATGTCCAAGGGAACATAGCAGAGTTGCTGAAAGGAAGAGCTGGGTGGGCAGAATGACTGAAATTGAACCCCGGCTCTGACATTGGTCCTTTTCCTTGTCCGTCTATCTACCCAAAGAACCAGGGGAGAATTCAGTGGAAGTCAATCCCCAACTACTAAAAGCCACCCAAATCACTGGGAGATCCCTCCTTAGTGGGAGACATTTGCTGAGGTGGCAAGACTGGACAGGCCAGAAGGAAATGAAGGCATTTGACTGAGCCTCCAGGTGTGACTCCAATATCTGTCCCATCAGCATAGCCTCGAAATTGTTAGAAATGCAAATCCTCCATGCCAGACCCCCTGTCTCAGATGCTCTGTTAATGGAGCTGTGTGTGCAAGCCCTCCAGTGACCCCAGTACATTTTAAAGGCAGGATAAACAGTCCTCAGCACAGCCATGAGCGGATCGTGACCTGTTAAGACTTACCATAGCAACGTGGGGATTCTCTCCCCTAGTGAAATAGAAGAGATCAAACATTGTTCTCTCCATTCTGGATGGAGAAACCTGGGTGGATTACACAAGCATCTAAAAGTATCAGCACCTCAGGGATGCCCCTGAATGTGAGGTAGACACTGAGAACATAGAGGATATTCCAATAGGGTGTTGCTGTTAGAGGATATTCAACTCTCAGCCCCCACATGATGGCTAGAATCAAGGCCAGTAGAGACAAGAAGGAGCTAGAGGAAACAGCCAGAGCCTGAACCAGAAACCTCTCACTCCTTCAGTCCATGTGACCAGCCTGGCAGCATCCTTCCCAAGTTAGCCTGACACACATCTATATCTCCCTTCCTTCCTTTCTCCCTTCCTCTCTCTCTCTCCCCCTCCCCCTCCCTCCCTCCTTCTTTCTCTCTTCTTCTTGCATGTTTGCTCTAGGAAATCACAGAACCAACTCACCTTGCCTTGACTATCTCTTTGCCTTGCAGAATGACCCTGAGTCTTACAGCATTATACCAAGGCAGTCAGGCAGCAGCAGCTGCAGAGAAAATCAGAAACCCCATTCCAAGAAGACATTACTCAAACTGACCATTATCTATTGTGTTGCTAAAGTGCTTGGGACCTTCCATTTGGAAAGATCACAGTGCCCACTGCATTTCAGTGGCTAAAGTGAGGAGACAAGGAATAAACCTGCAAGCTTTAGAGGGATGGGGGAGCTCCAGGAACTCTTGGAAGGAGACACTGTAAAGGACTGAGTGATCGTCTCCAAGGTCTATGGAAAACACCATTTCCCAAACTTGTTTTACTACTGAATGCTTTTTCTAGGACTAACATTGCAGATTGTTAGAAACCTCCAGTGGACTTGCTCCTGCTGTGAGCATCGTCATAGCCTGCCATTCTGTGTGAAGTCCCTACCACAGTTCTGAAGCTGAGTCCAGAATCATCCAAAGGAGGGGGAGTGCCAGCAATCAAGATGCTATTGGAGGGTTCTGTAAGAGACCCAAGCTGGGTCTTGAAGAATGAAAAGAATGTTCCTGGAAGGAAAGGAAAGGGAGCAGCCACCCCATGTAATAGCTGGTGAGAGAGGGCAGGTATACATGGATCTCAGAAGCTTGTCATTGTGAACAGTGTTCATCTGGAAGAAGTCAGAGGTACTCTATAGTTACAGTAGGAGAGGAAGCTTCAGTCCATGTAGTAGAAGACTGTGGGGAATGGCATAAAGAATTATGAAATCCAGCCAGCATGGAGGAATACACCTGTGGTGGTATTGTATTCCCCAAAATACTGTGCACCCTAATAAACTTATCTGGGGTCAGAGAACAGAACAGCCACTAGATACAGAGGCTGGAAAATGGTGGCACTCACGCCTTTAATCCTAGCATTCCAGAGGCAGAGATCTACCTGGATCTCTGTGTTCAAGGATACAGCCAAGCATGGTGACTCACACCTTAATCCCAAGAAGTGATGGCAGAAAGCAGAAAGATATGTAAGGCATGAAGACCAGAAACTAGAAACTTTTAGCTGGTTAAGCTTTTAGGCTTTGAACTTTTTAGTTCAACTGAGAGGCTTCCAATCTGAGGAAACAGGATCAGCTGAGGAATTGGCAAGGTGAGGTGGCTGTGGCTTGTTCTGCTCCTCTGATCTTCCAGCATTCACCCCAATAACTGGCTCCAGGTTTGTTTTTATTAATAAGTCCTTTAAAGATTCCTGCTACACACACCTGTAATGCAGCATATAGTCAAGTGCTCTACCACTGAGTTCCATAGGAGTTATAATCCGGGGGCATGGGAAGCTGAAGCAGAAAGATCCCAAACTGGATACTAGCCTAGACTACACAACAAGACACTTGTTTAAAATAAATAAACTGCAGTGTAATCTGCACAGTAGGCAATCTCAAAGCCATCCTACAGGCTTTGAGTAGATATCATGGCACAGACATCATCATGTAGGGTTGTAATAGATGTTATGGAACAAAAGACTTCTGTGATCTCCTGAGACTTAGAAAGCTGGGGTGAAGCATTTCACAGGTTATCTGACCAGCAGAGTCTCCTGAACTGTGAATCGCCAAGAAGGAGAGGCTGGATGCAGTATTCTATAAACTCATTTCACTACAGAATTCTGTTTCCCAAAATTAGTGTTCCAGGAAAAGTACTTGTTACAAAATTCCCATCAGTGGTCTTGTTCCTGTTGTAAGCCACTGTAGCCTACAGAGAATAGCATGTGGGGTCTCAGCACAGAAACTCTGAGGTTGAATTACTATGTCTGGTGAGCCTAGGAGGTAATCGCTATGGGAATTACTGGTTCCCCTTCATTAGATTAACATCTACGAGGCCAATGCAATGGAAGAAAAATGGGGATAGTAAGTCACTGGTGGGGATACTGAAGGGATAGGGAGGCATGAGGGAGATACTGATGTACCACAGAGGACACAGGGGCTTGAGGGGAGCTGGAGGCATGATGAGATTAGGGAATGAAAGGACACGGAGGCTCCGGGGAAGGAGATGGAGGAATGAAGAGATATGGAGGTTCTGAGGTAGATATGCAGCCACGGGGCATACATAGACACTCGAAGTCCATGAAAATCTTTGGAAAATCTTAGTAGAACCTAAGTAAATATGGCATCACTTTGAAGGATCCAGAGAAATGAGAGAGACACAGGTGAGAACTAAGGAACAGAGCAGAGACTAGAAGGGACCTCTCACTTTTATAGTCAATAGAATGCACACCTGGAGTGGTCCATGCCTTACAATTAGCTCTAAAATGCTCTCATCTTCTTCACCATTTCATGGGGTTCATAGGAAACAAAAAGGATTTGAGTTGTGGTGCTGAGGATGGAACCCAGGGCCTCAGGCATGCTAGACAAGCTACCATGGAGCTAAGACTTAGCCCAAGAAAACTGGTATTTTCACTTTTGATAGCTAAGAACTCTCTAAGGAGATAAAGCAAAGGAGAAATGTGCTGGGTTTTGTTTTGCTGCTGCTGCTGCTGTTGTTGTTTTAAGTGCTCAATAGCTGACCTCTAGTTTTACTCTTAGGGCTTACTCAAGGGGTACAGCATCCCACCTCCCACCAGAAATGTGGAACACCCCCTCTCTCTGGTATCTAAACATAGCCATAGAGATTCTAGTTAGCCTTGACTCAGGACCTGGCTTTCCTCTGGTTCTCTCTGAGTGGCCCCTTTTCCAACTGATTCTCTTGTTGTGAGCTATAGTCCATCTTCCTCACTATTGTCCCTTTATATCTAAGGAATCTCTGACTCCAAAGAGCCTCTGCTGATCTGACCTCTGCTCTGCTCTCCAGTCTCGGGCGGGCCTCTCCTGCCCAACTCTGGCTCCCACCCACTCTAACTGTCATCTGTTCTTGAGCCGCCCTGAGTAACACAGACAGGTCTGGAAGCAGATAAGGATGCATACAAATGAGTTTATGATCAGGACCCACATTGGGATTATAATAATCCGGATGGCTCTCTTGCCAGAGATCAGTTTACAACCTGCCTCCTGGCAGGTCCTCCTAAAGCTGTCCTCAAACCAGTAAACTATCAAAAGTTAAAAAAAAAAAAAAAAAAAAAAAAAAAAGACTCATGTTTCCCAGAACTTCTGCCATCAGGGCTACGCATCTGGAGAGAGGGCCCCTGACCCCACAGGCAGAAGTCTCAGCTGTGGCATTTAAGATACCATGGGAGAGATGAGAAAAGCCCGGGAACAGAACTGCCAAATGCTGGCCCACACTATCCGAGAGGCTACATAGAGGCTTCCAGGTCCCTGTTCTAAATGTGTGCTAGAGAAGGCCACACAGGCCAGTGCATGCCCTGCCCCACATGGGTCATCAATTGAGCCTTGTCCGAAGTGCCACCAAGAGGGATACTGGTCAGCTGACTGCCCTCATGCACCCTGTGGCATGGGGGCATCACAGACCTCCAGCAGACCTCCTAGGCCTGGCCATGGGCTCACAGGGAGCCCGGGATGCAGCATAGGGTGATCCATGTCCTTCCTTATGGACACTGAGCCACTTACTCAATCCTGAGGGAGTTTTGGGGTCCCACCTCTCCTTCTCGTTTCCCTATTGGTGGGGTAGGGGGAGAGCCCTACCCACCTCACCAGACCCTACCAGTTAATTGTACTTTCAGGGGTACCTAATGGGAAGAGATTTTTCAGCTAAGGAAGGAGCTTTTGTTTCATTTGCTCCATGTGCCTCACTCCAGACCAGTCAGAAGTGCCTCCTCTTCTCCTCGTGCACAGTGACACAGATAGGGCCCTGCTCTCTCAAGTTCCAGAGGACACCAGGATCCACTGCCTTGTCACCAAGTCCAGAAGAATGAGGTTTCACCCCACAAGTATTTCTCTTCCTGGTTTCCACTCCTAATTAACTACTCAGCTAATGTTACAGGACTAACACAGAGCTGGAGGCCAAGAACCAACAAGTATATCCAGGCGAATCCATCTGGACAGCACCTTGCCAGATGGCTCCAGAGCAGCAGATGATCCAAGGATCATCTGGCTACCTCAGAAGCCCCCTTCCCTAACTCCCAAGAGTCAACCGATGCCCACCAAGTCAGCTGGAAGCAGTTCTTGGGAGACACAGCACCCCTATTCCTGTTCACCCACCTTTTTTCATAATAAGTAGAGTCTGGAATGTTGGGATTCCTGGCCACGCCGCCAGCTATATGACTGCACATGCACAGTTCAGTAGCCAAGCAAGAGGCCTTACGTCCTATGTAATCCATGTGCTGTGTGATCATGCAGTCTATGCACATGTGTGGCGTAGCTCTGTAAGCCCATATGTGCATGTGCAGGGGAATCCACAAGACTCGGACGACAGACTCCTCTCTTCTCTCTCTTCTCCTCTCCCCTCTCTCTCTGCACATGTCTTCCACAGGCCTGGTCACGCTCTCTTCTGTGCCTCCCTTCTCCTAATAAAGCTCTGATACCGGGTTTTGTCCATCCTCGTGGCCTTTCTCACACGGTAACAGCACCGCTTAATGAATAACACAGCACCGCTGCATTAAAACCAACAGGAGCCAGCTGGCAGTGGCGCACACCTTTAATCCCAGCACTTGGGAGGCAGAGCCAGGTGAGTCTCTGTGAGTTTGAGGTCAGCCTGGTCTATAGAGTGAGATCCAGTACAGACACCAAAACTCCTGTCTCAAAAAACAACAACAACAGCTGGAACCCTCCCCTCCCCCCACCTCTCTTCCTTCAAGAGCACTTATACATAAATATCACAGCACTTAAGAGCCTGGGTCAGAAAGGCTCAGAGTCCTCATTTAACAACCACTGTCTTGGTCTTTTCACCATAGACTGGGTGGCTTAAACAACATTTATTCCTCATAGTCCTAGGGTGGAACTCCAGGATCAGGGTACCAACCCTGTTGAGTGCTGGAGGGAGCCTCTTCCTGCTGTTCCAGAGGGCCATTTCCTAGTCTGTCCTCACACAGTGACTAGGGGAAGGCAAGCAGCTCCGCCAATCTCCTCAGGGCACTAACCCCATTGCCAACCCTCCTAGGAGCCCCACCTACCATTATCATCTGCTGTCGATATTCAACATAGGAACTGAGGGCAGGGGTGCACACAAGGATACAGTCCACAGCAATCGCCATCCTCAGAAATTCCTTCCTTTCGAGAAATGGTCAATGGCACAACCTCCATTTTCTCTGCTCTACTGTGTCAGCAACGTAGATAAACTAATAATTGTGATGCTGACAATTATCATTGTTGAATTTGGAAAGAATTGGGCACTGGTAATTTGTTTCAGATGGGTCTGTCTGCTGATCTTGGAATTCGTACATCAAGCCAAATACTCTGTCTTACAGGGAAGGCAGAAAAAGCTAAAACCTCTCCAAGTTTTCCTATCCATCCCTACCCTGCCCTCCAGTCAACCCTGCTTAGAACTGGTAGAAAGCACACGCTCAAGAGGTCTGACCTTTTTGTTTTCTGTAAAATGAATTTACAGATAAAATATAAATAGGCAAAATCCTCTTGAAACAATGTTGGTATCAATGCTGACATTTGATGGACTCTCAATTCTGGGAGGGCTCACACAGAACTCCTTGCATGCATTAGCCCCATCTAAAATTCATAAAGCCCCTGAGTCTGGGACCTATGTCACATATGAAGAAAACAAGGAACAGAGGCTAACTTGACAAGTGTTATAGAAGTGCCCCAAGGCTGAGATGCCAGTTTTCCTTTTAATATTTTAGTGTGTGTGTGTGTGTGTGTGTGTGTGTGTGTGTGTGTGTGTGTGTGTGTAGGTCAGAGGGCCACTTTGTTGGGGAGGGTCACGCCTTCCACTTTTTGTAGCTTCTGGGTATTGAACTTGGGTCAGCAGGTTTACGCTACAAGGGCCTTTGCCTGCTGAGCCAACTTGCCAGCCCCAGGCTAAAATTCTTGACCATCCACTCCAACGCAGAAAATCCAGGCCCTCCATTCTGCCGCACACCTGACGAACAGTTTCAGTGAAGCTCACCGATGTCCTCCGAACGGTTCCCCACTGACAGAGAGGAAACCTTTAGATGGTTTTTCACAAGTAAGACAGGTGCAATTCATCATGTTGTAATGCTAACAAATTCTGTGGGTGCAAAACGCATAGTGTGTGTATAAATAAATTAACTCAGCAGCGGTGAAACTTGATTCAATGCTTTAAAAAAAAAAAATGAACGATCTGTTCCTTTGAGTTGTGATATTTATTTTCTCTCCTGGATTTTTTTTTTTTTTTTTTTTTTTTTTTTTTTTTTTTTTTTTTTTTTTTTTCTCATAGCTGCGGATGGAAATCTGGAAATCAGTTCTGATTCTGATTAGCCAGAGAAAGATCAATCAAGTAAATCTGAAGTCGGATGTGCTTTCAATTGTTTACATATGGAATTTTTCCCCAAATAGTCCTTTTTTTTCCCCGAGAAAACATGCTGTGTGCTGTTTCCATTCCTGTTGTCATCCCTGTCTGTTCTTATTGCGTAAACATGACGTCATGTGCTTTCCAGGACACCCCTGCTTTGGTGATTTCAAAGGCCAACGATCCACTTCCACTGGTGGCCTGTCAATTCTAGTTCCTGCGGAGGAGCCGTGGGAAAATGGTGGATGGGTGAGATCTGAATGGAGCATATCATTAGTGCTCAAAGAGAAACCATGATGTGGTTTTCTTCGTACTATATATCCACACAGGATGAAGGAGTGACAGTGGCCTTCCTGATTTGCAACCTTGTTTTGTTGTTATTACTACTCACTGACTCAGAACTAATTTGTTTGGCATTGTGAGGTATCATGGCTACAGCCATCACTCAAAACTTGGGAGACTCGGGGAGACACATAGATGTTATTTGTATTATCTGTGTGTTGTATGGAAGCTTTCACCTGGAGAGGCTGCATGTTGGCAAGGTTGCGTGGCATGCCTTTAGCTCCACAGTCAACAGTATTGACAGGCCAACCCCAGCTCTAAGATGAACTTTTGCTCGTTTGAAGGGGTGGGAGGGAAGGAGGTTATGATGTATGAGTATGTTTATGATATGTGAGGGCAAGTGTACCTGTGACACAGCATGCACTTGGAAGTCAGAAAAGAACCTTGAGGTATTGGTCCAGCTTATTTTTAAGGCAGTCCCTCTTGTTTTTATGTTAATGGCCACAGCATGGGACCGTCCCATCCACTCTTCTGTTTGTTTCCTCATCTCATTTCCTGTGATGTTGCTAATGTCCCGGGGCAGCAGGGGTGGGGGTGGGGGTGGGAGCCAAAACACCTTGACCACACAGCTGCCATGGCTGGCTTAGAGGCCCAGACACAGCTTCTGTAAGGCAACACCTGGACCCAGGAAAAGCCATAAGCTAACCCCACCCAGTGGGGCCTGAACCTAAGAGGAAATACCTGGCATTCCAAACATTCCCTTTAAGCCTAAACAAATGTCAGCCAACCAGGGTCCTGAACCCTGGAAATCCTGTCACCCCAACCTCTGCTATGATTAAAAAAAAAAAAAAAAAAAAAAAAAAACCACCCTGCCTGGGCTCTGGGTTCTCTGCTCTCACCACTCTGTGAGACAGAGAGACCAAGAGCTTGGAGCTTGACGATAATAAAGGCTCTTTGCTTTTACATGTGGGATTTGGTCTCCGTGGTGGTCTTTTGGGGGTCCCCGAGATCTGGGCATAACACTAGTATTACAGATGGGTGCCACCACATCTGAGGATTGAACTTGTGTCCTCAGGCTTGCATGGCAAGCACCTTCACCCATATCCCCAGCCTAGGTTTTCACATGTTAACAACAGGAAGCAGGGGCTGTGCCTAACAACACTTTGGCTGGCTTTTGGGATCCTATCCTTATACTGGGTTACCTTACCCAGTCTTAATACAAGGGGAGGTGTTTGTCTTAAGGCAACTTGATATACCATGCTTTGTTGATACCCATGGGAGGCCTGCCCCTTTCTGAACAGAAACAGGAGGGGGAGGGGAGAGGGGAGGGAATGGGAGAAGAGGAGGGATGGGAAACTGAAGTAGGGTATAAAATAAATACATTAATTTAATTTAAAAAAAGAATAGGGGAATCTAAAACAGCATAAGGTCGCTCCTTATTTTACTGCTGAAGAAACTGAGACCAGGTAAGCTATTCCCTCTCCAGCCCTCAAGAATATATAAGCTTATATCCTCATCCACCCAGTATCTCAAAACATGATAACATTTGGAGTTAGGGTGCTTGAGTGGTAATTAAATTAAATGAGGTTATTGGAGGCAGCCCTAATCTAATTCTAATCCCAAAGGTATGTCCAGTTGAGAAGAGTTTAAAATACATAATTTTTATTTATTTTTTTGAGAATTTCATATATGCATACAATGTACTTTGGCAATATCCAACCCCTTCCCCCTCCAGATCCCCTTGAACCCACCCAACATATCCCTCTACCAAATTCATGTCATCTTCTTTTTATTTTTTATAAGCTCCTGGGTACAATCAGTGCTGTCCATTTGCACACGGGTGCAGCGCATCCCTGAGCATGGGCAACCTTCCAGTGGCCACACCCCAAGGAAAAATGACTCTCCTTCCACCAACAACCATCATTTGCCAATAACACCTCAGAAAGGGATAGGGTCTTATGAACACCTTGATCTTGTTGCAGGGCTTATGCAGGTAACCACAGCTGCCATGAGCTCAGGAGTGCAATGGTCGTGTGCTGTTCAGAAGTCAGCATTTCATAGTCCTCTTCCTCACCCTCCACATCTCACACTCTCCCTGGTTCCTCCTCTGAAATGTTCCCTGAGCTTTGAGAGTGGGTGTGAGGACTTGATACAGATGTCTCCTTTAGGACCAACTGCTTACCATCACTTATTCCGCTTATCCGTAGCACTTTAACCAGTTGTGAGTCTCTACATTAACAGCTGCCCACTGTGAAAAGACGCGTCTCTTGCCAATGTTGAGAGCAGAACAAATTTACGGGTATAGAAGGTAGTTTGACAACATGGCCATTTAGTCAATCAGTAATAGTGGGTTCCTCCTCAGGCCTAAGGCCCTGCCAGCCATGAGCTCTTGACCAGGTTTACAGCACCAGGCATGAATTCCTTCCTGTGGAGCAGGCCTCAAATCCAAGCAAAGAGTAGTTGGTTACTCCCATAACAACCATGCCACTACTGTACCAATGGACATATCTTGTCTGGCAGATCAGTACTGCAGCAGCTTTCATTGCTGGGTAAGACCACTGGTGCCTTTTCTTGCCAACAGCCTGCAGAACACCTCCCAGCACTATGAAAGCTAGCCAGGCTGTGGTATTCTGTTATATCAGTGTGAGTTGATTGCTGGCATTGGCTGTGCTAAACCATAGACTGGGCTAGGGCAGAGCCTCCTTAGCTGATGTGGCCTCGGCTGGCAGCTATTTCTTCCCTCAAATCTTTGTCAAAATTGGCCTGAGTTTATGGTAGGATGAAGCCAGTTCTCACAACATGGGCTGCCTACATGTGGTGCTGAGCCTACACATATCCCAGAGCATAGCACAGCTCTTTCCTTCTGTGACCCAGGAGGGCCACCATGCCATGGCCTTGTGCTTGCTCACATGCCAGCCACTCCAACAAGTTTTTACATCAGGAAGAAGGAGAGGCTAGAGGTTCAGAGTCCCTTCCCTCTGACATTCTTGTTTCCACCATGAGGCCAAGATTCCTTTTAGAAACATTTCTACTCTCCTCTTATCAATCTCAATACTTCCTATGGCAATAGTGGCAGGACAGTAGAGCCTGGGGACAATGATGTCAAGGTTAACATATAAAGGAAACCAGTTGGCAGAGGGAGCCTGGAAGGCCTTCCCCACCCTAGGCTTCTTATAGCAAACTGCCTGTTCAAGAAAAGCCCACACTTTACAAACAGGGGAGACACAGGCTTCCTTTCTCTATGTCCCTTTTTGATCATCGAGATTACAGGGCACCCCTGGGGATGCTTTTCCATGGATGGAATTTCAGTCTGTTGAAATAAAGCCAGGAATCACTTGGGTTGCACAAGACGGTTAGGGGACACGTTTTTACTGTAAATGGGGTTTCTGATTAGCTTCCTGGAGAACCACAGGTGTACACCTAGGAAGAGAGAAAGACATAAGTACAGGTTCATCATCAGGTTAGACCTTGATTCCTAGATGGTGAGAAGCTGACTCTAGACTCAGGGGTTCCACTCTCTTCCCATGTCCTCATCCTTTTCCCTGTCTTCCTATCCTGCCACAGAATGTTTGTGTTATCTCTGATTCCTATGTTAGAAACCCAATTCCAAAGGGAATGTTGTTAGAAGGCCCCTGGAAGGTGGCTAGGTCTTTAGGGGAGAACCTTTCAGGAGTGGGCGTGGTATCTATTAAAACATGGCCCAGAGACCTCCCACCAAGTGAAGGCACATCTAAAAGATGCCATCAATGAACACTATCAGAAACCAAATCTGCTTTGGTATTGGCTCCCAACTGTGAACAACAAATGCCCTTCATTCATACAGCAATGTGTGGTATTCTTTGTAGCAGCTGGACCAGACTGAGATGTGGGTGCTGCTACTCCTGCTTAGAGGACCTGGAGAATCTTCCTATGAGGATTCAATAACTACACCTTGGCAGCTGTGAGTCTGTGTGGATAATGTGTGTGAGTAGCTGGACAGGTCAGGAGTCAGAGACTGGAAGAGCAGCATTCAAAGTGGGCAGTGCAGGAGCAGGGACTGAGTTAGCCTTGAAGCAGGGTCTCCTAGGGCCCTAAGAACAGGAAAGAGGAAGTGCCTTTCAAGAAAAGGGAGCCACAGGAGGTAGAAAAGGTCAGGAGCTGGGATGCAAGCAGATGAGATGAGACTTGCCAACTGGAGGGACCAGGACAAGCACTGGCTTTCTAGGCAAGTGAAGGCTCGAGCCATGCTTTGCCTCTTCTCTTCCAGAGTTTGCTCTCCTGATGGGGCTCTAAATTCTCACTGCTGCTTATCTTTCGGCTGCTTTCCTATCAACAGGATGTCCTGGAGAAGGAAGGAAGGAAAAGACTCTTCCAGGCCATTTGGTACCTTAGGGCATGAGCACTGGGGTGTGGGTCAGGGACACATGCAACAGCCCAAGGAGTTGTCTTCAGGGACCTCTGCTCAGGGGAAGGTGGGAGTCTTGACTTCACAGTGAAGAACTTCAGGATGAGTCACAGTTGGGGTTTAGGAGGAAGAGTGTTTGTTGTTGTTTTGTAGGGTTTTTTTAGCTGACAGATGTTAGCGTGGGGGTTAGTAGGAAAGTGCTCAGGGAAAGAAGAACACACACCTGGATGTGGATGTGGGCTTCCCAAAGGAGAGTGACGCCATATGGTTTTGGTGGCCCTCAAGTCACATCTCAGAGTTGTTGAGAGACTTGTTCCCCTCTTCTCTGTCTTCCTTCTCAATCAATAAGAGTGTAGAGTGGCCACAGAGGTGCCTTTGATTTATATTGGCATCTGATGAGATAAATCAGGGGCCACAAGGTTTGCATAACCCAGTTAAGAAATGTCTTTTACTGTAAATGAGGTTTCTTGTGAGATTTCTAGTAAATCACAGGTTAGTGCTGGGAAGGAAGGCCATCTCAAAGGTCATACACACTGAGGGCTTAATCACAATTAATTGCCATTTTACTATTCTTATTAGAGATCTCTCTGTATAAAAGGGATATTGTCTCTAGATGGGCAACCTTCACAACAAATGTTAGTTGTGAGGAATGCTTTTCTTTTCTTTTCTTTTTTTTT
Organism: Onychomys torridus; assembly: GCF_903995425.1. NCBI lineage: Eukaryota > Metazoa > Chordata > Mammalia > Rodentia > Cricetidae > Onychomys > Onychomys torridus. The sequence goes on along the minus strand of NC_050447.1, from coordinate 70,232,762 downwards.
TTTTTAAATTCTTTCATATATTACATCCCAAGCACAGTTTTGTCTCCCTCCTCTCCTCCCAGGCCCTCCCCTCCATCTCCTCTCTCTCCCAGATCCTTCAGAAAAGGGTGAGACTCCCAGGGATATCAACCAAACATGGCATATCAAGTTGCAATAAGATTAGGTGCATCCTTCATATTAAGACTGGACGAAGCAACCCAGGAGGAAAAGGTCCCCAAAGCAAGCCAGAGTCAGACAGTTCCCACTGTTAGGAATCTCACCAGAACACCAAGCTGCACAACCATTAACATATGTGCACAGGGCCTAGGTCAGTCCCATGCAGGCTCCCTGGTTGTTGGTTCAGTCTCTGCGAACCCTTTGAGCCCTGGTTAGCTGGTTCTGTGGACATTTCCTCGTCGTTTCCTTGACCTGGCTCCTACAATCCTTCCCCCAACTTCTTCTGCAGGATTCCCCAAACTCTGCCTAACGTTTGGCTATGGGTCTCTGCATCTGCTCCCATCAGTTGCTAGATGAAGCCTCTCTGATGGCAATTACGCTAGGCTCTGGTCTACAAGTATAACAGACTATCATTAGGAATCATTTCATTGACTACCCGCCCCTGCCTCCAGACAGTGTCAGGCGTGGGCTTTCTGTCATGGCACGTGTCTCAGGTTGGACCAGTCATTGGTTGGCCACTCCCGTCAGTTCTTAACCATCTTTACCCCAGCACATCTTGCAGGCAGGACAAATTTGCAGGTTGAAGGTTTTACGCCTGGGTTTGTAAGGAATTCCTGATTCTGAGCTGGCAAAAGGCTTCAGCCAGACTCTGGAGGCCTTCCTACATCCCCTTAACTTTCATTATTGTTCTACACTGCCTCACATGACAGTATAGACAGTATGTTCTTCACAGGACAGGAATACCATGGGTCCCAGAGCCCCAGATCTTTGTGGGGTGACAGGGGCAGGAGGGTACCTGGTATTTAACTAGCAAAGCCAGTGTGCAGTCAGGAAGGTTTTTCTTATTTTCTTTTATTCTTTGTGTCTTTTATGCCATGCCTCCTGATCCCACCCATCTCCCACCCCACCCCAAAATACTTATCTGGGAGTCAGAGAACAGAACAGCCACTATATTAAACACAGTGGTAGCACACGCCTTAAATCCTAGCATTCAGGAGGCAGAGATCCATCTGAATCTCTGGGAGTTCAAGGGCCACATTGTAAACAGAGCCAGGCATGGTGACACATGCCTTTAATCCCAGGAAGTGATGGCAGGAAGCAGAAAGGTGTATAAGGTGTGAGGACCAGGAACTAGGGGCTCTTTTAAACTTTTAGGCTCTTTAAGCTTTTAGGCTTTTAGCAGCAGTTCAGCTGAGATCCATTCAGGTGAGGACTCAGAGGCTTCCAGTTTGAGGAAACAAGATCAGCTGAGAAGTTGGCAAGGTGAGGTTGGATGTGGCTTGTTCAGTTTCTCTGATCTTTCAGTGTTCACCCCAACACTTGGCTCCGGGTTTATTTTTATTAATAAAACCTTTTAAGATTCATGCTACAGCCCCTTTTTCTCTCTTCCCTCCGCGCGAGGTCTCTCTGTTTCCCTGTCTCTCTTCCTCTCTCTCTTTCTCTCCCTCTCTCTCTCTCCCTCTCTCCCTCTCTCTCTCTCAATAAAGCTCTAAAAAGGTTAAAAAAAAAAAAGAAAAAAGAAAAAAAAGATTCATGCTACATAAAACAAAATAAAATTTAAGAGAAAAAAGGGGAAAAAATAGGAAGAAGGGGAAAATCTCGTCGTGGAAGCTGCAGTGTGACACAGTGAGTCACACAGTAAACCCCATTATCCATATATTTTTACATGCAGGCATTTATCAAAAAGAATCATTGGTCTGGTTCGAGGCCCCTGGTTTCTGCTGCACCATTGATGCTAGGACTTCACTGGGACTCTTCCTGAACATCCCGTTGCTGCACTGTGTGTTGTGGAGATCCTGTAGCCCTGTGTCCACAGGACTGACACCCCCCTCTGTGCCCCATATGCCCCATGCTCCAGCAGATCACAGACTGGGTGGATGTTGGGGTAGGCCAACACATAACCCTGGTTCTGGATCTGGGTAGTTGTAGGGTTGGTCAGCCCACCAGCTCTCCCCTGTCTTTGCCACCAGGGTGGGCTCTCCAGCATTGCTCTGGCTAGTTCATCCCTTGGAGCTATGAGCAAGGGGTGCAGAAGGGTCTTTCAAGTGTGGCCCTGTAGCTGGAAGTTTTCCTGTGTCCCACCTGGCCTGTGGTCAGGACAATTCTCTCTCATCTACCAGTCCTGCAGCCCCTCAACCCAAATAAACACACAGACTAATATTATTTTTAAACTATGGCCATGGCAGGCTTCTTGTTATCTAGTTCTTATATCTTAAATTAAAACCCACTTCTATAAAACTATACTTTGCCATGTGGCTTGTGGCTTACTGGTACTTTTACATCTTGCTTCTCATGGTGGCAGCTGGCAGCGTCTCCTCTGCTCTGTCTTTCTCCTTCCTCTCTGTTTGGATTTTCTGCCTGCCTCTAGGCTGCCTTGCCATTGGTCAAATGGCTTTATTTATCAACCAATCAGAGCAACACATTTTCACCATACAGAAAGACATTCCCCCGTCCTTGACCTATCTCTCTCTCTCTGAACAATTGAGAAATGAATGGCTGAAGCTACAGGCTTACAAACCTCTGTGGTTTGTAAGTTTCCAAAACACCTCAATGCTTTTCTGAAACATCACGAGTAAGTCTGGGGGTTAGGGAGATGGTTCAATGAGTAAAATGCCTGCCTGGCAAGCATGAGGACAGGAATTAAACTCTAGAACCTTCTTACACAAAAATCCAGGCATACTAGAACAAGCTGGATGCTGGAGAGATGGACGCAGGCAGACCCCTGGGATCCTTGGCCAGTGTACAGCCTACTTGGCTCATTCCAGGGAGAGATCCAGACTCAAAAACCAAGGTGACTGGTACCTGAGGAATGACAGCCAAGGTTGTCTCTGGTCTCCCCACACAGGTGCACTTGTACACACACACACACACACACACACACACACACACACACACACAAAGTCATCCATAGTCAGTCTCTTTCAAATTTATATAAAAGGGATATTTTTCTTAATGTAAATTTATCTTTTAAGTATGCAGAAATGATACTACCTATTTTGAACAGGAGAGAAACTATTGTTCTAAGAACATATCTTAGTCCCAGCCCCCTGCTGAAGTATCCAGGTTCTTGTGTCCCCACAGCATAGAATTGGACCAAGGACACAGAGTTAGAAATAGGAATAGAGACAGTTGATTTAAAAAAAAAAAGAAAGAAAGAAAGAAAGAAAGAAAGAAAGAAAGAAAGTACTCCTGAGAATGGGAGTGGCCTAGAGAGCTGAGAGAAAAGCCCCCGAAGTGTTAGGTTATGAGTCACATGACCCTTAGAAACCCACTGCACAATGAAATTCAAGAAACTCTTCAAATCCTATATACAGTCACCACTAGGGCACTTGAGCACAACTCTCCTTTGAGAAGCCACAAGCACACAGACACAGACACACACACACACACACACACACACACACACACACACAGTCTCAGGTGTGTCTTATTCTATCTCTGAGCACATTTCTTCCTATTCTTAATAAACTAATCTGTTTCATACTGGCTCATTCTGAAATTCTTTGCAGGTGAAATTAGAAATCTAACTTTAAGCCAGACACAGCCAGCCTGGTCTACATAGTGAGTTCTAAGCCAGTCAGTGCAACCAAGAGAAACCCTGTCTCAAAAAAAAAAAAAAAAAAAGGATAGATAGAAGATAGATGATAGATAGAATAGATAGATAGATAGACAGAATCTGACTTTACCCAATTGGAGGTCCCCAAAAGGTTGAACTTCTCAGGCTGCGGGTGGCTTTATGGAACCTCTCCATCCCCACCACTCTAAGTTAATATTTTAAATTTATTCTTTTATAGGTGCATGGCCCTATATTCATGGGTATATGGGCAAGTACTAATTGGGCTGAGTGGGTTATTAAAGACAGAAAGTACATAAAGTTAAAGAAGAATGTGGGGAGAGGGTCTGGGAGGACTTGGAGGGGAACACTGGGGATAAATATGATTGAAATACATTGTATGTATGCATACAATTCTCAAAGAATAAATTTAAAATATTAACTTAGAGTGGAGAAGTGGAAGAGGGTGGGGTGGGGGTGTTAACTACATACTGCAGTCCAGGGCCAGTGCAGAGCCTGTAAGAACTGGAGACCAGGGACAGAAATGGGTTCAGCTCAGTGCATGTCATATCAAAGTCCCTCTCCTCTAACTAGATTTTATCTCTCCCTAGCTACCTGCCTGTCCCTCTCTGCGACCTCTGCCCCAGGGAAGTGAGAGAACAGAGAGACCCAGAACCCAATGTGTAGAATTTCTGCTGTGTCCAGTATAGGGAGGGTCCAACCAGGAGACTTGCTTCTCCCAGGAAGCACAGAGGCCTCCTTGCCACCCAGAGAGCAGATCAGAGGCAAAGCTGTGCAGCCCTGTCTATCCACTAGTAACCCATATGGATGTTGGTCTTGTTTGGGTTAGATTTGGATTGGCTGGCATGTTAGCTTAGGTCTTGAATCACTCCAAAGGATGCTTGGTATGCTATATTGAGCAGCCCCACCTGCACAAAGTAAAGATTCCAAACTGCCAGTAGGACCCCCTGGACAAACAGCCATTCTTCCTTTCGTATTCTTTCCTAACAGTAGTCACCTTGACATTGATTGGCCCAAAAGACAAAGTCCAGTACTTCTGGAGCTCATGGCCTGCTTTCAGGCTGCTGTGAAGGCCAGGGCATTCAGAAGCACGTGACCAGACTTCTATGTGCTCAAGACTTTTAATCCCCTTAATTGAAATTGATTGGTCTCTTGGGACCCAGCTCCACACTGGTCCTGAGCTTCAGCGTGTGAGCAATGTTGGCTTATTTCTTTTAAAGACCAATTGACCCCATGTGGCATCCAGTCCCTCCTTGAATATCAACCTTTTCCCCAACTTGGAGCCGAATTAGAAAATACATACAGTTATAAAACAGTTTGGGAGCAACAAAAACACCTGATAAAATAAGGAGAGAATATTTTTGTCTCATTGTTGCTTAGCGCTGTACAAAAGGCAAGTCAAAATACCATTAGCAAGAAAAGACGCGATCAAACTGGGCTGTGCAGAGAGCAACGGCAGGGGGAGGGGAGAGAGTGTGCCTTCTAAAGCCTGCAAGATAAACAGGCTGGTCCGAGCATATCTGAGAACCAGCTGAAAAAAAAAAAAAAAAAAAAAAAAAAAAAAAGATAAAAAGGGAAGAAAAGTGAAAGCCCGTCTCAAGTTAAAAGAAAACCAAACATAAGAGAATTGTTTGAGCGAACAGATTGGTATTCGCCCACAATTCCGCTAAAGTGGCTGCCTTTGGAATACAAACCGGTTTGGCAGGTTTATATTCTATCTTCTGGCAAATTCTTGCTTACCAGGCTGATCCTATATCCTGGAAAGCCCCCTGGAAAAGCTTTCCTGTGTCACGCTGCTGGGTCGTTGTAACAGTGGGGACTGGGCTGGAAATGGCTGTGCCAGGGATGGTACCCACTTTACTTTTCAGCTTCCCAGTCCCAGGCTGCGTTCCTGCTAGCCACACAGGGGTGGCTCCAGCACACAATAAGGAGCGGCGTCTTGGAGGTGACAAAGCCGAGCACTCATAATAATAATCACTAATAACAAACCCATTCTAATGGCTACAGATCAAGTCTAGGGGTCCAGATTTTCACTTATCTATTTGTATGTGTGCGTGCATGTGCGTGTGTGCGTGCGTGTGTGGGTGTGTGGGGGGGGGGAGTCAGGGGATTGAATCCAGGCCATTGTGCTTGGCAACAAGCACCCTTTCTGGCCGATCCATCTCGCCAGCCCCAGCTTTTTAATAGGAGATAGAGAGAAGCCTTGAAAAGCTCAATTTTCAAAGCAATTCAAGGAGAAGGTAGGTGTTCGTTTCCACGTTCTGTCTGTAGTGAAAGCGAAACAGTTCCCCTTTCTCAGATTCAGCCAATAGGACCTGTGAATTAAACTGACTAACTCAAGGAGAAAACACATACTGTTAAGATGGTTACTTGCAGTGAGAAGAGCCTCACAAAAATGAGTGTGTGGGCAAAGGTGGAGATAGGTGGACCCCCAGTGCTCTGACCAACCAGCCCAGCCTGAGCTGAAAGCCTTGGGTACCCGTGACAGAACTATCTCAAAGAAACACAGTAGATGACCCCAGGAGAACACCACCTGACGCTGAGCTCTGGCTTCCACATGAATGCACACACATACACATGCACACACACCAAAATGTGCAAAGAAGTGTCAGGCTAGGGAATTGGGGAGATGGCTTTGCAATTAAGAGTACTCTCACTGCTCTTACAGAGGACCAAAGTTGTTTTGTTCTCAGCACCCTTGTGGGGAAGCTCTCAACCACCAATAACTCCACATCCAGGGGATCTGATGCCTTCTTCTGGTCCCTACAGGCGCCTGCACACTTGTGTGTCTACACACACACACACACACACACACACACACACACACACACACATCTTTTTTAAAAGAAGTCATGCTTCCGCTTGCAGGGAGCAGTAAGCTGAAGTGACTGGACAAAGGGGTGGTTTGGCTGCTAGGGACTGCAGTTGTGAGGAGGTGGCTAGGAAATGTGTGGTGGTTATAAGTTGCTAACTAATCCCCAGAACCCACACATTGGAAGGAGAGAACCGACCCCATAAGTTGTCCTCTGACCTCTCCTCGTTTGTTTGTCCTGGGGTGCAAGCTCCCCTCCATCAAACAAACAAATTAATTAATTAATTGAATGATAGCAACTTTCAGTATCCAGACTCTAACCACGAGGGGTATGTTCCCGGGTGTTTGTGGTCCCCATCTCTGGGCATCAGCCTTTCTTGTTTTTACTTTCCCAGTCCACCAGTGTCCTAACTTAATTTCTACATAAAACCCCGACCTCTCTGTTTGAAATATGTAAAGTTATTTCTACTTTTTTTTTAACCAGACACTTTCTGAAAGTGACTCCATATTTTCCCCTCTATATATTCATATAAATATGTATGTATTCGTGTATGGGCCCCTCTGTCTCTGTAGCTGAGTTCTTCAGTTGGCCTTTCTGCTTTTATTTATTTATTCATTTGTTTGTTACTGGTGGCTTTTCTTCCTGTCACCCTCTCAACATTGGCAGGCAAAGTGCATTCCCGTCCTCACTGTGCTCCCATCTTTTGGTAGCCCTTCCACTAAACTGTGAAATAAACTCGAAAGAACTGGCCAGACCCAATCCTCTCCCCTGGGGACATCTCTACTTCCAAGTATTATTGAGCATATTGTTCTATTAGGTGATTAGCGGAAGTAGGGGTAGGTGGGGGTGTCTGCCACAGCAGGACTCTGGCCCTGTGGATGGGAGCTATGCATAACTAATGAACAGGAAAATTGGTATCAAAACAGCCTGATCGGTCCCAACATGTTTCTAATAATTTCCAAATCTCCCAGGCTTCCTTGCCCCACACATTGTCTTTCCTTCCTAAATGAGTACTCCAAATCCTCAGGGGCCCACGAACTTGTTTTGAGTCTATACATTCTCTTCTTTCCTCTCCAGATTCTCTGTCAAACTGTCCACATCCTCAGTATCTGGTTGGGATTCAAATTGTGGATGCAGCAATGTCATAGATATCCAATAGCCCAGGAGATAGGAGCATAGACTGTGTATTGTGCTGAAAATACCACATGGAATGAATACCAGATGCCTGTTTTAAATATGATGTCATAATGCTCAAGATGGTTGTCCACTTGTCTAATGCCACATGGGTGGAAGGAGACAGATCAGCATATGAACCCAAGTCCTTCTGATCTTCTGAGTCTATAGCTCCCGTCAAAGACCAGCCAGTCAATAAATGAATAAACAAATAAAGGACTGGGCTTTCAATTCTTAAAAAATGCTGTCAGCACTAAAGTCTAGAGTTCTTCTCAGATGAACATTTCATTCAACTATTTCTTGGTAAGTCTAGAAGCATTATCAGAAAGACCCATGCCCCAGCTTAGCGGGTTTTTCAGAGGTCAGCTCTCCTGACCCACAAATGCACTTGGCATCCAGTCACGCCAACAAAGATGGGAAGGCACACTAGACAGTTTTTACATCGACTTAACACAATCTAGGGTTATCGGGGAAACACTAACCTTAACAGAGAAAATACCCTCACCAGATTGGCCTGTGTTGCAGTCTGTGGTGCATTTTCTTGATTGATGTCAGAGGGCCCAGCTGACTGTGAACAGCAGGACCACCGCTGGGCTGGTGCTCCTGGGTCTATAAGAAAGCAGGCTGAGCAACCCTTGAGGAGCAAGCCAGTGAGCAGCACCCCTCCATGGCTTCTGCATCAGCTCCTGCCTCATTTCTGCCCTGCCTGAGTTCCTGCCTGACTTCCTTTGATGACACATCAGTCATAATGTGGAAGTGTAAACAAAATAAGCCCTTTCCTCCCCAAGTTGCTATGGTCATGGTGGTTTATCACAACAATAGTAACCGTGACTAACCAAAGGGACACAAAAAAGGGAAGTACAAAGAAAGAGGGGAGACCCACAGAGGGGAGACATGCCATTCCCTCTCACCTCTACACTGGCCGGGGGTGTGTGTCTGTGTATTCTTTTATAATTTAGAATGCACTCAATAAAACAGGGGCTCGGGAGAAAGCTTAGTGAACTCAGATAAAAGTCCTCACTGCACAAGTATGTGGAACCGAGTTCAAATCCCTAGTACCCGTGTGAAAAAGCAGACATAGTCCATTATCAACTGTAATCCCAATGCTATGAGGGAGGGAGATAAGAGGAGTACTGGGGGGCTGTTGCTGCTAGCCTAGCTCCAAGTTCAGTGAGAGACCTTGTCTCAGGGAATAAGAGGGAAAGTAATAGAACAAGACACAACATCCTCCTCTGGCCTCCCCACAACCCCACCACACATGCACATATGCCGTACACATACATGCATAGACACATAATACACACACTCACACACACACCAAGAAAGAAAGAAAGAAAGAAAGAAAGAAAGAAAGAAAGAAAGAAAGAAAGAAAGAAAGAAAGAAAGAAAGAGAGGGGGAAGGAAGGGAGGGAGGGAGGAAGGGAGAGAGAGAGAGAGAGAGAGAGAGAGAGAGAGAGAGAGATATTACAGCATCTGGATATAATGGTATACATCTGCAATATAAGCCTTTAGTGGAGGTGGAGGCAGGGGGTTTCTAACTTCTGTGCAGCTGCATCTACATAGGGAGTTCCAGACCAAATTTGGCTACATGGTGAGACCCTAGCAAAACAGTAGCAAAGATGATGCCATATTTTATCAAAACTTATATTCCTCTCTACATACATAAGAAGACTACATATGCAGTCTTCTTGGCCTCAGATTAGACCATTATAGCTGGGTTCTGATCTAAGAGATGTGGGCGGAAGTAATACATACCACTGCCAGACTTAGTCATAAACTCCCATGTTATCATCTACATACTCTGCCTCTTCTCTGACAAACTTTTGACTTCACGTGATGAAGATGCCCCCCATCCCAGGTGGTTGGAAGCCAGAACTTTGAACCAGTTATTGGAGAAGAAGATAAGGAGTACCACTGAACTCACATCAATGACCTGTCTTAAGAAGCCACTCACAATGAGTGTCTTTGTTACTGCTCCATGGCCTTACCTTTTGTATTCACATTTCCTACAACTCAGCGATATACATATCCCAACTAATGCAACTTCATATACACCGGGGATTTTCAGTGTTCTATGGAAATCCTGAAAGGGCCTCTTCTATATTTCAGTGTTTTCCCTAACTGGAATCTTTTCAGATGCTAAATTTGTCTGGCACATTTCTGGCTGCAGTTCGGACCTCTGAACTATCTTCTTTGTTAGTTACTTTTGTGTTAATCTGACTATTATCTAACAGAAATGAGGAGGCTCATATCTTCAGGGGAAATTCCAGGCAACCATGGTGAAGGAAGCCTGGTGGCATTCATATCGGCAGGAGAGTGTAGCAGAGTACCCTTGCATCATGACAGACCAGGAAACAGACTGTGGCTAGAACAGGAGACAGCTACAATCGTTAAAGCCCACCTCTAGTAACCTAATTCTGCCAGTCAGTCCCCTCACCCTGCCCCTGAAAGGCTCTGCAAACTTGAAAACAATTTGCAGCCAGGTGTTACAAATGGGAGTCTGCGGTGATATTTCAGATTCGAACCATAACATCCTGGCCTTTTAGGTTTTTTTTCTGGTGTATTTGTCCCAGAGGGAAGTAAATCAAAGAGTTCATCAGAAAGTAGAGTACACATATTTTACATTTACTGAAACAAGACCTGCAAAAGACGGAGATTTTATTACAACTTTATTTCCCCTCAGGGACGAGTCTGCATTTTACTATCCTAATATTTACTTGTTATTATAGTGAAACTTTGGGTAAGCCATCAGGGGCTGAGTTGTTCTAGGCAAGTGTTTCGCCTAACTGGAGTTTATACATTTAGGTATTAAAATGCTATTTGCTTTAAGTGCTTTGGAAAACATTAAACATTAAATACGAAGCATAATAAATGAAGTACAGTGACATGTCATGCCTTCCCTTGGTGATTCAGGATTAATCTACGTCCCTTGAGTGTGCTGTGCTCCCTGTGGGGCTCCCACTGTCCCTACTGCCTGAGATAGTCTTTGCTTAGTTAAATCATTATCATCTTTTGGATGTCAACTCAAAGACTTGTTCCCTCAGGCTCAGCGTTATACATTCCCTAAAACTCATCAAACTGTTCACATAAAACAAGTGAAATTTTGTGGTGAATACATTAGAACTCAATAAAGCCATTGAAATAAAATGTCCTGGCAGATTGGGGGTAGGGCTCAGTGGGAGAGCATTTATGTAGCATGTATGAGGCCATGCGTTCCATCACCCAGCACTAATAAATAAATACATAAAATTCTGCCAAAGAGATAACCCCTTCCTAAATACGAAGTGTATGTAGCAACTTCCTTCATAAGACTTGGGGAAAATGGGATGGAGGCACCATCACTATGAAGAGAATTCTACATTAGCTGAGTGACCAAGGTGAATTATAGTTGTAGCAAGTCATATTGATAGTACCCACCCTTGATGTGATAGACTGGAAATGATATCTGACCCCTGTGGTCTTTCTCCTAAACATCCTCCCCTCAGTCTACCTATGAGAAAAAAAATTGCAATAGAGGGGTACCCTACAATAAAAGAAAAGAGACATAGATTCCCCCATTTCTTAAATGGGAGTTTTAATAATGATTTCCTTCTGAATGTATAGTAAAGAAAAAAGCAAGGGTCAGAGACTTACAAGAGAGGAAGATAGTGAACAATACCTTAAACATGAGTTCAAGGCCAACATCCTCAGTGACAAGCCACTTTGGTATCCTTGCCATTCTGTGATGAGAAAGATACATTACTTCTGTGGTCTTCCCTCCAACACCCAATGTCTTAGGGTTTCTATTGTTGTGAAGATACACCATGACCACAGCAACTCTTATAAAGGAAAACATTTAATTGGGGCTGGCTTATAGTTCAGAGGTTTAGTCCATTATTGTCATGTGAGGAAGCATGGTGGCACGCAGGCAGACATGGTGCTAGAGAGGTAGCTAAGAGTTCCATATCTCAATCTGAAGGCAGCAGGAAGTGAATGTCCCACTAGACCAGACTTGAGTAATTTAAGACCTCAAAGCCTTCCCCCAGTTGTACTTCCTCCAACAATATCACATCTACTCCAATAAGGCCACACCTCCTAATAGTGTCACTGCCTATTGACCTATGGGGGCCATTTATTAAAACCACCACATCCAAAATACTAATCTAATCAGAAAGAATTCCAGTTAGCTTGATTGGCAGAGCATTAGGCCTTGGGTTCAGTCCCTGGCACTACAGAAAACTGAGTGTGGTGGCCTATGTCAGTGATCTTAGCACCTGGGAGGTTCAGGCAGGAAGCTCAGGAGTTCAGGGTAACCCAGCATAAGACCCTGTCTCAGAAAGAAAAAGGAGACAGGGTCACTCCTTATGGTAGCACAGATTAAATTTCCCTGCCTTGATTTACTCAATGTCTTTCATAATAGAAACACAGACTAAGTAAATGGGATATAGATGAAGTATTAAAGTTGATAGCAAGGCCAGCATTGTGGGAATGTGGTCAGCTCACACACTGTCTCCATCAGTATTTGCATTGTTGATGATGATGATGATGATGATGATGATGATGATGATGTGTGTGTGTGTGTGTGTGTGTGTGTTGCTTTTCCTGTTGTATTTATATTTTTTAGACAGTCTCTCTGGGTAGCCCTGGCTGTCCTGAAACTTGCTATATAGACCAAGTTGGGCTTAAAGTAAAAAAGATCCTCCTGCCTCTGACCTCAGAGTACTGGGATTAGAAGTGTGCAGCACCATGCCTAGCCATATTTAGTTTCCAATGTTATTAAAAGCTGTTTGTCTACATGTTGAATGGCTGTACATGGTGTGTGATGTTCCATGCCGTAATTTACTTAGCCATTCTCCAATTGCTGGATATCTGGGTTGTTGCTAGTTTTTGACAATTACAAAAAATGCTAACAAAGATCACTGATGGTCCCCTTAGCCCAGATCTCTAGATGTGAAATGTACACACATTGATTTTACAGGCTTTGGGGAATGTAGGAAATGTCTAGTCTTCTCAGAGTCAGGTTCTGTGACTCTGTTGGTCAGGGAATGATTGATCAGGCCCTCCCCTAATCCAGTTTTTGATCCTCTGTTCGCACATAAGTGTTCTCCTGCTACCCACCATTCCATTCAAAGTACAATTATTAGCGCCAGTAACGCCAGTGTGCTGTGATACCTCCTGGTGGTAGATAGGGAACACAGCCCCAGTGAAGAAAGGTGAGAACCAGAATTCGGTTGCCAGAACCCACACCAGTTGGCTCTTAACCGCCTGTCACTCCAGCTTTAAGGAATCCAATGACTTCTTCTGGCTGCCACAGGCACCCACATGCACATGCACATACATGGATACACACCTAAATGCATAAATGCATCATAAAAAACGTTTTTAAAGAAGAAAAACTACTTGCACATGTGTCCTCACTACTTTTTTTATTTCTGTGAAGAGACACCATGACGAAGGCAGCTTATAAAAGAAAGTATTTAATTGGACTTGCTTACCCTTTCAGAGGGTGAAAGAAGGATAAGACCATGTCCCCAAAAATCTTTGAGCTCTTTAGAGAAGTGCTTCATGCATGCGTGGTGACCTGAGTGAGAAAGTCCGTGATCATCATGTAGGGAGAACACGGCAGCAGGCAGGCAGGCCTGACGCTAGAGCAGTAGCTGAGAGTTTACATCTGACCCTCGGGCAGCAGGTAGAGGGAGGGAGACCAGGCCTTGTGGGCTTTTGAAACCTCAAAGCCCACCCCCGGTGACACACCTCTTCCAAAAAGGCCACACCTCTGAATCCTTCCCAAACAGGGCCAAGCATTCAAATATATGAACCTATGTGGCCATTCTCATCCAAGCCACCACACTGTGTGAAGCACTTCTCTAAAGAGCTCGAAGGTTTACAGGGACGTGCTCTCACCCATCTTGATGTGTTTACTGCTTTCCTCTTGGACACAGAGCTAATTATAACTCTATTGCATTTGGTTTGTATTACACATTCACTAAGCTACTGTTCTCTTGAAATTCCCTAAAATGGCTTTTGTTCTTGAGACCTCTGATCCTATAGAAAACAGAAGGCCCAAACTGAGTCTGTTATTCTCTTATCCTTTCCATAGAAGAAAAAGAGAAAAAGACAGACAATTCAACTGTAAACTTTTATAGAGAGGTAACTCAGCCCTGCTTAACCTTGGCTGAACAAAAATGGGCCTTACGGCTGGGCTCTGGGGCAAAGTTGTACAAGCAGGCCTGCTTCCACCTGCTTATGTAAACAGATTCATGGTTTCTGACCCAGTAGACATTGTTTTCCTGTGAATTGTGGTAGATAGAACAATGGCTCCCCAAAAGTGCTAAATGGACTGGGCAAACACAAAAGGATAGATATTTTACCTTTCTACTTACAGAAGGTATAGAGCAGATAGGTTCATAGACATAGGTAGTGTAAGAGAGGTCATCAGGGCTGGGGAAGAGGAAGGAGGAAGAGATTACCTAATGGACTCAGACCTTCTGTTTGAGGTGACGGAAGGGTTTGGAAATAGAGTGATGACTATTGTACACATTGTGAATGTAATAACATCATTGAACTCTACACTTTAAAGTGTTTGAATAAACATTTTTATGTTATGTATTATTTTTGTTGCATATTATTTCACAGCAATAAAAAGGGAGAAAGGAATGGGGGAGGCATGGTAGAGCTGTATGCTTGAATTTGATCCCCAGTATCACAAAAACAGAGGGTCAGGGGGAGATGAAAAGGTCAGAAAAGGGGTGTGAATGATCACAGAGGCTGGAGTTGGATAGCATACGTTGAAGACAGAGCAAATGGCCACAAGTCAAGAAGTGTGGGTGTGTGTGGCTTCAAAAAGCTGAGAATACACGGAAAAAGACACGACACCCACCCCACAGTCCTGAGGAAGGGACAGGCCTGCTGAGACTTTGTCGAAGACTCATTTCAGACATCAGACTTCCAAAACTCTAATGAACTTGTGAGAGGAGCTGAAGAGATGGCTCAGGTTGAGAGTGTTTATTGCTCAAGGAGAGGAACTGAGCTCAGCTCCTAGCACCCACCTTGGGTGGCTCACAAATGCCTTTAACTCCAGTTCCAGGATATCTGAACCCTCTCCTGGCCTCTTCTGGCACCTCTACTCACATATAAGCACACATACAATTTTAGGAATAAATAAATATGTGAGGGTATTTTTAAATGTTTACTTACTGTATGTGACTATGTATAAATGCATGAAGTTCAGAAGACACTTTGTGGGAATAAGTTCTCTCCTTCCACCGTGAGGGGATTGAACTCCGGTCCTCAGGCTTGGCACCAAACGCTTTTCCTTACTGAGCCATTTCACCAATCAAAGATTTCTTTTTCCTGTTAACTATTATGTTTGTTGTATTCTGCTACAGCAGCAAAACTAATACATAGAAATGATTAAACCTTGTTATTTCAGTATAAATCGGTAGCCATGATGCACTATCTCAATTTGTATATGATCTAAGTAGATTTTAACGTACCACATCAAGTAAGCCTGTGGTTTAGTTACAATAGCTAATATTTGACAGAAGGAGCCCTCTGTGGTTGGAATGTGCCCCACAGAAATTCATGTGTTCATCCCCAGTGAGATGGGACAGGGTAGAAGTGAAGCTTTCAGGAAGTGACTGGATCATTAATTCCTGAGGGTGTGATCTCTCAGTCTCTGGGACCCAGATAAGTCCTCCTGAGGGTCAGTGATGGTAAAGCCAACACTGCTTGAGTTCCTTCACTCACTTTTCCACTGTGCTATACTACAGCGCAGGGGGGCGGGGGGTACTGGCCAGATGAAACCATCCATCTTAAGCTCCTGGCCTCCAGTCTTTCATATCCGTTATAGCAACAGTATGTGGACTAAGACAGGCCCTAGGAGCAATCAGTCTGGAATTTGATGGATAGCTGAGATTGTCAGACAATGAGGCCTGTCTATGAAAAGGTAAGGTCTAGGGCTGGAGAGATGGCTCAGAGGTTAAGAGCACTGGCTGCTCTTCCAAAGGACCTGAGTTCAATTTCCAGCAACCACATGGTGGCTCACAACCATCTGTAATGAGATCTGGTGCCCTCTTCTGTATGCATAATAAATAAATTAATTTAAAAAAAAAAAAAAGAAAAGGTAAGGTCTAGAGTAGGTCCAGTCAATGGCATTCCTAAGAAAAAATCTCTCCTTAAAAAAGAAACCCTGCAGGGGGCTTAGTGGTTAAGAGCACTGACTGCTCTTCCAGAGGACCTGCACCCACATGGCAGTTCACAACTGTCTGTAACTCCAAGATCTGACACCCTCACACAGACATACATGCTGGTAAAACACCAATGCACCAGAGCCCTGAACAGGACCACAGCGGCCAATGGTAGAGGTAGTAGGTTTTCCAACAATCTCAGGGTGTCCTCTGTCAAGTAGAAAAAGAACCACACCAGATATAGAGGCATGCAGATCACTCCAAGTTCAAGGACAGCAAAATCTATATTGTCCAGGACTACATAGCAAAACCTTGTCTCAAAATATCAATAATAATAATATTTCTTTTCTGGTTCACACTGTGGCCATGTATACACCCCAGACAATATAGAACTAAGGAACAGGGCTGGAGAGATGGCTCAGTGATTAAGAGTCTTGTTGCTCTTGCAGAGGACCAGAGTTCAGTTCCCAGCACCTAAGTCAGGCTGACAGTGCACACCATTCCTCATGGCCTTTTACAGAGGTGCTGGGAACCCAAGCTCAAGTTCTCATGCTTCCACAGCAAGCACCTTACTGGCAGAGTCAGCTCCCCAGCCCAACTTTTTCTATTGCTGAAAAAGGTAAGGACTGAAGAGATTGCTCAGTGGTTAGCACTTGGTGTTCTAACAGTGGACTGGTTTGACTCTCAACACCCACATTGCATTGGGCAACGACCTGTAACTCCAGCTCCAGAGGAGCTAATGCCCACTTCTGGACTCTATACCCAGAGAGAGAGAGAGAGAGAGAGAGAGAGAGAGAGAGAGAGAGAGATGCAACAATAACAAAAACAACAATAATAAACAGTATTTGAGCTGGAGAGATGGCTCAGCAGTTAAGTGCACATGTTGCTCTTTAAGAGAACCATGGTCAGAGTTCAGTTCCCAACACCCACACTTGGTATAACTCCATCTCCAGGGGGCTCTGATACATCTGGCCTCTGTGGGAACCTGCATTCATGTACACATATCCATACACAAATGCATGCACATGCACACTTTAAAATAATAATAAAAGTAAATATTTTAAAATCTCAAGCGAGTAGTTCAGAAGATACAAAAGTGGATACTCCCTGTCACAATCACTGGGCTTCCTGGAGGTGAGCTACAATTATCCTCACTTTTTTGTAGCCAATAGTCTTGCTGGCATTTTACAATTCAAACCGGAAAGAAGTGTGTGAATAGTTTACTCCCCTGTGACTTAACCCATTCAGTTCAGCAAACATGGAGTTCATCTCTGCTTGAGCAACACTTCTTGGAAGCCTTTCTGCCCCTCTCATGCCTGGCTCAGGTGACCCTCTTGCATATTCCGAGGATCATATGTAGTAACCCCATGGTCCATAATGCTTATCAAGCAGAGCAGAAATCAACTTTTTGACCTTTCTTCAAGGCTTGGCATGAGCACAGTAAGTAGCAAGTAAAAAGGTTGCTGAATTCAGGTACACTTTCTGAATAACTACATGTTATGATTTGAATCTAATTTACATTCCCACAGACTCAAGGGCACAGTTGCAAGCTTGTGGTGCTATTTTGAGGCCTGTGAGACCTTTGGGGGTGGGTCTAGGCTAGTGGAAGGGAAGTCAACTAGGGGAGGGTCTTTGCAGGTTAATAGTCCAGCCCCTTCCTCGGCAGCTCTCTGCTCCTCATTCTCTATAATGTGAGGATCCCACTACCACAAACAGAGCCCACCCATGCTTTCCTTCCTCTCTGTGGAAGATGGAAACTTTTGGAGCCACAAACCAAAACAAATTCCCCTGCCATAAGCTGCTTCCGCCAGGTATTTGGTCACAGCAATGAGAAATAGGAATGAATATGGTAACACGTGCCAAGTTATGCACCAGATCCTGGGAGCACACTGATAACCCGAGCTACCTCAGCCTCTCTGTCCAGTCTTCCAGCACCCACCCTTCTAGCTCCCAAAAACAGTGAACAGGAGGGAAAAAGGAAGGCTGGGATAGCTCAGAAAGGCTAGCTTGACTTTGATCCAATCCCAGTACCATAAACAAATATACAAGAAGTTTTACTCTGATGGGCATGATGGCTCATTGCTGTGATGCCGGCACTCAGGAGGCCAAGGCAGGATCACTGTGAGTGCCAGTCCACCTGGGACTACAAGATTGTCTCAGACAACAACAACCCAGAGGAGGGAACCACTTCTATTGACTCTGAATGTAGGTTCCCTTGACAAGACATTCAGTATTCCTTATCTGGCTGCCCTGGTCTTTCTCATACTGTTACTGATTCTCTTCATTTATTCCATCTCTTCCATTTATTGCCAAGTGGGGCCTATGATTTCAATTAGCCCATGTTTGCCAAAGGGTCAAAAGCTGATGATGTTTTGCAATTTTTCTTTTTTCTGGTGTGGTGTGCAACTCTCCAGCACCAACGTCTGAGAAGGCTGGTAAGTTACCAGCTCGTGAAGCCTGGGGAATGGCTCTGTGAGGGCCGCACAAGTATGAAAACCTGAGTTTGGTTTCCAGAACCAGGTAACACGCCAGGCATGGTCTCCTGCACCTGCAAACCCAGCGTCGTAGGGGACAGAGACAGGAAAATTACCGCAGCTTGCTGGTCACTAGGGCATAGCTCTAGGTTCACGAGAGACACTGTCTCAAAGGAATGAAGCACAGAGTGGTAGAACAGGCCACGTGACATCCTACTCCAACTTCTTTGTGTGTACAAGTGGGCACACCTTAACAGGTACACTTACACAGAGACTCTGAGTACATGTAAAAAATTAATAAATTTAAATTTACTGTTGAAAGCATTCCATCTATTCTTTTTTCAGCTTTTTTTTTTTTTTTTAAGATTTATTTATTATGTAAACAGTATTCCCTGCAGGCCAGAAGAGGGCACTAGGTCTCATTACAGGTGGTTGTGAGCCATGTGGTTGCTGGGAATTGAACTCTTAATCACTGAGCCATCTCTCCATCTCCAGCCCTAAAACTTGATCCCTATTTTTTTTTTTTTTTTTTTTTTTTTTTTTGAGACAGGGTTTCTCTGTGTAGCTTTGAGCCTTTCCTGGAACTCACTTGGTAGCCCAGGCTGGCCTCGAACTCACAAAGATCCGCCTGGCTCTGCCTCCTGAGTGTTGGGATTAAAGGCATGTACCACCACCGCCCGGCGCATCCCATCTATTCTTAAAACCTCCAAAAAGTTAAACCAGTTGTAGTGGGGCACACCTTTAATCCCAGCACTTGGAGGCAGAGGCAGACAGATCTGAGTTCAAGGCCAGTCTGATCTACAGAGCGAGTTCCAGGACAGCCAGAACTACACAGAGAGATACTGTCTGGGGGAGAGGGGGCATCATCTGGAGGAACCACTTTCAGTTTACAAATTAAATGTGTCGAGTTGTACTCAGAGATAGAGAGCCTTTGAGCTGCCAGAGTAGTTAGTTATTAAGGCAGAGGGGTCAGGAGTCAGCTGAATTCCATCTGGGTCTTCTTGGGGAGGCCCGGGAACTCTGAACCACTGCTGGGCCTTACCCTCTGCCTCTCAGCTACTAAGCAGTCGAATGCCAATGTCTGCTGTGCTAGCAGAGGAAAATGACTGCCACTACACTGGCCAACACATCCTCAGGGCTTGGATTTACTGACATTATATCAGCCCTTTGTGGACAAATTATCTTCAGACTTGATATCTTAACTATAACAGTAAAGTACTTAAGAAAAACAGCCAGCACCTCTGAAGATCACAATGGCTCTGGAAAAGCAAGCTCATGAGAACGGCAATTTTCTTATACAATAAATAACGAAGTGGACAAGGGGTGTGATAGAGATCTTGTCTACCTGGAACACCAGCATCCTATCCCCAACACATCAGGGGAAAAAAATGTCTTTTCAGCCTGGTGGTGGTGGTACATGCCTTTAATCCCAGCACTCAAGAGGCAGAGGCAGGCAGATCTCTGTGAGTTCGAGGCCAGCCAGATCTATGGAGCAAGATCCAGGAAAGGCTCAAGGATACACAGAGAAACCCTGTCTCAAAAAAAAAAAAAAAAAAAAAAAAAAAAAAAAAGTCTTTTCAAAGATGAAACTGAGTTTAAAAAGTCTACACACTCTCAATAGATGAAACAAAATAATCAAATACAACAGGTAAGCCATAATTAAATTCTTATTTAAAGAGGAAAAAGTTAAGTTAAAATTTATGCCTGGTGTTGCTGATATTTAAATAGGAAGACCTCTTGAATGCTACATAAATATTAACTTTCTCAGAGGTGACTCTGTTCTAAGGACACAGAAGACTGTTCTTATTTATAGAGAATGTATACTATAAGTTTGATAGTCATGGTCACTATTAGCCTGTATGTATTTCTTTATTATCCTAAATAGCTTTTAAGGACTGAAACTTCATATTGCATAATTAAACAAGCTTTATAGATATGAGCTGTATAGGTAATACCTTAAACAAAAATAGAAACAGATGTAGAGTATAAGGACAATAACTTCAAATTTGTGACAATATAAAAAAATCTTAGAGGCCGGGCGGTGGTGGCGCATGCCTGTAATCCCAGCACTCAGGAGGCAGAGGCAGGTGGATCTCTGTGAGTTCAAGGCCAGCCTGGGCTACAGAGTTAGTCCAGGAAAGGCTCCAAAGCTACAGAGAAACCCTGTCTCAAAAAACAAACAAACAAAAAAATCTTAGAAGTAGAAACACATACACAGTATTGCTGTGGGATAATCCTCTTGTACACTGTAAAGATTTGTCACTCAAATGGTTTAATAAAACATCGATTGGCCAGTGGCCAGGCAGGAAGTAGAGGTGGAGTGACCAAACTAAGGATGAAGGAAAGGAGGGCAGAGTCAGGGGTCACCAGCCAGACACAGAGGGAGCAGGAAATGAATTTGCCATGCTAATAAAGGTACTGCCACATGGCAAAGCATAAACAGAAACATGGGTTAATTTAAATGTATGAGTTAGCTAGTAACAAGCCTGAGCTTTAAGCCAAGCATTTATAAGTAATATTAAGCCTCTGAGTCAATTATCTGGGAAGCAGCTGCCAGGTATTTGGGAATAGGTGGGCAGGAGAGAAATGTCCATTTGCACAATGTGACAAAAATAACCTTAAATTTGTATCAATATACAAAAATCTGTAACAATATAAATTAAGATTAGTAGTTGCTTTTTTAGTTTGAAAGTAGCTTCAATAATACACATTTTTATCCTATCATATCTATCCCCCCTTTTTTGCCATACCCAATAACAAATTGTAACTAACCCCCCTATACGATGACAAATATCCATGATCTAGAGAAAGACCAAAAACCACCAACCCCACCTCTTGGGAATGTGGGCATTGTGTTCTTAAAATTACTTTCTGCTAGATCCATGGCCAGGCACCATGTTGAATCCAATCAATGAGAGAGAGGAGAGATCCTGCAAGTGGGGGACATCGAGATCATGATGGGAAGATGTGCAGAGATGACTGGCCACACTAGTGGAAGCCTATGAACTGTAGACTAGTGGGCTGTGGAGCCCCCATGGGACTGGACTAGGCTCTCTGGATATAGAAGACAGTTGTTGGCTTTGAACTGTTTGGGGGACACCCAGGCAGAAGGATTGGAATCCATCCCTGGTGCATGGGCAGGCTTTTTGGAGCCCAGCTGCATGTGGTGTGAAGCCTTGCACAGCCTTGGTGCAGCGGGGAGGGGCTTGCACCCACCTAGGCTCAGAGTGCTGGGCTCTGCTGACTTTCCAATGGGAGACCTTGTTTGGGGGATGTGGGGATGTGGGGTGGCTTGGGAGGGTGAGCTGGAGGGTGGGAAGAGGGGGTAATCTGTGGATGGTATGTAGAGTGAGTAGAAAATGTCTTAATAAAGAAAAATGAAAAGAAGATAATTACTTTCTGCTGTCTGGAGGGCAACAGCATCTCCTGGGGACCCTGAACCCAACAGAAACAATTGTCAAGTCCTGGGAGAGGTAGCTGTATCATTTGTGGCCAGCCGCTGAGTAATGGGACTTATCTGAAGTCCTGGCTGAAATAGTGCATGAGGGTGGACCATCTCAGCTAGCCACCTTGCAATTATCCTGAGCAGTTTATAGTCCAAAGCTGATCTTCAATAGGGTTTATCGGCTTAGTGACATTATCACAATTCAGATAGAATTGTCATTGTGGGGCCCCATCATCTTTTTGGAGATTTCAGAGATTGCTGTTAGGAAAGTTTATCATTCACTCTAGAAAACTTAAACATATTAAATGTCATATTCTGTAAATCTTGGGGAGGTTAAAGGACCATGATCTATGAAATACATCTGGGATATCCAGGCTTAATTCCTAAGTATCTGTTTAAATGAAAGCCTAAAATCACATACAGGAAACTACATGAAACCTAAGGTTAGAATTATTTAGTACTTTATAATATCATTAGATGTATGAGCTTAGTGACAATATAATAGTCCCTAGATTTTGGTTTTCTTCTGTCCCATACCAGATGACTTTTCTAATATGAGACAGAAACTTTGAATTTTTCTTTTAACAAGATGCTTGGGTTTAGAGAAGGAGAGGGCCACACTCCAACTCCAAAGCCAGCTTTAATTTTTAATGAGTCAGAACTACACAAAGACCACCTGTTTAACATGTCTGCAGAGGCCAGCAAAGACACATTTTGAAAGGTTTATAAAATTTACCCTGTAGGAAGTATTCTATACCATTAGGCCAGTTTATTCCTTTTCTTGGTAATTTTTTCGGATAGTTCTCCCTTCTTTTTTCAATGCTTCATTTGCCCAAAGATCTTTACAATCCTTGTTTGGATGTTTTTATTTTCCTGGAAAGACAAAAACAAAACCCTGCCCTGACCCTAATTGGTGAGTTTTCCTTTCCATCAGGTTGAATTGCCACATCAGTTGATGAACTATCACTCTCCTAATCAAGAAGTCTCTCCTGTTTGAATCAAATCTTTATCAATTTTGTTGGTATCCATAGCTTTTCTTCACCTGTTGAAACAAGAGCAAAACCTCTTCCCCAACATGACACATATCCTGGTTTCCATTTGTCAGCACATCTTTAAAGTATGCTGCCTGGTTTAGTTCAGTGGTTTTTTTCCACTATCCGATGTCTCTCTGCAGCTGTTCTTCCCTTTTCTGTAGCATTTAAAAATTTTCAAGTCAATAAAGCAGTGTGTCTCTAGGATGATTATCACCCCTTTTTATTAAGCATTTTTTAAAAGTGCAATTAGATCTTTCTCTATAACTGCTTTCCCAGTAGGATTGTGGATGTACCTGTAATATGTTTTATGTTTTAATATGAAAATAATTTTTATTTTAATAGAAACATATACTGGAGCATTGTGAGTCTTAATTTGTACAGGTATTCCCATTATGGCCATAACTTCTAATAAATGTGTAATTACAGAATCAGCCTTTTCAGAACTCAAAGCAGTTGCCCATTGAAATCCTGAACATTTATCAATGGTATGGTGTACATATTTTAATTTGACAAACTGAAAAATGAAACACACCCATTTGTCAAATTTTATTTCCTTGAGTACCCTTTGGGTTAATCCCTGCAGGTAGTGAGATTGTGGTTATACAAAAAACAAGTAGAACATTTCCTTATAATTTCCTTGGCTTGTTGTCAAGTGATATAAAATTCCCTTTTCAAACTCTTGCTATTAAGATGGTGTTTCTTATGAAATTCTGAGGTTTCCAGCACATCTCTTACTAATAGTTGATGAATTTCACCATTACCTTGTGCTAGAGGGCCTGGTAGACTTTTATGGAATCTAATATGTGTTATATATATGGGATGATTCCTATTCCTGACTATTTCTTGTAATTGTATAAATAACAAAGTTAATTCTGAATCATTATGAATAATTTCAATGGCTTCAATATGTAAAACAAGCCTTTCTGCATATTAAGAGACAGTAACTATGTTAAGAGGTCCTGAAAAATCTAGTAATACCATGAGAATACCATATAATTCTGACTTTTGAACAGAAGCATAAGGGCTTTGAGCCATTTATTTAAACTTTCTGATTTATAACCTGCCTTTCCTGATTTATTTGCATCAGTATAGAACATAGGGGCTCCAGATACTGGTGTTCCTCATACAATGTAAGGATAGACTCAATTGTACTTTTAAAAATTGAAGTCTCTTCCTTTGGGGATATTTGTTGTTAATCTCTCCAAAAATTTACTGAAGCTCTTTGCCAATGTTCGTTTTCTGTCCATAAAGATGGAATTTCAGCATTAGTAAAAGATACTATAATTACTGTTGGGTCCATTCCTGCTAATTGATAGAGTCTCAATTTTCCTTTTAGAATCAACTCAGAAACCTTTTCTACATAGGTCTTTAATTTTTTGCTCTATTTGTATAGCAAAAATATCCATTTCAGAATATTATCTCCAGATAAGAATTCCAGTAGAAAAATGGGTAGAAGCTGGAATAATTAAGTCATAATCAAGCTCTGGATCTAAGTGACCCACATGTACATTCTGTAATTTTTTCTCTACCAGAGCCAATTCTCTTTCAGCTTCAGCTGATGATTTTCTTGGACTATTTAAGTCCTTGCCACTTTGTAAGATTTGAAATAAATTACTTAGTTCTTGATTTGTTAATCCAGTTGTGGGCTATAGCCAGTTAATGTCTCCCAGTAATTTTTGAAAGTCATTAGGAGTCCACAATTGATCTCTCCTGATTTGTACTTTTTATGGTTGAATTTTTTATAAACCTATTTTATATTCTAGGTAACTAATAGAATCTCCTCTTTTTGTTTTGTTCAGGAGCAATTTGTAATCCCCAGTAAGGCAATATTTTCTTTACTTACTTAAACATTTCTTCTAAGGTATCTATGTTTGAAACAGCTAGTAAGGTATCATCCATATAATGATAAATTATGAACTTAGAAAACAGTGAATTATTTCCACTGGCTGGTGTACAAATTATACAAAATATTGGCACCGGGTGGGGCTGTTTAGCATCCCTTGTGGGAGAACTTTTCACTGATACCTTTTAACAGGCTGTGAATTCCTATAAGTAGGCACTGTGAAGGCAAATGTTTCTCTATCCTTTTCTTGTAAAGGCATAGTAAAGAAACAGTCTTTTAAATCGATCACTCTCATAGACCATCCTTTAGGTAATAGAGAAGGCAGAGGAATTCCAGGTTTTTAGAAAGCTCATCAGTTTAATTATTTGATTTATGGCTCTCAAATCTGTTAAAAGTTCTCCATTTTTCAAATTCCTTTTTAATGACAAATGTAGGAGAATTCCAAGGACTGGTCGATTCTTTAATATGTTGAGCATTTAGCTGTTCCTGTACCAGCTGTTCTAATGTCTGTAACTTTTCTGATGTCAAAGGCCATTGTTTCACTCAGGCAGGTTTATCAGTTACCCATTTTAAAGGTAGGGCTGTTGGCACCTTCAAGAGGTCACCCAGCTGTTGGGTCCAGTTTATGTACAACTTGAACAGTCCATGACCACTCTAGAGAATACATTTTAATATTTTCCCCTGAAGCATTTTTATTTTATGGTTTGTTTTGAGATTGGAGGAATGTTGATCTGTGGTTTTTTGGTTTTTTTTTTTTTACTGCTGTAATAAATTATGTCCCCATAAGTTCATTGCTGTGTTAGCCACATATAGTTTTAATTTTCCTCTCTGTCCTTCAGGCCCTATGTGTTTGACCTTTCTTATGCTTTGTTTCACCAGAAATAAACTTCTAGTCCCTAGAAGTTGAATGTTCTACTGAAGAGGCCAATTTGGATGCCAAGATTTTGACATAATTATAGTTACATCTGCCCCTGTGTCTACCAGACCCTCAAATTTTGATGCCATTTATCTGTATTGTTAACTTTGGTCTTTGATTATTTATAGAAATTTGTCAAAACATTTGTTTTATGGTTTTTCTTGAAAATTTTGTTTTATTTTCTAAAGCTGTTTTGTCAACCAGAGCAGTATGATTTTTTTACAGTAGTCATTAGGTCCTTTAATTGCTCTGTGGAGGAGTTTCCCCCATGGTGACAGGGAATGATTGAACCAAATACGACATAAGAGGGCCCCCTAGGTGCTTTCTGATAGTAAAGGGTTACCTGTCTGTCCCTTGTTGCTCTGTATTTATTGGCCCAATGTCAGCCTTTGCCATAACTTTTGTATACTCCAGAAGGCTAGGGCCTTTGGTTTAGGTTATCTCTAGGAAAAAAAAATTGTTTCTAGGAATGCCCTGCCTACAATCCCTTTTTAGATGACCTTGTTTACCTCAATTAAAACATTTGATATTTTGATTTTTCTTTAAGTCTTTGGAAAGAGGCTCTCCTATCCGAGTATCATCATAGTTATGAGATTTACTATTGAGTGTATGTCGGACCCACTCCTCCATGTGTGCTGACCTTACCTTTAAAGTCCCAATTACTCTTTCGCATTGTGAATCAGCATTTTCAAATGCCAAAGATTCAATTAATATTCATCTAACTTCTGGATCTGATATCATTCTATTTACAGCTGAAGTAAATCTTTGCAAAAATTTAGTGAAGGCTTCTTTTGGGCCTTGTATAATTTTAGTGAATGGCTCAGTTCTTTTTCCTGATTCTTGGATGTTATCCCAAGTATTCAAAGCTGCTATAAGACATAGGGCCAAGGTGTGATCATCAGATGTAATCTGTCTTTCCACATCAGTATAACAGTCCTATCAAGGATTTGATCTTGGGAAATCTCATAACCGCTACCTTGCTGTTTGATTGTTCCAGCTTCATCTCTCCACCAGGTACTCCACTGTAACTGAGGACCAGATTCCAATATTCCTGTAACTAAATCTTTTCAGTCTTGTGGAATAATTCTGTTCCAACTGGAATATGAATTTAACATCTGCTTCACAAAAGATGAATGCATACTATATGAAGCTATTGCTTCCTTAAATCCCTTCAGATCTAACATTTATATAGGATCCCAGTTAATTTCTGAATAGCCTTGGGGATACTTATCATCTGGTGGTGGTTCTTGAATGGTAATCGGATAAATTAAGGTTGGTTTTCTAATAACCTTGGGCTGTTCCTTTCTAATTTCATAATGAAATGGTGAAGTTGGTTCTCCTCTAAATTCTTTTATCTGTGTCTGAATTTTTTATTATGTTTCAATAGATTTTTCTGTCAGAACCTATGAATGAAAATGGAATTTTCTTTAGTAATTATTTGTAAGGCTTGCATATTATCAGTAGTAACCTTTTCTAAGGCTTGTATCTTTTGAATAGTAACTTTTTCAAGGTTTGTATATTATCAGTCACCTTTTTGCTCTATCAGTAAATATTTCTAAAATTTTATCTTATCAGTCAAAATTGTATTATTCCCCTTAGTAATTATTTGTAAGGCTTTCATATCATCAGTATTAGCCTTTTCTCATATTTGGCACAGTTATCAAACCATTTTTAAGGATAAAATATGAATTACCAGATGGATAATAATTATGACTGACATTGTATTGATCCCCACTAAGTCGTTTATCCCCTGGTTTAGTTTTCTATTTGCATCCCATCTATAGTAGCAGTGAACAGGGTCCTAATTCCCTGCATTCTGATATTTCCAATTTTTAAAATGAGAAATTTTTAAGATCCACTTTCTTTTATTTATTTGTTTGTTTGTTTGTTTGTTCAAATGAATTAATTTACTTAATAGCCTAGTTTACCATTTAAAAATTCCCAAGTGTCTTACCAATCCTTGGAGGATTGGGTTGGCAGGTACAGTGACGATGTTTGACCAGCAGGTGGAGCAGGTTGGCACCAAGGCAGCAATGGGAGCTGCAGGTGAGGGAAGCTGCACTGACTCAGCATTCTATGAGCTGACTGCCCTCCCGCTGGCGCCCACCTGTGGTAAATGCACTGGGGAGGTTCCGCCAAGCAGCCAAGCAGAACTGGCGCAAGAGGCGCGGCTGTGTTACACGCACCTTGACCTTCCTGCCTGCCGCCAGTGACTGGGTAACAGCTGCTGCAAAGTCCCAAGTCCCAAGTGGAGCTCAAGGTGCACAGAGCTGCCTGGATTGGCAGCAGGGAGAGGGTTTCAGGAAAAACCCTGAACGCAGGAAAGCAAGCCCAAAGTGTTCACCCTCCACCAGACCAAAGGGAGGTGAGGCGGCTGGAAGCACTTGGACTACAGAGCTGATGCGCCTGGACTTGCTTTTCTGTATTTAGCAATGCCCACGTTGTGCAGCAGATATTACTGATTTCTTTTATGTTTATTTGTTATAAGATAAAATATAAGATAAAAACCTGAAGCGGGTCACACACTACCTTGGAAAAGCCCCGCCACTGCTGCTTCCTGGTTTGAAAAGGCCACGCACATCCATACCTAATGAAAACCCCACCTCTTGGACCACAATGCTCCTCTCAATTGGCTAGTGGAACGGTGACGGAATCCTGTATCATTAAAACTTTGGGATGCTGGCTAGGCATGCAGCAGGCACATGCTGTGGCTTAAGGAAGATGGGCCTTTGAGAGCCCCGGACCCTTTCTGTCCTGTTTCAAGTGAGTATAAGCCAAGGACCTAGGGCTCTGGACAAATTAAGGCCAGGAAAGGAGTTTTATTATAGGATTATAGTTAGGAGTTTGAGGGAAAGAAGACAGAGCGGCCAGCAGCAGAAACCAACCCCAGAAAGTGGGGTACCACTGAGCTGGAGCTGTCAGCGGTAGAAGGGGCTTTTAATGGCCAAAGCCGAGGCATAGAGGGCTGGCTCCTGTAGCTGGTACCTTCCGGTTTCCTTCATGTTCCCTTGTGCAGTTTCCAGGCAGGCATGCTCATTTCAGGGACCACAGAGAACCAGACCTACCTCGCAGTGTTCCCTGCCTCCAGCAAGGTCAGAGCCACAGAATGGACCAAGGGCATTTCCACCTTCCAGCTAAGGACTAGAGTCAAAACTGCCCAAGTTTGGGGATCCTACCCTAAAACTGCCTGGCCAATGTCTACCCCCTGCTTTCATCACTGGCACTCCAAGAGCTGAGACAGGAGGATTGCTGTGAGTTTGAGGCCAACATAGGTGACCTAGTGAGTGCTGGTCTACATTGGACTACAGAGTGAGACACTGTCTCAAATAAACAAAATTCAAACAAAAATCAATCAACAACAAAAACCCCTAGGACATTGCCTGGGACACCCCAGGAATGAAGTTATATTCCTAGCACTGAAAACAGACAAAAACCCTAAGCAAATACCAAAATAATAATTTTTTAAAAAGTCAAGGGAATAGAGCTAAAGGGAAAACATGCTTCCTAGCATGTGAGGCCTTGGCTCAATCGGCAGCATCGCCAAAGGTCCTTGAATTTTCTCTAGCTAGAAATGTGGCACTAACTCATTTATTCATCATCTTAAGAGAAATTCTAAAAGCTTGTGGACATATTAAAAATTGTATCTTGTCCACACTGCCTTTCTGAGTTTGTTGGCAATGTTTTGCCTCCCAGCCTTCCCTCAAGGGCCTCTCCCTGGAGCTGTCTCCCCATTGGCTCCTGCCTGAATCTCAGTCTCACCCTGAGTTTGTCTTGATCTGTTCCTTCAGATCCGTCATGTAGGGAGCCCCTCTGTCTGCCTTGCTGCCATTATTTTCCTGAAGATTTGTCCCCTGTTCCACGCAGTAATTCAGCTCTCTAACTTGCCTTACCTTGCCTGACTTATCACCTCCACGTCTTTTCCATTATCTCTGTCACATCCTCTCCCCAGTAGGGAAGAAAATACACACGCAAAGTCAGACATGGTGGCACATGCCCCAGCACTCCAGAAACAAAGACAGAAGGATCGAGAGTTCGAGACCAGTCAGGACTTTAACAGCAAGTGCCAAACCAAGCTGAGCCACCTGGTGGGTACAAGGTCTGGATTTGATTCTCAGGACTGCCAAATAAATAAACAAGAGGGAATTTTTTTCATTTTTCTTTATTAAGGAATTTTCTACTCATTCCATATACTATCCATCGATCCCCCTTCCTCCCTCCTCCCACCCTCCAGCACTCTTTCCCAAGCTACCCTGCATCCCCACATCCCCCAAATCGAGGTCTCCCATGAGGAGTCAGCAGAGCCCAGCACACTGAGCCTAGGCAGGTCCAAGCCCCTTCCCACTGCACCAAGGCTGTGCAAGGTGTCACACCACAGGCACCGGATTCCAGAAGCCTGCCCATAGACCAGGGACAGATCCCGATGCCCCTGCCTGGGTGCCCCCCAAACAGTTTGAGCCAAACAACCATCTTCCATATCCAGAGGGCCTAGTCCAGTCCCATGGGGGCTCCACAGCCACCAGTCCACGGTTTATGGACTTCCACTAGTGTGGCCGGTCATCTCTGCACATCCTCCCATCACGATCTCGACGTTCCTCGCCTGCAGTATCTCCACTCTCTCTCATCAATTGGATTCCTGGAGTTCAGCCTGGTGCCTGGCTGTGGATCTCTGTATCTGCCTCCATCAGTCACTGGACAAAGGCTCTATGATGACAGCTAGGTTATTTGCTAAACTGGACACCAGAGTAGACCGGTGCAGGCACCCTCTGGACCACTGCCAGCAGACCAAGGTGAGGTCAACTTTGTGGATTCCTGAGAGCCTCCCCAGCACCCTGCCTCTTCCTATTCCCATGATGTCCTCCTCTATCATGGTATCTTTCTCCCTGCCCTCCCACTCTGTCCGTGTTCCAGCTTGACCCTCCCATTTCCCTATGTTCTCATCCCCCACTCCTCGCCCTCTGCCACCCTCCCACACCCAGTCCGCTCATGTAGATCTCATCCACTTCTCCTTCACAGGGTCATCCATGTGTCCCTCCTAGGGTCTTTCCCCAACAGGGATTTTTAAAGATTGCCTTTATTTTTGAAACAGAGTCTCACTATGTAGCCCTGACTGGCCTAGAACCAGCTATGTAGACCAGCTAGCCTCAAATTCACAGGGATCCACCTGCCTCTGAGATTGAAGGAAGGCCTGCGACTTTATGTGTATGTGTGTGGGTATGAGTATTTGAGTACAGTGCTCTTAGGGACCACAAGAGAGAGTGAGGTACTCTGGAGCTGCTGTTATGGGTGGTTATGAGCTGCCAGACTTGGATGCAGACTTCCTGTCCTATCTGTCCTCAGTCCTCCAAAACCTCTGTGGTTAATTTGGTCAGCTAGTGGCTAGCTCCGCCCTCTGACTCCAAGCAAAGTTTATTTGTCAGAACACAATCAAAATATCATACAATACTTAACTTCTAAGCCTTCTTTCCAGCCCCCTTTTCCATTTAAACATTTTGAAACAGACGACACAGAGAGAAGACGAAGGACTTTTCTCCAAGAATGTAATAGTGAGGGTGTGGTTAAGTAGTGGGGTACCTCCTAGGTTCCATTCCTGGCAGGGTCAAACACCACTTTGGGTACACCTCAGTCTGGCCATGTTTAGGAACTTCTGTGATGGTCTAGAGCTCTGCAAGCAGAGAGCTGCACACACCACCTGGGCACCCACCACTGGGCACCCCAGGCTCCTCACCTTCTCTCTGGCAGCCCCCGCTGGTGCCCTGACCTAGGAATGACTGCTTCCCTCCTCCCCCATCTTCCTTGTCCCCCCCTCCTCCATACCCAATCTTTTCACCTTTTGTCTGGGTCAAAAAGCCCCTCAGTGACAATCCTCTTTATTTCCCCAAACCTCTGACCTCTTCCAGCATCCTCTTACCTCTCTGGTCTTTGGCGATCTGCTTTGGCTTAGTTTATCTGCCCTTGGTCACACTGGAATCTTTGCTCAGGGACAAGTTGATTGACTAGTTTTCACTGCTTCTTGGCCCTTTCTCACCTCAGATCATACAAACGTGCCATAGCTGGGTTTCTTTTCTCCTGTGTTTACAAATCTCCCTCTAGGGCCAGTGAGATGGCTCCGCCAGTGAAGGCACTTGCAGCACAAGCCTAAGGACCTAAGGTCAGTTCCTAGAGCTCACGTAAAGGTGAAGGGAGAGAAATGGCTCTATAAATCAGGCTCTCCACTGCCACGCATGCAGCTCATTCCCTCGGCTGACATTGTGGCGGCTTCAGTACCGAGCTACACACAGATCACAGTTTTCACGGCCATTTGCTTTCTCGTTTAAGGCATAAATCAGGTATTTCCTGTTCAACTTGATGGGGTGCAATTATGAAATTAAGTAAGATCCCCATTTTTATCCTCCAGCTTGAAGGCATGTCAGGAATTCTCCATCTCTGCATCTAGCCATGTACTTTTTCTAGGAATCTAAATTACACAGTGTGTCTTTTGGGATTGGAGTCAAGATTTTGTAATTTAAATTCTCCTCACAAATTTCCTGTTGCAGAATATTTTTTAGATAACAAAATATCTTTTCTAAATGGCCAGTGACCTGTTTCCTTCAGATTAGCCAACAACTTGTATTTCATTCAGTGAGTTTCCTTTTTTATCTTTGGGGAAATTAATAATAATAATAACAACAACAACAGCACTTCAGAGCCCTGGCACTTCTCAATGAGTATTATTTTTCCTTCTTTTCTCCCATCTCATGTCAACCTATTTATTGTTTTAAAGATTTATTTATTTATTACGTATACAGTGCTCTGTCTGCATGTGTCCCTGAAGGCCAGAAGAGGGCATCAGATCTCATTACAGGTGGTTGTGAGCCACCATGTGGGTGCTGGGAACTTGAACTCAGGACCTCTGGAAGAACAGTCAGTGCTCTTAACCTCTGAGCCATCTCTCCAGCCCCCTATTGTTTTATCTTATAGGTTTGTTTTATTATTTTGTCTCTGGTCTGTGACTAGAACTCATTAAGAACTTCATCCTCTGTTCCTTTCTAAAACATAAGAATCTGTCACTTATCTAATCAACAAACACTCATCACTGGGACTGGAAGGAGATGAAAGAATTTGTGCCAAATAGATCACTCACAGAGGCTTATTCTTAATTATAAATGCCCAGCCTTAGCTTGGCTTGTTTCTAGCCAATCTTTTCTCTACCTCTTGCCTCTGGGCTTTTTCCTATTTTGTTGTTGTTTTTCGAGACAGGGTTTCTCTGTAGCTTTGGAGCCTGTCCTAGACTAGCTCTGTAGACCAGGTTGGCCTCAAACTCACAGAGATCCACCTGCCTCTGCCTCCCGAGTGCTGGGATTACAGGCATGTGCCACCACCGCCCGGTGGCTTTTTCCTTTTTTCCTTCTGTAAATCTTACTTTCGCTCTTATTCCATGGCTGGCTGTGTGGCTGGGTGGCTGGCCCCTAGCGTCCTCCTCTCCTTGTTCTCTTGCTCTTCCTTCTCCTCCCAGATTTCTCCATTAATTCTTTCTGCCTGCCAGCCCCACCTATCCTGCCTTGCTATTGGCATTCAGCTCTCTATTAAATCATCAGGTATTTTAGATAGGCAAAGTAACACAGATTCACAGAGTTAAACAAAAAAAAACACACCTTAAATAATATTTACAACAGGGAACACTTTTTTTTTTTGGTTAGGGTCCCCACCATGCAATGCTTGCCATGCAAATGAGGGTAGGGCAGCCTGGCAGTGGTGGCGCACACCATTAATCCCAGCACTCAGGAGGCAGAGGCAGGCAGATATCTGTGAGTTCGAGGCCAGCCTGGTCTACAGAGCAAGATCCAGGACAAGCACCAAAACCACAGAGAAACCCTGTCTTGAAAAACTGGAAAAGAAGAAGAAGAAGAAGAAGAACAACAACAACAACAACAACAACAACAACAACAAGAACTGTGCTGGGTTGTGGTAGAGCACTTGCCTAGCAAGCGCAAGGCCCTGGGTTCGGTCCTCAGCTCCAGAAAAAAAAAAATGAGGATAGGGGTTGTGATCGGTTGATGTTTGTCTCTGGGCAGGTAGGTTTACAAGGCAGAAGCTCTGACATACCTAAAATGGTGGTCTTCCTCCAGGGAAAATGTACTAATACCACACTGAATTATGTACCTTGGAATAGCTAGTTTTATCTTTCAACTGAAAGAAAAAGTACAAAGAGACAAAGGGAAGAACACGCACAACCAGATCAAACAGATTACACTGAATCTCTAAGTGTCAAGTGCACACCCCCTCCCTACTGCTAAGAGCAGAAATCAGCTACTTCAGGAGGATCTCAGAGTCCGAGGTAAAACTAGCTTCCTGCCTTCAGAATTAGGCCCTTTGCCACCACTAACCAGGAGAGCAACTGCTCTGAGCCTTCAGATCCCACCTTCAATATCCAGTTACCGAGTGCCTGAAGCAAGCCAGAGGCTATAGACTATTCCCCTCCCGCTGAACAGCTCTTTCCTAGCAGTATGTGATGAGGTGGTCCTTTAGAAGCAAGCAATTCTGATTTTTATAATTAACTTTTAATTCATTTCTAAGGGACGTCAGTGGCTTGTGATCAGAAACTGTTGCCATGGCACTTAAAAAGGGTTGTTTGGGGTTTGTTTTGACTTTGAAACAACCAAGAGATAATTAAGATTAAAAGGGGATGTACATGAAGCTTCTAAGATTCCCAGTCTGTTAGCGTGGCTTGAAGCTCAGAGCAAGTCAGCAGGTGACATTCAGGTCAAGGCCGCTAGTCAATGGAATGGCCACAGCAATCAAAGTCTGCTGTCCAAAACAACAGTGGGGAGGTCTAGGCAGCCCTGGCCCCTTAAACCTGACTTCATCATGGATGGTATGGGCATAGGAATCAATGAGACAGAGGATAGTAAGTACTGGAAGGAGGGTATCAGTTTGATGGTAAAGTGCTTACCAGCATGTCCAAGACCCTGGGTTTGAGCCTTAGCACTGCAAAATAGAGAAAGAAATGGAAATGGACTTCACATAGTCAGTCCAGGATCCCAGACTTCACTTCCCTGCCGGGAGCTGGCTTGAGCCTGTCTAGAACAGTCAGGAGGTGGTGATGCAGGCTTTTAACCCCAGCTCCTGGGAGACAGAAGCAGGTGGATCACTGCATTGGAGGCCAGCCTGGTCTACAAAATTAATTCCAGGACAGCCAGGGCTACTCAGAGAAACCCTGTCTCAAAAACAAAAACAAAACAAAGAAAAAGAAGAAAGAAAGAAGGAAGGAAGAAAGGAAGAAAGGAAGGAAGGAAGGAGGAAGGAGGGAAGGAGGGAAGGAGGGAGGGAGGGAGGGAGGGAGGGAGGGAGGGAGGGAGGGAGGAAGGAAGGAAGGAAGGAAGAAGGAGGGAGGGAGGGAGGGAGGGAGGGAGGGAGGGAGGGAGGAAGGAAGGAAGGATGAGAAAAAGAAGGAGGACTCTAGTGAGGACTGTGGCCACAGCAGGGATCCAGGAAGAGGGAGGAACATGAACACGTCAGAGCAGGAGAAACCAACAGCATCCTCTCCATTTTGGATGGGAAATTTGAGCTGAAGTGAATCTTAACACTACCCCCAAATTAGTAATGATAATAATAATAATAATAATAATAATGATAATAATAATAATAATAGACAAATCGTGTATGCTTCAAAGGAGCTACTCAAAAAATGTAAAGATGGTTCACAGAAAGGAAAAACTACTTGAAAATCACATATGCCTTATAAGTCCAGTGTCCAGGATACATGAAAGAGTTCTTACAACTCAACTCTAAGAAGACAATGCATAATTTTTTAATAACTTATTTATTTTTATTTTATATGCATTAGTTTTTCCTTGCATATATGTCTGTGTGACGGTGTCGGGTCCCCTGGACCTAGAGTGACGGTTGTGAGCTGCCATGTGGGTGCTGGGAATTGAACCTGGGTCCTCTGGAAGAGCAGTCAGTGCTCTTAACCACTAAGCCATCTCTCCAGCCCCAACAATACATAATTTTAAAAAAATAGGCAGAGGGAGAGATGCCACAGCAGTTAAGGGCACTGACTGTTCTTCCTGTGGACCAGGGTTCAATTCCTAGCTCCCACAGGCAGCTCACAACTGTCTGTAACTCTAGTCCCAGTGGTTTTGACACCCTCCTCTTCTGGCCTCCAAGGCCACATATTCAAATGGCACACAGACATACATGTAGGCAAAACACTAATATACATAAAATAACACCTCAAAAAAATTTTAAATGGCATTTCTCCAAAGAAGATTCGCAAATGGCCAATAGGCCCATGACAGAGCTTAGCATCATTAGTTAGCAAAAAAATTCAAATTAAAGGCAGAGAGAGGCCCACTTCACTCCTAAAGGCTAGGATGAAAACCACAGACGATAAGAAGCTGCTGGCAAGGTGTTAAGGAATTTACAGCCCTCTACAGGTGCTGGTGGGAATGCACCACAGTGCAGCCTCTTTAGAAAAGAATTTGGCAGCTCCTTCAAACCTTAACCACAGAGCTGGCTCAGCGGGGTCAAGGCACCTGCTGCCAAGCCTCATGACCTCAGTTTGACCCCTGAGATCCATGTGGTGGAAAGAGAGAAATGAGTCCTACAAGGTGTCCTCTGACCGCCATTTGCATACTGTGATATGCACACGCTAAAATATAATTTTAAGTTTTTCAGTTAAACAGAGCACTGCTATAGAGACTTGATTGTCTACTCTTAGAGATGTACCCGAAGCACACGAGAGTAAAACCTGCACCCCACAAAAACTAAAGCATAAGTGCTCACGGCGACAGTGTTCACAAAGCCAGAACGTGGAACTAACACAAACGCTTCGCAACTGATGGGTGAACAAACATTATCCAGGCATAAAAAGGAGTGAAGTACTGACCCCCAGGACATGGGTGAACCTGGAAGAGGGTGGGCCCGGTGAGAGAAGCAGCCAGCCAGGGCTCACACTGGTGTTGCTTTTACAGGGCCCGGCAAACGTCAGGAGACAGAAAGTAGGTGAGTAGTTGCCAGGGGCTCAAGGGGACAGAATGAGGAGTGACCAGTGATGGGCACGGTTTCTCTCAGAGGTGACAAACATGTCCTGGAATCAGACAGTGGTGCCAATTGTACAACCTTATGAATTTACTAAAAACACCTGAATTATAAACTTTAGAAGGATAGATTTTACAATCTATGCAGTGTGTTTAAAACAAAAATCCGAAAGTAAAAGCTAGTTTGACCAATTTCTCTCTCTCTCTCTCTCTCTCTCTCTCTCTCTCTCTCTCTCTCTCTCTCCCTCTCTTTCTGAGTGTGTGTGTGGTACATGTATGTATATACACATGTGTTTGCTTATGTATGCACATGTGAAGATCAGAGGTTCACTTTGGGTGACAGGGTCTCTCACTGAACCTGCCACTCACTGTTTGGGCTAGCCTGGGTGGTCAGTGAGCCACCAAGGTCTGCCTATCTCCACATTCCCCTCAGGGCTGGTGTTACAGACATATGCTATCCCGCCCAGCTTCTCCATGGGTGCTAGGAAACCAGATAGGGGTCCTTGGGCTTGCACAACAGGCGGTATACACACTGAGCCATCTCACCAGCCCTAGTAACCAGCTGCTTTTCTGAGAGGAAATACTAAGTGAAGCAGAGTTGAGGATGAAGGAGCAGGAGGTCAGAGGAAGCCAAGCTCACGGTACAGACAGGCCCAGACAGGGAGCACGAGGCCACCAGGTCTGTACTTGTCTCCATCCTTGCCTACCTCACTACTTCCCTTGTCAACGCAGCATGACTTCAGCCTTGGGAACAGAAAGCAACCAAAAGCAACACTCTTGGTCTTAAAAGTTGTTGTAGCCATCAAAGCCAGTCAGGGGACTTTCAAAACACATCAGCCAATGAAACACATTTGTACCTTCCTTCCTTTCTTTCTTTCTTTCTTTGTTTCTTTGTTCCTTTCTTTCTTTCAAATAAAATAAAGGCTTGTACTTTTCTTATAGCTAAGAACAGGAAAAGATAAATGTTGGCTTTAGAAAGTGTGCACTGGCCTAAACATGGCTGAAAGCATGTGGCTCCCACTGGACTGCCTGGATCTACACAGCCGTCTCAAGACGCCTGCTATGAGCTGTTGTGTATGTTGATATAAAGCAGGTTGCCCTCCCCCAAGAGCAGCAATGGATAGCAGCTGAGCTGCATGCACCAGCCTTTGGAGAGGCAACCTGAGAGCTCTGTACTCTGAGAGCATCCTCGGGAGATCCACTGGCTTAGACCAGATATCTTTGAACCTGGCTGGAATCATAACAAAAAGAGATGGCTGATCAGTAACCTTAGAGGCAGATTTGACGTTTAAATTGTTAACAGATTTTGGATCAAGAGGAACACTTGGCAGGGAGAAAGGAAGCACATTTTCGAGTGAGTTCTGCAGCAGCTTGGACATTCTGGAAAAACACTGAGCTGACTATACTCCTAGGGCCTCCGTCTTCCACACCAGTGGAGAACAGTCAGCATTGCTGAGGGAGGGCAGTCTTCTGACTTAGATGAAATTACTCAGTGCCGATGATGGACCATATTGATTAATACACAGGACTGTAAAACGGTTTTACAGAAGTGTAAGAAGAATGTCAGAGCTAGGCAGGAGGAAAAAAAATATTTCAGGTTTGCCCCATGCATAACATCTGCACGTGCAGTCTGGGGGAAGAAAGCTGGTCCAGAGATGCGACACAGGTAGGGGAAACCTGGAGGAAGGGTGTGGAGATTAGATGCAGACACAGTGGAAAGTTTGGGTGTCAGAAAATTGGGATGAGACTGAGAGACCTAAAATTATCTCCAGTCACGGGTAAGCTTCATCGTCTGTGGGCCTTTTAAAATGAGCTCAATGGCTGGTGAAAATGGATAGCTCAGCAGATAAAGGCATTTGGCATCAAGCCTGATAACCTGAGTTCAGTCCTCGAGACCCACCTGCTAAAAGGGAAGTACCAACTCCCACGGTTACCCTCTGACCTCCACATATGAAGTGTGACATTGGTGTGCAAACACATGTGCAAGCACACACACACACACACACACACACACACACACACACACACACACGGAAAAACAAATTTAAAATTAGGCTCAGCACCCTAGCAGACGTATCCAACCCTCAGCCCTCAGGCCACATGTGGCCCAGGAGAGTCCATCAAATCACAGTGTCATACAAAATAAATGTATGCTCTCACAATCCACAGACTGCAGGCTGGACACCCCTGCCCTGCCCTCCAGACATCTAGAAGCAGCAATTGAGCTAGAATTCAAGGCAACAGACAGACCTGATACAGTACAGTACCACCTCCTGGCTCTCCATCAGTGCCTCTCCTCATTTCTGCCTAGGATGCTGAGGGAGATGCAGAGTGCTGCTGAACAGGACTGTCCTCTAAGCCCAGCGACCACCATCTCTGGCATCCCATCCTACTGGGCCTGTTGTAAAAGATCATTACAGCCAGGCCTGGGAACTATTTACCATCCCTCATAGGACGGAATCAAGAGAGTAATGGGGGTTGGGGATTTAGCTCAGTGGTAGAGCGCTTGCTTAGCAAGTGCAAGGCCCTGGGTTCAATCCTCACCTAAGAGAGAGAGAGAGAGAGAGAGAGAGAGAGAGAGAGAGAGAGAGAGAGAGAAATGGGACCCTCACCTCAGTACAGAGCCACCCCTCCCAACCAGTTGTATACAGTTCTGCCCTAATTAACAGTGTTGGTGGAGGGGCCTGAGACTATGGTAATGGAGGGAGGGTACAGATGTGGGGGGGGGGTCCCATCTATGCAGTCATGGGGAGGCCATCATCCACACTGAGTACAGATCTTCCAGTGTGGCTGTTTTAAAGTCACCTATGCTCCTGCCCCTAACCCCTCACTCATTGCCCTGTAAGTAAGCCTAATAAGCTCCTGGGTTTCCATGAACTATGGTGGAACTGTACCTCAGTTTGTTACTGGGACCTTAGGAGGGGTAGACAACACTGTTAATGCCTCTCCCAAGGAAGGGGTTTTAGCAGCAGCAGTCATTAGGTTTGAGGGGTTTTTGTTTGTTTGTTTGTTTGTTTGTTTAGTAGATATCACTTTTAAAATTTTTTAATACTTTTAAAAAGCTCTGTGTGTGTGTGTGTGTGTGTGTGTGTGTGTGTGTGTGTGTGTGTGTGTGTGATATCTACAGGCCAGAGGAGGTGCAGTGGCCAGTGTCTTCCTCTGTTATTCTCCACCTTATTCTTCTGGGGCAGGGTCCTCCCCTCAACCTGGAGCTGGCATTTCAGTTAAGTAGGCAGCCAGCAAGCCCCAGTGACCTTCTTATCTCCATCCCCAACAACACCGGGGTCACTGGCACACACAGAATCACATCCACTCTTCTCATGAGTTCTGAAATCCGAGCTCAGGTCCTCGTGCTGAAGCAGCAAAATGTTCTTACCCACTGAGCTCATTTTTATAGTTTTTGCATAATTGTCTATTGAATTCTAACTTAACCTTGTCGTCATCTAAGCCTTTTCTGGGACATACCCTCTTCTAACATCTTGTCTGTGTCGGCTACTTTTATTGTCATCGTGACAAAATTCCTGACAAATGACTTGAGGGGAAGAAAGATTTCCCCTGCGCAGTTTCAAAGGTTTCCATCCATCATGGCGTAAAGGGCACAGCTGAGCTCACATCATGGCAGACCAGCAGCAGCCTGGAGGAAGGAACTGGAAACTGGGGTAAGATGAACCCCTGAAAGGACACAACCCCAGTGACCCCTTAACTCTTGCCACATTCCCAAAGGGGTGGTGTGGGGTGGGTGATTTTTTGGTCTTTTTATGGGTATTGGGTCTGGGATAGTTTTCATTGTTTAGGAGGGTTGGTTACAAGTTGTTGTTAAGGGTTAGGAAAAGGGCTAGGCAAAAGGTGCTTGTTTAAAAAAAAAGACAATTACTAGTTTTAAATACTTTACATTCAATTGGATTGTTTTATATTGTATACAAATTATTATTGAGATTGAGATTGTTAGAATATACCATACACGTATTTCTAATCTTGCTCGAGATATTGTATTTATACCATTCATTTAACAATGTAATACAATTTGCTAATCCTTGAATGTTAGTATTACCAACTATTAGGATATGTAGAAATGAAAATTAGTGGTTAGACATTACAATTGAACTTGTAGTCATATTAGGTGAGTTTTCAAGATCAAACAGATATATTTTAGATAGACAGGTCATCTTCAAACCCTTCAGAGATCTACAGAATATGGCATTTAAAATGTTTTAATAACTTAAGAATTTTTCTTTTTTGCTATGACTATGAGACATGACGGCTCCTGGCAGTACCAATCTACTTCAGAGAAAATATGGGCATTGAAGAAACTGCATATGGAGTTAACTTTCATTGTGGCAAAAGTTAGCCACTGGACAACAAAGTATCCTCTAATCAACTGCTGACAAACAGGACAGACAGGACATTAAACCAAGGACTACCAATTCTTGCCAAAACAAGTGTGGTTGTGGCTTTAACAAAGGCATCTTCTGAAGCCAGGACAATATGGCACCATCCCTGAAGTGAGTGACCTTTGCAATCTGTAAAAGGTACCGCGCCCTTTTCTTCGAAGGCAGCTGAACAGGGAGTGGGCCAATGGCTTCTGATGTGCAATGGAACAGCAGATGAAACAGTTATTCTTGAAGAATAACTAA
The DNA here is from genome assembly GCF_903995425.1 of Onychomys torridus. Lineage (NCBI taxonomy): Eukaryota > Metazoa > Chordata > Mammalia > Rodentia > Cricetidae > Onychomys > Onychomys torridus. The sequence goes on along the minus strand of NC_050447.1, from coordinate 70,191,514 downwards.
GCTCACCACTCTCAATAGTAGACTGGCATTTAATAGAGGGATATGGAGAAGAACAGGATGCCAAGATGAAGCCACATATACACAGCCAAGAAAAATGGACAGCTGAATTGAAAAGACATCAATAATTTCCAGAATTTAAAATCCTGAATCATGACATGACACTAATGGAATTCAGGTGTTTCTGGTACACGGACTGCTCTCACCAAATGTGAGGTCAAACTGTTGACCTTGTATACATCGTAGTTCACAAAAGAGTCTGTCAGATACGCTAAGCTTAGAGGCTGAAGATGATGCCCCAACACTGCGGAGAAACCTCAGATGACTGTCCAGGCAGCTGGCTGTTTCTGTCAACTCATTTTTTTTTTTTTTTTGGAAGCTGCTTGCATGCACTTTTTGTTTTTATTTTTTATTAGGTAGTATTATTTCCTTCTTGGGTCTCTGAGGGAGTTGAAGATCAGTTAGTTATAGTTATAATTATCTTTGTTAAGGATTTCAGAAAAACTCACTAAGAGCTGTAAGTGTATAAATTTGAAAGACGTTATAAGACAGTTCCGTTAGCTATATAAGTTAGGATAAAAAGTGAATCAGGTACATTCTGGACTTACCAAAATAGGATAGATAATGGAATTATTTTCTCTGAATTTGTCAAATACAAATGGACTAGACATTGTTTAGGTATTTATTGTTTGTATATATGGTATATATAGTTATTGTACTTTTGTAGATAGTTTTTCTTATATTAGTTATAACTTTTTCCTTTTTTCTTTTTATTAAAATAGAAAAGGGGAAATATAGTGATATTTTATTTGTATTGAAATGTGATTTTATTTGTATGTCAATAAAGTTGCCTTGAGGTCAGAGCAAGCCAGAGCAGAAGCTGGGTGGTGGTGGTGCATGCCTTTAATCCCAGCACTTGGGAGGAAGAGCTAGGAGGATCTCTGTGTGTTCAAGGACACAGCCAGCATGGCAGACACACGCCTTTAATCTCAATACCAACTATAGAAGACCTGGAGGTCTGTACAAACAGGCAGTGACGAGGAGGTCATGTGGCTGGGTTTACAACCAATGAGAAAACGGAACAGAAAGTCTTTAAATAGACAGGATGCACAGAAGTAGGTCTCGGGCGGAGAGGAAGGACAGCAGAAGCAGTGAAGGGTAAGGTTTTCCACTCTTGCTCTGACCTCATGGTTTTTAACTCTGCAATCGGTTCTGTGTTTCTTATTTAACAAGCCAGTTACATCTACACCAGGTCCTACCTTCCTCGGAGCCACCACTTCCCAAGAGGAAACTGAAAATTTGAATCTATCCCTTGATTAAGTCAGCACCCTGCTGACCTAGTCATTTCTAGAAACACCCTCACAGACGTGCTCAGTGGTGTGTGTTACTCACCTCCTATGGATTCTTCAGTCCCATCAAATTGCCTGTTGTCTTAGTCAGGGTTCCCATTGCTGTGATCAAACGCCATGACCAAAAGCAGCTGGAGGAGGAGAGGGTTTATTGGGCTTACACTTCCACACTGTAGTCCATCACTAAAGGAAGCTAGGACAGGAACTCAAACAGGGCAGCAACCTGGAGGCAGGAACTGATACTGGCTTGCTCATCATGGCTTGCTCATCATGGCTTGCTCATCATGGCTTGCTCATCATGGCTTGCTCATCATGGCTTGCTCATCATGGCTTGCTCATCATGGCTTGCTCATCATGGCTTGCTCATCATGGCTTGCTCATCATGGCTTGCTCATCATGGCTTGCTCATCATGGCTTGCTCTGCCTGCTTTCTTATAGAACCCAGGACCACCAGCCCAGGGATGGCACCTCTCACAATGGGCTGGCCCTCCCCCATCAATCACTAATTAAGAAAATGCCCTACAGGCTTGCCTACAGGCCAATCCCATGGAGGCATTTTCTTAATTGAGGCTCCCTCCTCTCCAATGACTTTAGTTCAGTCAAGTTGCCATAAAACTCTCCACACACCTGAGACTGGGAAGATGACTCAGCTGTTAATAGTGTGTGCTGCTCTTTAAAAGGCCTAAGTTCAGGGTTGGGGATTTAGCTCAGTAGTAGAGTGCTTGCCTAGCAAGGGCAAGGCCCTGGGTTCGATCCTCAGCTCCACATACAAAAATAAATAAATAGCCCAAGGTTGTAGTTAGAGTTTTTCTGCCTGGCCCAGTCAGGACAAATCCCTCTTACCTGCCAGTCCCACAGTCGCTCAGACCCAACCAAGAAAGCACACAGAAACTTACATTGTTTAGAAACTGTATGGCTGTGGCAGGCTTCTTGTTATCTACTTTTTCTATCTTAAATTAACCCATTTCTGCTTATCTATACTTTGCCACATGGCTTGTGGCTTACCAGTGTCTTTACATGTTGGTTCTCATGGCGGCGGCTGGCGGTGTCTCCCTCCAGTCTTCTACTTCCCAGAATTCTCTACTCTCTTGTCCCGCCTATACTTCCTGCCTGGCCACTGGCCAATCAGAACTTTATTTACACAGAGCAATATCCACAGCACAAGGTCACTTCCCAACACTCACATTAGCAACTCACAAGCACTCTACCTCCAGCTCCAGGGGATCCCACACCCTTTTCTGACCCCTGCCCCCCCCCACACACAGGTAATTACAAACAAAAATAAAGGGCTAGAGAGGTGGATCAGTGGTTAAGAGTATAATACTTGTTCTTGCAGAGGATCCAGCACCCACACAGCAACTCACCACCATCCATAATTCCAGTTCTGGGGGTCCAATGCCCTCTTCTGACCTCTGAGGACCATGGCATGGACATGGCATACTCATATACAGGTGAAACAGTAATACACATAAAGTAAAATAGATAGATCTTAAATTTAAAAAAAATTCTACCCCCTTTTAGCAACACTGTACCTTCTATTAATTTCCATGAAACTCTTTGGTAACTTTTTGTGTTACATCTGTGGTTGTGGTGTTATTGCTTAGGTTGCAAGACCCCCAAATAAGACCACCACAGAGCCAATATCCGATGCAAGCACACAGAGGTTTTACAGTGACATAGCAAGCCCAGGACTTGGTCCGTATTCCAAACACTCGACAGAGTGACAGAGCAGGTGGAGGAGGACGGATCCAAGCACTCACTTGAGGGGTTTATATAGGAAAGGTTTACATCCAGAGAGTTACATATCTTGGGATTGGACGAGGGGGCTAGGGGTAAGGCAGTTCTTTGAAGTTACTGGCTGAACTATAAGCATGAGGTTACTGATGGCTGACAGGATTCAGGGTATCTACAGAGACATACATTTTTTACTCCCTATGTCCTGCTTCTGCTGAACCCAGGATATACACATTCAGATTTATTGTTCCAGTCCTATTTTCCCATAAGTTCAATTTCTGGTCAGTTGAGTCCATTACTCCCCATATCCTGTTTTACCAAGTCCATGATATAAAGATTTATTGTTCCAGCCTTATCTTCCCATGAGTTCAACTTCTGGTCAGTTCTAAAACTGCTGCTCAGCAAATACCTTTAGAGGAGGTGGGGGTGGGGAGCATCTCTCAAAATGGGTACTGATTTTCCCCTTTCAGTGGATTCTCTGATCTCATGCTGTCCAATACAGCAGCCCCATCCAGGTGGCTACTAAATCTTGACAAGCGGTCAGTCCCAACTAGGATATACCCTGTGTTGATTTGAATGAGAATGGCCCCTATAGACTCATATTTAATGTTTAGTTCCCAGTTGGTGGACTGTTTAGGAAGGATTAGGGGGGGTGGCCTTGTTGGAGGGGGTGTGTCACTGGAGGGTGGGCTTTGAGGTTTCAAAATCCCATGGCAGGGCCAATCCCTCCCTCTCTCTGCTTTCTGCTTATGGACCAGATAAAAGCTCTCAGCTGCTGCTCCAGTATCATGCCTGCCTGCCTGCTGCCTTACTCTGGGCCATGATGGTCATGGACTCACCCTCTGAAACTATAAGCAACCCCCTCACCACCCCACCACCCCCATTAAATGCTTCCTATCCTAAGTAGCTTTGGTCATGGTGTCTCTTACCAGCAATAGAACTAAGAAATAACCTAAGAGTAAAAAAAAAAAAAAAAAAAAAAAAAAAAAAAACCACATTTCAAAGACTGGATAAAACGTTTTTAATGATTTTTTAAGTTTTTGGTTACATGTTGAAATGACACTAGTTAGGATTTATGGGTGTAAATAGAACAGTATTAGACTTAATTTCAATTTTAACATGGCTACCAAACAATTGAAAGTTGCAGTTGCTTTAATTCTGTTCCCACTGGTTAGAGGTTTGACTTCCTATAAACCAAGTTGCCCTGAGTTTGTAAGGTGCTAACAGACATTATGAATCTCTTGAAAGGAAACGTGACAGACAGGGTTCACAAGCTTATATGGCCACAGTGTCATAACATCTTGTTCGAACTATCTATTTTTCCTTATGAACTCCAAAAACATTGGCATGTATATTAATTCCCTTGATCTCAGAGCCTCGTGTGAAAAGTCAGCTGTTTCACACTCAGCCAGGAACTGTTCTTCTCAAAAGAGTTCATTGATTGAAACAAAGTAGCTTGTTATTCCATCAACTTTAACTTGGTCAGTAGACTAGAGATGTGGTAGACTGTAGCCAGCATGCAGGAAGCCCTGGGTTTGATCCTCAACACTGCATAAACTGATCCTAGTCTTGCATGCTGTGGGGGGTTTGAATAGGAATGGCCCTCCATAGGCTTGTAGATTTGAATACATGGGCACCAGGGAATGGCACTATTAGGAGATGTGGCTTTGTTGGACCTGGGGTGGGCTTTGAGGTTTCAGACGCTCAAGCCAGACCCAGTGTCTCTCTCTTCCTATTGCCTCCAGATCCAGATGTAGAACTCTCAGCCACCTCTCCAGCATCATGTCTGCCTGCATGCCACCATGCTTCCCAACATGAGGATGACGGACTAAACCTCTGGAACATAGGCCAGCCCCAATGAAAGGCTTTCTTTTGTAAAAGTTCCTGTGTGTCTTCACAGCAACAGAACACTGATACACATACCTATAAGAACAAGAGGAACAGAGACAGAAGGATCCGAAGTTCAAGGTTATCCTCAGCTACATGGTACATTACCTTGATGCTGAGAAGGAATGCAGTGGCAGAGATTGTCCTGGCATTTGCAAGGCCCTCATTCAATCACCAACGCCATGTTCAAGACCAGCAACAGCTTCTTCTTCATTCAGGAGCTCAGTGTGCAGTAACTCAGCAATGCCAAAGAACAGTACATGCCACCTTCTCACTGCACCCCGCAGTTGCAGAATCTGAGCTTTGGAAGGTAGCTAGCTATTCCAGTCCCTGTTGCCTCTGGGCTTCTTCCTTTTCTTACTTCTGTATATCTTTCACTCTTACTCCGTGGCTGGCTGTGTGGCTAGGTGGTTAGCCCCTGATGTCCTCTTCCTTGATCTCTCTTGCTCTTCCTTTTCCTCCCAGATTTCTCCTCCTATTTATTCTCTCTGCCTTCCAGCCCCGCCTATCCTTTCTCCCGTCTTGCTATTGGCTGTTCAGCTCTTTATTAGACCAATCAGGTGTTTAGACAGGCAAAGCAACAACAGCTTCACAGAGTTAAACAAATGCAGCATAATAGAACGCAGCACATCTTTGCATCATTAAACGAATGTTCCACAACATAAGCAAATGTAACACATCTTAAAATAATATCCTACAACAAATCCCCAAAGTCATAGTTATGGTCAAACATCTAACCAGTAATCAGACACCAAATAGTCACCAAGTGTCTGCTCTATGCCAGGCACACATTTCATCCCGAGCAACAAACTTGGCAAGCTGGCTCTACTAGGATCGATCCAGTTCTGTACGGGCATCACAAAAAGGCGAGAGCCTTCACGGAGGCCACACAGCTGGGAGAGGTCGGTGTGCTTCCTTAGTATGCTTTTCTGTTGTTGGCAAGTGGAAAGATTGGCAAAGACATCAAACAATCCATTCAGGCTTGTGACCTGGGTACTTCTGGAGGCTAGGGTAGGTGAGGTCCCAGTTCAAGGCCTGCCTAGGCTAGACTACACAATTGAAAAGAGGACTGGGAATATAGAGCAACGGCAGAACATGCTTGAGGCCCTAGGTTCAATCCTCAGTACTGTAAACAAAAAAAACCAGAAGTTGCCAGAAAAATCCTTGCTTTTCCAGGTTTCTTTACCAATGGGAAGTTTGACCTCTTTCTTTCTTTCTCCTCTCTCTCTCTCTCTCTCTCTCTCTCTCTCTCTCTCTCGTTATTTTTGTTTGTTTTTTGAGACAGGGATTCTTGCTCTGTAGACCAGACTGGCTTCGAACTCATAGAGATCCTCCTGCCTCTGCCTTCTGAGCGCTGGGATTAGAGGCATGTGGGGTTCCCCAGGTGCCGTTTTTTTTTTTTGTTTTTTTTTTTTTTTTAATTTGATTTCTCTCTATCCTGGATTCTACAGGGCATGTCTTGTAGCTTTCAATTTTATCTCTTCTGTGCATACACATGACTAGACTTTCTCTCACCAAGAATGTGAATAAGACCAGCTCAGAAAAAAGCGCTGAGCTTTTCAGATTTTACGGCCAGGTCAAAGCACAGCCGCACAATAGCGTTGCATGCAGCTGCAGCTCCACAGTGATGCCTGGAACACCCACTGTATTTGACGTCTTGAAGGTGGTCAGCTATTAACAGCCTCCCTCTCTCTCCCTCCCCTTCCCCCCATTGCAGGTTATAGAAGGGGGCGGGGAGGTGCAGAATGCACAGAACTGAGGAGCAACTATCTGCGCGAGACTCCAGCAAAGCGTATCCTGACTCAGACCACTGGGTTATGCTGCCGTCTGCTGGCCAGAGTGAGACATTGCGCCAAACACACTAGGAGGAAAATTGTAATTCGGAGCTCAACTTGATTAATGTTAATGAATAATACACAGATTCTCTTTAAGGATGTGGGGGTAAATCTCTTTGAAATACATCAGCAGTCCCAGAGTGAAAATCGCTACTCTAAATGTCACAAAGGACGAGGAAGTGCACGTAACAACCAAGTCTCAAGCTCCAGGGTGAGGCGTTGCCTTAGTTCTCGGAATCACATACCTTAAGCCATCTCTGAAATAATCTTGCAGTAATGGCAACCCTTGGTCAAGACACCACTCCTCCCAGTCTTAGTACTGTTTATAACCTCACTCTTCCCCTGGCTTCTGTGAAACCACCCCTGTGTCTTGCAAGTGTGGGTGCAGACATACACATGTGGGTGCACTGGCATTTATGTGTCTGCATGGAGAGGCCGGCTGGAGGTCTCTGGTATCGTTCTACACTGCCCACCTTGTTTGCTTTTGTTTGTTTGTTTGGAGGTTTTTGTTTTGTTTTTTTGTTTCTAGACAGAGTTTCTCTGTGTAACATCGCTGGCTGTTCTGGAATTCCATTGGTAGACCAGGCTGGCTTTGAGCTCACAGAGATCCACCTGACTCTGCCTTCCCAGTGCCCAGCTCCACCTTGTTTTGTTTGTTTGGTTTTTGAAATGGCCTCTCTCATTTTCACCCAGAACTTGACAGATTCTGCTAGGCTGGCTGGCCAGTGAGGCCCAGGGATCCTGGCCTACCCAGTCCTGGGATTTCAAGCTCCTGCCACTCAGTTCCTATTGCAATGCAGGCACTTACCATGTCATCTCCCAGCCCTGTCCTGTCTTACCCCACTCAGGTTCTTGTAATTTCCATCTACACTAGAAGAGGAAGACGTTGCCTGGTCTCCACACTGTGTCCGTCATGGTGTCCTTTCATGAGGTCACACATCCTCAGTAGCTCCTGGAGTGACCTTTCTATAAACTTGTCCCACCTTCCTCCCTGCATTTCTTCACTAAAGAACTGTTTCCAGACCGCAAGGACTCTAGGCTTTGACAGCTGCTGTTACCTTGTGTATAGCTACGTGCCTCACTCATTGCGGCCACCCCCAAGGGACAAACATCCCCATTTCTGAATAATACATTTTATTGCCTTGCATTAAAAAAAATATGCTTTGTGTTATTAGAGAAATCATCTTGTCTAAGATGTTTGAATAAAAGGTCCACAGCCTAAGAAGACTAGATAAACAAACTGGAACCCAAGACAAAGTGCGACAGATGGGTGACAGTTTCCAGAAGTGGATCAGGCTCTGCAGTGGCTTCTGGCTGAAGAGGGAGGAAATGGTGTTTGAGGCTAATTTGAAGAGATAAGCTCTGTGGATGTGGATGGGGCAGTGGAACTGTGGTCCTGGGCAGCTGCTCCAGACAGAAGAAAGAAAAATAAGGTAAAATAATAATAAAGCCTAGTCTCTGAGACAGGGAAGCACATGCTCCATGAACCAGCAGAAGTACTGTGTGTATTTCCTGAATCTCAGACAAAGGAGCAGAGAGACGGGGAAGCCATGTCTTCAGGGACTGTAAAAGACAAGCATATGGTGTAGGTTTGATCCCCACTCCCACATAAAAATGAGCATGGTGGCACACACTAGCAATCCCTGCACTGGGGGAGCAGACCTCTGAAGTATGATGGCCAGCCAATCTAATCTAATTAGTGAGCTCTGGGCCAGTGAGAGACCCTGCCTCAAAGGAGGATGGCAGTCCTGAGGATGACACTCAAGGGTGGCAACCCCTGAGCACCTCCATGAAAGACTGAGCTCTACCACTGGGGTAATACATAGAATGCTGCCCAACAGAGGCAGTTTTAGCAGTGCCCACAGAGGCTCCCAAGGAGACCTGGGCTTCCGGGAAAAATCAGACAGATCTCATCCAAACTGGTGCTGTGAACACCACAGGGCAGGTGATACTACAGCTAGGTGATAGAATTCCTAGCCACTTCCCCATGACCAGGCATGCACTGGCAAGATCATCTCAGGGCCTTACATCCTATGAAATCCTGCGCGCTGCGTGATCACGTAACCTATGTGCATGCTTGGCATAGCTATGGAAGCCCATACGTGCAGGTTCAGAGGAATCCATAAAATAAAAGGGAGTCCCAAATACCCCTCCCCCACCTCTTCCTGCACAATCATTTCCCATAGGCCTAAACACCCTCTTTTGTCCCCTTTCCCTAATAAACTCTTTTTTTGTTTGTTTGTTTTTCGAGACAGGGTTTCTCTGTAGCTTTCGAGTCTGTCCTGGACTAGCTCTGTAGACCAGGCTGGCCTCAGACTCACAGAGATCCACCTGCCTCTGCCTCCCGAGTGCTGGGATTACAGGCATGTGCCACCACCGCCCGGCCCTAATAAACTCTTATAGTGGGTTCTGTCGTACCTCTTGGCTTTTCTCCCACGGTAAACAGCACCCCTTAATGAATAACATTGCGTTGCTTATTAAATAACATTAGGTCTGTCCCATAAGTGGCATCTACAGCCGGAGATAAGAGTGGTATGTAAGAATCTCAAGAGAAGTTCTTTTGTTTTGGGAACCCTGCAGAAACCTCTGGTGAGTTGGGTGCAGGGAAGAGGTAGTGTTTCTTTTATCACATCAGAGCAGAGGTTCCCAGACTTGAGTGTGCACCCGAATGTCCCTAGAAGGGTCACCAAAGCACAGCTTGCCCCTCTCCCCAGTGCCAGTCAACAGGTCAGGGGCAGTAGGCCCCCAGTGTGCTTCCCCACCAAGTTCCAGGGGTAGGGGTGGGGAGCAGATGCGGAGCATCTAGGGACTGGCCTGTGTTTGTTTGTTTGTTTGTTTGTTTGTTTTTCAAGACAGGGTTTCTTTGTATAGCCCCGACTCACTCTGTAGACCAGTCTAGCCCTGAATTCAGAGATCCCCCTGCCTCTGCCTCCCAAGTGCTGGGATTAAAGGCATGCACTGCCACCACCACCACCATCAAGGGGCTGGCCTTTGAAAGCCACGGTAAAAGAATGTTTCCTGAGACTAAGGCTGGTATCTTTTGAATAGTAAATTTCAAAAGCTAAAGACCTGGTTCTCAACCGTGGCACTACTGGGTGGTTGTAGACCCTCTGGGGGATGGGGCCTTGAGGAGGACATTGTAACCCTGAGCCCTCCCCCACTCTCCTTTCCCTCCCCTCTCTCCCTCCTCTCCTTTCCTCCTCTCTCCCTCTCTCCTTCCCAGATGCCGTGAGTTAGGCAACTTTACCACACCCTCAGTCATGATGCCCTGCCCAAAGCCACAGGGCCAAGCACCCCCAGATGGAAACCTCAGAAAACTCGAACAGATGCCAAATAACCCTCCCCTCCTTTTGAATATGCCAGGTAGCTTTTCCCAAGGACAGAAAGATGGCAGCAAGGGTCCCAGTTACTGTAGTACCCAGCAGCTAGCCAGGCATCCGCAACACAAGAAGCCCTCCAGAGACACCTGGGCAAAACTTGTTCAAAACACAGCACTAGCAGCCCCAGGCAGGTAGCTCAGCCCATGAAGTGCTTGCTTCAAAAACACAGGGACCCGAGTTCTACCCCCAGAACCCACATTAAAAACACGCTCGGCAGTGGTGGTGCACACCTTTAATCCCAGCACTCTGAAGGCAGAAGCAGATGGATCTCCGTGAGTTCGAGGCCAGCCTCATCTACAGAGCGACTTCCAGGGCAGCCAGGGCTACACAGAGAAACCCTGTCTCACTCCCACCCCCCACCTCAAGAAAACCCCAAACAAGAAAAAGGGAAAATGGTAGCCCTCGACTGTAATCCCGGCACTGGGGGGTGGGAACAGGTGGGCCCCCAGGCAGCAGGGTCTAACTGGCAAACTCTAGGGTCTAGAATCTAGGCCAATGAGAAACCTTGTCTCACAAACAAGGTGAACAGTTCCTGAAGAATGATGGCTGAGATTCCTCTCTGCCTCCCCCAGCACATACATTATAGTAACAGATAACGTATGGCAGAGATAGTTAAAACCAAGATGAAGGCCACACCTTTCTGAAGGCCCCAGGGAGGCAAGAACCCATGTCTCCTCAGCCTCCAGAAGCCTTGCCCTTACCGTCATAAGAAGTCAGCAACAGTGAACCGCCATATTCCATCTCTCTCTCTCTCTCTCTCTCTCTCTCTCTCTGTCTTTTGAGACAAGGCCATGCCTGTCTCAACCTCCCGAGTGCAGGAACTATAGAAATGCACCCTTCTTGATGGAATTGTATTTCTAATTTTTATATATTACGCACACCTTTTTGTGCGTGTGTCCACCCAGAAGAGCCGCTGATGGGTGAGAGGGTGTGTATAGCTTCACCTTTACCAGACAGCATCCAAGCACACGTCAAGGTGAAGTGAGCTCCAATGGGAGAGAGAGCGAGCTCCAAGCTCCTTGCCAGCTTAGCTCCAGGTTCAATGACAGACTCTGTCTCAAAGGAATAAGATGGAGCAAGACAGCCACTGACTTTTTCTGACCTCCACCTGTGCAGGCATGGGCACACATGCCCCCACACACATGAACATTCACACTCACACACAAAAGTAATAAAACAGCTAAGAGAAAGAGAACCAAGCTCCCCCATGTGCCTACAAGATGGTTCAGCAGCAAAGGAACTTTCCACTAACTCTGACGGCCCTAGCTCAATCACAGGCATCCAGATGATGGAAGGAGAGGGTGGATGCCTGCAAGTTGTCCTCTGGCGGCGACAACAGGCTTGCCATCGCCACACATACTAATAAATAGATAGATAAATAAATAAATCTCACTGAGCTTTTCGTGTTTGCCAATGTGCTAAGTGAAAAATTAATTAATTTGCATTCTCTGGATTATGGTGAGATTGAAAATCTTTTCATGCATGCAGTTCAGCTGTCCTCTTCTATGAACTCCCTACTTGTATTTTGCCACTTTTTCTAATTTTTTTAATTTGTCAAGTTCTTTACATATTCTGGAGAGTGTTGCTTTGTTGATTATGGATTCCATAGCACAGCAACAGTACAAATACCAACTTCTTGTCTGTGGCTTGTCTCTTTATGTGGGTTGAATAGTTTTTTAACCAGGTAGAAGCATTAGTATTGTCAAAATTATTAATACTTTCCTTTCTGGTTTGGGCTTTTTAAATTTTCTTTAACAAGACACAGTGACATGTGTTTCTGCTCCCAGCTGGTGAGAGGCTGAGGCAGGTGGATGTTGAGTTTGAGGCTCCGCAGTATAACATGACTTGAAGGACGAGAGCAGTCACTGTTGTTTCTTGAAGAAGGACACGGAGGAGGAGAAGGGAGGGGGAAGGGAAGGAGGGAGAGAGAAGGAGGAGGGGAAGGGAGGAAGGGAGGAAGGAAGGGAGAGAGGCAGGAAGGGAGGGAGAGAGGCAGGGAGGGAGGGAGGGAGGGAGGGAGGAGGGAGAGAGAAGGAGGAGGGAGGAGGAAAGAAGGAAGAAGGCTGAGAGAAAATAAGGACAGACCTAAACCTTCTTACTTTGAGGTCATAGCTTTACTTTTAAAAGCATAAAGACTGTAGACGAATTTTTTAAATGGTCTTATTAAATAAAATACATGGAGTCAAATATAGGGGTGAAAGCCTTAGAGAGATCAGAGAAACAGAGAAAGCCACCAGCCAACCTACCTCACCAACTCTGCAGCTTCCAAATGCGAGTTACTTCCTGTTTACCCACGCCTTTATTGCCTTGCTGTTCTGCCTTCTCATTGGCTCTCTTAGCCCAGCTACCTCACTTCCTCTTCCTACACAGCGCTGACACTGTCTGTCTGTACAGACCTCCAGACATCTATGGTTGGTACTGGGATTAAAGGCGTGTGTCACCACACTAGGCTCTGTTCCCTAATGTGGCCTTGAACACACAGAGATCCCACCTGCTAAGTAATAGGATTAAGGGCGTGTGCTACCACTACCTGACTTCTTTGTTTACTTAAAATGGCTTGCTATTTCCTCTGATCTCCAGGCAAACTTTACTTATTAAAGCACAAATAAAATACCACCACATTTCAACACAAATAAAATATTACCACAAAAGACAAACTTCTTTTATGACGTCACCAATTTGCCAGTAACTAGTACAGTTGTATTGCATTGTGGGAGTGTACATAAAAGTATTACATCGTTAAATGTATATTTTTGGTCATACTGCCTTACTGTTAGTTGACACATAATTACATACATTTATGTCCCATAGGCACTAACTAGATACATGTATTCATCCTGTAATCATCAAATTGGGGTAATTAGTATTTCTTTGTGCTGGGAGCTTTCAGAGTCTTCTCACTTGGAGATACACAGTAAATCATTGTGAACTACAGTCACTGTGGTGTCGCAGAGAACCCCTGAAGCCGTTCCTCCCACCCAACTCTATTCTGCTCTTGGTCTTTCAACTTCTCCCTCCCTTCACAGCCTCTGGTAACCCTATTCTCCTCTCTACTTCAGTGGGATCGACGTTTTAGACTCTATAGAATAAGAACAGATGGCACTTGCCTTTCTGCGCCTGACTTATTTCACTTAACAACCTTCGAAACAAATGACAACCCGGACTCCTCTGGGGGAGAGGGCGGGTGCGTACAATGTCACTGTGTCTGAATGCTGCTTTTCTTTCTCCGTTCATCTGATAATCAATGCACCACTGTTGGCATTTTCCATTTTTCAAGCTAGAGCTCAGCCAAGTGTGGTGGTGCACACCTGTAAAGCCAGCATGCAGGAGGTAGAGGCGGGAAGATCAAAAGTTCAAGGTCAGCCGCAGCTGCATAGTGAGTTCTAGGGCACATGAAACTCTATCTCATAAAGCTAAATGAGAGGCAGAGGAAATGGCTCAGTGGGGAGGGGGGTTGCGGCTTAAGGGCTTAAGTTCAGATCGCCAGCACCCACAGAAAAGCGGGACACATACCACATTGTTGTGAGCAGTCTCCTCTGAGATCAAAACATTCCATCCTGCAGGGGAGCTCCTTAAGCAGGGAGGCAAAAAACACAAAAACAGCTTCAGGAAGTCCTTGAAACTGACCAGATTCATTAGGCCCCTTCCTGCATGAGGAAGCAGAGCCCAGCTGCAAGACTGAAACAGAACTGCCGGGAAGAGGTTTAGACCAACGGAGACACTCTAGATGTCAAGAGACATTTAGACCCTGAAAGGACATTCTCAAATCTGCTGAGCTGCCTGCAGGCTCCAGGGTCCCAGCTTTTGTGAGCTGTCACCCGTGCTGGGGTGGGCCTTGGTGGTGCAGCTGTCTTTGAGTTATTTCTGCTCCTGTAAGTAACCCCAATAAAACCTATTGGCTCACCAAGTTGGACTTGGGTGGTATCCGTACTTGGTCTGTCATGAGTTCTCTCTCTGGGGGGTGAGAAGATAAGTGTGTTTCATCTCTCCAGGAAAAGTTTTGTCATCACACACACACACACACACACACACACACACACACACAAACACACTAAATTAAGCTAAAGATCAAAATAGGAAGAGACACTGGCTGTTCTTGACCTCCATAATTTGACGTTTGTCATCTCATTTCAAGGATAAGGACAAGTCTCTGGTGTCGGGGTGACTTCAATGAGCATTAATGTAAGGCGTCACTAGCCTTCAGTTGGGAGATGTGTGAACACCCTGGGCTTTGCCAGGAATTTCAAAGGGAGGGCCTTCTCTGGGGTCTTAGAATCTTGCACTGCACATGAATGCAGCAGACTGATGTCCTTCACCGCTAGCTTCAGGTGTTGGGTTCAAGAATGAAGACCTTGCTTCTATAGACTGAGGCCCCTCCCCAGGTGTTCAGGACAGGGTACAGCATCACCTGTGCTGTTCCTAGGATAAGTACCATTGGGGGAAACTTATAAGTGGACTGGGATGGAGGATGGAGGCAAAGACTTATGTCAGCAAGCCAGCGAGTGGAGTGTGGATTAAGGCAAATCCATGGACAAGGGCATGAAAGGATACATTCAAGGAAAATTCAGAGAAGCAGAATCAACCAGATGCTAGGCCTGGAGCTAAGAAATGGCCAGCTGCCACAAGTCAGGATGTCTCTCCCACTCACAGCACTCTGCAGGTGAAAAGCCTCATGACATCGGCCACCCATCTGTCACTTGGATCACCTGTCAAGCAACGGGGTTGAAACCTCACTGTCCTGGAAGGAAACATAACTGCAGACTTCTGCCTGGTGCTGAAGAACAGAGGAAGGCACAGTGCTCAGAGAAACTGCAGCCAAAGTCAAAACTGAATGACACCTGGAAAAGGAAATGCTGTGTTCTGTCTGTGTCCCAGACCCGAGTGCCCCGAGGAAGTTTGGATAAATGATACTCTTCTCCTGTCTCTGTTCACTGTGTTTCCCTCAGCTTGCGTTTTTGTTTGCTTTAGTGCTTTGCTTGTTTTGTTATTCTGTTTTGAGACAGGATCTTACTATGTATGCAGGCTACCCTGGAACTCACTATATAGCCCCATCTAGACCCAAACTCATGATCCTCCTGCCTCAGCCTCCTGGGTACTTGGATTACAAGCCTGTGCCACCTTGCCCAGCCCTCATCCTGCATCTTATCTGTCAAGGTTCAATTCTGGAGACGCAGAAGCCAGGTCTAACTCCAGAACCATCTCCATCCACCATAGGGCTAGCACACTGCTGACCCAGAGTAAATGTCAAGGACAGTGAGTGAGGAGCAGGGTGAAGAGTTTGTGAGTCTTATCTCAGGCAGCCTCTGACCAAAGATTATCAAGGAAAGTAATGTGTACTAGGGCAAAGGGTAAAAGGTGCCCTTAGATTCAAAGCAAAAAGCCAAGACTATGAATAAACAGCTTCACCTTAGCTTGGAGAATGGTGAACTGTAGTTAACTCTGGAACATTTTGGAGCCAATTTTTATTTAATGATTTCTTAGGGCAGGCAATAGCCAGTCTGAAACAAGCACCCACACATCTGTATCTTCTGTTTAGCCTCTCTCTCTCTCTCTCTCTCTCTCTCTCTCTCTCCCTCTCCCTCTCCCTCTCTCCTCCACCCCCTCTCTCTGCTTTACTTCCCATTTTTTCTCTCCACACCAGGGGTGTCTGGCTTCCAGTCGTCATCATCTGTCGCAGTATGAACATGAACATATGTGTAGGTAGTCCGAAACACTTGAGGACACAGGAGAGCCTATCACATTTAAACCCCTCAGGGCTCAGTGAGCTATGCAGAAGGGGAGGATGGGGAGGCCGAAAGATTGTAAGAGCGCAGGAGAACTGTCCGAGACTGGCAGTGTGTACAGGGTCTACAGAGGTCCAAGCCAGATGGGGTCCCAGGGCTGGGGGGGAAGTGGGCATGAGCTCCATCCCTAACCGAGAAGCCATCTCTAATCGAAAGCTGCTTGCAAAGGGACAATGGAGTCTCACAGGGTGGGATATATAAACCACACCTAAGGGTATACGGCCCATGCCCAGCAGTAGACGGCCCATACAAAATGAACTCAATGGTATTTTTTTTTTCTTATATTGTTTTGTTTGGGTATTTTTTCCTCTTACTGATCTTTTGCTTATATATTATGGCTTCTGATTTTGTATTTTTTATCGTTTTGTTTTTGTGTGTGTTGCATGCATGTTTCTTGTCTCCCCCCCCCCCCCCCCCCCGGATTTTTTGTTCATTTAATTCTGATTTGTTTATTTTATTTGCCTGTTTGATTCTAGAAGGGGAAAGAAGGCATTGAGTTGGATGGGTTTGGAAGTGGGGAGGACCTGAGAGAGGAAGCTATGATCAGAATGTATTATATAAAAATATTTTCAATTAAAAAAGGGAGGGCAGTAAGAGTCATTCCTCCATGATCTCTGTGTCAGTTCTTGCCTCCAGGTTCCTGCCTTGACTTCATGATGGACCATAACCTGTCAGATGAAACCCTTTCCTCTCCAGGTTGCTTTTGGTCATGCAATCCTCCTGCCTCGACCTTCTGAGTAGTTGGAATTACAGGCCTGTGCCGCATCTCTTACATTCTTAAGGAACTTTGCAGTTACCCCCATAATCTGGTTCGCCCCAATAATTCAAGATAATTGCCCTATTTTAAACTCAACTGATTAGTACATTTCACTCCATCTGGAACATAAGTTTTCCTTTCCTTGTGACACGCCATATGTCTCTTCTGGAGACAGGGACATAAATGTCCCTGAGTGAGCACTATTTCAGCACAGTCAACAACACTGACTTAAGTAAGGCCTTTCTCCATAGTGCATCCCTGGTGGGAGGCATGCACCATGGTTTCTTAAAGAGCTCAGCAAGGCTGAGTCCCACTTACCCTCCATGCTTAGCCCTCGACTAGGACCCTTGTAGTTTTCTTCCTTCCTAGTTTCTTTCTGCCCACTTAAAGTTTCTGGGGTCAGTCCCCAAATAACCCCTTGTCCCTGATCCTTCTGTGAGATTCACCTCGTGGGACTGTTAACTAAGATAGCAACCAAGAAAATGACTGACTCAGTCTGAGCCCTCCCCTCACACCTGCCCGCCCCAGGGAAAAAAAAAAAAACAAATGCCCTCAGGGGCCTGTGGAGAGGCAGCTTCTAAATTGCTTTATATAGGAGGCACACCCTATATGGTAGTAGGTTCTTTCTTTTTTCTGTCTTTCTCCAGAGATGAGGACTGAACCCAGGGCCTTGCGCTTGCTAGGCAAGCGCTCTACCACTGAGCTAAATCCCCAACCCCGGTAGTAGGTTCTTAACAAAGATGAGCTACTGCCAGAGGACCAGAAGATGTATGTTTGTGTGTGGGTGTATGTACATGAGTGGAGGTGCCTGCCGGGTGTTAAGTCTCGAACCCCGAGACAAATGGCTGAGGTGCCTATTTTACCTATCGGAGTGGACCTAGCCACCAGGTTCTCCCAGCATCCCTTAGTCCCTACCTGTTTACGCCATATGGTTAGCATACCCCGGCCCTCTACACCCAACAACTCTACAGCCCAGAAGGGAAGGGCTGCCCCTCCCCCAGAGGCTCTTCCATATATATTCCAGCCATTTTGGTTACCTCCCCCCCCACTTTTTTACCTTTTGCCTTCCTGGCTGCTGCACCTGGTTCCCCTCTTTCCCCTTTCCTCACATGGCTCAGGGTCACATCCACTCTGGACTTTCCCAGACGTGGCTGCCTCTGTCTACGCTCTCTCTTTTACAAGTGTTGCTGTAGGATGGTCCTTTCTGTAGGCGAGGAGTATGTGTCGCTACTATTGGTTAACAAAGCAGCTGTTTTGGCCTTCGGTAACACAGGATATAGCCAGCTGGGAAATCCAAGAGAAGTACAGGGAGAAGAGGGCGGAGTCAGAGCAGACACATCCAACCTCCCAAGGAGCAAAATGCAGCAGACTGGGAACGCCACCACCACGTGGCAACACATAGGTTAATAGAAATGGGTTGATTTAAGATTTAATAGCTAGCTAGCAAGAAGTCTGAGCCATAGACCAGTTTGTAAATAATATAAGCCTCGGTGTGTTTATTTGGGACTGAACAGCTACTGGACTGGGCGAGACAGAAACTTCCAGCTACATACAGTAAACTTTCTCCTCCACCATACCTAGGAGCAGTCATGTCCCTTCCTTTTTATTTCTTCTTTTCATTCACCAGGGAGGCCAGAGGTCACGGATCCCTTTGGAATTTGAGTTACAGATGACTGAGCTGCTTGCTTCTGCTAGAGGAGTATTCATTTCTAAGCTAGAAGCCATCTCTCAGCTCCACAACTGGGTACTCTAAAAGCAGTAGAAATCATTGGATGGTGGTGGTGGTGGTGGTGGTGGTGGTGGTGGTGGTGGTGGTGGTGGTGCATGCCTTTAATCCCAGCCCTCAGGAGGCAGAGTTCAAGGCCAGCCTGGTCTTCAGACTGAGTTCCAGGACAGCCAGGGCTACACAAAGAAACCCTGTCTTGAAAAATCAAAAGGGAAAAAAAAGTGGTATAAATCAATTTTCCGGGTTCTGGAGGCTGGTAACTTGAAATTAGGTGTCAATGTGAAACAGAATAGAAGAACAGAGAAAACCAGGGGATCTGGAGAAGGAAAGGAGCCTGGGTGAATCCCAGCACAACAGCATTCAGGAGGCAAAGGCAGGCAGGCAGATCTCTGTGAGTTTGAGGCCAGCATGGTCTACATGAGTTTCAGGACAGTCAGGACTACATAGTGAGACCCTGTCTCAGGTAAAAGGAAGGTGGGTCTGGTGGGATGGCTCAGCAGTTGAGACTGTGTACTGTCTTGAAGAGGACCTGAGTTCGGTTCACAGCATGCCTGTTGGGTGGCTCTCAACTGCCTGTAACTCCAGCCCCATGAGATTTGACTTACCTGGCTCCTTCAGGTCCTAGCACTCATATGCACATACCCACACAGAGACACATAAACATAATTTAAAATTCAGTCTTTAAAAAGAATTTCAACACAGTCAACATTTACTTAATGTTCTCCCTTCCCAGCTGTACAGCTGTGATTTTCTTAGAATCTTGCCGGGCGGTGGTGGCGCACGCCTTTAATCCCAGCACACGGGAGGCAGAGCCAGGCAGATCTCTGTGAGTTTGAGACCAGCCTGGTCTACAAAGTGAGTTCCAGGAAAGGTACAAAGCTACACAGGGAAACCCTGTCTCGAAAAACCAAAAACAAAAAAAACAAAAAAAACCCCACCCTTTACGGTAAAGGAACATTGTCCTAATCTCCTACTGCAATCCTAACAACATCTAGATTGACCTAATCAGATTATAATCCCATGGAGGCACCACTGAAGCTACTATCAGGCTTGGAAGAGAGAAAAGGGAAAAAAATTCTTTTTTTTTTTTTTTTTTTTTAGTCTTTTTTTTTTTAATTTATTATGTATACAGTATGTATGACTGCAGGCCAGAAGAGGGCGCCAGATCTCATTACGGATGGTTGTGAGCCACCATGTGGTTACTGGGAATTGAACTCAGGCCCTCTGGAAAAGCAGTCAGTGCTCTTAGCCTCTGAGCCATCTCTCCAGCCCCCAGGAAAAAAATTCTTAGCAACCCTCTGAGATGCTCCTTGAAAGCCACAGAAGGATACATAAATCTCCTGCTAAGACACTTAATTGCTACTCTCCCTTGAGGAGTCCACACATTGGGTGTGTCTTCATTCCCAGAGCACCTCTCTCTTAACTCCCCCATCCCCATTTAAGATCTGTGTTAGGAGCTGGAGAGATGGCTCAGTGGTTAAAAGCATCAGCTGCTCTTCCAAAAGGACCTGGGTTTAATACCCAGCACTCACATTCACAACTGTCTGTAACTCCAGTTCCAGGGTATCTGGAATCCTCATACATGCAAAACCCCAATGTACAAAAATAAACAAATCTCAAAAAAAAAAAATCTGTGTTTAAAATGCTATTTAATAATCCATGACTCCTGAGAAGCCCATACATACTCTTGTACTGTGTGCTTTATTCTTTCTCTGTCTGTTTTTAATACACTCTTTCTTCTGACCAGTCCTGAGATGATTCTGTGTGGAAGCCAGGGATCTGGTTTTACCTGCGTCAAGGTCCCTAATGGATCAGGGGAAACTCCTCAGGCTGCAGTGGTGACGGTGCTGAACTGTGTCCGCCCCTGTGGAGCTTGTTCCTTCTGTTCTAGGGAAGACGCCTCCCTTGCCTCTTCCAGAAGCCAGTGTTTGTGGGCTGTCCTTGAACTGTCTCCTTGTGGTTGTATCACTCTCCATTCTTGGCCACCGTCTTCATGGAGCCGTCTTTTATGTGCCCATGTCTCCAAAAATACATTTTAAGAAAATAAACTATTTATGTGTAGTGTTTTTTGCCTGCATGCATGTTGCAGCTATCCATGCCTAGTTGTTTTGGAATATTTAACTATGCAAAGATGTGTTGCATTTGTTTATGTTTCAGAATATTTGTTTAACTATATAAAGATGTGTTGCTGTTTCACCTTGCCTGCCGAAGGCACCTGACTGGTCTAATAAAAAAGCTGAATGGCCAATAGAGAGAGAGGAGGTATAGGTGGGGCTTCTGGGCAGAGAGAGTAAGAAGGAGTAATTCAGGCTCAGGGAAAGAAGAAAAGGAGACGACGATGGAGATGCCAGGGGCCAGCCAGCCAGACATGAAGGAAGCAGCAAAGAAGCAGCAAAGAAGGGCATACTGAATAAAAGAAAGGTAAAAAGCCCTGAGGCAAAAGGAAGATGAAGAGAAACAGGTTAAATTAAGTTAAAAGAGCTAGTGAGACAAGCCTAAGCTAGGGCTGAGTATTCATAATTAATAAGTCATCTCTGCCTTTATTTGGAAGCTGGTTGGTGGCCCAAAGAAAATGCCAACTATACTTAGTGCCCAAGGAGGTCTGAAGAGGTCACTGGATCCCCTGGAACTGGAGTTAGGGATAGTGATGATGAACATTGTAGTGCTGGAAATCAAACCCAGGTCCTTTGCAAGAGCATCAAGTGCTCTTAACCACTGAACACCTCAGTTCCCCTCCCTCTTTTTTTTTTTTTTTTTTAAACAGGTTGCACTTCGTAGCCCAGGCTGGCCTAAAACTCAAATCCATGACCTGCCTCTGCTTCACAGGTGCTGGGACTGCAGGTTTGTACCAACATGTCTGGCTCTCTTTTCTCTTTCTTTTGGCATGCTTGGGTAGCTGTCTATGTGTCGTGTGTGATGCACATGTGGAGCAGTAGAGGATAACCTTAGGTGCCAGCCCTCCCTTGCCTTTCTACCTTATTTGAGACAAGATTGCTTCACTGCTGTGCAAGCCAGGCTGGCATCCTCCCACCTCCCCATACACACACTAGGACTACAGATACCTGCACTACGGCTTTTATGCCTGTTAAGTGGACTTTTATATGGGATGGGGGATTGGAACCCAGGTTATCAGGCTTGTACAGCAAACACTTATTCCCAAGGAACCATCTCCCCACCCTGATCCCTTTTCCTTAGAACACTTCCAGCCATTATATTTTTTTGTTCGTTTGTTTTCCGAGACAGGGTCTCTCTGTAGCGTTGGAGCCTGTCCTGGAACTCACTCTGTAGACCAAGCTGGCCTAGAACTCACAGGGATCTGCCTGCCCCTGCCTCCTGAGTGCTAGGATTAAAGGTGTGCACCACCACCGCCCGGCCAGCCTTTAGATTTAAGACCTGTCTGAATTTATCTTGATGCATTTTAACTTGATTTCATTTGCAAAGACTCCATTTCTACAAGAGTTCTTCAGTACTGTTGTTTTTGACAATGCTAGAGATGGAGCCCAGAGCCTCCCACATGCTGGCCCATCACTCTACTAGTAACCTAAACTCCAGCTAGCCCTATCTCTAAATGAGGCTGCATTCACACACACTGTGCAAGTGTGGTGTGACTTGAACATCTTTTTGAGAATGGGAGGACACAGCCAATTCATTGCACCTGCCAGCTGGTAAAATCTTATTTTTAGTAAGTCTTAGCATGGTAGTACAAGCCAGAGGAACTCCGTTTCAGATGGAGCCAAGAGAACGTGAGGATATTAGGGAGGTGGCTTCCTGGAATGGGGTTCTGAGGACCTCTTCAGGGGAGGCCTCAGGAAGGGCAGGCTGACAAGAAAAAAAAAGCTTAGAGGGAATGTGGTAGCCAAGAAATACATGTGGAAAAGGCATCATGTAGCACAAGAGGGGGGGGACAATGGCCCACTGGATTAGCTAGCCTCACAGGTCTAGTGCTGCCCCAGATGAATTACGGCATCTGTGGGTCCATCAGAAGACTCCTAGACTCCAGGAGTTTGGGGATTGGAGTGTAGAGCTCTGTGGTAGAACTCTTACCTAGCACGCACAAGGCTCTGGGTTCCATCCCCCAGAACTGTAAGAAAGGCAGAGAACTGTTTCAGAGATGCTGAAGATCTCTAGCCAGGGTCAGGGGACAGAAGGGATGCATCTGAAGTGCTTACTGACAGGTAGGGAAGAGCCCTTGGCTCACCCAGGCCTTCCATTTCCAAGTGGGCAGTGCTGGGTCCATGATCTCTCTCTGCAATAATCCTTCCTCTCTTTGACTCACTAGTCACCTGGTCCCCAAAATTAAAAACTGGGGGATCTGATGCTTACTCCTCTCTTCTGTACACATTCAATCACATCAAATCCTTTCCTGTGGCTGCCCCCCTCCACCTTCAATTCAAATACACATGCAGCCTTAGTACAGTTTCATCAGCACAATAACCCGATAACCAGAGCATGGCTTCTTCATCTCCACTGGGAAAGAGCATCCCATTATCACAGAGCTAAACTCCTTGGAGTGAAACACAAATCTCTACTGACCTCTGCTGTGTCATGAATCCCCCACATCCTAGAGCTTCTCTCTCTCTCTCTCTCTCTCTCTCTCTCTCTCTCTCTCTCTGTCTCTCTCTCGTGAAATCTTTTGCAAAATAAATAAAATCACGTTTTCAAACTGAGAGTCCAAAAAAAAAAAAAAAGTCACAATGCTCAAAAGCAAACTCCAGTTATTTAAAAGGCAGAGGGCAGAGGTATCTTTATAACACTCTCCCTCTGGTTCCAGAGCCCTGGAGTGGTACCTGGTGACTGTGTTTGTGCCCTCTCTCCCGACCATTCACAGGAAACTCCATGGACATCAACAATAAAGTGAAGTCTAACGCTAAGGAGCTCAGGTGCCACTGTATTCTCCCAAATGTACTGTGGAGAAAAAACACAAAGACAGGAGGCACTTGCGTCCATCTGGCCACACTTTGCATCCTAGATTCCAGTCCTAAGAAACTGGTAAACGGCAATTTCAGGAATGAAAAGGACATTTGTGTAGCATGCAAACAAACCTAAAACAGCCATAAAAGCCCAGTTCGGTCACCCTCAACAATTCTGCTCCCAAATAATCTGGAATACAAGGACGTATTCCAAACCAAATTTGCACTGCTCAGCTTTCCAGGGAAGTCCTTGGAATGAAAGCACTTTGCATCTGCAATGCACTACCAAGTCGGAAATCTGAAGTTACTCCATGAAGTGAAACTGCATCACCAATGTCAATTCAAGCACACGGGACTTGTCTGCCATGTTTACTAGGACGTAGGAAGAACAAATGATGCAACCGGGCACCATAAACTCCCCCCTCTCCAAAATGCGCATCAAATATTCAAGAAACTTTACAGGGCATGTGCACATTTCACTGGGACTCCCCTGAACTGCGGAGCTAGGTTTAAACAATAGAATGAGGAAAAGATGGGAGTCACTGAGAATGAAGCGCGGGTTTAAGTTGATTTTCAAACGTCTCGCTGGGGCTGAGGCGTTTGTCCTTGGCTCCCGCACTCCTCGGTAAATTGTTCCCACGGTCACTGTCTCGAAGCAGCAGAGATGCGGGAGCAGGTAGCGCGTCCCGCGGGTGTTGCGGGGGTCGCACCCGACCAGGTTGTGCAGAAAACACTCTGGTGCTCTCCCGCGGATCGGTGGGGTGCGAAAGTAGGTGGCCCCATCACTCAAGGTTGCTACAACTGCAACTCGCAACTTTTGAAATCAATCTACCCCCCCCCCTCTTTTTTTTTTTTTTGCATCATGCAACGGATGCCACCGTTCCTTGGGTTTGCAACCCCCCACCCCTCCCCCGAGACCAATCATTGCCGCGCTCGGGCCTCTGCACAGCGCCCCCGCCCCCTTCCCGGGCCGCACGCAGCCACCACCACCGCCGCCACCGCCACCAGCAACACGGAGCCGCTCCGGCCACCGGCCCGCCGCCACTTAAAGGGAGGTGGCCGCTCTTAAAGGGACCCTCGCGCGCCCGGCCGGCGGGAGCGCGGCGGCCCGGTTCCCGGAGGGCCGCGCCCAGCCTAGGCCGAGCTCCACGCGGCGTCCAAGCGCGGGGCCGTGCCGCCGCCACCGGGAGCAGCATTTTTATTCAGGCGACGCTTAAGGGAGCCCGGCGCGCCCGGTGCATTGTGGGAGCGCCGCGGCCCGTTTTCGGGAGGAGGCGGAGGGCGCAAAGCGAGCCGGTAAGCGGCGGGCCTGGCGAGGGGGGGCGAGACAGCAGGCTTAAAGGGGAATATCGGGCCGCAGGCCCGGCGCGGCCGTTGCAAATCCCCCTCCGGGCCGCCCGGGACGGCCGGGGAGCCGTGCACCGGGGCCCTTCGCGCGCCCTGCCTGGAGAGGGGCCGAGCCCAGGGTTTGGTGGGGCCGCTTTAAAAAAGAAGCGCCGCCCGCGCCGCTGCCTCCTCCGCCGTCGCCGCCGCCGCAGCACGCGGGGCCGGGGAAGGAGGGAGGAGCGGAGGGGGAGGGCGGCGGCGGCCACGCAGGGGTTAATCTTTTCGCCCGCCGACATTTTTGTGTGGCGGCGCGGACGGGGAGCCCGCCCGCCCGCGCGCGCGCGCGCAGCGCCCTAGCCGCCGGTGTCCTGGCGCTGCGCCTTGGGCCTCCCCCGCCCCCACTCGGCCCTCGTGTCCCTCCGGTCCCCGCCGGCGACGGCCACCGCGGCTGCGGCGACGCCGGGCCTGTGGCGCGGCATGGCCCTGCCCGCGGCGCGGCACCGTACAAAGAACGCGGCCCGCGCCCGCCGCCGTGCCTTTAAAGGCGGCAGCCTGAGATTTAAGGTGTCCCCTGAGTGGCATCCTCCGCACCCGGCCCCATGGAGGGCGCGGGGCTTCGGCACGCACGCCGCGGCTCCCGGGCCTGTGTGCACGCGCGGGGCCCGGGGACTAGCGGCGAGGTAGGTCCGCTGCCCCGCTGCACCCCGTCGCCCGAGGCCGCCCCGCACGCGGGAGCGAAGGGGTTAAACGCGATCTCTAAATATTCATGTCATTGTTTTAAAGGTGTAAACATGTGGCTTCCAGGTTGGACTTACTCTCCTCAAAGCACATCCCAATTTCATCCCTCCCCGAATAGCTGGCGTTTCCTTTGAGGATAAGCCCATGTGACTCAACGTCTCCATCGACTTGAGTTTTAGAGCTGAGTTTTCTTGATGTAAGGTGTTTTTAAACTTTTCTAGCCAGAAAGTGTTGAGAAATAGAACGAGCAAAAAGAAAGGGACTCTGCAGAATCCCTTTCCTTCCTTTGGCTTGAGGGCATGCATAGGATTTGGAGGTAGGAAAACAGATTCCTTATGCAAATGGGGCTTTCCGGTTTCGTACCTGGTAGAGATGAGGCAGGGTTAAATGCAAGTTGTTGGTTGGTTGGTTGGTTTTTTTGCGAGGGAGTTTGCTGTTCCAAACCTTTCTTCAAAGTTGAATTGCAGTTCACACTTTTTCTGAACTAGCATCAAAAGTCCCACTCTTGGTAACTTGCTTGGTTCACGGCGCTCTTTAGAGAAGTTTGGTTTCTTTGAATGATGTACGAAGTCTGTGCCTGTAGTTTCCCGATGAAATCATTGCTCTTGTCATGTTTGTAACAACAGTTTGGATTACTGCCCAAATTTGGGCTTTGTGAAATTTATTTTAAATGAGTGATTACTGGGGGATGGAAAACTCTGTAAATGGGAATTATGATCTCCATCATAAATTTTATAGGAGAAGCCGATCCTAAAACTTGGGGTGTATGTAATCCTATGCCCAATAAAGCATCAGCCAGAAAGTTTGTAAACCCTGGGAGCACTTACTGATTTTTGATCTGGACGGAAGGCTGCAAACAGAGGAGCTTGTGCCAGAAATAGAGCGAGTGGTACCCAGAACGTGATACTAGTGCTTTTGTGTGATACTGTTTCATTTTGTAATGAGCAGTAGTTTTTTGTCAGTGGTGTGTGTACTGATTTGGGCGGGATGTTTGCTTTCTAGGAATGCTAAAAACAGAACTTTGCAAAGCACTCTTGAACACAGACCTCACTGTTTTACAGCCGCTGGAAGTGTTTGGGTTTGGCATTGTTATTTTGTTTTTTAAGTAGTGTCCTTTGGTGACTTCTCCCATTAGTTTGGTACTGTGTTGTCTGGTTGGGAAGGAAACTTGTTTTTAAAATCAGAATTTAATGTCAGGCATAGTGGTAGACACCTTTAATCCCAGCACTTGGGAGGTAAAGGCAGGTGCATCTCTGTGAAGCCAGTCTGGTCTACATAGTGAATTCCAGAACAGTCAGAACTATGTAGAGGGACTCTGTCTCAATTTTTAAAAAAATCCATGGGGTGCGTTTGTGTCCCGCTTTTTGCAGTTTCTGGTGGCTGTTTTATTCTGTGTGAAGTTTTCTAGAAAAGTCATAGTAGCTAGCACGTCTGCCTTCCAAAGCATAGAACTTTCAGTCTGACAAACAATACACACCAGCTCTCTTAGCCCTGTACCGCAGAAGAACATTGGGGAGCAACTGCCTGCCATCGGAGCCACCATTATAACCACACTCCCACCGACGGGTCTCCAGTAGGTGTCTGGTCTGTCCATCATCTGGAGCTCCAGCTTGACTGACAGTGGTCTAGGCAAGTCCAGGCCTTGCACCTTTCTCTGATGGGCGTTCACTCACTTGATTCTTGACAAACCCCAGTTCAGAGTCTTTTAACAGTGACTTTTTGTGTTTTGGCGGTACCTAGGTGGATCGAGAGAGAGGGCGGGGAGAGGCTGAACTGTGAAGAGTGTGGCCCCAGAACCATGTCTACTCGGGAGTCCTTTAACCCGGAAAGTTATGAGTTGGACAAGAGCTTCCGCCTAACCAGGTTTACAGAACTGAAAGGCACAGGCTGCAAAGTGCCCCAAGATGTCTTGCAGAAATTGCTGGAATCTTTACAAGAGAACCACTTCCAAGAAGATGAGCAGTTTCTGGGAGCTGTTATGCCACGGCTTGGTATGTATACCATTTCTTTGATACTCTGCCACCCAGAAGTGTGGTCAGCAGTTAACAACCAGATTTCTCCCTGTGTTGCTTCGTACTGTCGGGATCTCAGTAGCCAGTGTAACTGGTAATGTCACCTATTTAAAGGAAGAATTTAAAAAGTATCAGGGCATGTGGTTGGCAGGTTTTAAATTATAGAGTAAAGTGTGACATCGTTATACTACACAAGACATTTCTTTACTTTAATTTTTTGGTTAGCTGAGGATAAGCAGAAACTCCTTTCTCTCAAATGGCCTCTACAATGCCATGTTCTTTTCATTGCCCTAGTGAAGGTGTTGCCTTAAGGGCGGTGACTAGGAGTTCTTTGCAGATGTTTGGGTTGCAAACTTGGGGATGGGCCACACAAGACTGCAGCAGACTCAGGACAGAAGACTGGGGAAATAGCTTAGTTGGTAAAGGTCGAGGACCTCAGCGAGTTTGATCCTCCGTACTCATATCTTTAAAAGTAAGATGTGCGTGTGTGTGTGTGTGTGTGTGTGTGTGTGTGTGTGTGTGTGTGTGTTTTGGAGTATGCTTGTAATCCCAGGGCAGGGAAGGAGGAGACAGATGTGTCCATGGGGCTTGCTGGCCAGTCTAGCCTACTTGCTGATTCTCAGGTCAGTGACTATCTCAAAAAGAGGTGAGCCATCTCTGAGCACTGACACCTGAGGTTGTGCGCTGGCCTGTACATGCATGTACACATGTGCATTTGTACCCATACCTATCATCCGTACACATGCACACAAAGGAGAGAAGGGACAGCATGAATTTGAAATTGACCCCAGAGTACCAACTGGAGCTGAGAACAATATTGTTTTCTGTTCTAAGTTTTTTGTATCATTAGTGGTTTCCCTTGCTTAAACACAGAGCTCAGAAGAAATTCTAGGCTCTGAAATATAGTTCTTTGGGCGTATTTTATTATATGCATGATATAAAACAGGCAGAAGCTGACAAAGGGGCCATTGAGGAGTGCTTTCTGGTTTTTTTTTTGAGCTGAGGACCGAACCCAGGGCCTTGTGCTTGCTAGGCAAGCACTCTATCACAGAGCTAAATCCTCAACCAAGGAGTGCTCAGCCTGCTTTCTTGTTTTTGGGTGTTTTGTTTTGTTTTGTTTTTTGTTTTTTTGAGACAGGGTTTCTCCGTGTAGCTTTGTGCCTGTCCTGGAACTCACTCTGTAGCCCAGGCTGGCCTCAAACTCACAGAGATCTGCCTGCCTCTGCCTCCCGAGTGCTGGGATTAGAGGCGTGCACCACCACCGCCCGGCCTCAGCCTCCTTTCTTAAGGAACCCAGGACCACAACCCAGGGATCGCATCACCTGCAATGGGCTGGGTCCTCCCCCATCAATCACTAATTGAGAAAATGCCCTACATATAGCTGGATCTTATGGAGGTATTTTCTTTCTTTATTTTTTTTTCTATATATAATTTTCTAACTATTGAGTCTTTGAGAATTTCATAACGTTCACCCCAATCCCATTCCTTTCTAGTCCTTCCATGCCTGCTCCACCCTTATGGACTCTTCCTCAAAAGGAAACAGACAAGCAAAAGACAACAACCAAAGTTTGGCTCCTCCTCCGTCTTTTCCCTCCTCTTTGTCACATACTCATTTGTCAGTCGTAGTGGCCTTAGGAGCCACGGCGTGTCACGCAGTGCACCCTTTTGCCCAAACAGCTTTACCTGCAAATGGTCACTGCGATGAGTTGTTGGCTGGTTAAGACCTCTGGCTCCTGCTACACCATCAATACTGGACCCTCCCCAAAACTTCTCAGCTCTCCTGCTGTGCTCCAGCCATGGAGAGCCGGTGGCTACGGTTCTGGTGGCTACGGTTCTGCAGACTGGTCCCTCCACACATTCCAGCAGGTCATAGATTAGGTAGATGCTGGGGTGGGCCAACTCAAAGCCCTGAATGTGGGCCTGGGTGGTAGCTGAGTTAGTCAGTCCAGGCCTCCACTGGGCCTGCTACCCTCAGGCAAGGGTCAGGGTGAGCTCTCCTGCATGCATGGTGAGGGATGGGTCCAGCTCTCCCTTTGCAGAGGCATTGAGGTTCCCTCCTCTCGGATGACTTTAGCCTCTGTAAAGTGAACATCAGCTAGCCAGCACACTAGGTAACTAGCCAGCACACTAGGTAAGGGATGTTAAGAGCTGGAGAGAAAACTGTGAACTTTGGAACTAGAGTGTGATGACTGTGTTCTTGTCTTGATAGATGGTTTCAGTTTTTTGAGAACTAGAATTCTCTGTAGGTTGGCTTGAGTTTCTCGGTCTTGCATTTAACCTCGCCCAGGACCACCTTCCTCTGTTCCTCTACCTGGACTATTCCTGGCTTTCAATTTGAAGCTCTAGGGTTTTTTTTTGTTTGTTTTTGTTTTTTTAAATTTTAATTAATTTATTTAATTAATTAATTTATTTATTTTTTGGTTTTTTTCGAGACAGGGTTTCTCTTTGTAGCTTTGTGCCTTTCCTAGAACTAGCTTTGTAGACCAGGCTGGTCTTGAACTCACAGAGATCTGCCTGCCTCTGCCTCCCAAGTGCTGGGATTAAAGGCGTGTACCACCACCCGCCCGACGAAGCTGTAGTTTTTTAAGACCCATCTCAGATTTACCCCTTCTTCCTTCCTTCCAATGTCAGAGAAGGGTGTGTGTGTGTGTGTTATCACACCCAAGGCTATATGAATGCTAAACAGGCCTACTCTACTCCTGAGTTCCAGCCCCAGCCTCCCATAGATACTGTCCTGACTCCCTTTTTTTTTCCTTTGGATGAATGCCTATTGGTAGTATTCCTGGAGTCTGCATCCTCTCTGTAAGGTTTATCTCCTCTTCCTGTCAGTCATGTATGTTATGACCTACTTGATCTACAGTAATGTGTTATCAACCTAATTACAAGCCACAGTCCAGGATGGCACCTTGAACTCCAGTTTCTGGACAGTTTCCTCCTCTGCCACGTGCTTCTCTTAGTCTGTCCAGTCTAACTGAAGCAGTGGTCTGGCCTCATCCAGCTCACCACGCTCTCTCCTTTATATCAGTGCTTCAGACATTGTGGCTCCAGGTACAAATCTGACCTGCCACGGGTTTGTGAATAGAACTGCACTGGAATGCAGCCTCACTCATGTGTGAACATATCGTCTGCGGCTGTTTGGGTGACTGCCCCTTATGGAAGAAGTATGTTGTCCCAGCCTGCTTTCCTGTTGCTGTGATAAACACCGTGACCAAAAGCTGCTTGGGAGGAAAGGGTATTTGGCTTTCAGGTTACAGTCCCTCATCAAGGGAAGCCAAGGGGAGGAATGCTGTGTGCTAGCTTGCTCAGCTAGCTTTTTAAAGCAGCCTAAGGCCACTTGCTCAGGGATGGCACCACCCACAGTGGGCTGGGCCCTCCTATATCAATTCATTAACAATCAAGAAAATGCCCACAGACTTGCCTACTAGGCCAATCTGATGGAAGTAGGTCGTTAATTGAATTTCTCTCTTCTCAGATATGTCTAGATTTGTATCATGTTGACAAAAAATAACCAACACATTGTCAGTGATAATGTACAGCTAGCTGTCTTATTTAATAAGATCTTCTGAACTTCAGAATATTTTTCCAGCATCAGATTAATCATATCTACTAAGTCCCCTGCTCCAGAGGGCATCAGGATGTAATTTCTAAACAAGTTCTGTGTAGTATAGTGTTGTCTAAAAGTGTGATGGGCTCACTGGCCGGCCATCCTAGCTGAAGCTGAATCGGTTACATCTAGGTTCAGTGAGAGGCCTTGTCTCAAAAATCAAGGTGGAGAGTAAGATTGGGGAAGAAACCAGATGTTGACCTCTGCCTCTGGATGTATACATGTGCACATACAGAAATATGTATGGATACACAAAGGTGTAGAAAGTGCTTTGGAGAAACTAAAACAAATAATTGAATTACACAGGTACTAGGTATTTATAACACACTTGGTTAGAAACTTTGAATTCCTGCTTTGTCTTTTACCATTACATTTAGGCTAAATACTAACTGGTATTTTCTGTATGAAAATACAGTACAGATTCTCTTAGAAAAATAGAACACTGTCTAGTATGGTATGACAACATCTAGGTAATTAATATCTCAAACTAGCTGTCGATAAAATAACAACAGTTCCATTTATTTTTCACTTTCAAAGAAGTTCTGTGTAAGCCAGGTGAGGCGGTACATTATTGCCAGCACTTGGTAGGCAGAGAGACAATCTGAGCTCTGTGAGTTTGAGGCCAACCTGGTCTACATAGTGAATCTAGACTAGCCAGGGCTAAGTAGAGAGAATCTGTCTCAAAAAAAAAAAGACATCAATCATATGATTCAAGAATATAAAATAATACAAGAAAATGTTCAAAGCCTCAGTAAGATTCAAATTTTTTGCCATATTATATCTTGGTGAATTAATTTTATTCATATTTCCTATCCTATGCTGGTTATATTTCATATTTATTTCAGTTATGCTTTTTTTTTAGATTTATTTATTTATTATGTATACAGTGTTCTATTTGTATGCATGTCTGCACACCAGAAGAGGGCACCAGATCTCATTACAGATGGTAGTGAGCCACCATGTGGTTGCTGAGAATTGAACTCAGGACCTCTGGAAGAACAGTCAGTGCTCTTAACCTCTGAGCCATCTCTCCAGCCCCACAGTTATGCTTCTTGATGGCACATGCATAGTTGGTTGGCAGTGTGGAGTTTGCTATCTTATTGTCTTATTGTAGAAATCTTCCTGCAAAATGTTGCTCATACAAGATTAAGAGCTTTTCTTTTCCCCTTGTATTTTTGGTTGCTGGCAACGCTCATCTTCCCAGGCATTGGGATGGATACTTGCGTCATTCCTTTGAGGCATGGTGGTCTTTCCTTGGTTCAAACCACAGATTACATTTATCCGATCGTTGACGACCCTTACATGATGGTAAGTTTGACCTTGTGTATTTTTGTAATTGAAACTAAAGCTTTGGTTTTGGGTTTTGGCTGGGTTTTGTGTGTGCCTTTGGGTTTGGGTTTTATGTTTATTTGTTGTGTTTTTCTGCTTTTGCTCTGTCCCATGACTCCTGCAGTCCCAGCAGGCAGACGTGTCTCCTCTCACACTTGACACTGCATGAATCAAGTAGGACAGGGACATCTCTGCTGCTTTTATACCTGAAGGTGCATAACAGCAGCGTTGTTTTGAGAGAGTGCTGGTGATTGGTGGTATTCTCTGTGTACTTTCCTTGTACCTGTCTCTTTGTATTTGCAAAATTACTGGTCTTTTGTTTCTGGCTGGAGATGTTGCTATACTCTGTAATAACACTGATTAAATGTTTCCTCCTACAAATAAGGGAGCTTTCAAATCTCATCACAATTGGAGGGAGACACACACACACACACACACACACACACACACACACACACCAGGGTTTCTCTGTAGCTGTGGCTGTCCTAGAACTCTCTGTGTAGAGCCTCAAACTAGGAGATGTGCCTTCCTCTGCCTCCTGAGTGCTGGGATTAAAGGTGTATGCCACCATGCCTGGCTCACTGACAATTAGACTTCTTCAACTTTTATTCTTGTAAATGTTAGGATAAATTGGTTATCACCTACCCAGCCACCTGCATGCCCACTCACCACTGTATTCTTTGTCCACTCTGTGGTCTTGCAGACCACTGAACTAAAGTTGTAACTACTGGGCAGGGGAGATGGCTCAGTGGGAAAACTATTCCCATGTAAGCATGAAGACCCCAGCACCCAAGTAAAAGGTTGAGTGTAGCAGCACACATACATCTCTAATACTGATGCTGAGAAACAGCCACAGGAGGGTTCCTGGGTCTTGCTGAATGGTTGAGATCCAGGTTCAGTAAAGACCTTGTCTTGAAAATAAGGTAGAGAGTGACTGAGGAAGATATCGGATGTCAGTCTCTGTCCTCCACAGGCACATGTGCGCACACACAAAGTTCTAGCTACTGTGTAGATACATTTTCCCATCATTCATTATGTGCTTACAGCCAGCAGCCTTCTAATCTGCCTATTTAACCCCACTATCTAAGAACGGGAAGATCCCACTTGTTTAAGACTGCCAGGTGTCCTTCCTGGGTGGTAAGGACACTGGGATCAAGCTTTCCATGTAGGAACTCAGGCCATGGGGAGGGAAATGGGAACATTTCCCTCTTGGGTACAGTGGGAATAAACAGGTTATTAAGAAGCATATTCCGGGGCTGGAGAGATGGCTCAGAGGTTAGGAGCACTGACTGCTCTTCCAGAGGTCTTGAGTTCAATTCCCAGCAATCACATGGTGGCTCACTACCATCTGTAATGAGATCTGGTGCCCTCTTCTGGCCTGCAGGCTTATGTGCTATATACATAATAAATAAATAAATCTTTAAAAAAAAAAAAAAAAGAAGAAGAAGAAGCATATTCCCCGTAAAGCAGCACATCCATGTGTCCCTCCTTCCAAGGGGCAAAAGCCTAGTATCTCTTAGAAGATTAGAGAGCAGCCAGTACATGTCTGCCCCATTGCCCTTGATGCTACCTGTAGGCCCTTGGTGTTGACTGGGTCTGCAGAAAGAAGGCTGCAGATGTGTCTGGCATTAGTATGAACATGAACAGCCATTACAGATGACATACCACATTCATGTTGATTATCCATATGCCCAAAGGAAACCTTGTTATTTTTCTCATTACTGTCTGTAAAAACAGATAATTTAGACAATGACAACATTCAAAAAGTCTTCCAGAGCAATAGAGTCTTTATTGCCACATTCCTATTGGATATTGTTTAAATTCCTCATAAAGCAATAGAATTTACTGGGAAATGCTTTTCTTTCAATTTGACTTTTGGGCTGTATGTTTTTTATTTCTTTTATATTTGTTTCTCAAACAAGATGATTTTTGGCCGGGTGGTGGTGGTGCAGGCCATTAATCCCAGCACTCAGGAGGCAGAGCCAGGCGGATCTCTGTGAGTTCAAGGCCAGCCTGGTCTACAGAGCAAGATCCAGGAGAGGCACTAAAACTACACAGAGAAACCCTGTCTCAAAAAATAAAAAACCAAAAATATTGTTTTCCTGTTTATTTCTTAAAGTTTGACAAAAAAGCTGCACAAGTTTCTTAATCTATCAACATAAACCATCTTCTGTTCTATAACCAGCCAAGGCAACCCTTCCCTGTGGTCTGCTGAGTTTGCCTTTAGGTGACTGACTGTATTAGGCCTCTTGCTCCTTGGTCTCTCCCACACAGACAGGCGCTAACTGCTTCTCTACCTGATACCCCACCCCACCCCATCTTCAGCCAGGGCTCTGAAATTTAGTGTGGGGAAGAATGTGAATTCTTGGTTCTGCTCAGTCAGGGGAGAGGAGCTGGGGGAGTTGGACAGTTAAGGGGGGGTAACCAGCTGAGAGTCATGGCCTATAGCCTGGGAGCTGCCCTGCCTGGAAAGCCCCAGGTCTCGGAGGCCACTGCTGCGTCGGCTCCATCTTCGTTTGTACAGATGGAAAATCCCTGGCTGTGTTTTCTCACATCTCTGCTCTCTTCCTAGGGCAGGATAGCATGTGCTAATGTCCTCAGTGACCTCTATGCAATGGGCGTCACCGAGTGTGACAATATGCTGATGCTCCTTGGAGTCAGTAATAAAATGACTGACAGGGTAAGTCAGATGTTCACTCACTGGGATTTGTTGGACTTCATTTCACATTTACAGACATGGTCTCAAGTACGCAGCCCTCCACTTAGGGGCGTCTATCTGTAAATTAAAATTAGCGTACCTAGTCTTTTCCCACCGCCTCCTCCTTCGCTCTCAACAGAAAGCTGAACTTTTTTGAGGAGGGGGAGACTCGGTAAAGCTTGCCTGTACTACTAGAACCTTAGTACAGGCCTGTGAATCAGGCATTGCCTCGCTGCCTCAGAACTGAGACCAGTTCCATAGCAAGCAGTCTCTACGGGCCACGGCTCCACGCTTTCACACACTCGTGTTTCTTTTTGTGTTACCGCCCAGTAGCTTGTTCTTTGAAGCAGGGATGGATCTTTACTTATTTTTGTTTTATGTGAGTGAGTATTTGCCAGTGTGTATGTAAGTACACCATTTGTGTGTCTGGAACTGGAGTTAGGTAGTGCTAGGAACCAAACTCAGGTCTCTGCAAGAGAAGCCATGCTCTTAACCATTGAGCCATCTCTCCGGCCCCATTATTTAGGTTATTTTTGAGAAGATGTGTTTTTATTTCCGTATTCAACCCCAATCAGTTTGCCATGATTTACTGATAACCCAGTTTTCTGTGGTCTTTTTTCTTTTAAACCTGGGGGTGTATGCTTTGACCAGTAGTAGCTAGTGGTCTCAGCAAGGACTTTGCTGCGGATATTACTTCACAGCTCTCAGCAGGTCTTCCCATTCCTTCTTAAACATAAGCCTCTTTGAAAGCAGGGCTGTGGCTAGGTAGTTAACTTGTCTGGTGCCCGTCAGGACCAGCAGAGAGCTGACTTCTAAGAGTCATCAGCCTCTGGGCCAGGCCTGTGGCAAATGGCTTTCCTCTCCCTACTCTTGCCCGGGCCTCGTTCACTTGGTAACTCACACACCTTCCATTTGTTAGCACGCTCAGAGCTGGAGGGCTCCCTGCTTTCCTGTACGTACCCTGTCCGTCAGCTTTTGGTTCTCTGAAGGCTTTATCTTTCTACAGTTACAAATGTAGAACCATTCTTTCTGGGTTTTGAACAGAATTGCATGACTTTTCATCTGTGTCCTTTTAACCCTAGGAAAGGGATAAAGTGATACCGCTAATTATACAGGGTTTTAAAGATGCGGCAGAGGAAGCGGGGACCTCTGTAACAGGGGGCCAAACAGTGTTAAACCCCTGGATTGTTCTAGGAGGAGTCGCCACAACTGTCTGCCAGCCCAATGAATTTATCATGTAAGTTGGCTTTGTGTCATGTGTCGGAACCTATTTTTCTCTCATTCTATCTAAAAATAAGGTGTACTAAGGTCCCATTCACTTGCTATACAACTCACCCATTTCAGGTGTGCTGTTCAGTGGGTTTTGCCTATCCAGAGTATAGAATCACCAGGGTCCTTACGATACTTCATCACCCTGAGCAGAAACGCTCCCACTCAGTTACTGTCACTTGCTGGTCCTTCATACACATCTTTGGTTGGTGTCTCACTTAGTATATTAACATGGAGTATTTTTATATTCATAGATTTTGTAGCATATATCTGAACTT
The DNA here is from genome assembly GCF_903995425.1 of Onychomys torridus. Taxonomy (NCBI): domain Eukaryota; kingdom Metazoa; phylum Chordata; class Mammalia; order Rodentia; family Cricetidae; genus Onychomys; species Onychomys torridus. Next base: position 70,154,902 of record NC_050447.1, on the reverse strand, counting down.
TGGTCCTATTTTTGAGTAATTTTAGACCTTATAAATTTCACTTAACAAAAATATATACCACGTTATTCAGCATTTTATTTGTCTATTTTTTTGCCTTAGCTTTTTGAGACAAGGTGTCATTCTGTATCTCATACTGACCTCAAACTCATGATCCTCCTGCCTCAGCCTCCTTAGTATAAGAATTGCAGGTAAGTGTGGCCTTGACAGCTGTTCTGATTTTTTTTTTTTTTTAAGATTTATTTATTTATTATATATACGGTGTTCTGTCTGCACATAGACCTGCATGCCAGAAGAGGGCGCCAGATCTCATTACAGATGGTTGAGAGCCACCACGTGGTTGCTGGGAATTGAACTCAGGACCTCTAGAAGAGCAGCGGGTGCTCTTAACCTCTGAGCCATCTCTGCAGCCCTCTGATCTTGTTTTAATGTACGTGGGATTGAACACAGCTGCTTGTGTCTGTTAACCATGTGCTCCAGCACTGAGCTCTACCTCCATGGCAGCGTTTTCAGTGCACAGTTCATTGGTTTCTAAGTACAGGCTCGAGCAGTCATCAGCCTCTCCAGTAGCCAGAACATTTGCATCCATGCAGCAAACCTATCTGCATGCAGACATTTCCAGTTTCCTCCTCTCCGAATGCTCTGGAGACCAGAAAGCTGCTTTCTGTCTTTAAGGATCTGCCTGTTCTGAGCACTTTATATAAATGGAACCATTCTCTGTAGGACATTTTTTAATTGTTGTTTGTTTGGTTGTTTGGTTGGTTGGTTTTTCCAGGCAGGGTTTCTCTGTGTAGCCTTGGCTGGCCTTGAACTCACAGAGATCCACCTGCCTCTGCCTCCCAACCACTGGGATTAAAGGTATGTATTACCACCACTCGACTCCATAGTGCTTTTTACGGCCTAATAAGCTTATTTGTATATACCACAATTCTGCTCACCGGTTGGTAGAATTTTGAGTTGTTTTCTCCTGTTACTATGAGTGCTCTCTACAGGTGCAGTTTTGTTTTGTTACTTTGTGTATGCACAGACACAAGTTCTCCACATCCCCTCTAGAAGTTGTGCTGTGATGTCGTTCTGCTCATAGCCAGGCCAGCTAGTGCAGGTGACATCCCACTGTGGTTTTGATTTGTGTTTCCTTGATGACTGATAATGTCGGGCATCTTGTCTTGTCGCTTTCTTTGGGGTGGGAGAGCATTTCTCTGTATTCTTTGGAGATGGATATCAACACAGATTTTCACTTTCCACGTTTGATGTTAAGAAAAGGCACTCTCAGGCTGGAGAGGTGGCTCAGCTGTTAAAGGCTAGGCTCAAAACCATAAAATACAAGAAAAGGCACCCTGTCCTATTTTTTTGAAGTTAGTAGAAATTCCATCTAATTGTTTTACTATGTGTTTATCTATTTATTTATGGGGGCAGGAGGCAACTTGCAGGAGTTGATTCTCTGCTATCACATGAGTCCTACGGATTGAACTCAGGCCCTGAGAGTTGGTGGCAAGTATCCACTGAGCCATATCACTGGCCCTTTCTTTAGTTTTTGATGAGTCAGTAGTAGCTATATGTTAATCTGGGTCAGAATTTAAAAGATGTAAAAGAATCTACAGTAGAGTGGCTCTTATCTGTGCTGAGGCCCCAAGTTTCCCATCCTAGGCACCCTCTTACTAGTTTTGTGTATTTGCTATTGACATTTTGGTTATGTTTGGTTATTTTGATATCATAACTAACACTCCAAGTAGTAATCTTAGAGCAGGTCATTAGGACAAGTTCTAGGAATCCCTAGGTCAGGGATGTACCAATAATGCTGAGAGCCTGCCCTTCATAAAGGCTCTCCCAGGATCCACTCCCAGCAATGAACAAATCAGCCAGATTCTCCATATCCTGATTGACAGTGGATTAACAGACTTAATCTTTGCAGTTCTGCTTGGTGGTTTTTGTTGGTTTGTTTTTCTGTTACTGGGGGGTTGAACCTCAGGCCTTGTGTATGGAAGGAAATGGCTCTGCTCTTGAGCGATCCTTGCTTACTTACTCTTGCTGTTGAGCGATCCTTGCTCACTTTGGCATGCTCTCTTTCTCTCTCAGTTGTTATTTTGGCTGTTGTGTAAAGCAAGGTTTGATCTTCCTGCCATAGTCTTCCAAGTACCTCAGATGACAAGTGGAGAGCAGTGTGCCCAGCTTCTGCCTGATGGTTTGAATCTTACTCATAAGAGTGAAGTTGAACACTGTGTTCACTTTCCCCAAGCTCTTTTTACTCCAGTAGCTGAAGACATTCCCAGTAAGCTTCTTGTGTCTTACTAGGAGGTTTCCTTCTACTAATGGACAGCATATGTGGGGCAAGCATGAAGACCTGAGTTGTGTCTCCAGCAGCAACATAAAAGCTGGGTGTTGGGGCTGGGCGGAAGTGATGCACACCTTTAATCCCAGTACATGAGAGGCAGAAGCAGGTGGATCTCAGAGTTCAAGGCCAGCCTGGGCTACAGAGTTCCAGGAAAGGTGCCAAAGCTACACAGAGAAACCGGGGGGGGGGGGGGGGTTTGGCTGTTAGCAGTGTTCACTGTAACCCCAGCACAGGGAGACAAAAAAAAGGCAAGCCCCTGGGGCTCACTACCCAGCCAGTCTAGCCAAAATGGTGATTCCTGTTTTCAGTGAGAGACCTTATTTCAGACAAATGAGGTGGTAAAAGAGAGACGGTAACACACACTATCGACTTCTGGCTTCTGCCCAGCTCACACACGTGTGCATTCATACATACACATACAGGCACCAAAAAAAAGTACAAAACATTTTCTAGCAAGATTTCCCATTTTGCTTTAATAATGCATTTGTTTCCTTGGTTGGTTTGACCAGAACGTGCCCTCTCTCTCTTCTCTGCAGGCCAGATAATGCAGTACCAGGGGATGTGCTGGTCTTGACAAAACCCCTGGGGACACAAGTTGCGGTTGCTGTGCACCAGTGGCTGGATATTGTAAGTAAAGAGCTGCTGAGGAGTGGGGTGGAGGTGAGCTGGACAGTTAGCTTTCAGAGTTGCTTTTTAGTTTCGGTGAAGCCCTTAGAGGAATTATCCATATTCTTATAAATGAAAATTCAATCCATCTAATGTTTGAAGGAGGTAAGGCCCAGCTTGAGGCATCAGATAGTGTGGATAAGAATTCTGGGAAGTGACATTCAAAATAATATAAATAGGGTTAGTTGTTGGCGTCCTCGTCCTGGGTTTGGGGTTGTTGTGATGTGTTTGATGTTGTTGTGGAGAACGAATAAAAGGATGTTTCTCCTCAGCATTACCCCAGAGCTGGCCTTCTTTGTTTTGTTTTTCCTTGACAGCTCCAATGACTAAAAACCCCTTCTGCCCTCACGTGTGGTGTGTTCATTTCTGAAACTACCAGGCTTGAGAACTAGTTGGGAAAGAAGAATACAGACTTATGTCACTTCTCAATCATTTATCTTGGCTTGATATAGCCACTAAGAAATCTCAGAGCTCAGCCATCAAGTGCTCTTCCAGAGGACCTGGGTTCTCTTCTCAGCACTCACTTGTGACTAACAACTATTCCAGGGGATCCAGTGCTCTCTTCTGGCCTCTGTGGGCACTGCATCCATGTGGTATGCAGACTTACATGTAGGCAAACTGCCCATATACATAAAATACTAAAAAATTAAATTTTGCCAAGTGGTAGCACACATCTTTAATCCTAGCACTTGGGAGGCAGAGGCAGACAGATCTTTATGAGTTTGAAGCCAGCCTGGTCTACAGAGTGAGTTCCAGTATAGCCAGGGCTTCACAGAGAAACCCTGTCTTGAAAAAAAGAGTAATAATAATAAATAAAATTAAACCTCAAAAAAATTTTTTTTCATCTCAAAGGTGGTGACAGTCTTCACTTATTTTGCCTCTTTACTCAGGGATGTGAACCCACCTGAGAAGTTGCTGTGAAGATAGTCACAGAAATGCTGTGCAGTGACTGTGTAGCCTGCACAGTCTTACATGGGGGGGTAGAAGAGTCAGGGTGTCAGGAATGGGGGAGCCAGGGCCTTCTCTCTCTCCACTTCTGCTTCTCACACCACCGCTTCATTATTTATTTGTTTACTTTTAGTAAATACTCAGAATTTGAAAAGGCAACTATCATGTTTGGGGTTTTGTTGTTTTTCTTTTAATAAAGGTTAGAGGTAACTGTCATAGTTTTAGAATCTGTAGTCCAGGATACTGGTTTTTGACAGGCAGGGAATGGTAGGTACAGATATCAGAGTGTATGTTTCTTCTGGGAGAGATGGAAGTTATTCCTATTGCCTAGCAATGTGGGGGAGGTTATTGGATTTTGTGATACTAGGGACCAAACTCAGCCTCACATATGCTAGGCAGGCTCTACTCCAGCGCCTTGGGTATTGTTTATAGTGTTCAAGATAGTTAAGTGAATGTGTGAATCATAGAGCAATTAGTGATCTGTGATATCTTTGTGCCATGAACCTTACTCACATCATTGTGCTAAGTTCTTTGACAGTCAGACATAGGCCTTTTTGTCCCTTTGATAATACCTTATTGGCTCACCCAAGGCTGTCCTCAGCATGGACAGTTAGAAAGTCCACATGTTTGTATCAAGATAGCTTCACTGCAGGAGTCAGTTAAAGTTTAAAAAAAAAAGTGTAACATAAAAAATGGAAGCCATTTACCTAATAGAGGAGATGGGAAAGGGAGCCAAGGCATGGGGAAAATTCTGTTCTTGTTACAGTGTTCAAGGTTTTGTGAATACTAGTCAGACACTTGCTGGAGCTGCATCCTCGGCCCTTGAAAACACTGTTAGTAAAGGAATTTACACCTGGCCAAATAAGAGTGGGGTGCAGCTTTGTGTCCTGTTAGATTGACACATCCAGCATGCTGTGACATTTACTATGGGATTGTGGGATAAACAGACAGTAGCATGGTTGTAGTTCCATGAAAAATACTAACCACAGAGGAGCACAGAGTTAGAACGTTTCTCTACCTTTTCATACTAGATAAATAAAATTCCTAGTGACTAGTGTGTGGCTTAGTGGCACAGGCTATGCTAGCATGTGTGAGGCCCTGCGTTTGATCATCAGCAATATGCATACATATCAGATGTACCCCAGGCCCAGAAGATGACTTTTGTAAGTGTTTAGAAGTAAAGATGAATCACATTTTCGTTTTTCTCTCTCACTTGTGTTCCTATGGCTAGCCTGAAAAGTGGAATAAAATCAAGCTAGTGGTCACCCAGGAAGATGTAGAGCTGGCGTACCAGGAAGCAATGATGAACATGGCGCGGCTCAACAGGACAGGTACGGGCAAGGGCGTTCTGGTGAGGGTAGATAGAGAAAGGCAGGGGACCAGGACAGGGAAGAACATGGCGGTGACCGAACACCAGCGTCTTCTCTTGGTACCTGCTTTGGGTCTGTAGATTACTACTGGGAATATAGGCAGATGATGTTTAATTCATAATTTCAGTATGACAGCTCCCTAATACTTTCTAGCTCTTTAATGTGGAAGTAGCGTCGGGTTTTGAATCCTGTTGTGAGTTGAGGAGAGCCTATATGTGGCATATTCTCAGTAAAAAGTGTTAGATGTGACTTCTAGTAGATAATTTCTCATCATAATGTCCATGTGGGCCTTCCTCCTCCTTCAAGCCAGTTGTCAGGGGCACTTTAAGAATCCTAGCATACACATCATTTTAAAATAATGAATTGTTTTTAATTTAAAAACTGCAGTCAAGACCGTTTGCCCTTTCAATTATGAAATGGACTCTTAATTACTTTTCTGTTGCTGTGGCAAAGCAACACCATGACCAAGGCAGCTTACAGAAGAAGGGGCATTGGAGGTTTCAGAGGGTGAGTCTCCTTCATGTCATGGCAGTAGCTAAGTGCTTACATCCTTATCCTCAAGCAGGAGGCAGTGAGGGAGAGCTAACTGGGAAGGGCATGAGCTTTTGAAACCTCAAAGTCTGTCACCTAATCCTTCCCAAACATTTCCACCCACTGGTAACCAAATATGTGACTATATGGGCCTATGGTGGCCATCACTCATCCATCACTACAGGCGTTAGTGCATGACTTTAAACTGGTTACTATAGAGGGGCTTGTGTGATTGAATGGAGAGATGTAAGCCTAATTGTATAGGATTTTTATTCAGTTATGTAAGCCATCACAAAGCAGGTGCTGTACAGATGTCAAGTGCTGCTTTTTCTTTACACACGTGTGTGTATTAATATAGGTGGATGCATGCATGTGTGTATACGCATGTGTATAGAGGCCAGAGGTCAACTTTGAGTGCCCTTCACCTTGTATTTTGAGGCAGGGTCTCACTGACCTGGAGCTAGGCTGGCTGTCCAGCAAGCCCTAGGTATCCACCGGTCTCCACCTCCCCAGCATGTGGCACCAGGCACAGGGTTTTGTTGTTGTTTTTTGTTGTTGTTGTTGTTGTTGTTTTATTTTGTTTTTTTAAGCTGAGGATTGAACCCAGGGCCTTGTGCTTGCTAGGCGAGCGCTCTACCACTGAGCTAAATCCCCAACCCAGCACAGGTTTTTACTTGGGTTCTGGGGCTTGAATTTCATACCTTACTGACTGAGCTTTCTCCCTGGCCCTAGCTCTTGTTTTAATTGTAAAATAGCTTCTTTGGCCATAGACAATACCTGAAAATAAGGGATATAGTAAAATTACCCTGGCTGAGTACATATTGCCTGCGGGCTTGAAAATATGTCAAGGAAAGACTATTCTAAAACTTAACTGTTCATTACAAGAAAGACGAGGCATTGAAAACTAAGTCTAGATGTACCATGGAGTGTCATTGTGTGGTTAACTGGTCATCAGAACTTTGTCATTTCAAGTGTTCGCATTTAGACTTACTGGTCAGGTAACACAAAGATGTTGCAGCTACTTATCATGAGCCCTTTGAAACTGGATCTGAGTTTGAATATGATAGCCAGGGCATGTTGACAGCTCATCTCCTCTTGATCAAATTTCCATGCTTCTGATTTAGTGTCTCCACTCTCTCTCATGTGTACAGTGTACACTGTCGGACACCCCCACCCACCCACCCACGCACTTTGATCAAATCACAACTGGGATTCTAAGCAGTCACTTGTTACACTGAAGTTGTGAAAACAGCCAGGAGAGCTTAGCTGTTTTTCTGAGGAGAGTCAGCCATCACTGGGGATATGGCCTCCAAAGACAGGTGGGATTATCTATTGTCTGGGGCTTTGGTTTTGAGACAAAGTATCAAGTATCACTGTAGCCTTGGCTCACCACTAACTCCCAGAGTTCCTCTTGCCTCTCCTCAGTGCTGGGATTAAAGGGTGGGCCACTATGCCCCTCTTTTCTCAGACTCTTTTAATAATGTGTCTCCGAAGATTTAACTTAAAATATAGGGGGAGGAGGCCTTTTTTTTTTTTTTTTAACTTCAAATCAGTTAAATGTTCAGGGTGAGATAAATCACTCATTTGCCTATGACATTTTATTTTTTTGTTTTGTTTTTTGAGACAGTCTCATGTAGCCTGGGCTGGCCTCCACCACCCTTGAACTTTTAATCTTCTTGCCTCTACCTCCTGAGTGCTGAAATACCAGGTGTGTATCACCCTGCTGGGTTCTGTGCAGTGCTAGGAATCAAAGCCTGTCTTATGCAGCCTGGTTTGATGGAGGCATTTTCTTATTGGGGTTCCCTCCATCTTGTGCCAAGTGGATGTAATACAAGCCAGCATACCAAGGCAATCCTTGACATGGTTTAAGCATCTTTTTTTAAGTATGTCTTTATGTGACTGTATATATGAACGCATTGCACAGTGCCCTTGAAGGCCAGAAGAGGGCATCAGATCCCCGGAGCTGCAGTTACAGGAGGTTGTGAAGCTCTTGCTGTGGGTGCTGGGATCCAAACTTGGGTTCTCTGGAAGAGCAACAAGCCCTCTAACGTGCTGAGCTGTCTCTCCATCCCCGACTTTAATCATCTTACACCGTTTTACTGGTGTTCACACTAGCTAAATAATTAAGCAGAGGCACTTCTCATGGATCTTTTAAAAACGGTAAGCCGTTGTTTCTAGAAAGCTTGTTCTTAGCTTTTTATGCACTGTCCCCCACCCCATGAGCACCACTATGCACCTGTGTGAATATGGGTATGTGGGTGCTGTGGGACTTAGGGACTTCTCTTGTTTGCTGCTGCATATGCCAGACCTTCTGAGAAATTCCCCGATCCCTGCCTCAATTCTCACTTTAGGATGCTAGAAATGCAGATTCTCTGTAGGCCGCGTGTTGGTTCTAGGGATCTGAATTCAGGGCCTTATGCTTGCACGGCAAATGCTTTACCCGTGGGGTACTCCACTACTCCAGCTACTGATGCCTTCTGACAGTATTGCTGTGTAGAAATTGGCTGCGTTTGGCAGTAGAGCAAAGCTAAGCCAGCAGAGGCAAGAAAGATGGGTTCTTCAGCATATGGTGCTGGAACTCAAAAACAATCTACGCACTGACCTTTATCCTCCATAAAATTTAACTCCGTTTATAACAAGAATTCCCAAATCTTCCACAAATATATTTTCCCAAGCCAACTACTCAGGAGGCTGAGGGAAGAGGAGGATCATTGGTCAAGCAAGGCCTGCCTGGTTAAAAAGTTTATTGGGCTGGAGAGGTGGCTCAGAGGTTAAGAGCACCGACTGTTCTTCCAGAGGTCCTGAGTTCAATTCCCAACATTCACATAGTGGCTCCCAACCATCTGTAATGAGAGATTTGGCGCCCTCTTCTGTATACATAATGAATAAATAAATCTTTAAAAAAAAATAAAAAATAAAAAAGTTTACTGCTAACCTGGGCAAAGTGGTAAGGCTCTGTCTCAAAACTCCATAAGGGGAAAAAAAGAAGATAGAATTATATGCTTCCAATAGAGAAGTTTTTTTTATTTTGTTTTTGTTTGTTTGAATTTTCAATACAATATATATATATTGTGTGTGTGTGTGTGTGCGCGCGCGCGCGTGCATTTGTTTTTTTTGAGACAGGGTTTCTCTGTGTAGCCCTTGCTGCCCTGGAACTCACTCTGTAAACCAGACTGGCTTTGAACTCACCTTTAATCTTTGGGATTAAAGGTGTACACCACCATGCCTGGCTCAACATAATGTGTTTTGATCATATTCTTTCCCCTTCCTAGGAAAATTTTAAAACTAATACAGATCAGGAGAGAAATCCCAATGCCCGTATTAAAGCCTGGTCCCTGTTTGGAACGTGTTTACTATTTTCCTTTAACCTTTGTGTTTTTGCTTGGGGGTTTCTACCTATCGTCCTACTATAATAATTATCTCATCAATGCAAATTGTTTTAGGAAATGCTTTTACACACAAAATATTTTATTTAGCTCTTCACATATAGAAGAAACAGTTCACTGTGAAGGGAAAGAGATAACCTTACAATCATGACGGTTCTTATACATGATTGATATTGAGTCCCCCTACACAGCCTTTACTAAAGCACTTGAGTTTGAATTGCGTGTTATTTGAAAGATATAATTAAACTAAATTTTAGTATATAGCAGTTGTACGTGATTGCATGTCTATGTATCAAAATGCTTTGAAATGTACTAGTATTGAAATAGAAATGTAAAGATTGCTGTGGAATGTGTCTATTATAGTTTCCTTATGTGTTTCATTTGTTTGGAGCATAAAATACCTCTTTTTTAAAAAATTGTTTAAACTGAATAAGGCTAAATGAATACTGTGACTGAAAATATCTTTTTAAGTCTTTGTCATGTTTTTCTTTTTAAAAAGCTATAAAAAACAGCTATTGCAAATTATGTCATTCCTGATTAACCAGAACTTTGTGGTTATTAAGTCAATTTTAAACTTCCTTAAAAACAACAGCAAAAAAAAAAAGTGCAGAAGAAAATTATGTGTGGTTTTCCACCCCAAAACCCAAAACAGCTTCAGTTTGCATTTTGAAGTATTCCTCCGTGGCTCTTACATATTTTCCTTCAGCTTCCTGCTGTTGCCTTATTGGTTATTCCGGTGCACATGGACCCAGTGGCTGTTCTTCCTCCTTTAGCGTCACTGGTTATTTGTCGGTGTACTTATCCACAGAATTGTGAATGAGCAAATAATGTTCTACTAGAAAGACAGTCTACCTTTGAACAATCCACTTGAAATGAAACTTGTCATAGTTTTACTAAGAAGCTAGGGCTGTGCAGCTGCAGTCACCCTGCCATCTGGCAGGAGAGCAGAACCAGACCAGCAGCGGGGAGGGGCTTTCGGCCAACGGTACTGGAACGAGTGCACATCCACATCCATGTGCAGAACCACAGGGAAGACCGTTGTCTTTCGTAGAAAGTAACTCAGAATAGCTGTAGGCCTCCAGAGCAGAGCACAGAGGGAAACTTAGTGGGCTGGAGATGACTTTTTCACTACAACAGTTAGATGAACAGAAGTTGGGTGCTACCTGAGAGAAGAAGATGGATGTTGACTGTAATTAAGATAAAATTGTTCTATACACAACAGCTAAGGTGATGAAAGACACTGGGAAATAGGTCAGTTGAAAAAGTACTTACCCACAGTCATGAGTACTTGGTTCAAGTCCCTGAACCAACATAAGGAACTAGCTCTGGTGATATACCCTTGAAATCCCAGTGCTGGGAGGCAGAGGCAGATGGGTCCCTGGGGCTTGCTGCCAGCCAACCTATTATAACCAGTGAGCCTCAGGTCTCGGTGTCCCACAACGTAACATGAAGGACTAGAGAGATGGTTCAGTGGTAAAACTCTCTCACGGAGGACCTGGGTTCAATTCCCAGCACCCACATGACCACTCAAGGCCATCTATCTGTAACTCCAGTTCCAGAGCGTTGCATGCCCTCTTCAGGCCTCCATGGGTACCAGGCACACGAGTGCAACCTAAACGCCCATCCACATAAAATAATAAAATAGTTTTAAAAATCAAAAAGTAGGATGGATGGTACCCGAGGAACAACACCTGCAGTTGCTTCTGGCCTCCACGTGTACACATACACCACATACATGTACACATACGCCATATACGTGTACACCCAGAAGAAAAGGCAAGGCACAGAGTGGGAGGAAGTCTTTACAAAATACATTGCTAGTAGTGGTCTGATGGCCAAAATTTATGACAAATTCTTAAAACTCAAAAATAAGAAAACAACAAAATCGAAAGATCTGAACTGACAGTACCTCATCAGTGAAGGTGTACTGGCAATAAGACACCCAGAGATGCTCAGGTTCTGTGTCCTGAGAGAATCACCCATTAAAACGGTGAGGTGCTCCTCACCCGTGTCAGAATGCCAAACCGCAGGCGGCGACGCCACCAAACGCTGACAAGAACGGGGAGCGACAGGAACACTTGCTCGGTCCTGGTGGGAATGCAAAGCGCACATCCACTGTCCAGCAGAGTTAGCTGGGCCTCTTGGTAGAGAACTAAGGTTAGTGCTAACCAAATGATCTAATAGGTGTGCCTCACTGTTTACCCCAAAGCAATTGTCACGCAGGAATCTGCATGAATTGTGTATCGTGCCTTCGCCCCTGACTGCCGAGCTTAGAAACAGCCAAGATCAGTGGGGGAACAGATAAAGTGGCACATCCAGGTGTAAAATATTACTGTCAGTTTTTAAAGGGGGGCTGCCAGTCAGTGAAAGCCTGGGGAAGCCGACTGCATATTGTAATGAAGTGAAAGAAGCCAGTCATGAGCTCCCTGAGAAGGCAAACTGTGGAGACAGAAAAGAGGAGCGGCTGCCGGGGCCGAGAAGGGGGAAGGGCTAGTAAAAGAGGCCCATAGGCCAGAGCGGTGGAGCTACTTCCCATGTGCACGCTGTTACCCGTTATGAACACACGGAGTCCTCATACACACCGTGCGCCCTCGCTGACTGTCAGATACAAGTCTGACTCATCAGATGACTGATGCAAAGTGTCCCATAGGCCATGTGGGAACCCTGAGCCACATTTTGTTCAGTGTTTGTTTAAGCATGCTCAGTTGATTCTTCTGCCCTAATGCTGCTCTGAATAAGAAAACCTGAAGTCTGGTGTGGCACAGGCTTGTAATCCTAACACTTGGGAGGTGATACAGGAGTAGGAGCTTGAGGCCAGCCTGGATCACATACGGACCCATTCTCAAAGCTTAAATAAGTAAAAGTAATTCAATTCTCAGAAAACTCTATTAAGAATATCTAAGTCAGGCATTCTTTAAACGTGGTAGTATATTGTGGGTTTGTTTTGATGGGTTTCCTCTCTACAGCATTTTTATTTACTAGGAAGTTGGCCTCGATGGACCTGCTGCTAGGTTCCATGTGGCTGAGTGGTTTCAGCTGCAGTAAGAACCCAGTCTCCAGCGTTTGACCCTGGTCTGTTGACTTTGTAACACTGCTTTGTGCTGTCTCTCCTTAGAGGGGCTTTGAGTGGGCAAAAGTGAGTTTTTCTCAAGTCCCTCCTCTGCCTCTCTCAGCTGCAGGCCTTATGCACACGTTCAATGCTCACGCAGCCACTGACATCACAGGCTTTGGGATTCTGGGCCATGCACAGAACCTGGCCAAGCAACAGAGGAACGAGGTGTCATTTGTGATTCACAACCTTCCTGTGCTGGCCAAGATGGCAGCTGTGAGCAAAGCCTGTGGAAACATGTTCGGCCTTATGCATGGGACCTGCCCGGAGACATCAGGTACAAGGATCCTGTTCCCTGGTCAAACTAAGAAAGCCCTGGGTATCAGTGAGTCCCCACTTGGTATGAGGTCAGGCATGACAGCCGTGTCCCTCCTGCTGTGGGTTTGCAATGCCCTCCAGTGGGACTGAGATGCTGTTGTGAGTTGAATGTAGCTGTGTTCTCCTTTTTATATGGTGGTGTGGAAGATGGTCACTCAGGGAAGATCACTTACCACATTCACTGGAGACTTAACCCTTGAACTCTGACAACCATAAATAAGATTAAACAGGCTGCTTTTTTTTATTTTATTTTATTTTTTTAAAGCCTTTAAACTTGGTGTTTTAGCAGAACATCACAGCATTCCCCACTACTTAGAAAGTAGAGTCAGGATGGTTACAAGTCTGAGGCTAATCTGTACAACATAGGAAAGCCCTGTCTATCTCAAAAAAAAAAAGAGCCAGGTATGTCTTGTACATGCTTGTAATCCTCATACTCAGAGAGTGGAAGCAGAAGGATGGCTTCAAGTTTGAGATCAGCCCAGGCTGTGTCCTTCGATCCAGTTTGTTTGTTTGTTTGTTTTTCGAGACAGGGTTTCTCTGTGTAGCTTTGGAACTTTTCCTGGAACTCACTCTGTAGCCCAGGCTGGCTTTGAACTCACAGAGATCCACCTGCCTCTGTCTCACGAGTACCGGGATTAAAGGTGTGCGCCACCCCCACCTGGCCCCAGATCCAGTTTTAAGAATAAAAAGTTGTTTTAAGAGTGCCATGGTATGGAGCTGGAGAGATGGCCCAAAAATGAACAGCACGCATTGCTCTTGCTGAGAGGAGTTTCCAGCACTCATATCTGGGAGCTCACAACTGCCCGTAATTCCAGCTCTGGGGGAGGTAACGTCTCTGACCTCCATGGGCACCCTCACTCATGAGCACAGGCGTAATTAGAAAGGATGATCTTTTAAAAAGTGGTGTAGTGTGTATCCTGTGCTTCAGGGTGTATGTACCATTTCAGAGTGTTATTTCCCTTTTGCCCCATGTTCCTCTTTCCCCCTTTACTTTGCTGCCTCTGTTTACCTTCTAAGTGTTCTTTACCTCCTATGTTTTCTTCCTCAGTTTTCCTCATTTCCGTTTCATTTTCTCTAGAACTCCTTTAACGCACATTGCTAGACCCGACTCCTAGGAAACTGGTTGGCATGGGCCTGAGTCCCTGAAAGATTCTGGTATCAGGCCAGGGTTGGAGCCCACAGAGCCGTCTACCAGGACTTGGCATCCTCAGCTCACTGCTGGTTACTAGAAGTAGTTAGTTTTTCCCCTGTTAGCTGCTATCTGGCTAGAGCAGTTTCTGCCACCTAGTGGGCACCAAGTGAGCATTACATGAGCTAGGAACCTCAATCACTCAGCTTGGTTCCTTCCTTTTCTGAAAGTTTTTCCCTGGTCACTTAGAAACTCAAGCTTTCTGGCCTGGCTGCTAGAAACAAGAAGGAAAATTGGTATTTTTGTGTTTTGCAGAAAGTTAAGAGTCAAGACTAATGTCTAGATACCTTCAAGGGAAGGCCTTCTCTTGAGTCTTAGGTTTAAAAATATGTCACAGTATCATTCTTGGTGAGATGAGGCGTCTGCAGGGAAGCACAGAGAAGGGGCCCTTCTCTTGCTGTGTCTCCCAGTGTGGAGTAGGTCACTCACCGCCCCGTGTGATCCTGGCCCCACACGTCTCTCTTCTGCTAGTGTTTCAGTAGTGTGGAGGGAAGGTCATTTTCAGTTGGAAGTTGGCTGGTTTAGTAGTGGTTTCGTGTAGTAGGAGTTTACCAACAGATCACTTACCTGTCTCTGGAGTGGAGCAGCCTCTTGGTGCCGGTCGGTCGGCTCTGGTGGAGGCCCAGAGAGCCGCTGCCGCCTTCTTTCCCAGCACCACCAGTAACTTCTTCTCTTTCTTTGCTAGGAGGCCTGCTCATCTGTTTACCACGTGAGCAAGCAGCTCGGTTCTGTGCAGAGATAAAGTCCCCCAAATACGGTGAAGGCCACCAAGCGTGGATTATTGGGATTGTGGAGAAGGGCAACCGCACAGCCAGAATCATCGACAAGCCTCGGATTATTGAAGTCGCACCCCAAGTCACCACGCAGAACGTGAACCCCACACCTGGTGCCGCCTCCTAATCTAGACAGAGCCAGCTACTGGATTTTGTTTTTAAATAGATCTATTTCTTTATCATCACTTCAATTAAAGACTAAGAACACCACAAATCTCATTGTGTCTACACATCTGGTGACCCTAGGTCGGTTTGTGAGTGGATGCAATTAATAAAATGAAATCCATGGCCTTCTTTTCCTGTTACATTAACTGAAGATGCACCCAACCTCGAGGCAGCTTCTGAGTTGAGAATGATATTGTTATCCATACTGTTGATTCAGTTTGAATCTTTAGATGCGTATCTCTTGCCGCATAGGCGCTTTCTAAAGGTGCTTCCCACCCCAGACATACTGAGAGCACTGTCACCGGGCAGCCCCTGTCTTCTCCTTTTCTATTTCAGGGTCTCGGTTGACATTCTAGAAAGACAGAATTGGTAAGTGACATGATGGTCTCCCAGGAGTCAGAGGGTTGCATGATTCCTTGAGTCTTTGATTTGTAGAGCTGAGTCTAACAACTCGGGGTCATTCTTGGACCCAGGACATTCTGCAGTAGCTCACACAGACTTCGTTGAGTAAGGTTTACTCTGCATGGAAAGCACTTAGAATAAAAAAAAAAAAAAAGAATTTTTTTTTTTAATTTTTTTTTAGCTTTCCTGATACTTGCAGTAATACCATTAATGGTTCTTTACCAATAGGAAAAAGGATACTTTTTGAAATGTAATTAGATGTTCTATAGTGTGACAAGGAATTGCCTTCCGATAGGGGGTTCATGTATAATACTCATTTATAATTCAATATCTAATTTACTTCGGAAATAATTTTTAAATATAATCAACAATAAAGACTGTTCTGTGGATGGTAGCATTTAATACATTTTATATTTTGTATAGTGATTTCAGGCCTCTTGTTTAAAATCAGCAGCTCTTTAGCCTAATTCTTAGCATCATTTTGTCCCCGCGCCCACTGTCCTGTGCACGCATTTTGTGATCTGTGTTAAAAACCTGCATTGCCACCATTGCAGCTCAAATTTAAAAGTTGTTATTCAAATAAATATTTAATTTTTTTAATTGCTCTTGTATAATCAGATGCCCTTTTTAGTATTATTTCAGAAGCATTTGGGAGGGTTTTGCCTAAAGTACAATTTATTGGGGAGAACTAGATTTTAGTTTTATAAAACTTTTAAGTCTTTCATGGGACCTATATTTTCTTGAATTAAATTTTGTAGTTCTAGAACAAATAGGCAATCTACAAAGGTGTGTCTGTGTTTCTTAAAAACAGGGGCTTCCTTATCTTTTAACTATGAAGCAGCTGGGGACTCCCATCGATAAGCACAAGGGCACTGGGTCCTCAAGCACCTTCTTCAGTAGAGAAAAGCGCCACTTCTCCAGGTCACAATGCTTCCTGCTAACAGGCCCCAAAGCTGCACTTTGTAAACTTAACCCAGCCTCACTCCTCAACACAGAAAACCAGGAACCTGCCACTGGGCAAACGGATTCCCTGAAAGGAAGAGGCCGCAGTGTGTCCTTCAGGAGCCCAGGACCTCCTGTATCCACCTACAGCTGGAACTGAAGCCACCAAGCATGGCCCTGAGCAGTGGAAGCTGTCACAGGAGGACACTAACTGGACACTTTATAGGAATCTATATGATGTCGGTCCTCGAAAGTACACACCAGTGGTCTGCAAAATAAAATGTGTTGGAATCCTTTGAGTGCAGAAAACATACTGTTGGGCTTGTTTCTGTTTTGTTTCCTCACGTAGGTGAAATCAAAGCTAATTCTATGTATGGTCTGCCCCCAGAGCTTGTACTTTTCTTGGTGGCAAGCCTGTTGAGATGAAGTTTGATGGATAATACCCTGAGTTGTCTTTAAAGGTTCATATCAAAAGAAAATGCTGGGGACTTAAGGGGTCCGTGGACCCCTTGTGTTTTCAGAGTGCTCAGAAACCTGCATGTTGGAATCACCCAGGCATTTATCAAGAGACATTCCTGCCCTTTCCCCAGACCCACAGAATCAGTAGTTCTGGCTGTGGAGCCAGATAATCGGCCTTCAAAATGAGCTCTTTAGGGCTTTGTACGTTAAAGCTTGAGACCCACTAATCTCGAAAGGAATGCTGGCGGGTAGTGTAGAAAGTGGGGCTCTCAGGGCTCTTTGTAGTCTTGGCCTTTCTATTTCATGTGCCTGACCTGTGACCCAACAACACTGTGTGTGTGTGTGTGTAACTAGAAAGTTCCTTGACTCAAGTGTCTCACTGGGTTCAGTTCCTGAGTTTGGCAAAGTCTATGTGGAACTCTTAAATGTATCCAGCAGTCACTATTATCTGATTTCTGGTACCAGTCTAAAACCACACTGGACACTGTTCATCTTGGAAATCTGTAAGTTCTACGATGAATGTTGCACCCCTAATAGTTGGGTAGGATAAGTAGGAGTACTGATTATACCTGGAGAAGCTGGACCCTACTAGAGTCAATTCCGCTCATAGATCCAGAGTTTTTGCAAAGGAATGTCAAAGTTTAGCTGGTTATTTCCACAGGCTAGGTTGAAACTAATTGTTTCTAAGAGAAAAATGTAATAACATACTTGTTCTTTTTGGCTCAGTATTTTGAAATATCTTAGCCTTTCTTAGAAGTTCTGTATGAGTTATAATGAATTATGTGGAAGTGTTTTGATCTGATTATATACATGTATGAGCGAAACGTTTGCAGTCTGAATTCAGCATTGCTTTTAAAAGTGTCCTGTCTTGAGTTGGTAAGATGGCTCAGTGAGTACAAGGTGCTTCCCTCAAGCCTGATGACGTGAGTTCCATCCCCGGACCCCACATGAAGGGAAAGCTCATCTCCACATGCACACTGTGGCATGTACTCACACACTTAACAATAAATACAATCTAAAGTATTTTAAATGTCAGAGTTCTAGATCTTTGTCTTACTCTGTAGAGACAGGAATATTTTATTTCGATCTATTTTATTTTTAGATAGGTGTTAGAGAGACCTGATGATGAACGTGCACACACCACTGGAGCTGCTCTTTTCCACATTGATCAGGCAGGCACAGCAATCTCTGCTCCCAACATTTGTGCCTTCTTTTCTCATTAGGAATCCACATAAGAGTCACAGTCGTGAAACACCAGGGACCATGATGAGAATCCAGAATCCTGCCAAGAGTGGAGCACAAGCATGTTTTGCCTTTGTAAATCTGTCTTGAATGAAAGGGTGTGGGTGGATGAAACCAGCCCTGAATCAATGGAGTTGGGCAACACTTTCCGGGCATCTAGGCATAGTCATGAACCCCTGGAAGTCAAGCTTGCTGAACCTGAGAGTGATTGTGGTTTGCTCAGTGAGAATGGGGTACATAGGTCTTGTCTGTTCTCTGTAAGGTTTCCTATACTTGACAGTCCTCAGATGCCAAAACTGTTGGTTGTCCTTGATAGGGAGTTTAAATGCCCAGGAGAAAGGCATGTAATGAAGCCCATCAAACTCAATGGAACTGGGCCTGATAACAGGGCTGTAATCCCATATACTCAGGAGGCTGACACAAAAGGACCACAAGTTCAAAGTCAGCCAGGGCAACCTAAAGAGGCCCTGCTCTGCTCTCTTGGGGGTGTAGTTCAGTGGTAGAGTACTTGCCTAGCATGCACAAGGCCCCAGGTTTAGTCCACAGTATTAGCAAAAGCCAAACTTCCGTGAAAGAAAACAAAAATTTGCTATGGTTCCTGGATTATGGAAAAGGCTGATATAGCTTCCATTATTGTGTTTCAGGAATAAAAATACATGTACATGGAAATATATAGGATGTAGTGTTTATCATCCAGGCACATTTTGTATAGTTTTAAAACAAAATTATATAAAATTTGATGTCTAGGATATGTTCCTGGGCTTGGGTCCACTTTGAGAAATAAAACTACAATAGTTTGAACCTTCATGTTTCTGTTTACTGAATGGTAGTTTCTGTAGTACAGTCAGCAATAAATAAATCAGAAATGCATATTCCTTTAATGTTAGGATGACACAACTTACCAGGGCAGTTTAGAAAGCTGTGAAATTTATTGTCCTGCACCCATCAGCAGCTCCCAAGTGCGATGTATAAAGCTGTGAGATGGGAGGAAGCTTCAGTGGAGACACCAAGCTGCAAGCAGGACTCGAGCCAGCCTGGGAAGGGCCATGTGGACTGCTGTCAGCAAGGCTGTAGGCTTGGGGCTGGCCCTTCAAGCCTTTGGAGCGCCAGTCATGGCAGCACATGCTCCAGGGCTGAACCATGGAGCTACTGGGTTTAATGTTTGTCCCGCTGACATTTGGTCCTGATTTGGTCTGACCATTGCTTGCTATTTTCCTAATCCTTTTAGACTGGACATACACACAATTAAAAATAATAAGATTTTTTTAAAAAAAATTTTTTTTTAAGATTTAAAAAAAAAAAGTTCTTAGCCTTCTGTAGGCAGAATGCTGACTGACCAAAAGTATTCATTGAACATGGCTGTTGGCCAAGCACTCTAGCGCCCTGGAGTCTACCTGCAGCCAGAGACCAGGTGGTCAAACACGTTAGACATTTCACATTCAAGCCACAACCACTGCCGCATTGGTGTTTCAGCTGTGGGGCTCAGTGCTGATGCTGTTCCGTAGTCTGATGCAGCAGAAGAACTGTTGAGTCCAGACTGTCATCTGAGCTCTCGTGACTCTTATCTAACTGGAACCAAGACCCAGACAAGAACGTGACACAGTGGCTGGTGTCAGGTGCTTACTGCTGGTTAGGGTGAAAGGGCCCTCACACTTTCCAAACCTCTCCATCTGCTGTTTGGACCGCAGAGTTACGTCTGTCAGCGTCCCATCAAGCAGCTCATACTTAGAGAGACACACACGTAAGTTTATGGAGTTTATAGAGCAGCTTAAATAAACTAGTTTGTTAGGGACTTTGTCCTGTAAGAGATGGTTCCTATAGGACCAAGCTACAAAGAATATGTCCATTAGATTTCTTGGTAAAGACCTGGTGTTTTCAACATAAGAAGATACTGTGTCCATTTCTGGGCAGAATCCTGCCTTATTTATTTATTTGTTTGTTTGTTTGTTAACTTACTTTGAGATAAGTTTTCACTGAGGTGGAGGCTGCCCTTCTGCACTAGCTTCTTTTTTTAAAAAAAAAGATTTATTTATTATGTATACAGTGTTCTGCCTGCATATATGCCTGCAGGACAGAAGAGGGCACCAGATCTCATTAAGGATGGTTGTGAGCCACCATGTGGTTGCTGGGAACTGAACTCAGGACCTCTGGAAGACCAACCAGTGCCCTTAACCACTGAGCCATCTCTCCAGCCCCTCCTCCTTTTTTGTTTTCTTTTTGTTTGTTTGTTTATCTCATTGTTTTTGTTTTGTTGTTTGTTTTCCAAGACAGGGTTTCTCTGTGTGGTCCTGGAACTCACTCTGTAAAGCAGTCTCTTGAGCACTGAGATTACAGCTGTGCATCTACATTCCCAGGTCCATATGCATTTATATATAATGAACAATGCAAATTAATGTGGTCAACCCCAAGAAGAAAGTACATCCTGCAGGCCATGAAGATAAGAGGTTTCCCAGCGACACTGGCAGGCCCTTTCTTCTTGCATTTACAGGTGCCTTAGGAGTACAACAAGAGTTGGAGTGGGCAGCTCAGGAGTACAGAGTTTGCCTAGTGTGCATGAGGGCCTGGGTTTGATTGATCCCTGGTACAAAAAAATAAAATAAAATAAAATAAAATAATAAATAAATAAATAAGCTAATTAATTCAAGCCAAAGAAACAAAAAGCCTTGCCTCTGATTGCAGCCTCCTGCCCCTTGTACATTCTCACTGTTCAGATTTTATTGTTAGTTAGGTCCAGCACACATTCTTTTCCACCACTGCTAACATGGATCAGTGCTCTGCTTCCTTCTTCCCTGCCTTGTACTCTCTAAACAACTCATGCCATACAAGACACTCGATGATTGTGAAAGGCTTCATGCCAGCTGACTTCGCTTCATTGGACACTCAGTAGTAATTCACCCTGGTTTTCCCAGCCTCTCTCAATCCAAATGATCCCATAAGTGACCGTGTTATTCTTTCATCTTCTCCCAGATTCGTACATATGCATCTTTTAGTTTCTAGTTTAGGCTGAAAGATTAAAAATCTCCGTGTGCTCCTGTCCTCTCATGCTGCAGACATGGCTCCATGATGGATGACATCAGACTCAGGTTTGGAGAAAAGAAGTTTGTTTCTCTTTGTCCCTTAATGGTTTATAGGGTGATAGTGATGCAGGGATATCACTATCTGGCTTTTCCGAAATTATTCTTAGAAGACTGGTTTTTATGGGACAGACGCTGAAACTGTGATTCAAGTCCACAGAAGAACAAATAAATGTAAAGTGTGAGTGTGTGTGTATCATCCCGCCCACCTCTGTTCTTCCTTTGCTTCAAACTACTGTAGATCAGTGGCTGTCATTAAGATGGGTGGGTGGGGGCTGGAGAGATGACTCAGTGGTTAAGAACATGTACTACTCTTGTAGAGAATCTGAGTTCAGTTTCCAGCATCCACTTTAGGTGGCTCACAGCCACCTGTAACTGGAGTTTTAGGGAATTTGATACCTGTACCCTCTGTGGGCACCAGTTCTCATGCAAACATGCCATCACACAGATATACACACATACTAGAAAATAAAAAAAAATATCTGTTTTAAAAGATGGGAATGGGCCGGGCAGTGGTGGCACACACCTTTAATCCCAGCACTTGGGAGGCAGAGCCAAGAGGCTCTCTGTGAGTTCAAGGCCAGCCTGGTCTACAAAGCAAGATCCAGGACAGGCACCAAAACTACACAGAGAAACCCTGTCTCCAAAAACCAAAACCAAAACCAAAACCAAAACCAACCAAACAAACAAACAAAAAAGATGGAAATGGGACAAAGGATGTGTCAGGGTCACTCTGGGGAGATTTTTTTGTTGAGTTTAGAGCCCATGCAGTAGCCTAAATGCAAAGGGCCCAGGGTGAATGTGTCCTTACTTTTACTTTGCTGGAACCAGATACTCCAGTGGAGTGACTTCAAGGTGGACAGGTGCATTCTGGCTCCTGTGGCTGCTTGGTCTCATACACTTAAGTAGAGTATCAGGCAGTAGCAGTCTGTGGTGGGGGATGTTCTTCACTTCTTGGCAGACCAGAAGTAGATAGCAGGACAGGAAGACAGCAGGGATAGTATACCTCCAATGGCGCACCCCCAGTGGCCTACTTCTCCAGCAAGATCCCACCACCTATTTCCACAGCCTCTCAATATGGTGCCTTCTCTGAGTATGAAGCATAAAAAACACGAGCCTGAAGCTGGCTATGATATTGCATGCTGTAATCCCAGGATTTGGGAGGTGGAAATGGGAAAATCAGGAGGTCAAGGTCATCCTCAACTTCATAGTGAGTTCAAGACTAGCCTAAGCTACTTTAAGATCTTGTACGCAGGTAGAGTTCTCTGTCCCACCAACAAATCCCAAATACCCAACAGCTGCTTCCCAAATAATTGACTCAGAGGCTTATTACTTATAAATGCTCAGCCAGTAGCTCAGGCTTATTACTAACTTACTCTTACACTTAAATTAACCCACAATTCTTATCTATGTTTAGCTATGTTAACATATCTATGTTACCTTTTCTCAGTACAACATTCTCATCTTGCTTCCTCTGTGTCTGGCTATTGACTCCTGACTCTACTGTTCCTCTTCCCAACATTCTTTGTTTGGTCACCCTCCTATGGTGGTATTGTGTTCCCTGAAATATTGTGTGTTCCCCGAAATAAACTTATCTGGGGTCAGAGAGCAGGACGGCCACAATATTAAACATGAGGATAGGCAGTGGTAGCATACGCCTTTAATCCTAGCATTTTAGAGCCAGAAATACCTCTGGATCTCTGAGTTCAAGGCCACATTAGAAACAGCCAGGCATGGTTACACATGCCTTTAATCCCAGAAATCCAGCCTTTAATCCCAGAGAGTGACTGCAGAAAGTAGAAAGATATATAAGGCGTGGAGACCAGAAACTAGAAGCATGTAGCTGGTTAAGCTTTTAGGCTTCTAGCAGTAGTTCAGCTGAGACCCATTCAGATGAGGACACAGAAGCTTGCAGTCTGAGAAGACAAGACCAGCTGAGGAACTGGTGAGGTGAGGAAGCTGTGGCTTGTTCTGTGTCTCTGATCTTCCAGCATTCACCCCAATAACTGGCCTCAGGTTTGATTTTATTAACAAGTACCTTTAAGAATCCTGCTACACCCTCCCCATACTTCTTGCCTGGCTACTGGCCAATCAGTGTTTTATTAAACCAATTTGAATGACAAATCTTTACAGTATACAAAAAGATTATTCCACAGCACTTGACTCAAAAGGGGTGGAGGTAGAGAGATGGGTCAGTAGTTAAGAGCACTGGCTGCTCTTTCAGAGGACCCAGGTTCAATTCCCAGCACCTACATAGCAACAATAACTTCAGTTCCAGAGGATCCCACACCCTCTTCTGGCCTCTGAGAGCACAAGACATATGGTACACTGTTGCAGGATATTTGATCACACTATGAACCCAGAGATTGCATTTATTAAATAAAGTCAAACTAGGGTCAAGAGGCAAAGCCAGGAACTAGTTGACAGGAAGTAACCATAGACAGTAAGGAGTCAGGAAAATGGATAAAGAAATGCATAGGAAGTAGTGAAGATGGACTTTGAGTCTAGTAGCCTTTTTGGTTTGGTACAATCAAAGAGAAGCTCTCTTTCTGGGACACTGGCTAAGGAGGAAGGTCAGCTGATTACTCCTCAGCCTCCTTGAGCTAGCAGGTTTTCACCCCAGCATCTGACTCCTGAATCTTTTTTGGTAAAACTGTAAGATTGAGATTTAGTTTTAAAACAATACACAGATATACAGACAGGCAAAACACTCATACATATAAAAAGTAAAAAAGACTATTAAACACACAAAATACCACAAGCCTGTGATATTGTATATCAAAACCATGACAGCTTACCTTAAGCTCCTTGATCACATCTGTGGAGACTCCCTTTTCCAAATAAGTTCAATTTTGCCCTTTCCTAGGGTCTGTGATGTGAACACACTTTGCAGAAGGGGTGGCATCCTTTGTGGAGCAAAGTTATAAATTCTATTTTTAGTTGGGTATAGTAGCACACTTAGGAGGCAGAGGCAGGAGGATCTCTGTGAGTTCAAGCCCAACCTAGTTTACGTAGAAAGTTCCAGGTCAGCCAGACCTATATGATGAGAGTCTGTCAGAGAAAGAGAGAGAGAGAGAGAGAGAGAGAGAGAGAGAGAGAGAGAATCTTGAAGCTGGAGAGTTTTCTCTCCGAGTCCCGCCAAGCCCCAGCAGTCTGACAGCCCACTTATAAAATAAACACACAGATGCTTGTATTATTTAAACTGTTTGGCCTAAAGGCTCAGGCTTCTCGCTATCTACTTTTTTTAATCTTAAATTAACCCATTTCTATTAATTTATACTTTGCCACGTGGCTCATGGCTTACAGGTACCTTACATCTCGCTTGTCATGGCGGTGGCTGGCAGTGTCTCTCTCCCTCAGCCTTCTACTTCCCAGAATTCTCTTTTCTCCTTGTCCCGCCTATACTTCCTGCCTGGCTACTGGCCAATCAGTGTTTTATTTATTAACCAATCAGAACAACACGTTTAATATACAAAACACCCCACAACAATATCTCCTTTTGATGTGTTAGAAATCCCAGTGGTGAATGAGGGCTGTGGTGGTGTATGCCTTTGATAACAGCACTTGGGAGGCAGAGGCAAATAGATCTCTGAGTTCTAGGGCAGTCTGGTCTACAGAGTGAGTTCCAGGACAGCCAGGGCTACAACCCTGTCTCAAGGGGGGCAGGGGGGGGGAGAAAGGAAAAAAATTAAAAAAGACATCTCAGTGGCGGTGTGAAGTAGACCTTCAGACACATACAGTCTGGAGTTTAACAGTCCAAGTGATGGTAACTAATTTGAGATCTTCACCTTATGGATGGAGTTTAAAATTTGAGACTGGAGGATGACTGAGAAATCTGGTATTTACAGGAAAGAGGTATGAAAGGACAGACTGCAGATCTCAGGGGAGTGAGGAAAGGTCAATCAGGAAAGGAGGCAGAGAGGGAGCAGGGAGGGGAACCATTGCTGGTCCACTCCCCATGGCCACATGTCATGGACAGCATGGGAGGGGAGGCAATGGGATTCAAGTCCTGGATGACCATGTGGTGGCCACTGGTGACCTCAACAAGAGCAGTCTCACTATCACGATGAGTTCAGAAATGCCTGGGAACAAAATAAGGGAAGAGGAATTTGAGGCTGCAAGTATCTACAATTCTTTCAAGATTGGCTACAAACGAATTTTCTTTGCTTTAAGTGCTTATCATTTTTATTGATTGATTTCCTGTGTGTGTCTGTGCTTCCAGAGGTCAGTAGACAAACTAGAGGAGTTGGTCCTTGCTTTCCAATACATGGGCTTGAGAAGCCATGCTGTCATCCTTGACAGGGAGGGTCTTTACCTACTGAGTCATCTCAGGCCCAGGAGAAATCACCTCTGTGAATTTTTGAGTAGCAACTGGGCAGGAAGTTGATCAGAAGACAGATTTTTTTTAAAGCTGAAGGATGAAGCATGAACCTAATTAGTCTTAATAAAAATTAGGAGTCAGATATTGGGGATAATAACCTGAAAGAGCAGAGGAGCAGCCACCAGAGACTTCTTACCTCTCTGAATCTGCCAACTGAAAGGGCTGAGATCCTGTCTCCAACCTGCCTTACCACTTCCTGTCTCTGGCTCCCTAGTGCTGGGATTAAAGGTGTGAGCCACCACAGCCCGGCTTCTATAGTTAACTAGTGGCTAACTCTGCCCTCTGTCTCCTGGCAAGTTTTATCAAAACCCAAACAAAATATTACACAAGAGGAGAAAGCATGCAGCATGCTTTTATATTGGTGGGGAAGTCCCTAGGAAGATAGAGGACAGGAC
Source organism: Onychomys torridus (assembly GCF_903995425.1). Classification (NCBI taxonomy): domain Eukaryota; kingdom Metazoa; phylum Chordata; class Mammalia; order Rodentia; family Cricetidae; genus Onychomys; species Onychomys torridus. Next base: position 70,129,223 of record NC_050447.1, on the reverse strand, counting down.
TGCTGTCACGTTCTTGACTAGGCAAGAAGAGGAACGGGTACAAAAGGGCAGGGCTGGCTTTTCCTGGAAGCACAGTTGTACTATGGAAGTGCAAGTGAAACCCTGGCAGGTTGCAGCAGAAAGAGATTAGGTTCGCTTCTGTAGGGCATGGAACAACAAAAACGAACTTGCGTGGGCTGGAGAGATGGCTCAGAGGTTAAGAGCACTGGCTGCTCTTCCAGAGGTCCTGAGTTCAATTCCCAACAACCACAGGGTGGCTCCCAACCATCTGTAATGAGATCTGGTGCCCTCTTCTGGCCTTCAGGCAGAACACTATATACATAATAAATACATCTAAGAAAAAAAAAAAAAAAACAGAACTTGCTCCTAAAGCTGGGCAGGGTAGCATACCCTTACATCCAGTGCTCAGGAATCAGGCAAGGAGATAGCCACAAGATGGAGGCCAATGTGAGCTACATAGTGAGTTCAAGGCCAACCTGAGCTACGTAGCCAGTCCCTGTTCCAAAAAACGAACAACAGAAGAAGACTTGCCACCAGAGTACTTGGTGCATTCATATATACTCTCAGAATCTCTCAATTTGGAGCTGATTACAGGCAATTTCTCTTCCACGTAATGAGTGTCTCTTTCTTTTCAGACAGGATCTCAAACTCACTTGCAGATAAGGCTGACATTGAACTGCCAACCCTCCTGCTCCTATCTCCCAAGCACTGGTATTAGAGGCATGTCCCAGCATACCAAGTTTCTTCCTGCTGGAGATCAAACCCAGGACTTCATGCACACTAGGCCAGCCCTTCACCCACTGAACTGTGTTATTTATTAAGTAGCGCAATGTTATTCATTAAGTGTGCTGTTTACCGTGTGAGAAAAGCCACGAGGTACAACAAAGCGCACTGTAAGAGTCTATTAAGGGAAGGGAATAGAAGGGGTGTGCCTAGGCCTCTGGAATGACCGTGCAGGAAGAGAGAAGGAATAGGTGGATTCTATTACACACTTACACACACACACACACACACACAACACACACACACCGCACACCCCGTACATGCATATATGGGCTTATGTAGCTATTCCACCCATGCACATAAATTACGTGATCATTATGTAGGATGTAAGGCCCTAGGATGACTAAGTAGCTTGCCTGGCTACTGGACAGCACATGCACAGTCTAGTAGCTGGGGGAGTGGCTAGGAATTCTAACAGACTGCATCCCCAGAGATGGTGAAATGAAATTCTCTTAGGTATGCACAACTCTTGAGCAATTTAATCTGAGGATTTTTTTTTTTTTAAAGTTTCTACTGTATTTAGCTGCTTAAATGTAGTTATTTAAAAAGTCATTCTCTGGGTTGGGGATTTAGCTCAGTGGTAGAGTGCTTGCCTAGCAAGTACAAGGCCCTGGGTTTGGTCCTCAGCTCTGGCAAAAAAATAAAAATAAATAAATAAAAAAAAATTTAAAAAAAAAGTCATTCTCTTTAACTAAGACATTTGGGGAACATTTTCTGAGATCGTTTTAAAAGTTGCCTTGTTCACTTCTCAGCCATCTGTCTAAAAACAAGTATAAAAGTTGTTTTCAAAACAGCAAAGTGGGCCGGGCGGTGGTGGCTCACGCCTGTAATCCCAGCACTTGGGAGGCAGAGGGAGGTGGATCTCTGTGAGTTCGAGGCCAGCCTGGTCTACAGAGCTAGTCCAGGACAGGCTCCAAAGCTACAGAGAAACCTTGTCTTGAAAAAACAAACAAACAAAAAAAACAAAACAGCAAAGTGGGGTTAGAGCAGTGGTTCTTAACCTTCCTAACACTGCAACCCTTTAATACAGTTCCTCATGCTGTGGGGAACCACCCCCCCCACCATAAAATTATTTTTGTTGCTACTTCATAACTGTAATTTTGCTTCTGTTATGAATCATAATGTAAACATCTGTGTTTTCCAGCGGTCTTAGGTGATTACTGTGTCATTTGCCCTGCAAAGGGTCTTGACCCATGGGTTGACAATCACTGAGCTAGGGATGGCTCAGTGGTTAGGATGACTTGCTGCTCTTGTGGAGGACCAGGCCTCAGTACCCAGCACCCACATGGTGTCTCACAAACATCCATAACTCCAGTTCTAGGGATAAACATGTTTTTCCAGCCTCTGCCTGCACCAGGTGTGTGGTGCACATGCATACATGTAGGTAAAATACACATAAAATAAATAAATCTAACAAAGATCTTTAGTGCAAGTGAGCGCCCGGCACTGGAGTGAATGCATGCTGTCGTCTTCTCTGGAGGATGAGGCAGGAGGTTCGTTTCAGTCCAGAAGTCCTGGGCCAGCCTGGGCAGTGTAGTGAGATACCTCAGCCTCTAGCGCAGCAAAGCAAAGCAGATGTGGGACTGGAGATACAGCTTAGTGCTAGTGTACTTGCCTAGCAGGGTTGAGCTCTGGGCTCTAAGCTCAGTTACCACGAGAAAAACAATACCCTTGCACACATAGAACCACGAGGACATGCTGCCTCACACACTGCAATCATGCACCCCAAGCCGGTCATTTTTTCTGGTCTTCATCGTTCGTTCTCTTAGGCTAGAGGCGACCCGAATTCACACTAAGGGCGGTTTTTGTTTTCTTCCTTCTCCCTGCAGTTCCCACTTTTTACCAGGTGAGGGCAGTAAGAAGACCCCCTTATGTCCCAAGTGAAAAGACGCGGTCAGTCCTGCGTTTAAACTGGGGGCCACTTAAGCTTCTCTTTTAGGATGCCGGTGAGGTTCCTCAGATTGCTCAGGTTGGACGGATGAGGTTAGGAGCTAGCAAAGGAATCAACCGGTCCTGGGAGCTTCAGCTCCCAGGAGTCTTGTCCCAAAGGTCAAGGCCAAAAGGGCAGGCTAATAAACCAACCGAAAACAGGAAGTAGCCATCCGCCTTCTTGCTTGTCTCTCCTGAACTCTGGCACTGTCACCAAATTATATAATGAAAGCACTTAAGAAATCATAACATGTTTATGAAGAAGCAATCTAGACGTCACTCTCTATACTAAAGAAACCAGACACAGCGAGATGATGTGTAGTGGATGGATTTCAAAGAAATTTTAGGAAAAGAGTTTTTAGCTGTGTAAGGAATTTTACGTATTATACTGAACTAGAGGTTAGTGAGATAACACAGAGGTTAAGTTTGCCGAACAAGCCTGACCACTGGAGTTCGATCCCCAGCTGGTGAATCAACTTCCCCAGATTGTTCTCTGATCTCCACAAACAAGGATGCAAACACACACACACACACACACACACACACACTCAAATGTAACAAGAATAATAAATTATTCTAGACTGCGTGGATCGGACTTCTGGGAGCTATTTAATTCCACACACTCTTAAAAATGAACGGCCAAGCCTTCTAATATTTTGGGAGGAATTCACACTAAGTAAAATGTCTCCTTTGAAGAGCACAGATGATTTTAATTTTTATCGGTCCGCTGTGGGAGGATTAGTCTCGAAGATTGGTTGCTCACAGATTAAAACTACGAAGTTAAAAGTGTGGCTCAGATCCCGAACTGCCTCTGTCGCCGGGAGACATCGCCCCAATCATTAGAACCTTCTTGTTTCCGTGCCTGGGGAAGGATCCTAGCAAATTAGAACAAAGTCACAGTGTGGACTCCGTGATTGCCTGGGTTTGTACCTTAACCCCAGCACCCTCCCCCTGCAGGACGGCGTGGGAGGTGGGAGGTGGCGCTGTCACTCCATCCGCCGCCAGGAGGCGGGGCCTTGCGATGAGTTAAGTGAGGCCCAGGCCCAGGCCCAGGAGCTTCGTCTCCTGACTTCTACCATGGACCGTCAGCGAGCTGGCGTCCGGCTGCAGGTCATTCTGAGACACCTCAGCGGACCCTCGGCCCCAGCGATTGTATCCTTTGGGCTGCGGAGGGGCCAGGCTGGAAGGAGCATCTCCACCCTGGTTGTGGCTCCAAGGGCGCAAGACAGCCACTGCGCTGCCGGCTCTTCCTTGTTTCCACTCCCCGGGGGAGCGGGGAGGAGGCTGCATCCCCGTGTTCGGTGATCCCCCTACATCCCCAGAGGACCCTTGACCGGGCGGCGGGCGTGTGTGACTCTGCCTGGCCTGGGTGGCTGGTGCACGTCCCCGCACCATTCCGAGGCTGCTTAGCACAGTGGTTTCTTGCTTTGTGTAAAGCGAAAGAAGTAAAGCAAGAGGTGGCGACGTCGTCACGAGAAGAACTTTGCCATATTCAGCTGCCTTGGCATTTTTCTGCCCTGTATTTTCCTACACCTAGAAACGCCAAGGACAGTTACACTGTAAACAGAGGTACAGAGCTGCTTGCCTGTGACCAAGGCAGGCAGAGGCAGGGATCCTTGGGGGTCAGGAGGGGGCGCCAGTCGTCAAAAAGAGAAGGATCGGGATGCAGGACTCTGCCCTGCAGGCAGAAGCCCTTCTCTACCTGCCCCCTTCCCACGGAGCTTTGTGTGCTCCTGCAGGGTCCTGGTACTGCAGGTCTCCCCAGCTCTGCACTGGTTCCGGAAAGGGACTTGGTCCCCCTTGGCTTGCCCAGTTCCTTGGTCTTCAAAAGTGAGTGTCTGAGGGAATGTGTGAGGAAGGCAGAGATGCAGAAAGAGGCCAGTGAGTTCATCAATAAAGTACTGGCTCATCCAACATTAATAACTGAGTTAAGGAGCCAAGTTTCGTCCCCAAAACTTACTTTAAAAAATCCCAGGCCTGGTGGTAAACACTTGTGATCTGGGAGGTGCAGACCTGAGGATCGTTGGGGCTTGGTGGCCAGCCAGACTAGCTGATGGGTAACAGTGAGAGACAGTGTCTCAAAAGCAAAGCAAAACAAAACAAAAACACTAAACCAAGGCTTTCAAGCAGGTACATGCATACACACACACACACACCCTGAATTATGCCCGCAGCGGGTAGGAGGAGGTATCAAACTGTTGGCTGCGCGATCCAGGGTTCTCGCCCTGGAAATTTCTAAAATTAACTGCCTGGGATTTTCCCACAGGCAACCAGATTATACCAGTTCTGATTTCTTTCCTTCGGTACCTGGCATCTCTGAGGCTGGTCATGATAGCGGTTTATTTGACCTTCCCTGTTGCTCTGACTGCTGGGTGGCTGAGTTTACAAGCAGCAGTGTGCCAGGCCTACCACAAATTTAAACTTCCGTCTGCAGGTTGAAAGCCTTTGTTAGAGCTGCATATGTGGGGTGGAGTACCACAGTCCTTTTCTTCTTGGCTCCTGGATGTATGCTAAATTTTGAGAAATTTGGATATACTGGTGCTAGATATATTTGGACTGAAATTGGTGCAGTCTCTTGCTACTCTTTTGGGGTTTTTTTGGTTGTTTGTTTTGAGACAGGATCTTTCTATGTAGCTCTGGCTGGCTGGAATTTGCTATATAGGCTATGTTGTCCTAGAACTCACAGAGATCCACCTGCCTCCGCCTCTCAAGTGCTGGGATTAAAGGTGTGATCCACCAAATTTAGCTAGGTACTGCACTTGTAACTTGAGTCAGTTTTCAATTTAAATAGCCAGATATGGCTAGCAACTGGTATTGGATATTGGACAGTGCTGGCCAAGAACCATAGTGAATATATTACTTACGTAGACTTCTGGGAATTATGACAGTTTTTCCCCAGCCTTAATTTGCTTCTAAGAAATGTACATTGGGGAAAAGTGAACGTTTTTTTTTTTTTTTGTTTGTTTGTTTACATAATTGGTATTTAACTGTAGTCACAGCTTTCTGCACCCACTTTTCACTTAGCTTTTCATCATACATTTCAGCATCATTAAACACTTCTCCAAGAACAATAACTAAGTTGTAGAAACAGTGGAGAGGGGCCAAGAGACAGGGCTGGAGAGATGGCTCAGTGGTTAAGAGCACTGACTGCTCTTCCAGAGAACCTGGGTTCAATTCCAGCACCCACAATGGCAGCTCACAGCTATCTGTAAGTTCAGTTCTAGGGGGACCTGACACCCTCACACAGTCATACACACAGGTGAAACATCAATGCACATAAAATAAAAATAATTAAAAAAAAATAGACCAGTTGGCAACTGCCTTTAATACTGGCAGAGGCAGGCGGTCTCTGTGAGTTCAAGGTCAGCCTGGTTTATCTAGCAAGTTCCAGTCATCCAAGGCTACATAGTAAGATCCTGTCTTAAAAAAAGAAAAGAAAAGAAAAGAAAAATAAAAAAAGTAAGAAGAACAATGAACCAGGTTTGGTGACTTATGTCTATAATTTCACCACTTAGGCAGTGGATGGAGGCAGGAGGATCAGAAGTTAAGATTGTACTTGGTTACACATCAAATTCAAGGCCATCACTTGTTACATAATACTCTGTCTCAAAAAGTCATTTAGCAAAAAAAAAAAAAAAAAAATAAAAAAAAAAAAAATCAAGATAACAATCCAGGCATGGTAAAGCAAACCTATAATCCCAGTATTCAGGAGGTTAAGTCAGGAGGAGGCTGAGGCCAGCTGACTATAAATCAACTTCCAGGCCCAATCTTAGCTACTTAGTGAGATCCCACTTCAATAAATGAATGAAAATAAATGATAAACATGTTTATGTGAAGTGACATTGTGGGGTTGGTTGGTTGGGTGGTTTGAGACAGGGTCTCACTATGTACCCCCAACTGGCCTGAAACTCTCACTATGTAGACTAAGATGGCCTCAAACTCATAAAAATCCACCTTCCTCTGCCTCCCAAGTGCTAGTATTAAAATACTAGGTATGCCCTCCTACCTGGGTAGAAGTGACATTCTGAGAGCAGCCATTTAAGCTAAAGAAGCAGAAAAAAAATGCCTGCCACTAATCTGCAGTTACTGCATGAAATAAGATCTTACAAACACATTTCTAGCCTTTTTTGATATTTAAAAATATACGGGGTTGGGGATTTAGCTCAGTGGTAGAGCGCTTGCCTAGCAGGCGCAAGGCCCTGGGTTCGATACTCAGCTCAGGTTAAATATATATATATTCGACTGTTTAGATCATACTTTTTGTGCCCTAATGACTGCCAAACTCTTAACAGTTTAGACCAAAGTCACAATAGGCAAGTACGTATCCCACGGTCTCTCCTCACTTCTACAGTATGACCTTTGGGGTTATAGTCGTTCATGAAAAGGAATCCCGGGAAGAGCTCCAACTGAAGCTACAGGTGGAGATGGGGTAATGCCCTGACTGGACCATTCTCTTCAGAGTGACAGTGCTTGAGCTGGTCAGACTTTCTAAACATCAGCTCTTCTTCTCTTCAGGCCCCACTTCAGGCTGTGGTCACAATGAGAGGAGGCAACCTCAGTCCCAGCAGTGCGGCGTGCAGGGCCATGTTCCCCAGAAACAAGGCGGGAGGCGGGTGTTAGGCACAGAGTTTGGTTCCTTTGTTCTCCTTAACTCCTACTTAGGTAGCTCACCCCATATCAGGGCCAGTGTCCTCTGCCAGCTCCTACCCTCAACAATTCCAGTAAGTAGATCTCCTTTTAATCTGTAACTATACTGTGTACACATTCTGGTTTTATGCCAACTTGACACAAGATAGTCATCTAAGAATCTCAATTGAGGAATGCCTTCATAAGTTGGGCTGTAAGCAAGCCTGTAGGGTATTTCTGAATTAGTGATTGATGGGCAAGGGCCCAGTCCATTTCGGGTGGTGCCACCTCTGCACTGGTGGTCCTGGGTTCTATAAGAAAGCAGGCTGAGTAAGCCATGATGAGCAAGCTAGTGAGCCGACCCCTCCATGGCCTCTGCTCCTGCCTCGAAGTTCCTGCCCTGTTTGAGTTTCTGCCCTGAGTTCCTTCTGTAATGAAGAGTGATCTATCTGGAAGTGTAAGCCAAACAAACCCTTTCCTCCCAAGTTGCTTTTGGTCATGATGTTTTAGTTCAGCAAGAGTAGCCTTAACTAGGACGATATGTGAAAGTCTTTTTAGTGGAAGCTGGCATAGAATGTCCACTCTCCACCTGGTAGCATGCAGCACCCTGCTGCATCAGAACTCACTGTAGAAACACCTCACTTCCAGAAAGCATTCTAAATGATACAGCTTCCGGGAACTTTGGAGAGTCTAACTTAGGTTTTCTTTGCATATTCTAAAATCCAAAAGGAAGAAAAAAATAGAAAATACATAATCTAACCCCTGAAAAATCCAAGCATTGTATTGGCTAGCATTTTGAGTGTGTGTGTGTGTGTGTGTGTGTGTGTGTGTGTGTGTGTGTGTGTGTGTAACTTATTTATTTCTGTGAAGTAAGGTCTCATCAGGTAGGTCTTGAGCTTAACACCCTGCTGCCTCAGCCTCCTGAGCAGCTGAGACTACGCTAGGCCAGCACCTGGCATGTATATTGCCTTGTTTTGAAAGGGAAAAGCCCAACCTCCATAAATATCATACAGATAGTCGCAACGCCAACCTTAAGGAGTGGGTTGGTTGACCTGAGTTTGTAAGCTTGTGATCTGCTCATGTGAGCTTTGTTACTTTGTTTGCTCCTGAGACTGTACTGACCACACAATTTAAAATGTATTATCTGGATGTGGTGGTACTTGCCTGGAATCCCAGACTTTGCAAATTCAGGGCAGGAGAATTCCAAGTTCAAGACCAGTCTGTGCTACAAAGTGAGACCCTGTCTTAAACACACACACAGTGGCGCACGCCTTTAATCCTGGCGTACTCCGGGAAGTAGAGGCAGGCAGATCTTTGTGAGCTCAAGGCTAGCCTGGTCTACAGAGTGAGATACAGGAAAGGCACAAAGCTACACAGAGAAACCCTGTCTCGAAAAACCAAAAAAAAAAAAAAAAAAAAGAAAAAAAAAAAGAAAGAAAGAAAGAAAGAAACACACACACACTTTATTATATTGGTCCTCCATTTGAAAAACAATTCTTATTCACTGTAGGAAAAATTTTAAATTCAGAGTTTAGAATTATTACCAAAAGGCAACCATTGTTTGCCTTCTCTCTCCTCTCTCTCTCTCTCTCTCTCTCTCTCTCTCTCTCTCGTTTTATATGACTTCAGTCATATTCTATTATGACAAGTGTTTCTACAGTATTCTGCCCTTCATTTTAAACATCTCTTGCATGGATATAATTCCTTAGTTAATATTTTGCCAGTAATACACATTTTTTGGTGGCCATATGTAATGTTTTGGATTTAACATTCTTTAAAAACTTTTCTAGGTTACTTCAATAAAGCCTTATAAATAGAAATGTTGAATTAAAAAATATGAATGTAGGCTGGGTGTGGAGGCACATACCTTTGGTCCCAGTACTCAGGAGGCAGAGGCAGGCAGACCTCTGTGAGTTTGAGGTTAGCAAGTTCCAGGTCAGTCAGAGCTATAGTGAGACCCTCTCTCCCCGTCTCCCTATGAATAGATCTCAGGTTCTTTGTATACTATTAGCTTGTAATTTAAAGTGGGAACTTACATGGAGGTGTTTTTTTTCTTTCTCTTTTTTAGGTACACTTTGGATAATAATGTCCTAAGCCTGGAGCAGAGAAAATTTTATGAAGAAAATGGGTTTCTTGTCATTAAAAATCTGGTATCTGATGATGATATTCAACGTTTTCGGTATAATACTGCTATTTATGATTTTACAAAAAAATGTATTACATGAATGTAATGGCAACACAAGTTAGATTAGTTTGTGTGTCCGTGTGTGAGAGATGTGTGTCTGGGAATTGATGAGTGTGAGTACCAACACATGCATGTGGAGGTCAGAGGACCACCTCGCTGTCTGTTCTCTCCTTCCACCTCGTCTGAGACAAGGTCTCCTTTCTGTTTGCCATTACTATTCACGGGGCTGTGAGCTTTCAGTAATTCTCCTGCCTCTGCATACATCTCACAGAAGCAAGGCAGGGACTATATAGCTCCACACTACCACATCTGCCTTTACGTGGTTTCTGGAGGGTCAAGGTCATATTTGGGCAGCAGCTGCTTCAGGCACCGACCCTCCTCCCAGCCCTGTTCAGATGCTTTTTAATGATGTGATTTGTTTGCGGGTCTTTAGAAGTGTTGAGTTCCAGAGCTAGAGTCTTAGTCCTGTATCTAACGGGAAATAGTCTGTGGCGATCTGCAAATGCCTCAGGCTTTTAAAATGAGGTCTTTTAATCCTACTGGTGTCTTAGTGTTGTTGTTGGACAAAATGAAGTGAGAGAGATGGAGGACACTAGGAACAGGGTTGGCACCCCAGCGTTGCTACACAGTGTTTGCTGTTCAGTTTTTTTTTTTTTTTTGCATTAGGGATGTTCAACTTGGAACATCAAATAGATTTCATTGTCAAATCTAAAACCTCCTGGGTGATGACATGATGTAATAGCTGGAGAATCTCACATGTGCCCTCATGTGAAAGGTGGAAGTCAAAACACAGATACACTAAAAATAGTACATAAAATGCCTTTAGGCCTGTGGATAAGTTTTTTGTTTTTTTTTGTTTTTTTTTTTTTTTTGAGCTGAGGATTGAACCCAGGGCCTTGTGCTTGCTAGGCAAGTGCTCTACCACTGAGCTAAGTCCCCAATCCCCTGTGGATAAGTTTTTTTTTTTTTATTATATTTGTGTTTTAATTTTACATATTAGCCATGGGTTCCCCTGTCCTCCCCCCTCCTGCCCCCGCCCCCACCTTCCCCCCAGCCCCTCCCCTCCATTCCCATCTCTTCCAGGGACAAGACTCCCCTGGGGATTCAGCTCAACCTGGTAGATTCAGTACAGGCAGGTCCAGTCCCCTCCTTCCAAGCTGAGCAAAGTGTCCCTGCCCAGCTGGATCAAGAACAGAAAGGGAGAACAAGGAATAACAGACCATGATAAATGAAGACCACATGAGAACAGGAAGAAGCAAAGTGCTAGAGAGGTCCCCAGAAATCCACAATGATACCTCCACTGTAGACTACTGGCAATGGTCGAGAGAAAGCCCAAACTGACCTAGTCTGGTGATTGGATGGCCAAACACCCTAACAGTCATGCTAGAACTCTCGTCCAATAACTGATGGAAGTGGATGCAGAGATCCTTTGCCAGGCCCCAGGTGGATAAGTTTTGATGAGAACTTTTGTGTATAGACTTGGGTCCCATCTCCAGGTTATCACATTATGCATATGTAAATATTCCAAGTATTTTTAAAAAATCTGAGATCTGAAACACTGCTGTTCCCAAGCATTTCAGGTAAGGGATACTCAATCTCTATTATTATAATGTCACCATATCAAGAAATACTTCCCAGTCTAGGGAGATGGCTCAGTAGGTAAGGTCTTGCTGTGTGAGCATAAAGACCTGAGTTCTGAAAAGCCAGGGATGGCAAACACTGGGGGGAGGGGGGAGCACTCAATGGCCAGCCAGTCTAGCCTAAACACACACACATACACGAATGCATGCACATACACACGTACAAGCACACGCGGCAGCATATATCTGTAACCCCAGCACTGGGGTGGGGGGGCAGGGAAGAATTAAACACACACACACACACACACACACACACACACACACACAAACACACACACACAAACACACACACACACACACACACACACACACACACACACACACACACACACACAGTTTCCCTACTGGTCTGCTGTGGGTGAGGTATTTTGAGGTAACAGTTCCAGGTAGAAGGCAGAAAGAACTCGTGGCCTTGTTCTCCTCCTTTCCATGAGCATTATTCTACTAGAGCAGAGAAGTGGTCCCAAAATCTGCAAATCTTTCAACAGGGCGGGGCCGGCCAGCCAGAGTCATGACATTCTTCGTATACCTCATTTCTAGAGCGGAGTTTGAGAGAATCTGCAGAAAGGAGGTGAAGCCACCAGGGGTAACGGTAATGAGAGATGTGGCCATCGCAAAACTGGACCACACACCAAGTGAGAAAGTGGTTACGAAGATCCAGGATTTCCAAGAAGACAAGGAGCTCTTTAGATACTGCACCCTGCCCCAGGTGAGAGCCCTGCCTGCCTTCCTGCCTGATGGCCCATCTACAAGTCTGCCTGCAACACTGCTCAGTTTACTTCATCTTGTTGTCCCTTTCCTGTTGGCCTCATAGCTGGTCTGCCTCCATCCAGCCCCTTCCTACCTGGGGTGCTGGAGCTATGTTCTTAAGTGAAGGTGACTCTGCCCCACAATGGTTATGACAACATCTGGAGACATTAACAGTTCTCATAATTGGGGTGGGGTGAGCTGATGGCTTCTAGTGGGTAGTGGCCACTAAGGCTGCTAATGGGACCCAGAGATTCTATAATGCACAGAGGAGTCACCAGTCCAAATAAAGAATTATCTCAGGAGCTGGAGAGATGGCTCAGTGGTTAAGAGCACTGACTGCTCTTCCAGAGGATCCAGGTTCAAATTCCCAGCACCTACATGGCAGCTCACAACTGTCTTTGACTCTGATACCTTCACACAGGCAAAACACCAATGCACATAATATAAAAATAATAAATTTTCAAAAAATTAGCTCACCTCAACTACCCATGGCATCCTGATTGAAAGACTTTCCTGTGGACTGTGTTAATTGTGTTTTGTAGTGAAAAACAAGAGACCTCACCTAAGACTTGATAACCAGAATATCAACAGTTACAAAGCTATTATTTGTAAATTTATTTATTTATTGTAATGACTCTGGTCAGTAGAGGTGTGAGATTAGTTTGGTCTTGTGTGTGTGTGTGTGTGTGTGTGTGTGTGTGTGTGTGTGTGTGTGTGTTGCTGACTCCACTCAGGGCCTTGGATACCCTAATCAAATTGTTGCCTTCCCCTTTAGGTTCTGAAATATCTGGAGTGTTTCACTGGACCCAGTATATGGCCATGCACACAATGCTGATACCCCCCTGAGCTGCCAGCCCTGCATTTTTCTTGCCAATTTTTGTGTTGTTATTGTTGTTGTTGTTTTAGACAGGAGTCTTACTCTGTATAAAACTGACCCTGGAATGCAGGGTCTTTCCGCCATCTTGGGTCTTCTGTAGATCATTGTATGCCATATCATTTGCCTGTACTTCTGACCGCCTATGAAGTTGTATTTTTTACTGCTTTTCTCATAGGTTCTGAAATATGTGGAGTGTTTCACTGGACCCAATATCATGGCTATGCACACCATGTTGATAAACAAACCTTCAGATTCTGGTAAAGAACTCTTCTTTGTTAGGGACATGCAAAAGAAAAGTATTGCTACATTAAGTATGTAAAGTTGATGTTCAAACCTAGGTCATGCGTATAACTATCAAACTTCAGATGAGGGAATGTATAAGCTTTCATTTAACTCTTAAAACAATTTATTTTATAACAACATTGATGAGTAATAGTAATTTCAGATAGTGACTATAGGGAGTATTGCTAAATAATCACACAACAGGCTGTAGAGTTCATCAAACAATAGTTTGTATATCATAGACTTCTATTCAGTGTGTCTAAGCTTCTTTCTTATTTCTTCTTCTAGACAGGGCTTCTCTGTGTAGCCCTGACTATCTTGGAACTCACTCTGTAGACCAGGCTGGCCTTGAACTCAGAGATCTACTTGCATGCTGATCCCCCTGAGTGCTGAGATTAAAGGCATGGGCCACTACTGCCCAGTGTGTCTGAGTTTTTTTAATTTAGTTTTAACTATATGCATATGTGTGCTCAGGTATGTATAGGTGCTCACACATGTGCATGTGCTTATATGTACATGAGAAGGTTTGCATGTTGACAGCCTTAGTGTCCTCAGAAACCCTGTCCATCTCCTTGGAGGCAGGGTCTTTCATTAGCCTGCAGCTCACCAACTGGACTAGGCGGGATGGTCAGTGCTCCCGGGAAGCCTCTTGTTTCTGCCTCCCCAGGGATGGGATTACAAGTATGCGCTCTCCTGCCTGGCATTTTTAAATGGGTTCTGTCTTAGTCAGGGTTTCTACTGCTGTGATGAAACACCATGACCAAAGAAACTTGGGGAGGAAAGGGTTTATTTGGCTTACACTGCCACATCACGGTTCATCATCAAAGGAAGTCAGAACAGGAGCACAAACAGGGCAGAAACTACATACAGGCACTGATGCAGAGACCATGGAAGAGTGCTGCTTGCTGGCTTGCTCCTCATGGCTTGCTCAGCCTGCTTTCTTATAGAACTCAGGACCACCAGCCCAGAGATGACACCACCCACAGTGGGCTGGTCTCTCTTCCATCAATCATTAATTAAGAAAATGCCCTCTAGCCATGTCTTATGGAGGCATTTTCTCAATTGAGGTTCCCTTCTTTCAGATAACTCTAGCTTGTGTCAAGTTGACAGAAAACTAGCCAGCACAGGTTTTGAGGACTGAACTTAGGTTCTCATGCTTACAAGGTGAATACTTTACCAACTAAGCCCTCAGCTGCTCTTAAATGTGGCAGCATGGACTCTGCATTCCTGACCTGAACACATAATTATAAATGACAAAATTAAAGCTATTATTTTTAAATCACACTTGAGTCCTTAAGACATCCTGTGCTTACCCACATGTACATGCAAAGAACTCACTATATTAGAAATAGAATCCAGGTGTGTGCATATGAATAGCCCCAGAGATTCTAGTGCAGTTGGCTCTCGAACCACACTGAGAGATCCTTCTGCCAGCAGCAGAAGTCAGCCAGTAGGGTTTTTTACCCTTTCCACTTTTCCTGTGTGCCAGGACCAAAGCATAACATCACCGTGTTTCCTCCTCCGAGAGTCTGGGAACAGATGGTTAGGGAACCAAGATCCAAGGGCAAAGCCAGGAACATTGCCATATATTCAGTGGCAATAACTGGATACACACATGTCTGTCCCCTCACCGAGGACAAGGCCTGAGAGAACCTCCAAGCCACAGGAAAGGGGAACTGGAGCTTGGCCCCATCTCATTCTCCTTACAATCATTAATTCTACTGTGGTAAAATCCTTATTGAATGCTGACCCTGTGCAAATCCCAAGCAACAAAGGGATGATGTGTGACTGCTAGAAAGGATATTAACTACCCCTCCAGTGGAACCTGGAAGTAGAGGGTATGGAGCCCTCACTGATACTTCAATTTGTTGCTTATCTCTTAAGACTGATTTCCTATGACCTGGTTTCACACATTTGGGATTTTGTTTTGTTTTTTGGTTTTGTTTGTTTATTTGTTTTTTGTTTTTTGTTTTTGGTTTTTGTTTGTTTTTTCCAGGCAGGGTTTCTCTGTGTAGCTTTGCTCCTTTCCTGGAACTCACTCTGTACCCCAGGCTGGCCTCGAAATCATGGAGATCCACCTGTCTCTGCCTCCTGGGTGCTAGGATTAAAGGTGTGTGCCACCATGGCCCAGCTATTTATTTAGTTTTGGTAGATAGGTCAGTGTTTCAGGTTTTCAAGCAAATGAGGAAATTCCAAGACTTCAGCATTTTTTGACAGTAGGTTCTGTTGCAGGCAAGAAGACTTCCCGGCATCCTTTGCATCAGGATCTTCACTATTTCCCCTTCCGTCCTTCTGATCGTATTGTTTGTGCTTGGACCGCTATGGAGCACATCGACAGAAACAATGGTTGTCTGGTTGTGCTCCCAGGCACCCACAAAGGCACACTGAAGCCACACGATTACCCCAAGTGGGAGGTAGGTCTGCATAGCTGCTGCACTTCTCTGTATGATTGTGGTATGTGTGTGTGTGCATTCATGTGTGTGCACATGCACGTGCTGGCTGGAGGACAGCCTGGGGTGTCATTTCTCAGGTGCCTTCTATTTGTTTTTTAAAGCAGGTCTCTCACCAGGTAGGCTAGACTGGCTGGCCAGTGAGCTCCAGGATCAGCCTATCTCCTCCTTATCAGTACTGGGGTTAAAGCAAACACTGCCACACCCAGCCTTTTCTTTCCTTTTAACTTGTGGTCTGAGGACCAAGCTCAGGTCCTCATGCTGGAACAGCCATCTCCTCAGCCCAGCGGCTAAGTCTTTCCAGAACCCTTTGCTGTTTTTAGTTTACATCAGTGGACAGGAGGAGCCGAGAAAGGAGACTGCATTTCCTTTCTTAGCAAATATCATCTTGAGCTATACAGTATATATACCATATACAACATATCAGAGCAATTTTAAGGATGTCAGGTAAAATATCCAATGACATCTATCCTTTCAACATGTGTTTGAAAGCCAAGCCAATGTGGGGGACTTGGGTCTGTGCTACGTAAGTTCCATCACAAAGGCCAGTCATAAATATTTCAGCCCCAGATACATGTGATAAATGACAAATTAGTCTTACTCACCCACTGATGATGGATCTCAGAGTGAAGAAGAGGGCCAGGCTGTCACCTACAATTGCAAAGACCAGCAGACACTAGAGCGGTGGTTCTTGACCTTCGTGGGGGAGGGCAAATACTCTTTTACATGGGACAACACAGATATTTACAGTACAGTTCATAACAGTAGCAAAAGTGCAGCTCTGAAGTAAGAACAAAAATAATTTATGGTTGGGGGTCACCACAACGTGAGGAACTGTATTAAAGGGTCACAGCATTGGGAAGATTGAGAACCATTGCCCTAGAGAGAGCTGGTGACTGAGTTGAACATTGAAGGACATGGTAGAAATTCCTTCTAGAAAAGAGGCACGGAGGTCAAAGGCAAGCATAGGCATGCTAAGGAGCAAAAGGAGCTGGGCGCTCATGGAGCAGATGGGTCGGGGGCTTCAGGGACACGGAAAAGATTGGCAGAGGGAAGGACCAGATTTGAGAAGACTTTCACGCTGCCTCTAGTTTGCTTGGGGCACATGGACCTTGCCTTTTGTAAGCAGCTGGCAGAGCTTTCATTTAAAGAAAGTATTATACTATGTTTGGAGTATAATTGTCATATAATTAACTACCTATTTCTGCACACATATTGGTTACCATACTCAAGAGAATCAAAGTCCCTCTAGCTTGGTGTGGTGGCACATGCCTGTACTGTAATCCTAGCATTTAGGAGGCTGAGGCAGGAGGATGGGAAGTTCTAGGATGGTCTAGGCAACATTGCAAGAGCCTGTCTCAAAAAAAAAAAAAAAAAAAAAAAAAAAAAAAAAAAAGGAAGGAAGGAAAAGAAAAACCCCTCTCTCTCCACCTGTTATCAAAAACAATCACTGAGCTGTTTTCCATTTTTGCAGATTTGTTTTGTTTGCATTTTTAAAAAAATGTTGCATAAATACAGTTCTGTAGTATTCACTCTTTTTTTGTGTGGCTTCTTTCACTTAGCATACTTGAGATGCACAGATATGGTGTGTGTCTTGACAGCTCAGTTCTTTGCATTGCCAAGCTTAATTTTATTGCTCAGCTGCACGCTTTTTTCTTAACCATTCAGCTCTTGCTGTGGGGAGCTATTAAGGTTTTTGCATCTATGAATGAAGAGACCAAACCAATTCTTCAAGAACAGTTATTTTGGGGTATGGTACAAGATGCATTGAAAATTTGGGAAGCCAGGGGCAGAGAACCAGGGGGGAGGTTCTCATCATTTCAAATCTAAGACTAGAAGACCCTGAGCTCTTGGATGAGGGTCAGTCTAGATAACATATCCATGGTAAAAAAACAAACAAACAAACAAAAACAAAACAACAACAACAAAAAACAGGGAACTGATCTTCTGGAGGAAATGGAGAAGCCTTGTCGTACAGTCAGTTTCTGGTTTTGTTTGTTATTTTGTGGGTATCTGTGTACGCGCGCAGCATGCTTGTATGCACTATAGCACACATGAGGAGGCCACAGGGCACCTCGCAAAAGTCTTGTTTTCTTCCACTTTGTAGGTCCTGGAGGTTGCTCTTGGCAGCAGCTACCTTTACCCACTAAGCCATGGAGGTAGCCCAGGACGTTAGGATTCTTAAAATGATACTATGTGACATATTGTTATTATGTGAAAGTATTTCAGTCTGTTCGTGATGGTAAACCTGAAATTGTGAAATCCATCAATTTAGGGTTAGGTAGAGGCAGAAAGATAGCTCAGTAGGTGAAGGTACTTGCTGTCAAGACTGATTGATCCCTGGGCTCCACATGGTGGAAGGAGAGAAATAAATCTCATAAGTTGTCCTTTGGCTTCCACAGATGTGCTGTGGCATGAGCATCCCCTCCTCACATAGTAAATATATGTATTTGTACTATATATGTATATGTAAATATATGTATAGATCTGTATTCTTTTCTTTTAAGGTTAGGTAAGGGTTGGTCGGTACCAGGCTTTTTCCTTTGGGTCACCAACCAGCTCCCAAATCATGACACAGAGACTTACTATTAGTTTTGAATGCTAGGCCTAGCTTAGCTTGTTTCTGGCTAGCTCTTTTAACCTAACCTGTTTTTATCTACCCTTTTCCTCAGTGCTTTTTACCTTTCTTTCTTCTGTATATTTAACTTTTCCTGCTTCCCTATGTCTGGCTGGCTGGCATCTGCCCGGCTTCTTGCCCTGGGCAGGTCCCTCATTCTCTCCTTCTCTCTCATTCCTCTTGTTCTTTTTCCTTTTCTTCTAGATTTCTCCTTCTATTTATTCTCTCTGCCCACCAGCCCCGCCTATCCTTTCTCCTGCCTCACTATTGGTCATTCAGCTTTTTATTAGACCAATCAGGTGCCTTAGGCAGGCAAGGTGAAACAAATGTAACACATCTTTTCATAAACAAACAAATGCAGCATAAGCAAAAGTAACACACCTTTACACAGTTAAAGTAATGTCCTGCAGCATAAACAAATGTAACACACCTTTGCCTATTTAGAATAATATTCTACAGCATTGGTCCCAGGCACAGGGCTAGGCTCAGGCTGACTTAAGCAAAAGGGAATGATCTGGAGGCTTTCCAAGGACAGCATTTCCAGGCCAGCTTAGCTTAGCTTCCAGGTCACACACCCACCTTACTGGGAGAAAAGGGTCCTGGTTTCAAATTGCAACACGAGACCATAGAAAATGACCATAGGAAAATGACCATTCCCCAAAAGGAATTTGGGATAGTCTTAGCAAGGATAGGAAGCTGGGGCTGGGAAGATAGCCCACTTAATAAAATGCTTGCAAACATGATTCCCCAGAACAACTACTATTTCTTCTTCTTCTCCTCCTCCTCCTCCTCCTCCTCCTCCTCCTCCTCCTCTTCTTCCTCCTCCTCCTCCTCTTCTTCCTCCTCCTCCTCCTCTTCTTCCTCCTTTTCCTTCTCCTCATTATTATTATTATTATTATTATTATTATTATTATTATTATTATTATTATTTAAAAGGCTGAGCATGGTGGGCACACTTGAACTCTCTGCTGAGGTGGAGACAGGCTGAAGCTCCCTAGAGCTCACTGGCCAGCCTAGCCTACTTGGTGAGTTCCACACCAGTGAGAGAGATTGTTTCAAAAAAGAAGGTGGGAGTTTTTCACTCCTCCTACCGGATATTTTGAGGTAGGAACTTATGCAAGCAACTCCAATTAAACTCCATGAGTCACACACAAAGAAGACAGAGAGCGGGGGTGTGAGTGCATTCCAGTGTGAAATTGTCAAAGATCAAAAAAATGAAAACAAACAAACAAACAAAAACAACAACAACCATAAAAACGTGTAAGGGAAAAATGGTAGACAGTAGCTGAGGAGCAACACTCAGGCTGACCTCGATCTCTATACCTCCGCCTCCTGAGTGCTGGGTGCAAAGATGTGCCATCACCCCTGGCCGTTGGTTCTTTTCTATTCTTCTTGGTTTACTCTGGGTGTGACACAAGAGCTTTGTGCACACACCCACCCACTGTACCCCCGATTTGGAGAGAAGAATTAGCTGCCCCAGGATACTCCTGACGACGACGACGAGGAGGAGGAGGATGCATAGGAAAATCTGGATAGGGAGAATGTCATGCTAGGAAAGAACATTACTGATTCAGGTTGGACAAGCCTAAGGCAAATGTGTGCATTTGCCCATTGTATTAGCCAGGGTTCCGTAGCAGAACTGAAACAATAGGATGGATAGATATTTTATACATACATAGAATTTATTTTATCAACTTACATTAAAACAGCGGCGGCAGTTGTCCTTTGAGGCTGGGTGCTTTGTCAGTCACAGCAGTCCCACAGTGGCTGTCCCACACTGGAGAGGCCAGCAGGGGTTGCTGCACAGGTGGACCAGATGAACAGCTCAGCAGTCCCAGCCTGACGTCTCAAACCTGGACATTTTCTGGAGAGCCATTGGGCCTTCATGATAGAAGCCTGGAAACATGGGTTCTAAAGTCAGCAAAGGAGCAGCAGCAGCAGCCGCCGCCCGGAAAGGGAAGATAAAGCTCTGAAATGCAGTTAGGCTTTTGGCTGCCCTCTTTGTATCTACTGCCCCCTACTCTGGGCAGGTTTCCACTAGCAATTAAGGCAATTGGGACAATTCTTCAGGTGAGGCTCCCTACCTCGGAGGTTCTAAAAGGTGGCAAATTAGCATTAAGACAAGCATCACACTCGTATTAACCACCAGAGGCAAAGCTGGTCTAAATCAGTTATAATTAATTTGCTGTAATTGCACGTGTGTGGAGGTCAGAGGACAGCTTATAATTAATTAATTTGCTGTAATTGCACATGTGTGGAGGGCAGAAGACAACTTATAATTTGCTGTAATTGCACATATGTGGGGGTTAGAGGACAACTTTCAGGAGTAGGTTCTCTCGTTCCTCTATGGGTCCTAGGTATCTGAATGTCAGGATCTTGTGGCAAGTAGAGTCTAACTTAGACATGCTGTTGTCTTGGAGGAAGTTCAAGGACTCTTGCTTCCTCGATAGACTGATGATGAAGTCTTGGCCATGGTGGCACCTGGAATATGAACGTGTCTTCTTCTGTGTGTTCTAGGGAGGGGTTAACAAAATGTACCATGGCATCCAAGACTACAAGCTGGACAACAAGAGGGTGCACCTGGTGATGGAGAAGGGAGACACTGTTTTCTTTCATCCTTTGCTCATCCATGGATCTGGTCGGAACAAAACTCAAGGATTCCGCCAGGTATGCACTCAGATTGCTACCTCTCCAAAGATGAGTGGACTAGAACAAAGATCTAAATAGGCATTAAGATAGCAAAGAATGCAGGACTTTTCACTATGGGGCCAGTTTATTTACCAGGATATACACATTCACTCTGTTAGGCCCTCACCTTGTGGACACCATTCATGGAATTACTTCTGAACAAAGTGGCCTTTTTAGCACACAGCTGCTGCTGAGGCTAAAAACAATGGCTGAATTACTAAAATAGCATCATTTGGAATTCCTTTTGCTCATTCTAAGTACAACAGGAGAGAAGTTCATAGTATCTTTACTAATGAGAAAAATAGTACTGATCCAAAACAATATTGAGTTCTGAAGGACACGCTCAGAAACTGGACTCAGTGGGCGCTTGTGTTTTCAATCCTTAGCTTCAGAATGTTTACAACTTAATACTTCAGTGTCTGTGTTAAAAGTTCCCCACAGCTGGGCAGTGTTGGAACATGCCTTTAATCTCAGCATTCAGGAAGCAGAGGCAGGTAGGCCTCTGTGAGTTCAAGGCCAGCCTGGTCTACAGAGTGAGTTCCAGGACAGGCACCAAAGCTACACGAAGAAACCCTGTCTTGAAAAAAACAAAACAAAAAAAGTTAAAGTTCCCCACAAATGCCACAACTTCTCATTTTGACAGGTCCAGTAGATCTGCTAGTCCTATGAGTGTACACTTCCTCATGGAAATATAGTTGTCTACACCAAACATCAGGGCTCCTTTGGGTCTAAGTGGGGCTTTCTGACTCCTCACATGGTTCCCACCCATCCTTCCTGGCTCTTTGAGCCCAAAGACAAGGCACCAACTGTATCTTCCACTCACTGATATTCCCACTAGGTTCTCTAGAGCTTGGGATTAGGCTGAAGGGGTGAAGATGCTGCCTCAGGACAAAATTTAAGGGGCTGCCAAAGGTTCAGCATGAACTTTTAAAGAGCTATGCTTCTTATTATGCCAAATTTTAAAATAAGAGGCTAGTATTGTCTCTCATAGTTGTGGAAGTATGAGGTATAAGCATTGAAATATAAATAAGTTCTGATGCTGGGCAGTGGTGGTGCGTGCCTTTAATCCCAGCACTCCGGAGGCAGAGCCAGGCAGATCTCTGTGTTCGAGGCCAGCCTGGTCTACAGGGTGAGATCCAGGACAGCCACCAAAACTACTCAGAGAAACCCTGTCTCAAAAAGAGTTTTGATATACTGAATTTGCCCTTTTTTATATTTTTCTAGTGTCTTGAATAGTCTAGAAAAATAGTCACCATTGTTTCATAATAAAATGCATATGGGAGAGCACATTTTCCATTTGTCTTGGTCTCTGATGCAGCTCCATCTAGCACTCAGGTTTACTCAGGTGACAGAATTTGAGACGCCACTGTAGAAATCAGTATTTTGAGCAAAGTAGCAAGTCCTTCCAATGGATGTGGTCACCTTTAGATAATGAACTAGTGACAAAAAAGAAGAATTTTAATGACTGCTTTGCAAGCTTGGATTTGTTACAAATTTTTCTAGAATGGAGAGAAATGAGTAGTTTCAGCCTTCCTTCAGAAGGAGGCAAGGTGGGTTCATGGAACTGACGTTCAATGCCCCTTTTGATTTGAGAGGGTATGTGTATTCTTCTTCCGGAGGTATTTTCAGTTTCCATATCTATCTCCATTGAAATAATGACCTGTCTCAAATTCAGCTGGGTAACCAAGTTGAGATGATGCTGAAGTCCAGTGTGGCACACACTTGTAATTGCAACACTCAGGAGACTGATGCAGGAGGATCACATGTTCTGAGAATGGGGAGACAGTTTATGCAACACAGTCTTAGCTACATAGTGAACCTACCCCAAAAGAAGAAAAGATGAGAGAGAATAGTGGAACACTATCCATTTAACAACTTTAGGGTATGGGGAAATTTTAAATGCCTAAAAATATCGAAGATCTCTTAAGGGACTGGACTTCCTAAATATACCTTAAAAAACAAGTATCACAGCTAATTAAAAAAAAAAAATTTGTGGGCTAGTGGGATGGTTCAGCAAATACAGGTGCTTGCTCCCAAGCCTCATGAGCAGAGTTTGATCCCTGAGAGTCAGAGGGTAGGAGGAACGATCCAACCATCAAAACCTGTCCTCTGACCTCCACACACTCGCGCGCGCGCGCGCGCGCGTGCGCGCGCGCGCGCACACACACACACACACACACACACACACACACACACTCTTTAAAATCTTTTGTAATTTCTTAATTAGCCTTTGGCTGTGGAAGGAGGGACCAAGCTGTGCATGAGGAGACTGGGTTAGGATACTATAGGCCACCCTTCCACTTGAGACATCAAATCTCAGGTGAAACATTCCCGTTCTAGGGCTCTGCTTGATTTGGGGCATAATGGGATTAGTAGGGTGCTCGTCTCTAATCTCAGTCTATCCTTTCTGCAGGCAATTTCCTGTCACTATGCCAGTTCCGACTGCCACTACATCAGCGTGAAGGGCACCAGCCAAGAAAACATCCAGAGGGAAGTTCAAGAGTTAGCGGAGAAACAGTATGGCATAGAAAGCAACGTTGACTTAAAGGTATGTTTATGAAACCAACCCCAAAGGAAACACTGGGGTTCTCTTTCTTCAGATTGAATTTGGAAGCATGCAGGCTTCTGTTTGCTCCCTTCAGAGCTGTTCCTGGGCCCACCAAGAACGACAGTGTAGGGCTTTCATTATGGATAGTTGATGTTGGTGCTGATCAGTCAATCCCAGTGAGTGGGCACATTCACTTTTGAAAGCTGGTTTTATTCTCTTTGTCATCACAAATGCAGGCCTGGGACCTAAGGATATTGAGTTAGTGATAGTTAATGCACCGTAGGTCACATGCCATAGGTCACACAGATGCCATGCTCCCCAGCTGTCTCCAGTCATCTGGAGTATCTTGATCCCACTTTGGAACCTACAAAGGTGAGAATGTGGAATCTATATAATTACCAAATCTCAATAAGGAAATCACTTTGAGCTGGGCAGTGATGGCGCACACTTTTCATCCCAGCACTTGGGAGGCAGAGGCAGGTGGATTTCTGTGAGTTTGAAGCCAGCCTGGTCTACAGAATGAGTTCTAGGACAGCCAGGGAAAGAAAAGAAAAAAGAAAAAGAAAAAAAGAAATCACTGTGGAAATTAAAAAACGAAAGTAGCCACAAATGTGTCCTATATCTGAAAATGCTCTGATTTCACATTTGCAGCCCCTAAAAATTCTTATTGTTCATCTCCCTCTGTCTAGGACTTAAAATGCCTCCCATGGAGGGAGGTGAGGAGGTGGGAGAAGGGGAGGGAGGGGGAACTGGGGTTGGTATGTAAAATGGAAAAAAATGTTAATAAATATATTTTTTTTAAAAAGAGCAAACAAGCCACTTTAAAAACCTTAAAACAAGGGAAAGCAGTTTATACACTGAATGTTCTTAGATATGAAGAAACTTACGTTGAAATTTAAAAAGTTCTTTGTCTTTTGAAAAAAAAATGTCTCCCATGGATAACTAAGACTTGGGTCTAACACGGATGTCAACACCTCTTCCGGGGTGAGGTTCCACATTTGTAGATTTGGCCAATCGAAATACTGGAAAATATTAAGAGTATTTGGGGCCTGGAGAATTGGCTCAGCAGCTAAGGATGAGAACTGCTCTTGTAGAGGACCCCAGTTCAGCCCGTTACAGGCTTCTAATGGCCCCTGCCTCCAGCTCAGGGGACCCAGCACCTCTGATCTTTTAGGCACTGCACTCACATGCACATACTCACACACAGACACACCTACATCCTTAAAAAGAAATTAAACCTTTCAAAAGGTATTTGAAAAAGATTGCAGGTTCCCTGAACGTATACAGACATTTTTATCACTCTTTGATAGGGCATTTACATTCTGTCGGGTAGTATGGGTAAGCCAGAGATGGTATATGGTACGTGGTAGAATGCATATGGGCTCTGTTCAAATACTGCACCATTTCATACGAGGGTCTTGCCATCCCATGGCTTACAGTATCCAAGGCGAGTCCTGGACTGTACACCAGGCTTGAGGCCTCACATGTTGATTGTTATTACTTGGTAAGTTATAGCTTATCAGGTTTATTGAGAAGAATGATGGCAACTCCTGCTATGTAATCACTTCTAACAGACAAGAAGACTTTCATGTCACTTGTATTTCTCACTGAACTTCAGTAGAACAGTCAGAGTGGCTTCATGCCATTTTGTAAAAATGCCGGAGGCTGATGTAAGTGGCAGAACTAGGTTTGGGAGCTGGACTAATTCATTCTTTCTACTATATCTTACGGTTCGCTCAAAAGATAAACAATAGAAATTGAAATTGTATTGTTAGAAATGAAAAGGAACTGGGTGTGGTGGCTAACTCTTAGAATTGCAGTACTCAGGAGGCTAAGGCAGGAAGACTGTCACAAATTCAGAGCCAGCCAGGGCTACATGGTGGGTTCGAAGCTGACTTGGGTTATAGGGTGAGACCCTGTCTCGAGCAAGATGACTCAGAAAGCCTGAGGGCCTGAGTTCAACTCCTTCAGCTCACAAGGTGGAAGGAGAGAACCGACCCCACAAGTTATTTTCTGACCTCCATCTGTTCTCTTACTCACGTATGCCATGCACACACTCATAAATAAATACATACACAAATAAAATGCAATAAAAAACAAAACACCACCAATAAAAACAAAGGTGTGGGAGAATAAAATTTAAAAACAAATTAGTCAACTATGGCATCTTCTTCACAATCATAATCCAATCATGAGTAGAATTTTCAACATACTTCCAGGTGGATCACATCAAGGACCAGCAGAAAGACAATAAACAGTTTTTACTGTGGCCAAGGCATGTATGGACCTAATAGCATCATCTGCCATTATCATCTGTGTCCAATCAGTCAGGGCTGGTAGCTGGGAACCTACTGACCTAGTATAGTTAGCACTATTCTAGATACTGGTAGGTAGAGTGATTGGAGTCCCAGAACAGTGTTTATTTACTCATCCATAGAACTATTAATATGTTTTCCTGTTTAGTCATTTGTAGAGGCTTGAACCCCTTTTCTCATGGAGGGTAGGCCAATGGAAGTGTCCCACAAACTCTGTTTGATATTATTTCAGGATTTTTGGATGTTTCGAGGCCGATCTGTGAAAGGGGAAAGAAAAAACCTTTGACCTAGTCCTTCAAGAGTGATACAACAATGAGTGCCTATAATCCCCACACTCAAGAGACTAAGACAAGAGCATCATGAGTTCGAGTACCGCCTGGGCTACTAGCAAGATACTGTCTCCTCCCCTTCCCTCCCCCCCCCCTGCCATAGACAAAACAAAAATAACTAGCTCTTCATTATAATTATTTTAAAGGAGACATCAAAGCAAGACATCTCAGGAAAATGTTTTCTTATTGAGATGATGCCATCTTTTCTATCTCCTGTTTACAAATCAAGACATGTACTGGGGCCTTAACTGCCCAGATTTAATTATGTGGTTCTGTTGTTTTAATTGAGTGAAATATTACTGTTTTAAGAAAAACTAACTTGGGATATAACTAATAAAAGTGACTGAATATAATTTAAGCATTTCCAGTCAATTTCTTTAACTCCACAGGCACTTTACCTGAGCAGAAAGGATTTCTTGGAAGTTCAGTCTACATACATCAGGGTGTACATCCCTCCTACCATGAACCCACCTCCTACCGTTTCAAGTCGTGAGAGGCTTTTGTTCTAGTCTAGAACAAAGAGTGAATATTCACAGTAAATGATGGGCAGAGCGAGAGCAGCGTGGAGTCCAATAAAGGTTGAACCTCGTTTTCTGATGCATGCTTCCTTGCAAGCCTTCACCCCAACCCCTTCCATAAAACACAGACCAGTCATCTCCACTAGTTTCTTTTGATGCTGAGTAAGGAAGACAAGAGTGCCTTGCAGGTATTTCCTGTTGAGTGGAGCAGCTGAAATCTTTCCACCTGTGTGAGTAAAGCCTCCCCCTTTAAAACACAGGGCTTTTGGATTCTTTTGTCTCTATTAACATTGAGTGTGGACTCCGGGTGACTACTGCAACTTATTTCTACACCAGCTGGAGGCAGCAGGGAGCTGTGTGCCTTAGTTTTCAAAATTCTAGCTGGGGCTTTGGTGAGGAAAAAATAGCAAGTTCCTTTTCCTGAATTTGGAGGTGTTTATTAATTTCTTTATCAAGACAGCTCTCCCCGCTTTTAAGTCCAGCTTCAGTGAACCCAGAGCTTTGGGTATGCATGGCAAATGCCCTACCACTGAGCTACATCCTGAGTCCTTCTTTTTTATTTATTTTAGACAGGCCTTGCTAAGTTTTCCAGATGGCTTGGAACTATGTAGCCCAGGCTGGCCTAGAACTTGAAATCCTCACACTTGCAGTGGAACTGTACCCGGCAAGCCATCCCCCAGCCTCAGATTCACTTTGTTTCTTATTTACCTGTATGCCTTACTTTCTGGTACCGTGAATGTCTCCTGCTACTGCTCCGGACTCTACTGTGCAATCGGCCACTTCTTCAAGGAGCCTTGGCTCCTTTTTCTGGCCAATGGGATTAGAAACAAGAATTTAGGTGCAGGATCTGAGTGCTGGATGCTTGATCTGCGTGTGGGTGTATGTGAGAAGCCT
The DNA here is from genome assembly GCF_903995425.1 of Onychomys torridus. Classification (NCBI taxonomy): domain Eukaryota; kingdom Metazoa; phylum Chordata; class Mammalia; order Rodentia; family Cricetidae; genus Onychomys; species Onychomys torridus. The sequence goes on along the minus strand of NC_050447.1, from coordinate 70,101,792 downwards.
GCTCCCACCTTCTGAAAGGGTTCCTATGAGGAGGAGAGAGGGATAAGAATTGATAGCCAGAAAGAGACCTAGCCGATGAGAGGAAAGACAGAAACACAGGCTAGTTTGGGAGGACCTGAGTCAATACCCAACGGCCCAGAACTTTATTCAAAAGGGCTTTATATAACAATGCCAAGGGACAGAGCAAAAGACCTTCCCCTTGCTAGATACAGCCAAGTGTAGACCCTTCCAAACACCTGATACCCAGGCCCATGGTCCAGTCATCTTCTTATGCAGCCCTGCTGGTAAAGCAAGCTCAGATCTCACTAGGAAACCTCTGTATGCTCTCACACTCCTAGTGCTTTGTGGTCCCACTCTGAGGTGACAGTTGTGTATCTCAATGCTTTGAATTCCCTGCTGCAGCAATGTTGGAGGGTGGCGGACACCTGGTCTAAAGGTTTTTATCTGTTCTTAGGGACCCCAGAATACCATTTGGTCCCTGGGATTGTCAGTCTTTTGTTCATTCTCCTTGAGGGTGGTCATTTCCTGGAACATGCTGCGTGGTGTGGAGATGAGGGAACAGAATCTTCGTATTTATTTGATTTCAACTGAATCACATAAATATATGACCGATTTGGAAACTAGCTATAGACCTCCAGGAGCATAACACAGAAGAAAACTTAGTGGGCTGGAGATGCCAGAGCTGTGGAATACCTGCTGAAGAGAGCTGCTAAGAGGGGGGTGGAACCAGCCTAAGAGAAAGAAGTGTACTGTAGTCAACAAAGCAGAACAGAGTTGGAGGTCTGAAGAGTGTTTTGACATCAGACATGGAGATGCAGAGTTTGGAGTTTGCTCAGCTGGTTTTCAGTCTTGCTTTGGTCCCGGTATTTCCTCACTATGCCCCTTCCCTACATTTTGGAATGGTAATGCATATAATATGCCATTGTATGTTGGAAGTGTGTGATCTGGTTTTTTATTTTTATTTTACAGGTGATTACAATGAAAAGATTTCATGAATCTTAGAAGAGACTTTGAACTTTATGACTTTTAAATAAGTTGGGGATTGTGATAGACTTTGGAGACTTTTGAAGTTGGACTGAATACATTTTGCATTATGATATCAAAGCTTATGGGGGCCAGGGAGTGGAATGTGGTGGTTTGAAAGAAAATGGCTCCCAAAGGGAGTGGCAATTTAGGAGGTGTGACCTTGTGGAGGAAGTGTGTCACTGTGGAGGCGGGCTTTGAGGTCTCATGTATGCTCAAGCCACACCCAGTATCTCAGTTCACTTCTTGTTGCTTTTGGATGAAGATGTAAAAAACTCTCAGTTCCAGCACCATGTCTCCCTGTGTGCCGCCATGCTTCCTGCCATGATAATGGACTAAACCTCTGAACTGTAAACCAGCCCCAGTTAAATGTTTTCCTTTATAAGAGTTGCTGTGGTCATGGTGTCTCTTCACAGCATAGAAACCGGAACTAAGACAGGGTTTCATGAAGTGATTTGGGCATTAAACATAAGGTAGGAATGTTGGATATTTTTCTCTTCCATTTTTATCCTCTGTTGAGCAACCTATTTAGAGATCTTTTGGTAATATCTTTAAAATGGAGGTCATGCCAGGTATGACAGTGTACACCTGTAATGCCAGCATTTGGGAGGTAGAAACCAGAGGAGCACCAGGCTCAAGACTAGACTATGCCACATGATGAGACCCTATTTCTAAAATTAAATTAAAATGAACAAGGGGGCTGGTGTGATGGCTCAGGGGTTAAGAGCACTGGCTGCTGTGCCAGAGGTCCTGAGTTCAATTCCCAGCAACCACGTCGTGGCTCACAACCACCTATAATAGGATCTGATGCCCTCTTCTGGCATGCAGGCATACATGAATAGCACTTATACATAAAATATAAATAAATAGAATTTTAAAAATTAAAAAAAAAGTCCAAAGTAGGGACTAGCAATGTAGCTCAGTAAGTAGAACATTTACCCAGCACGCACAAAGTCCTGGGTTTGATCCCAGCACTGCATAAAACCAAATGTGGTTGTACACACCAGTAATCTGAGCACTTGGAAGTCCGAGACAAGAGGAACAGAAATTCAAGGCCATCCTCAGCTACACAGTGAGTTGGAGGCCAGCCTGAGGTGCACAGGACCCTGAGTATTCACAACACCTGACCTTCTCAGTGAAAATGTATAAAAGCTGTCCCGCACCAGTAACAACTCCATTTAAAACTTTGCTTGAACCATTGGGAGGGGAATCTGTATTGTTGTAATGGAGCCTTCAAAGCTACACACCCTACACACCTACACACCCAAGGGTCCTTCAGTGCCTCAGGTAATTCCAAAAATGAGTACAAAACCAAATTTTCAGTAGGACCAACCAGAGAGGGTTAACAGGAGTAAATGCAATTCAAATGCATTAGGAACCAGGTGGTGGTGGCACATTCCCTTGATGCTAACACTCAGGAGACAGAGGCAGGCCAATCATTGAGTTTGAGGCCAGCCTGGTCTACAGAGTGAGTTCCAGATAGCCAGGGCCAGAAAAACCCTGTTTTGAAAAAAAAAATGCATAGGGTAAATTATGAAAGTAGCATATTGAAATATATTACTGTGTATAATTAATATGTGCTAGTAAAATATTTTTTAAAATGGCAAAATAGAAAAGTCATAATTTGTTTTTCAAGAACACCTGGGCCACATACATAGTGTGGTGACCTGCTTGTTATTGGGACTGTTTATCTTGTTAAATTCTCATTCCTTGAAAGGGATGTGGAAAGCTCAGCTCTCTGAGTGGGAAGAAAACCAACGAAAGGATTTGAAACAAGGATTTCATAAAGGGCACAGCCAGCCTGAGGAAATGGTCCCAAACTGTCCAAATGTTGAGGGACCAGAAACATTTTTGTACATTCCTGGTGTGCCTCTGACCAGTCTCAGAGACTTGTGCCAACCATCTTAAAGATGTCCCCAGTCCCCTGAACAAGCTCCCTTTCATACCTCCTCTCACAGGAGACTTGCTTTATACAAGCCCTCACTCACTCACCTAGTTAACACTTGAGCTGTTCACAGTCGCCCATTCATGCATTTCCTCGTTTGTGTGTGCATACATCACACACCAGCTGCCAGCCTGGTTCCCTCAGCTTTGCCTGGCCACAACCTTGCCCCCCAGCCCCCCACCCCGTCTGTGCCTTCTTCTCCAGCTTCTACCCAACATTTCCACATTCATCTCCCCTGGGAGAAACAGACATGAATAAGGCCTGGGCTGTGCTCAGAGAGCAGAGTCTTTTGGAGAAGGGGTTGGGGCAACCCCATAAAATGCAGCACAGAGAGAGACAGGCTGTACAAGTGAGGAGAAGACAAAGAAGTGTGAGCAAAGAGAAAGAAGAAGGGGGCTCTAAGAAAGGAAGACGGAAGTGAGGAATGAGACATTGCAAAGAAAGGACTTTGGAAAAACCATCAAAACTGTTCCAGATTTCTCTAGAGAAGGTTGCTCACTAAGGCATGTGGAGAGGGAGACTTCATGGGAATGGCCAGAGTATGATGTGCCAGAAAGCAGACGACAGGGCAGCCATGAGGTTGGAGAGCACAAAGAGAGAGTTAACAAAAATCCTGGCATATCATGCCAATAGATTCTGTTCAGCTGGGTGTGATGGCACATGCCTTTAATCCCAGCACAAGGGAGGCAGGGGCGGGGCGGGGGCAGGCAGGTAGGCCTCTGTGAGTTGGAGACCAACTTGGTCTGCATAGTAAGTTTAGGCAGTCAGGGCTACACAATGAGACCCTGCGGAACAAAGGGATGCCCAGTGGTGATAGAAAAGCCAGGTTGCTTTTACTTTTTACTGAATCTCTAATCCATCCTGATAAATTTTATGTTATGTGTATTTTGCCATAATTATCAGTAAGGAAAAAGATAACATAGTCCCTTTAAATTTCTGAATCTTTAAATAAAGATTTATTTATTTATTTATTTATTTATTTTTATTATTTATTCAGCGTTTTATGTGCATGTGTTGGCATGTTCCATATGTGTGTGGTGCCCATGGAGGACAGAAGTGGGCATGGGATCCTCTGGAACTGGAGCTATAAGTGGTTATGATCTGCCACATAGGCGATGGGAACCGAACCCGGGTCTTCTGTAAGAGCAGAGAGTGCTGAGCCCCATTCATCAGGGAAGTAAAAGCCTCCAGGAATATCTGCTGTACGTATGTGTGAGGACTCTGAACAGAAAGACCCTAGGGCCCTGGCTCTTGCATTTTCAGGCAGTGGTCTTGCAGTAAGGATTAAAGGACTGAGAGGGAATGGCTAATTTCTAACTGCTGAAAAATATTCTGTTCTTGTATGTTAAAAAAAAATGGGGGTTGGGGATTTAGCTCAGTGGTAGAGTGCTTGCCTAGCAAGTGCAAGGCCTTGGATTCGATCCTCAGCGCTGGAAAAAAAAATGTCTAGTAGTGGCTTTAAATTCACTACTGTATTTGGAGTCCACTAGTCTCACAACGTAGCCATTTTACTTAAAATGTTAATACCTATGACATGGTTAAAAGGATTTGTAATAATCTAAACTCAAAACAAAACTGTGAATATCAATCCATATTGTAGAATCAGAGAATGGATTCCCTAAAATTGTCCTCTGACCTTCCCATACCTGAGTTATGGCACACACTTGCCCGTCCATATGCCTGTGTGTGCACACATACACAGATACTAAGTAAATGTGATTAAAAAAAAAATGTAAAGACCTTCATTTCAGAATCTGTTTTGTCTTGGCTTCCTTTCTTCTTTCACTTACGTGTGGCAAGGAAGTGGTTGTCCAAGGTGTCGACATGTCTGAACACCGAGAGGCATGGAATCTGATGAATTATCATAATTTGAAAAGTTTTAAAAGCCCTGAAGTTCCTGCCACTTGATCTCTTGGGCAAGACTGGAGAGAAGCGCAGTGAGTGCTGGGTAGGCCAGAGAAGCAGCCACTGACAGGCCAGGCTCGGGGCTTACTGGGGGAAGCTGGGGAGAGAAGCAGCAGAAGGTGGTTGGGATGCAACTGGGAAGTCACAGAGCGCACTCTTTCCAAGACGCCCTTTGACCTCTAATAGGAGAAAAGAATCGGAAGTCATCAGGGGTCAGGGCCACCATTTTCCAATATCCTTGGTTCTCTAGGTCCACTATGACCTTACCAAACAGAGACTCTATACAAGGCTGGCCTTCAAAGCCATGCCCAGGAGGAGAGTGGCTTCTCTGTTTCTTCCTTCTCTTGGCATGCTCAGCCAGACCCAGGCTTCCTCCTTGCTAGATCTAGCCAAAGCACAGACCAAGCTCAGAGCATAAGCCACACATTCACGGATTCCTGGAAGGCTAGGGGCCAGGCATTAGGCAGATGTTTCTTACCCACAGACCTGATCTATGTGCTCCCCTGGGGCTCTGCCAACAGTCCTTTCCTGTCTAGTCCCCATAAATTCCATCATGAGATCAGAAAGCAGGCCTGTGTCTGAGGGAGGGATAGAGAGATGGAGGAAAGGAGAGGGGGGGAACATTTCTAATAAGTGCATGTTCTGCTCTCAAGTGGGTACAGCACAGCGTGGCCCCGTGGCGCCTTCCTTTGAGTCCAGTTATCCATTTTCATGGATAAAGGTGCTCTCAACTTGCTTGCATGTGAGTCTTTGTAAAGAGATGACATCTTGATGGGGCTGGGAGTGGAATTTCAGGATGAGAATCAGGAAGAGAGAGGAAACACAGAGGTCGAGTTCAGGAGACTTGGGAGCAATAAGACAACTCAGACTTCAGAGGAAAATTAGAAATACTTCCTGGGCCTAGGACAAAATTTACCATCTAGAATCAAGGCTCTCTGTGGGCACAAGCAGTTTTCTGGAGGGCTGGACCAGGCATCCCCCTTCGGGTACTGGACTGTGGTGAAGTGAGGCCTGAGAAACTGTAGTTGAGGGCACTGTGGCAGGGCTCAGGCAAGTAGCTTTTGCTCAGCTGGTGAGGACTGAGGGTGGAGGCAGTACACCTTGATCACAGGGCCTTCTGCGTGCTAACGGCTACTCTACTGCAGGGTTATGTCCTCAGCCCTTTTAAATTATTTTGAGACGGTCTTGTTAAGTCGCCCAGCTGGCCCTGATTTAGGATCCTCCTTCACTAACCTCCCATGAGTAGCTGGAGTGACAGGAATTATGGTGCTGGCATGCCAGGCAAAGTATCTTGGTGTCTGAATAACTGTGTAGCCATAACAGTGCTGACATCCTGGGATGGTTAGTTTCATTGTCTACTTGACACAACCTAGAATCACCTGGAAGACAGTCTCAGTGAGGGACTGTCTGGACCAGGTTATCCTGTGGGCATGTTTGTGGGTGATTATCTTTGTTTGTTTGTTTGTTTGTTTGGAAGGGGGTTTTGAAACAGGGTTTCTCTGTGTAGTCGTGGCTATCCTGGAACTCACTCTAGACCAGGCTGTCCCTGAACTCACAGAGGTTCTCTTGCTTCTGCCTTCCGAGTGCTGGGATCAAAGGTGTGCACCATCACCACCTAGCATGTGGGTAATTACCTTGGTCAGGTCATCCTCGGGCATGTTTATAGGTGATTACCTTGGTCAGGTAGTCCTTGGGGTATGTTCATAGGTGATTACCTTGGTCAGGTAGTCCTGTGGGCATCTTGGTGGGTGATTATCTTGATTGCCTTAACTGGTGCAGAAAGACCTCATTTGAACATCAGCAGCGCCATTAGCAGGCTTGGGGCCCGGGACTGTGTTAAGAGTAGAGGGAGCAAGCTGAGCGATAGCGTGCGTCTTTCTTTCTTTCTCTCTGCTCTTGACTGTTGAGGTGACCGGCTGTCTCAGGCTCTTGCCACTGTGACCTCCCTAAAATAATGGATTGTAAACTGGAACTATAAACTAAGATAAACCTTTCTCCCTAAATTGCTTTCAGGATATTTTATCACAATAATAGAAATGAAAGGAGGACCTTCTGTGAGGAAAGGTGCTATATAGACTCTCCGTGATGCTATGGGCCGGCACTTAGGGAAACAGATGGCTTTCACATAAAAAGGCACCAGGAAGGATTTAGAAATGTCCTGACTCATGGAGCTCTCATGTTCTACATCCACCTGTGTCAACACAGAGAGCTCCAGGAGGGCTTCAAATAAATTGATTAAAATATTACAACCTGGGGTTGGGGATTTAGCTCAGTGGTAGAGCACTTGCCTAGCAAGCGCAAGGCCCTGGGTTCAGTCCTCAGCTCCAGAAAAAAAAATTACAACCTGTCTTTACTATAATTCAAGTCTAATAAGCAGGTGTTCACATTTGTATTAAGATGCTTCCTTTCCATAACTCCTAATGCTGGAGAATGGAGGAAAGGCAGGGCTCAATTCTAGAAACTCCTTGGTTCCAAGTATCACAAATTCCTCTTGTGATACAACTTCTACTTCTACTTCACCTCTTTAAATGGAGGTTATAATTAGTCCATTAAAAATGAAGGAAAATGAGGCTGGGTGTGGTGGCGCATGCCTTTAATCCCAGCACTCAAGGAGGCAGAGGCAGGTGGATCTCTGTGAGTCTGAGGCCAGCCTGGTCTACAGAGTAAGTTCCAGGAGAGCCAGGGCTATATAGTGAGGCCAGGTCTAAAGAAAAGGAATAAAGGAAAATGAAAGTACACCATGAATTGTTGACATTAAGAACAGACAAGACTTTGTATGTTTATACTAGGTGACACTATGGGTGGGCCAGGGCATGTAGGCATCTATTTTGCATGGACACACTCCCCTAATGTCATTTCTACATGACATATGAGCTATGCCCAATGTTGTTGGAGAGTCAGATGAAATATTGAGTCAATGCTATTGTCAAAGCTAAAATGAATCCAACCATTTTAGTTTTTGTTCAAGACTATTGTAACGTGAGTGGGCCTGAAGCAACTGCACCAAAGGGCTGGATGGTAGGAGCTTTCATAACTCTAAGCTAGGCACATACCCTTTCACCAAGACTGGGGGACAGGAGTGTTGGGTCTTTCCAAGTCTATGCTGCAGAAAGATGGATCTCAGTAAGGGGCTGGAAAGATGGTTCCCAGTTAAGATTGCTCTTTCAGAGGACCTTGGTTCAATTTCTAGCTTCTGCATATCTGCTCACAACTGCCAATGACTCTAGTTCCAGGGAATCTGATACCTTTTTCTGGCCTCTGTTGAGCGCTATACACATGGGATGTACAGACCTACCTGAGCGCTATACACATGGGATGTACAGACCTACCTGCAGGCAAAACACCCATGCACATAAAATAATAACAAATTGCAGGTGAACCAAGCAACTATTCCCTTGCCAATATAGTATAACAATTATTTACATACCACTTATATTATATTGGAGATTACAAGTAATCTAGAGATGACCTGAAGTGTATGGGAGCCAGACATCATGATTCAGGCCCATAACCCCAACATTTGGAAAGCTAAGACTATGGGATTATGAGTTCAAGGCCAGCCTGGACTATTGAGTGAGTTCAAAGTCAGTTTGATCTATGTAGCAAGACAATGTTATAAAAAAAAAAAAAAAAACAAGAAAAATGAAGTGCATAGAAAATGTGCTTTGGTTGTATGCATGTATGGTGCCACTTTCATATAAGGGAGGGCCCTGAGCCCTTTTGCTATCCACAGGGAAGTCTGGAACTCACTCTCCTTAATCGGGGAGGATTTATCTTCTAAAGTAAATTTTCCATGAAAAGGTAAACTGGGGGCTTCAAAGAAGAAAGAGATTTGTTTAAAGTTTGGATAAACTAGGGGAATGTTAAGGGCATCTTGATGGCTTCTTGTGCAGTCCTTCCTAAGTACACCCCAAATTCACCCTTGCAGTTTGAGAAGGACCTTAGCCACAGGAACATATGGATGTGGAATGCTCAGGCCTTCTCATGAACAGCCCATTGAGATGAACACATGAATGTTTCCTTTCAATGGTCTTAGGCAAGGGTATTTTCACTGAGTGATTCAATAAATATTTACGAGGCAGCTAGGCTGTGCCAGGTGGTATGGTAGGCATGAGCCAGGTGGAAATTCCCCTCAAAGGGACCTCAAAGCACCAAAGGAGACAGATGAATAAGGCTGATGAATAAATGAAAACTTTAGATATGAGAGTCCTTCAAAATATTAAACATAAAGTTGACCTGGAATCCAGACATCCAAGAGGAATGAAAGCATATGCCCGCACAAACACCCATACACAAAATTCACTGTAGCACTATTCAGGGTGAGCAAAGGTAGAAATAACATATTGATCTAATGGACAAACATACCCTACCCTATTCTGTATTACTCATCTAAGAAATGAAGTTCTAATTCATTCCACACCATGAGTAAACCTGGAAAACATTTTGCCAAGTGAAAAAAGCCAGGCACAGAAGACTACGTGTTTGTTGTATGATTCTATTCAGTAGAAATGTCTAGTGTCTAAACTGGGCAAATCCATAGTCATAAAGCATAAATAAAAAGTTGCTTTGGGGCTGAGGAAAATGTGGAAATGGCCACTAACGATATAGAGGTTCCTTTTAAAGGACGGAAGTGAAGTTGATTGTGGTGAAGGTCGCCCCATTTTGTGAATAGCCTGAAAGCTGTTGTGTTGTGCATTTTAAATGGGTGAATTATGTGGCCCACAAATTCCATCTCAAAAAGCTTGTCACAGTGGGGGCTGCAGAGATGGCTCAGTGGTTAAGAACACTTGCTGCTTAACCATGAGGACTGGAGTTCAGATCCCAGCACCATTGGGCAGCTCACAAATGCCTGTAACCTACAGGCGTGATGGCATAGACCTTTAATTCCAGCACTAAGGAGTCAGAGGCAGGTGGATCTCTTATGAGTTTGAGGCCAGCTTGGTCTACATAGCGAGTTCTAGGTCAGCCAAGGCTACATAGTGAGACATTGTTTCAATAAAACTAAAAAACAAACAGAAACTCTAAATGTCTGTAACTCCAGCTCTTAGGAATCTCTGAACTAATCTATTCTGAACTCCGTAGGCACCACACATACCTGTGCATACACGCACACAGACACATGTACATCCACTCAAAATCCTCCCATATGGAGTCCAAGAGCTGGGTGAGGTATGAGCGACTCAAAGGGATGTGAAGGCTGAGAAGGTGAAGCTTGAGCCTTGAATGTCAAGCTCTTGAGAACAGAGGACACATGTTAGAAATGAGCTCATGGGTGTTTTCTTTTCTTTTTTCTTTGTTTTTCAAGACAAGGTTTCTCTGTTCAACAGCTGTGGCCGTTTGGAACTCGCTTTGTAGACCAGGCTGGCCTCCAACTCACAGAGATCTGCTTGCCTCTGCCTCCTGAGTGCTGGGATTAAGTGCATGCACCACCACACCCAACTGGATGTTTTATTTTCATATTCTTATGCAAGAATGTTTTCCGTGACTGACTCAATAAACATTTATGAAGCAAGTAGTTTGAGCTAGTTATTATGTTAGGGATGAATAGGCTGTACATCTTCCTTCAGAAAGACCTCATGGCTCTAACAGAGATACATGCAGCCCTATCTGAATGGGAAGCATTGCCACAGATCCAGAACCAACCACTCCTGAGGACATGCAGGTGCCCCAGTGGTCCCAGAATGTAGGAGTTTGTAGAGAGACTAGAGATAGACAGTGCTTGAGCATGGAGAGAAGTTTGATTTACACATGCATGTGCACATGTGCACACACACACACACACACACACACAGAGAGAGAGAGAGAGAGAGAGAGAGAGAGAGAGGAGAGGCTGACAACTAGGCACACAAACCTCAGGGCCAGGCTGCTTGGGCTCAGTTCCATCTCTGGCTTTACTGAGCTTTATGGCCTGAGCAAGTCACTTACCTCCTTATTCTCCAGTGCCCTCTTTCCTCTGTGATACAGAATGACAGGAGAATTAACACTGAGGTCCTTGCAATGGGGCCTGGCAGGCTCTGAGCATTGGTCATGTGCATTGACATCATATGATAATGAATCACTGACAAGTGACCAGAGGGCAACTCAAGGTCACCCTCCCCAGGGTATTTGGGATGAAGGGATTAGACCGAAGTAATGAGATGTGGAAGAGGCTGCTGCAGTCATCCATGGCAGATGATGTCTGAGGAGGTCAGGAGCAGCAGGGATGGCAGGGAGAGAGAATGTCTGGATAGACTTCAGAAGAACAAACACTAGGATGTGGTGACTAACAAGCTAAGGGCAGGAGGGGGTTGAGGTGTGCCTTTAGGTGGCTTCTGAGTTTCTGATTTGGATAACTGGATGGATGGATGGTGGAGTTGTTCATGGAGATGGAGAAAATATAAAAAAGAGAAAATGCAAGCATCATGTCACTGGCCAAATCTAGTACATGGTACTTATGGGATCCAAACCAAGTCTTTATCAATTACTATTACCATTACTGTTGTTATTATTATTGTACATTATTTGTGCACAATAATGTCATGTGAACTTTTCACATATGTATATTCTTGGATCATATTCACCCCTGCTTTCCTTCTCTTGTCCCCTCCTACTTCCCAATAGCTCCTCTTTACCTCCAATATAAGCTGTGTTACATGAAATATACACGTTATATAACATTGTATATACAATCTGTGTTCCACCTATGAACCTCAGACTCACAGAGATCTGCCTGCCTAATTCCCCAGTGCCAGGATTAAAGGTGTACGCCACCACTCCTAGCCTGAGTCTGGTTTGTTTTATGTAACATGGTGATCTCCAATTCTATCCACTTTCCTGCAGATGATATAATTTTATTTTTCCTTATAGTTAAATAAACCCCCATTGTGTGTATCTCCCTTCTTCCCAGTCTCCTTCCCTCCTTCCTCCCTCCCTCCCTCCCTCCCTCTCTCTCTCTCTGTGGTAAGTGTACTTGTTAGTGTATACATATACATGTGCAGAGGCATGAGGTTGACACCAGGTGTCTTTCCTTGATTACTTAAAAGGTCTTATAATAAAAAACACAGAGGCAGATATTGGGGTGAAAGCTGAAAGGTCAGAGGAGCAGAGCAACCAGCCACTAGTTCTTACCTCTAGGAAACCCTCAGCCTAAAGAGAGCGAGCTCCTGTTTCCTCACTCCTTATGTACCTTTCTGTGTCCTGCCGTATTACTTCCTGGGATTAAAGCCGTGTGTCATCACAGCCTGGTTCTGTTTCTCTCATGTGGCCCAGTGTGGCCTTGAACTCACAGAGATCCAGATGGATCTCTGCCTCCCTAGTAATAGGATTAAAGGTGTGGGCTACCACTGCCTGACTTCTATGTCTAATTTAGTGGCTAGCTCTGTCCTCTGATCCCCAGGTAAGTTTTATTGGAGTATACAATATATCACCACATCCACCTTATTTTTTTGAGACTGTCTCCCTGAGCTCATTGGCTCCGCCAGGCTGGATGGTCCATGAGCTTCTGTGATCTGCCTGTCTCCGCATGCCTCAAGTATTCCTTCCTCTGCCTCTTTACACAGGCTCTGGGGAGCCAGACCCAGGTCCTTGCGCTTGCATGGCAGACATTTTATGAACTGAACCGTCTCCCCAAGCCATCTTCTTCATCTATTCATCTGTTGGCAGATGATTTCATAACTTGGCTGTTTTGACACATTCATAGCATCACTATGAATGCAGGCATGTGGCTGTCTCTTTTGTACACCAGTGGTGATGCCGTCAGGAATTTACCCAAGTGTCAAACTAAGTCCTCTGCTTTCAGATCCTGAACTTTTCTCATTTGCTCCCCTTCCAGTCCCTAGAGTTGTGACCCTTTCTTGAGGTGACCCAGATTGTGATACTACAGGGTGAAACATCATGAGTCCCGGCCAGCTCGGCCATGTGCCCAGCCTGGTGGGCAGCCCTGGCATAGAAGGAAGACTGAAGAGTATAATGAGCTGTGTGCCAATGGTTTGGGATAGAAAGTTCTGAGGGAACTGGGAGAGCGTGAGAAGTGGTCAGGGACCATTTCGTGGACCATCTCAGTGTAGCTGGCACAAATCTAAGGCCAACAGCATAGAAATGTGAGATTCACACTTAATTCTCACTCAAGGGCTCTAGTACTCTGCTCAGAGGCTCCGATCTCTGGCCATTTTCTCCCAGCCTTGACTAAGAGAGCAGCATGGGGGTCACTTTCTAGGTCTTTGGGTGTAGACAATGGCTGTACAAAGCCCCAGAGTGGGAATAAGTGGCTTTGAGGAAGCGGTAAAGTTTACCACAAAGTGACTAGTAAAGGGGCTTGGGAGAAAGTCAGTGCTCAGCAAATGCCTGCAGTTGAACGGGATGGACCTTCAATGGGCATGGGTAGACAGGGGATGTCAAGGTGGCCACAGGTGTTTCCCACATCTGCGGTTTCACTAGGATTCCTGTCAAAATGGCTCTGCCCCGGGGCCCATGCCTGTCCTGGGACCACGTGCTAGTATAGTCGTTCACCTGGCGATCAGAAGTCTGTATCCACCTCTAGTCCTCTGCAAGTGCAGCAGGCACTCTGAAATGCGGAGCCATCGCCTCAGCCCAGTTATAAACAAGTATAACTATTTTGCTATTGTTGTCTTCTGCAACCTTGGTAAGCCTAGAGTTCCACATTCTAAAACTGTTTATAACTAATTCATTATATTTGCAGTCCTGGGAATTGAGCTTAGGACCTCACACATGCCAGGAAAACTCCCTACCACTGAACTATATCCCTCGGCCAAGGACTCCATGTTTCGCTTGACAATAATCAACCCAAGGAACAATGGATCAAGAGAGGAAGTCCTGTAGGCATCATCAGAATGGCCCATATGTCTCAGTGAGCGTTCCCAGACATCAGGATATAGTCCAGATATTAGGGGCCATCCTTGTCTGACATTTGAATGCAAATGATCTCTGAGTAATTCCCTCTTCCTCTGGCCCCATATATTACAACCATGGTTACCAGGATCCTACCCTCCCTCATTCTAAGCAAATGCAAAGAACTCATTCTAACATGCCATTGGCCTCCCCGACCCTGATTCATGCTGAGGATTCCTCAAAGCACCTCCTTGGTCATGGGTGTTGGAAAGGACACTTCCAAACTGTCCCTGCCAGGGCCCCCACCAACTACAAGCTCCGCTTCTGTGGAAGTTTTGCCAGGCGCCAAAAACATCTCCAGTGCTCTGGCCAGGAGCAGCCAATGGAAACCACAGCCAGGACCCCTCCCACTCTCCTCCAGTGGCACCCCAGCTTCCTGCCTCCTGTTTCTCTCTCTCTTGCCTGTCTGTCTGACTCAGAAGTGAGGACTCACTGGGCAGCAGCTTCAGCAGTACTTAGGGGCTCCAAGACACCCCATCTTATCATCTGCTCCGTGGCCTCTGGAGGTGTACGACAAAGATGTCCTGGAGACAAGTCATCCTCCTATCCTCTCTCTTGGCCATGGTGCTCCTGTGTAGTGAGTATGGAAGGGTGGAAGGGTGGGCTGCATTAGCTATGCAGTAAGACCTTCTATATATAGGTCAGTTTGCTCAGGTGCCATAGGTAGGAAGGAGTGTGTTTATTAAGGTAGCTATTCTTGGTGTGTGTGTGTGTGTGTGTGTGTGTGTGTGTGTGTGTGTACAAGATAATATAACACAGAGAAAAATAGGGAAGATAACAAATAGGAAACAAGTCAGCTCATATGGTAGATTCTCATGAAGATTGGCTATGTGACTGGTTATATTGAGGGGCAGAGGGCCCCAAATGTAGTCTAACAAGCTACTGCACCCAGAATTATTGAAGCCCCACTGCAGCCTGTCCCTGTACCCCATCCCACAGTGCTACAAGAGGGGACCAGTGCATCCGTGGGGAACAGACCGGCAGCCGGAGAAGAGGCATCAGAAGGTGAGTCCAGGGGACATCTGTACACACGGGACTGGTGGATCCTGCCCCCCACCCCCAACCCCATGCTGGTTGTGAAGAGTACTTTTCTGGTTTCAGGTGTGAAAGAGAAGATTTTCATGCAAGAATCCGATGCCTCGAATTTCCTCAAGAGGCGTGGCAAGAGGTCTCCCAAATCCCAAGACGAAGTCAATGGTAAGGAAGCCGGATGGTCTCCCTCCCACAATGGAATACCAAAGCCCTCGGTATGAAGGTGAACTAGAGCTCTAAATGAGCCATCGTACCACATTTGGGGCCAGTGAGATGGCCCAATGGGTGGAGGTGACCCAAATTCAATCCCTGGGACCCACATAGTAGACAACTGACTCCTGTGTCCTCTGACCTCCTAACACATGAAATACAAATGTAGAAATGGTGTGGGTCACAGGTTGGATTACTGTGGCATCAAGAGAAGGAACAGTAAAAGCTGTGCCACATCAGGAGCACCGAGATGTATTCAGACAGTGAAAAGACTGAGAGGGGATGTCTGCTAGGTCCAGAAGGAACAGGTCACTTCAGCGTGCTCTAAGGAGTAGTGGCATGGTGCACCCGGGACAACAGTGTGGCACTCAGGGAACCAGTCCAAGGGACCTGAGTGCTGAGAAGTGCAGGCTTGGTGGCAGTTCTGTTGCTGAGTGGCCACAGCCACTTCCTCCCCCTCGTTCCGATTTCCTTACCTATAGACCCAGGGAAGAGGCAGGGGGCAATGTATCAAGGGAGGGAGCTGGTGGTTTTTTGTTTTGCTTTTCTTCAGTTTAATTTGCTGTGAATTTTGGAGTCTCCAGGACCTGAAGACTCTGGTTCTTGACCTTCCGACCCAGGAGGCCTTGGACTTTGCTACCCTGAACTGATTCTTCCCAGCCTCTGAGCTCAGACTGTCCTGGCTGAGTCTACGGCTTGATTCTTTCCTTGTATGTGTGTGGATGAATGAACTCTTTGTGTCCCTTACTGTAGTCAGCAAGGTGACTTCTGTAAAAACAGCAGGATTATTTTCAAATGATAGGGAAGAACGGAGATAGACATGCTTGAAGATCTTTTTTTTTTTTTTTAATTGGAGAAGTCTAACCAACCACAGTAGGAAAATTGCCAGACTGCACAAACGTTCAAATTTGAAGTAGGCCAATGTCAAGTAACATTGAAAGTCTGGGCTGGAGGTGCAGTCCCTGATTGCAATCAGAGATGCAACCTCTGGCAGACTTTGGGGGAGGAAACAGGTATGGACAGGGAATTATCTTCTGTCCGGTGAAACTGAGTCGGAATAATGAGGGGTAGGATTAAGCCTGAGGTCTCTCACCTTGGACAGAAGCTCCGGCAGGCAGTGGGGGAATACCCAGGACTTCACAGAAGTCCATCAGCAGTCACTGGGGCCAACTTCTATGGACAGGTAGAGGAGCATCACCTTGGAATAACCTGAACTCTTCAGAATAAGAATGGGATGGATGTATTTTTGTGTATGTGTGTGTGTGGGGGGTGAGTGTATGTAGGGGTGTGTACATGCATGTGAAGACCAGAAGACAATTTCAGGTGTTTCTAAGTTGCCATCCACTTTTCTTTTTGAGGCAGGGTCTCTCAGTGGCCTGGAACTTGTCAGATAGTCTAGTCTGGCTGGCTAGCCAGTCCCTTGGACATCTCTTCCATCCCAGCTCTGGGATTACAAGTCCATGGCACCATGCCCAGTTACTTTTTTAAAAGATGTATGCAATGTGTATGTTGGCACATCCTATAAAACACTGTTTTGGTAGAGAATGAGATCATTCTTTGTATTGTTATATCAGATGACCAATTTTTGGATGGCTTCTTTTAGATAGATGCTTCTTCAGGAATGGGTAGTCACTCAGAATGTCCCGCCTAAACCTGAGCACTCCTGTGGCAGCTTTCTGATATCTGGAGCCACAGCAGAGCCGCCAGTGAGTCAGAAGGGAGACAATGCTCTGTAAGTGTCCAGGCTGCTGTGTGGCTCCATTAGGTCAGCAGACCTCTCTGAGCCTGAGTCACCTCCTGAGGAATCTGTAGGATGTGGAGATAGACTGGACTGTGGACCGTTTCTGTCAGGATAAAGTTTTCTGCCACTGTAAATAAAGGCAGAACTTTAGGAAGAAACAAAGGACTTCCCTCAGAAATCTGTACTACGGCAAATACACAGATAGCCTGCCTTTAATGAGTTAATTAGTATTCACATGTTTACTTATCAGTATAAGCTTCTTGCTTCCAGGAGGGATTTGAGGTTTTCTTCCTTCTTTTCCCCTCTACTCCCTTATTTCTTTTTCCTTCTTTCCTCCCTCAACAAAACACAACAAACAAAAATCCCATTCATTGATTCACCCTGGGTTGTGGGTATGTGTGCATGTGCACACCACAGTGTGTCTGTAGAGGTCAGAGGACAGTTTGTGGACGCCGATTCTCTCCTTCCACCGTGTAGATTCTGGGGTTCACATTCAGGTTGTCAGGCTTGGTGGTAAGTACCCTGCTGCTGAGCCGTCTTCCTGCCCACCTCTTCTCTTGTCCTTCCCTCTCCCCCAGTACTAGGTGTTGACGTCAAGGCCTTGTGCGTGCTAGGCAAGTCCAGCACTCTCCCGCGGAGTGCTGGTGACACTGCCCTGGCCTTAGTTTTTCTGCTTCTCTTTCTCCTCTTGCGTGTCAGTGTCAGAGGGCAACAAGCTCCTTAGTCCAGTCCATGATGTGAGGGGACCCTTGAGAACGTGAGGCAATCTGAGGGGCCCACTCTTCCTGAAGTGCCCATGACCCTAAGGCCGTCAGTGTACTTTCCAGTTGAAGGACACATTATAAGAACCTTTAAAGAGCTTTAAATATCATCTGCCAAAGCATCACAGCTCTCAGACTTTTATTATAGAAGCCATCATACTTGGTGAAAACTTGTTTGAATATTACTGTTATTTTGCAATGTTGGGAATTGAACCTTAGGACTTGTACATTCTAGGCAAGTGCTCTACCATGGAGTCATACTCCCTAGCCTGCTGACATGTGGTTTCACACCCTTCTTAATGGCATAATGGGGTTGTCCCTCCTAAGAGGTGGAAGAATGGCATCTTATCTGCTTTTACTATTTTTGTTTGTTTGTTTGTTTTTGTTTTGTTTTTTCAAGACAGGGTTTCTCTGTAGCTTTGGAGGCTGTCCTGGAACTTGCTTTGTAGACCAGGCTGGCCTCGAACTCACAGAGATCCACTTGCCTCTGCCTCCCGAGTGCTGGGATTACAGGCATGTGCCACCACTGCCCGGCCTGCTTTTACTTTTGAAGTGACATTTATGCATTTGCTTTGGGTGTGTATTTGCCTTTTGTATGTAGCAAGTGCATACCTGCTATAGTGCACAAGCAGATGTCAGAGGACAACCAGGGGGAGTCAGTTCTCTCCTACCATATGGGTCCTAGGGAATGGATCATGTCATCAGGCTTAGTGACATGCACTTTCACCCACTGAGGTTTTGCCTGCCCCTCTTATCTACATTTTTAATCTCACTGCTAACCCCACATTCTTGCTGAGACAGAAGGTATTCATCCATGTGAGATGAACTTTTAAAATTTTTATTTTTACTTTGTGCATATGGATATTTTGCTAGCATGTATGTATTATATACACAGCATGCATTCCAGTGCCCATGGAGGCCAGAATAAGGGCACTGGATTCCCTGAAACTGGAGTTACCAGTGGTTGTGAGCTGCCGTGTAGGTGCTGAGAATCAAACCCGGGTTCCCTGGAAGAGCAGCCAGTGCTCTTAACTGATGAGCCATCTCTCCAGCCCCAAAGTTAACTTTCAACTCAATTAACCTTTAGAAAGTTCATTTCCCATCATGGGAGTTAAAGTTTCTAAGTAGCTTGGTACTTGGATCACACCACTAACTTTGTGACCAGAGCCAAAGCACTTTCCCCTTATGGGCCTCCATCTTCTCCTCTGCAAAATGGAGTGACTGGATAGGATGGTCTCTGTTTTAAAGTCCAGGTGAGGGACAGACTATTTCAGCAAAGTCCTTGATCATCCTCTTCACATCAGCAGATTGAGTTTCTCAGGTACAGTGTGGTGCCGCTCACACATGGGTACAGTGTGGTGTCATCACTCACACACGTGCCCTGCTTGCTCCTTTCTCAAGAATAACTCTGTTTTCACAGTGGAAAACAGACAGAAGCTGCGGGATGATGAGCTGCGGAGAGAGTATTATGAGGAACAAAGGAACGAGTTTGAGAATTTCGTGGAGGAACAAAGAGACGGTAAGAGCTCCCCAGCAGCAGCCTTGGGGGAGGGGAGCATAGTGAGGAAAGCCAGCCCAGGCTTGCCCCCATGTTTCCCTGCTGTTGATTGGAGGAGGGAGGTAAGGGCAGGGGGATCCATTTTCAGTACCTATCCATGGTAGATGTGAAGAGAACAGGTTAAAAAAAAATGGCTATGCAGGCTGAAAAGTTGTGGAAGAAGACAAAGGATGTAGAGTTGGGGACACACTGGCTTGGGGACAGTGGAGACCAGGGAGTTATTGGCTGACTGGATGGAAATAAAACTCCCCCCATGAGCACCCCAAACTGTGACTTGGCTCCTACAGGGTTGATGGGTGGATATCCAAACCATGATCATGAGTTCCTTAGAAATCAATGTACCAATTCCAGGTGCTACTTTATCCAGTAGAATGAAGACCACTTCCTTACCTGTTCACTACAATCAGTGTCCTCTTTTGCTTCCTTTTTTCATGTTCATGTGTGTATGCTCATGCATATACATGTGGAGGTCTGGGGTTGATGTCAGAGATCATCTTCGATTGCTCTTCCACCTCATTTCCTGAGGCAGGGCCTCTCAATCAAACCCAGAGCTTGCCAACATGGCTAGCCTCACTATCCAGCTCTCTCTGGAGATGCTGTCTCCACCTTCTGAGGCTGGGGACACTGTGCCCACCCCAGCATTCCACATGGATTTTGATCCTTTGGTCTTCACACTTGTAGGTGGCAAGATCATTTTACACTAAGTGATCTCGCCAGCCCATAACAACACTCTGGTCCAGAGAACAGACGACACAGAAGTGCTGGTTCTTTCTACCCTGCCTTGTACTACCCGACTTCTAACATCTATATTCCGTCTTGGCTTCTCAATCACCCAATAGCAACATGGATCCTAGAAGGTTTTTCCCCCCATGGGTTCTGTGCCTTCACTCATCTGTTGGAGGTGTTCTTTGTATTCTTGTCAATAGAGGAGAAAAGATGCAGAGAGCCCAGAGTCTCTGACAAGGCAATGGGCACATCTTTTCTTACACATGGGGTTCCTGTGGATTCTTTTTTTTTTTTTTTTTTTTTTGGGAGCTGAGGATCGAACCCAGGGCCTTGCACTTGCTAGGCAAGTGCTCTACCACTGAACTAAATCTCCAACCCCACATGGGGTTCCTATCTGCCCTCAGGACATGCTCACACAAGGCCTCAGTGGAGGAGGTGTGGGTGGGGATAGGAGTTCTAGCAGGTTCTGTCTGAACCACAGCTGGCTACTGGTCTCGAGTGTCACCCACAGCAAACATCCATAGGAATGCTTAACAGAGAGAGAAGGCGGGGAGATGGGAGAAAGGGGAGATGGGGGACAATGAGGATATGAACATTTCTCTTTGGGTCTTTTCCGATTTCAAGCCTGACATGCTCCCACACAGTCTCTTGGAACCTCCTGGTGCACAAGCTTGGGTACAAAGCCTTCACTCAGGTTTTGTCAGCTTTCTGTTCTCCTAGCTTCTGGGCTCTGATGGCTGAGGAGGTCCTTCCTCTAAGGGCATCGTGAAAAGACTATGCTGCTAGGGACCGAGGGCTGAAGCTGTGCCCATCCCCTGTAGGTGGCACCTAGCCAAGCCCTGCAAGCAGGTGTTGGGCTCAGATCCTAGGACATCAAACTTTCTTGGGAACGTAGTGTAAGGAACTCAGATTGTCCCCTCAGGAGCAAATGCTTCTGTTAGAGATTTGTTGATCTTGGCGAGCAGCTGAGGAGAGCCGGCTTGTTTTTAAAATCTGAGGATTTGGAATCCAAATTTCCTTCAGTGTAATTTTTACTCACACTGTTCCTAATAACACTTGACACAGTGCCATTTTAAATGTTTCAGGCCTTTGTCAGGCCTGGTGATGCTGGTATGGAATCCCAGCACTTACTTGGTGGATTGAAGCAACTTTGAAGCCAGCCTGGGCTACATAGAGAAACTGTCTCCAAAAACAAAAACAAAAACAAAAAATAAATAAATAAAGCAAGCAAAATGTACCATTTTCAAATTTCTAGTATATGGGTGGAATAACACTACTGTTTTCTCTTTGGTGATGAGATGGGATGTGGGGTTTCAGAGGATACTAGGACTGTGGTCCTTGAGTCCCACCTGAACAGAGAGAGAGGTCCAGCAGGGCAAGGCTCTTGGGGACTGTCACTACAGCAGCTGTTGGCATTGAGCATTTGTATGAGAACTCCTGCAACATTCCTCTGAAGACAGAACTTTCCATTTTCATTTTATAATTGGAAAGAGTGAGGCTTGGAAAAGGTGCACAGCCATACACGGTGATGTGCCAGGAGATGCCCTAGGATGGGAGGTCAGGTTTGCCGGCCCCAGCTGCTCTTCTCCATCATATTCATGGAGGCCTTGGGGGATCTTCCCGCTGGTCCACAAGGATGAAGACATGAGCAGGGAGAAAGAGAGTGACCTAAATGGTCTCTCTAGAGCTTAATAAAGAAAGGGGAAAGAGAGCCTAGCTCACCCCAGAATCAATTTTTTTGTTTGTTTGTTTTGTTTTTTGAGACAGGATTTCTCTGTGTAGCTTTGTGCCTTTCCTGGATCTCAATCTGTAGACCAGGCTAGCCTCGAACTCACAAAGATCCGCCTGCCTCTGCCTCCCAAGTGCTGGGATTAAAGGCGTGCACCCACACACACACCCCCCCCCCCGCCCAGCTATTTATGTGATTTTTAAGGACTCTGGGTAGTGAAAAATAACAAATATTGAAAGCTATAAACTAGACGTAACAATTGGCAGGCAATAAGATACCCTTTTTTGAATTATTAATTGAATTTATTCACTTATTTTATATCCCAACTGCGGTTTCTCCTCCCTCTTCCCCAGTCCCCTCACCCACCAATCCACTCCTCCTGTTTCTATTCAGAAAGGGGCAGGGCTCCCATGGGTGTCAACAAAGCATGGCATATCAAGTCGAGGTAGGACTGAGCTCCTCCCCTTGTACTAAGGCTGGGCAAGCAACCCCATATGAGGAACAGGTTCCTGAAAGCCAGCCAAAGCGTTAGGGATAGGTTCTGTTCCCACTGCTAGGAGTTCCACAAGTAGATCAAGCTACACAACTGTTACACATATGTAGAGGGCCTAGGTCAGTTCCCCTTTTGTTCTGAGCCCCATGCCAATCTGCTTTTGGTTAGCAGTTTCATGTTAAGTCACTGTAAGTTTGAGCTCTCCCAAGTGAGCCGCTTCCTAAAACGGACACCTGATCAACAAAGAGATGCTTGATCAGCATCTATGTCAAAGTCATACCTGGAAGAGGAACTGCCCCACTGAGCTTGAAAAATGTCTGGAAGGCTCAAACCCCCCACCAGGGCTGGGCTCTGTATGGACCTGGTCATTCCAGGTACCAAATACAAAAGGGGATTTCAGGACGAAGAAGGGGAACATCTTGTAGGCTCACACAGAAATGAGACATCCTCAGTAGCCATGGTTTCTGACACTGCATCATCTGTCCCTTTTCCAGCTAGTTTTGACAACAAAATTTTAGTTTTGAAGCTTAGAAAATATAGAACATGTCAGGTATGGTGGCACATACCTGTAATTCCAGCCCTCAGGAAGTTGATGCTGCAGGATCATGAATTCTAGGTCAGCCTAAGCTGCATAATAAGATTTTTATCTCAAAAAAGCAAACAAAACAAAACAAAACAAAAAACCCAAAAACAAATTTATAGAAAGGACCATGATACACCACTCCATGCTGTCAATAATTTCCATGTTTGTCTTTAAACTGTTATTTCTTGGTGTGCATGCGTGCATGTGCATGTGCATGTGCATGTGCATGTGCATGTGCATGTGCATGTGGAGGTGAGAGAGCTATTTATAGGAGTTGGTTCTCTCCCTTCCTGTGGGTTTTAGGCATGGAACTCAGGTGTTAGGCTTAACAGCAAGTACTACCCTCAGACAAACCATCTCACTGGCCTTCATACATGAGTTTTTCAAGGTGTGGCTTGTCCCCATGTGGTCATTATGTTACTTGTTAGTTTGGTGTCTAGTCGTCTGTTTAAGTGACAGTAAGACTCTTTCCCTCATTGGTAGGTAGTAAAGGTAAGGCAGTTTGGGTGTCAACTGGCTACGACCTTTATCCTCTGGGCTGTGCACACATGCTCATTGGCCCCTTCCAGCTCTGATCCTGGGAGTCTCCTGGGCACACAGGAACACTTAGCTCAGTGTCCCGTCAGCACGTGCTGTGGGCTGATCAACAACTGCAGCTGGGTTGGGTGTCCTCTTGACTGCACAGTGACCTTTGTCCTTCCTCTTCAGAGCAGGAAGAGAGGACCAGGGAGGCAGTGGAGCAGTGGCGACAGTGGCATTATGACGGCCTGTACCCTCCCTACCTCTACAACCGCCATCCCATCTGACCTCCCATCTGACCTGGATCTGAAGCAACTGGGGAAAAAGGGCATGAGACACGCCCCTACCTCCCTGCCTGACCCACCTCCGGCCCACTGCCTCTCTCCTACAGACAGGCCCACAAGGTGACCCTGGAGGCTGCTCAGGCCAGCAGCTCCTGGGAACACACGCCCTTTATCCCGATGTCTTACAATGCCTGGCTTTTGCTTCTTTGTGGATTTTTTTTTTTTTTTTTTTTGAGGTGAGCAACCACCTGTTTTTTTCCCATGATCAAATCTACATGTTGTCCCCTTGCTTAGCCACTGGCAACACAATTAGAATGCCCATCTGATAGGACAGTTAAAGGGATTGCAGCAAAAAGCCTCTGTTGGCTTATGGCCTATTAATAAAAGTGCTGAAGCAACCTTGCGTATCACAGTCACAAAACTCCAAGGGAGCTGTGGGATTGCCATGCTAAGCACATGCTCTATCACTGAGCTACACCCCTCCCATCCCACCCTAACTTTGAGTGCAGAGACACTGTGGACAGGTAAAATGGAGGAACCACCCTCTTTTCCAGTACCTGGTGCTTTCCTTTCAAAACTAGGAGAATCCAGCTTGGAAGACACGTCCCTTCACAGCAAAAGCTAAAGACACACGTCCAGTTCACAGTGGCATGACACTCTTCTGTCATGCCACGGATACTTCATCTCTTTCCCCATTTCTCTTTCCTATGGGGTATTTGTGCGGGCCTCTTTCCTGGAAGTGTCAATACAGTGGTCATGGTGCAGGTGGGTCCAGTTTCCACATGAGGAAGTTTCTCTGTGGGCTAACAGGTACTTGGAGAACTTTCTGTGCTTTTAAGCTTTTCCTCCATAACTGTTTTATATTGAAACCAATGGTGTTCTTGGGGTGTGTGGCTAGCGTCCGTGTCCCTATTCCTTATTCAGTAAAGGGTTAAAATGTGGGCCTGGTGAAATCAGCAATTTGAAAACATTCACAGGTAAGTCTCAGGGAAAGGGCCCTTAAATATATGCTATTGCTAGTGCCCTCTCCCCTCACCCATCAGACCTCACCATGTTATCAGTGCACACCCACCTGATTTGCATCTTCCTACCCACAATGCTTCTGGGTGAGGCCCAGCCCCAACAGAAAAGGCTGTTCAGGAGCCTGTCTGCCATAGTTTGACTCTGGACTATCCACAAAAGCCTGGGGTTAAATGGTTGGCATTCCATTTTGTGCTACTGGAAGGTGGTGGAAACTTCTACAGGTGGCCCAGAAAGAGGTGTTCTGGGACAAACACCTTAAGGGGATTGCATATCTTGATGACTTTCCATTCTCTCTTGCTGCTGGCCATGAAATGAGTGCCATATGTTCCCACCATAATGACAGGCCTCATGCAAAGCTCCAGGGCCAGTCAACCATGGATTGAAGCTTCCCAACAAGAAGGAACCCAATTCCTTTCTCTTTATATACTGCGTGTCCCCAAGTATTTGTTATAGGGATGGAAAGCTAACAGCTTTTGCTCTACATTGTCCTCTGGACATGCCATGTAACTGGGGGAAACTGGTATAAACCAAAGGCTTGGCAGGTACCTCAATATTTGATAGCTATCTTTATTACTTATGACCTGAGGATGCTGAGGTTATGTGGGAGGAATGGGCATCTCAATGTTGAGATAAATCTCAACAGAAAGGATTTGGCTGGTTGCCTTCCCATCAGCTCAGTCTCATCCAAATTGGAGACTGCGCTCAGGTCTGAGCAGAGCAAAGTTCAGAGATGTTCCCGATTTACTAGGTAAGATACCCATAGATTCCACCTGCTTCCCTGTCCCATCCCAAAGGGACAGAATAAGAGCCCAAACCACTTTTATTTTTAATTCCTAAGTTTGTTCTCTTGGGGGTGGCTCCTTTACATCCCCAATCCACTTAGATTGATCCACGTCCATTCATACCTTCAGACCACCAACCACCACCAAGGGTGGTGAACCTTTCTAATGGGACTAACATGTGGGTAGTGGTGCAAGCTTAGCCCGGGTGAGTTCAGGTGGCTGGATTACATGTTGTTGGGCTACTGATCCAAGAGGGATTACTTTTGGTTGGCCAGGACCTAAATAACAACACAGGCCTTTAGAGCAGCACTTTTTTTCTTTTTTTTCCGTTTTTCAAGACGGGGTCTCTCCATGTAGTTTTGGTTCCTGTCCTGGATCTCACTCTGTAGATCAGGCTGGCCTCGAACTCACAGAGATCCACCTGGCTCTGCCTCCCGAGTGCTGGGATTAAAGAAATGTGTGTGCCACTGCCTCCTGCGGTGAGATCGTTACTCTTTGATGGGTAATTAGGAAGATAAGGCACTTTCCAAATTGATTGACAGTTGTCTCTTGGTGTCCGAGAGGACCAGGTCCCAGACTTACCAATATCTGAAGATGCTCATTTCTTACATAAACCACGTATGCAGTGGCATTTGCATATAAACCCCCCCCCCATCGTCTTGTATGTTCCAGTGGGTAATACAATGTAAATGATATTATTCTCAAACTATTATTTTGAGAACAAATGACAAAAACATCTGAAGTCAGTGCAGATGCAATCTTTTTAAATCTATGGTTGTTGAGCTGGTGAATGCAAACCCCACACATATCTGCATGTAACAGAAGAAAGGCAAAGTATGGCTTGCTCTACTTCCCAGGGAAACAAGGGTCCTAATCTGGTTGACCCTGTCCATTTGACCCACTTTCCTTCACACCTTCTGGTTGGCACCCCTTCCCACAGGCTAGTGGACAGGTTGGTAACAGCTGGCTGCATTCCTGTCCAGGGCCATACCACACAGCAGCCGTGTGTCCGAGAGAAGGAATACCGGCACCAATGGATGTCCAAAAATAAGATCTGGGAGAACAGCCAGTTAAAATAAAGTCAATAAAACAATCCCCCAAGAGTCTACCCTTGCCTCTTCAATGGCTGCACTCGGCATGCTGGCTCTAGATAAAGAATTCTGGCAGCATACAGGCTGGGGAGGAATTCGTTTACCTCATTCACCCTTGTCTCCAACAAGGGGTCCATTATACTTAGGTTTCCAAATTCAGCCTAGAGCTCCTCCACTAAAAGCCAAGCACTGTCATTCTTGGTGAGAACGACGCCAAAGGTAACAGGACCAGGAATCTGAGCGACCAGATTTCACAGGCGACTAGCAACAGAGCAATTTGGACTTTTCTGGCCTCGTCAAGTGTGGCTTTTGCTCTTTTCTGGCCTTGTCAAGTGTGGCTTTTGGGCCAGGCTTCTGCTCTTCTCTGAACTTTCATCACTATCCCTCATTCTGAAGAGGAGGTTGAGAACAAACGCGTCAAAAATGTCTTACTAATTTCTATTCATTAGTTGCACATTTTATTTACAAATACTGGGAGGTGGGGGCCCAACTGGGAAGTAGACTGGTAAAACACATGCTTACCACGTTCAAGGTCCTGGGCTCAATTCCCAGCACCACCCAAAACAAACTAAGACAGTGACCAAAGACACTGTGTGCTCCAGGGGTGATTTTATTTACTCAGACTTCCTGGGAAGAGGCTTGCAGTGATTTTCCAAAGCTCCACAATAAGTCTTGTATTTTCTGTATAGTAGTCATGTGCATCCCCATTTGGCTGTATTACTTGGTTTCTGATTAATTTTCAAACAGTGGTATTCTAATGCTTTGGTAAGAGCTTCAAAATTTGGGTTGGTGAGATGGCTCAGAGATGGGGGCAAGACTGATGATGTGTGAGTTTGATCCCCGAGACCCACATGGCAGAAAGAGAAACAACTTTTGCCAAGTTGTCCTCTGACCTCATGCACTTCAGCTATATCTATCACTTGCTATGTAATAGTCTTTAACTCTTTTTTTATATACTCAATGAATGCACACATTCAAAATAAAAATATGGCTAGTGCAGATCAGTCTCTAGACCAGAGGTTCTCAACCTGTGGGTTGTGACCCATCTGATAAACCTCTATCTTCAAAACTATTTACATTATGATTCACAACAGCAGTAAAATCACAGATACGAATTAGTAATGAAACAATTTTATAACTGGGGTCACCACAACATGAGAAACTGTATTAAAGGGTCACAGCATTAGGAAGGTTGAGAACCACTGATTTAGACCATGCACAACAATCTTCAGAGTCCTTCATGATTAAAGCAAACACTTGTATTCAGAACATAGAAAGGATTTTTCTAACTCAGCCCAATGATACACACAAATAGTTGACTGGTGAACAGCACAAGATGATGAACAATATTGGTGATAACAATTAAGACCGCAATGAAATGCTTCTACACAATGATCAGAATAGCTAAACTTCAAAAGACTGACAAGAGGCAGGGGAGATGGATCAACAGTTAAGAGCACTTGATGTTCTTCCAGGTGACTGACTTTGGTTGCCAGGACTCATACAGGGCAGCCACCACAGCCCTTAACTCCAGCGCCAGGGGATCTGATGCCCTCTTCTGGCCTCTATGGATACTTGCATATACACAGAACATGTATGTGTAAACACACACACACACACACACACACTAAAAGGCTGACAATCAGGTGTTGGTAAGGCTGTGGAGCAAATGGAAAATTGAATTCCCATACATTTACTAGATGTTGTGTATGAGGATACAACCGTTTCAGAGTAAGGCAGTGTCTTATGAAGCTACCACACGTATTTATGATACAACCTAGATAGTCCATTTCTAGATTTTATCTGAAAGACCCAAGATGTATACACAGAAATACTTCTGAGTGGAGATTTATAGCAGCTTTAGTCACAGTCCCAAAGTGGAAATGATCCAGCCAAAATGTCCAGCAACAGGTGACTAAAAAACACCAACGACAGACAGGCATACCCATACAGTGGGATACTCAGCAATAACTATAGACACATGCAGCAACATGGATGAATCTCACAACCACATGAAATAGGCCAGACGTTGCAGTGTGTTCTGTGTTATACTATTTATCGTAAACTCTAGGAAGACAGAAAAATGGGTTCTTTTCTACATTATTTCCTATGGGCAGGGTCTGGGTTAAAGTCTGACTTAAAAGTGGCTTAAGGACAACTTTCTAGTGATTGTACATTTTTTTGTTTGTTTTTTCAAGAAAAACATTTCTGTGTAGTTTTGGTGCCTGTCCTGGATCTAGCTCGGTAGACTAGGCTGGCCTTGAACTCACAAAGATCTGCCTGGCTCTGCCTCCTGAGTGTTGGGATTAAAGGCAGGTGCTTTTTAAAAGTTTTTCTACAAATTGCTTCCAATTTTAGCCAACTGACCTTTCATTTCTTTTCCAAACATTGGCAAATGTAGAATTTCACTTTTTGAACTCTCCACAGTTCTGGAGAGACTCAGCCTATCCAGACTCTACCACAGAGTAATGCAGGCTTCCGTGGCAGAGTAGAAGTTTTGATGGCTATCAGTGGCGAACTTAGCACATACAGACTTGTGTGCCTGCTTTAAAAAAAAAGATTTTATTTATTCTTATTTTACATGTAGGAGTGTTTTGCCTGCATGTAAGTGTACTTCAGAGGCCAGAAAGTGGGGTAAAGGGGAATTGGATTTCTTGGAACTGGATTACAGACAGTAGTTAGTTACCATGTGGGTACTGGATGTGAACCCAGCTCCTCTAGAAGAGCACTGACTGTTCTTAACTGCTGAGCCATGGATCCATCTCCTGTGCCTTTTAATAAATACCTCGAGACATTATTTAGGCAACTGCTGTTTTGCTAAACATCAGCCAGCTGAAGCATCTGGTGTTTCAGCTTCTCTTGGGAAACATTCAGTCATTCAGAAGGTCCCTATCTGCAATTCTGCAAGATTGTTATCTAAAAGACTTCAACTTTCCTTTCCTTGTTTGGAAACAGGATTTTGTTTTTCAAAAAGTTATTATTTTCTAAACAGAAACAAAGAAAAAACAAAAACAAAAAACAAACAACAACAAAAAATCATTGTGGTGGTGCACACCTTTAATCCCAGCACTTAGGAAGTAGAGGCAGGCAGATTGGATCTCTCTGAGTTCGAGGCCAGTCTGGCCTACAGAGTAAGTTCCAGGACAGCTACACAGAGAAACCTTGTCTCAAAAAACCAAAAACCAAACCAAAAGAAACCATCATGAAGATATATTCAGATCAGTCAGGTTTTCTATAAAGGATGTAACCAGTTTCTGCTAATTGCTAAGCATTTACCCTATTCTAACTACCTGATGATACAGTAAGGCACCGATAACATCAAGAAAAAAAGAGAAACACAAAGTGAGTTTGTATGGAAGTATTTAATAGTTGGTAAAAGCACTAAAAAACAGGATTAAAAGATTAATCCATTAATGAATATGTTCAAGGCT
This sequence comes from Onychomys torridus, assembly GCF_903995425.1. Lineage (NCBI taxonomy): Eukaryota > Metazoa > Chordata > Mammalia > Rodentia > Cricetidae > Onychomys > Onychomys torridus. The sequence continues at coordinate 70,072,070 of NC_050447.1, read as the reverse complement.
CATAAGTACTCCTCCTTACCCCTGAATATTCTGGGAAACAAACACATAATGCACACAAATTAAAGCCTTTTAATATTCAGTATGAGTGGGAAGTGGTTCCACTGTGTTTCTAATTATTTAAAATTTAAACATTTCAAAACAAAGGTCCCCATGAAGCTTTGTAAACATAGAAACATTTTAAAGCAGCATGCAGGTGAAGACTCCAGTTATGCCGTTCAGATGAGCACACACGTCCCACATAGTAAAGGTGGCTCACAGAGTGATCCACTGTTCAAGTTCTAAGTAGCCATGCCTCCGACTTCAGATACATCTCTGTTCGAAATATCAGTTTTAAGTACCTTTTGGTTTAACAAATAAACACTTTGTTAAATTAGAAACCAAAGTCCAAACCCTCCTGTAAGCACAGCACTTCTAAGGGGATGGTGGTCAGATCTCAAGGGAAACTCCACGGTAGCACCCTCTGCCCAGACAGAGCAGGAACACTACGGTATAGAATCCGGAATATGCGACTGTATCTTTGGCTCTTGAAAGCCTCAACCATCTGTCTTCATACCTACTTTCCATAGGATTATACTCTTGACATGATGCTGTCAGACTCCAGGGTAACGATCTCCCGGCTTATTCTACTGTTAGACAGCACCAGCATTCACCAGGTCGAATACTAAAATGGCTGTCCAGCCAGCCTGATCTCAAGAACTATGTTTCCTGGGGTAAACTACAGGCTTTGACCTCTAAGGTTCCTGACATACAGAGTAAAGTAACTTACAACCCCCAAAGCCCATGGGATCTGTCTGAACAGTTAGTTTTCGAGTCATGCTTTACAGCTTCTCAGTTGTATGTCTGCTTTAATTTAAATCAACCCACCATGAGGAATTTCTATCTGAGTCCCACAGCACTGTCAGCAGAGCACTTCCCTCTCTGTATCAACACACTGACTTGATGTCCATGACAAGGCTGGAACTCAAGGAAAGAGTGGGGCTCCGATGTCAGCACATCCAGACTCAGCAAGGAAAGTCATCACCCAGAACCTGAGTGTTGGGGCATTACACGGACGTGCAGCCCAGGCTTCATTTTACAGGCAAGGAAACCAAGCCTAGTAGTTGGGAGACAGCCATCCTAAATTCGTTCTTCTGTCTTTCGGTATCCATATTAACAGGTGAACTTGACTGTGATTTAAGAAAAAAAATGCATTCTCGGCCTCCAACAAGGAGACCCAGAAGCACAGCTCTCTGGTCGCCTTCCAGTTTCGGGGCAAAAATCTGTGTGGCGGTTACAAGGAGAAACCCTGCCTCAGAAAAATCTGTGTGGCTTGCTGTAAGGAAGGCACTGAAGTGTGAACAGGAAAGACCACGGTATCCTGATTTCCCATGTGCATGGTGATGTCAACTCTGGTGTTGTCAACTATGTGTCAAACCAGCACACAGGTGTGCTTAGCAAGCACTTCTTTCTCATGGTGTCAACCAGGAAGAACAGCCACACAGAGCCAAGCTACTGCTTTTTCAGAGCCACAAGGAGTAAGGCCAGGTGTGAGAGACCATCTGCAGAGGGTTATTTAAGGCTGTTCAGAAACTTGGCATGCTCTTCGCCTCTTGGCAACAGGGTTTCTCCCCCTATCTTCGGACCAGTCTTCTCCTGGAAAACAGAGAGTGCATGCGTAAGAAATGGCTTACCTTTACTTTCCTGGGTCACTAACTGAACTATGGATTACAATGCAAGTGCACAGCTACAGATTTATAATGTCCCCAAGGCCATGTGTTATAGCTCTGGCACCAGCGTGGTGCTCCTCAGAGGTAGTGGAACCTAGTGAGATTCTTAGATCATTGGGGATGAGACCCTGAAGGAACAGGACAAAGGGTTCTTTGTAGTTCTGAACTATGAGGTAAAGAAGCCTCCTTTGACATCTTCTCCCACCATGATTTGCTGCCTCACCACAGGTCCAAAAACAAGGCCGTAGACTAACCAGGCAGAAACTGAAGAACTGTGAACCAGACAGAGTAAAGCCTCTCTCTTTTAAAGTTGATATCCGGGTCATTTTGTTTCAGCAATGAAAACACATTACCATACATACCTTTAGCATCCCGTCCCGCTCCCACTTGTAAAGGCCACAATTACTGAAACAGAAGAAAAAGGCTTTACTCAGTAGTAAGGGATTAGGGACTCCCAACCCTATACACATAAAGACAATGGGGTGGGGGTGTCACTTTGGGGAAAAGCTGGCCTTTCGTTCACGGGAGCTGGTCAAGGAGGTACCCATGTTCTTTACCTCATCTACGGGTTATGCTCTGCAGCTACAAAGAATAAGCCTTCCACGACCTGAGAACTCCTCTATAATCTGGAGACTTCAGAGAAGAAATTCCAGATGCCAGAACAGGGCAATACACAGCCCAGTGAGGAACACAATCTAGGCACTAATTTACGTTTACTGGAGAAGAATGTTCTAGGTCAAGAGCTGACAACAGAGAAGCGGGGGTGGGTGGATGTGGGCACCATTCTTAGGAGTGCTGTCTGCTGACTGAAAAGGTCCTGTTCTTCCATCCTCGGGCTGTACACACTGCTCACCCTAATGAACATCCATCAGCCGCCACCATACACACCCTTCACCTGGGGGAGGCCCTAGCTCTCAGGGGTCCCAGGTAACAATCTTAAGGGTTAACAGGAGCCATAGGAAGGCATGTTGTGACCGAACTCATGTTTCAGGGACCATAAAGGAAGTACCACAGAGACAGAGAACCCCATGCAATTAGTTCTATACCTGCAGTGCTTATTTGGGAGCCTGTCAAGGGAGATGGCCCTGTTTCCACAAGGACATTTGAAAAACCTCTTCACGCCATCGTGCCAATGGAGGTCATGCTGTTCGCTGATGCAGGTCTCCAGAGGCTTGAAGTGGGTGTAGGTGCACTGCACAGACCAACACAAAGCACATGTCCATTGAGGGCTTTGAAGGAGGGACCAGCCACCGCTATCAGGGCCTCCACACTCTGTCACTGCAGGGACTTGACCAAATCTTCAATGATGGTTTTTTTTTTTTTTTTTTGAGACAGGGTTCTGTAGCCCCCACTGGTCTTAAACTCACGCTCATGTAGAGCCTGTTTCCACCACCTCCCAAATGCTGGGACTGGAGGCACAGAGTCACCACACCAGGCTCAAGTGGGTTTCTTGACCCTCTCTCATACCGCTTTTCCTGATGTCTGCCCCACTCCCAGTGAAGCAGAAGCCTGGACTAGCACTCACTGACACTCAGACGGTAGGAAGGCTGAGCTGTGCATGTCTCTGTCGCCAGATTTGGGAGGCTGAGGCGGAAGGGCTACAAGCTCAAGGACAGCCGGGACACAGTCAGTTCCAGGACAGCAATCTTTGACCATCAATACATCAATACCCGACAAACAGCAACAGGAACAACTTGGTCCTGGTGGCCACAAAGCAGGATCTCCCTGCAAATGCTCCACTGCACAGCTCTGCACAGCTCCCAGTCAGGTGGGGAGCCAAACCTTGTCTATCTTGTGCTGTTTACTTCCCCTGCCTAAGTAAACGGCATTACAAGACATGGCCCCACCCCCAAATTCCCGACATCCTGCTGTCCCCCGTCATGAAAAGGGGCCCACAGTCCGAGCCCCGCCTTGCACGCACCGTCTTGCACGTCACCACTCGGCATTTCACTTCTCTGATGCTCCTCATCTTTTCTTCCATTTGCTCTTTCTTCACCAGTGGCTCAAAATAGGAGTTCTGTGCCTCAGCCTCGGCCTGAGGAGAAAACCCACAGGAGTAACTGTGCCAAGTCCAATCAGCTCCGAAGAGTCCAACAATGGTTCCAGTGATTTCGTTCAATAAGCATCAAAACAGAACAGGGGACAGACAAAGTGTCAGAACCCTCCCCAGAGTAAACCAACTGCAAGCCTAAGATCATAATACGCAGAAGAGAGTCCTTCAAGTAGGGAACGAAAGGATAAAGAGATCTAAAGGCACTTGGTTTTAAGACGAGCACTGTCAGTACGCAGACTGCTCCAACAGACCCCACCCAGGAAGGTGCACACGGCCCGGGAAGGACCGCTCCACCTGCTAGGTACCAGTCTCTCCAAGTGCTCAGGCACAAGAACAGCCCAAGCAATTAGAACAGGAGGGATGAGGGCAGGGAGGTGTTTCTGAAGGGTGATGACACAGCTGTGGGGTTGGGGCACAGCACAGCACCTTGGGGAACACACAGGGAGTTCAGCTGGAGTCTTTGGGGTTGGCTTTGCCACCTTTTCTGAGTTCTAGTCCAGTGGAAAGACTTTTACAACTTTGTTGTTAGGTATTAATCGATTAGAAGAACAGATAATTAGGAATAGTGGCGCTCCCAGGGGACATTCTGAGAATCTGCTCTCTGAATGACCGCTATCTTGACTTTAGCAGGATCAGGGTGCTACTTTTTCTGCACTCCCCGTATGACACAGGAACATTCCTTGTCTTACACAGATACGGTGTGCTCTAGGGGACGTGTATAGGAACCTGACTATAACATAGAGAACAGACTGATTGCTACACAACTTGACATACTTGTGCATGGTTGATATACACTGGACTATTCCAAGAACATGACTAGGCAGCTCCTGTGTGGAGTGAAAGAGGACTGTACTTTAGTTCTCAGGATAACTCACACTTGTTCTGCTGAGGCCTTATTTCCAGACTGTTTCATATACACTTACAGATTCAAGCCTCCGACTACTACGTTATTTTTCTTAGGGTAAGCTATAGCCAAGCATTTAAAGGATGAAATATGTATTGTCAGAAATACTTTCCTATATTCTTCCTAATACTAGTTCATATACTATAATGATATCTCTGAAACTGTAAGTATAGGCAATTTATATTATTCATGAATTTTTTTTTCTTTCTGTTTTTTTCGAGACAGGGTTTCTCTGTGTAGTTTTGCGCCTTTCCTGGGACTCACTTGGTAGCCCAGGCTGGCCTCGAACTCACAGAGATCCACCTGGCTCTGCCTCCCGAGTGCTGGGATTAAAGGCGTGCGCCACCACTGCCCGGCTATTCATTAATTTTAATAAGGATGCTTGTTATTACAATACTTGTTATTAAAGGGGATTGGAAGTGATGGGGTTAACTGTTGGCTGGATGCACCTGTGATGTCAATATAAAAATGTCTGAATGGAAAAAAATTCCTCTCACACTGCAGAGAAGAAATTAGCAAGTAGTAAACAACATTATTTCAATATAACATAGTCACACTACATGTAAACATTTTTATGATGTGGCAGTCTACTTAATAATACAACAGTTGTTATTCTTCATGGCAAGGATAAATGCAGAGTTAAAATGTTACTTGAGGGTGCCAAGCAGATGGCTTAGTGGGTAAGAACACCCACTTTGAAAGCCTGACCAGCTGAGTTGGATCCTTGGAACTCACATGAAAAGCTGACTGCAGGAGCATGCATCTATAACCTTAGTACTACTAAGGCAGAGATGAGAGATGCCCAGAAGTGCGCACAGACACACACACACACACACACACACACACACACACACACACACACACCCCATCTGAAATATTCCTGCTTCTCAAAGCAAACCATACAGCCATATAGGTACTTCTTCACCTGAGTAGAGAAGCAGACAGTCTGACCAGCACCTTGTTTTGAAGGACACTGATCTGATCCCTTAGGCGCTTACCTCTTTCAGGATGTCTGTGTGCTTGGACTTTGCTTTTAGAATTCTCTGGAATTCCTCTGATTCTAAGTAGGCAAGTTGCTCTCTCCTTTTTTTCCTGGCAGGCTCTAACTCATCTGCAGAAGAACAGCATTGGCTATTGCTGAGAAAGAAGACTGAGGGCACCAGTGTGCTTCACCCCCAGCTCCCTTCTCCTCTTCCTATGCCTTCCAGGCTCCTCAACCCTGACATCAGGACCCCACCTGTAACCGGCAGGGGTGACTTCAAGAGTGAACAGAACGCTGGGCATGAGGGCCTGTGATCCCATTATTGGCGAAGGTATGGCAGGAGGATTGCCAAGTCTGAAGACAACCTGGGCTACATAATGAGACTTTGTTGAAAAAACAGAAACAAACTAACGACAACAACAAAAACAAGTAACAAAAACTTAAGCGGAGAGGTAGAGCCTGCAGCATGAGGGGGAGCACACTTGAGAGGAACAGACTGTCCTCACTGCTGATTATGATGACAGAAAAGAACAAAATCTGAATTAGAAGTCAATTTTCAACAACATTTAGCAGCTCCTATGCTTTTAACAATAGAAACAGAAAATTAGAACAAAGGAATTCCATTCCTTTCAAAAATCTTTATGCTAATATAAAATACACAAAGACTCAGTGAACAATCCTTTCCCCATGTGCTCAAACTGTCCATAATTCCATTCCAAGCTGATGCGATTATACAAGAATGACCAGCTGAGCCAGGCAGGTAATCTGTGACTGTAAACCCAGGCCTCAGGACACTGGAGCAAGAAGATAGAGTTGGAGGGAGCGCACCTCGGATTATTTAGAGACCAACTCAAAACCCACAGTGTCAGGACACTAGCAATGCTTAGAACCCTTCCTTTACCAACCCGGAGTCTCTCCCACTACTGACTGTGAGCTGCAATACCTTCAGGAGAATCCATGTTGCTCTTCTCTGCTCGCTCCTTCACTTCCAGCACATCTTGGGGGTCCATTTGCTTCCTTACAATACTGTTTGGATCCGCTTTTGCAAGAATCTGGCCTTTTGCCCTTAATTTGGCAATAGCAGCTAACTAGAAAGAAAAAAAGGGTTGAGATGAGACAGGCACCTGTAGCCCCATTCCCCTTTGTCTTCTAGCAGAAATTTGGCTGGTGAGATGGCCCTATGGGAAAAGCTTGATGATCTATCTGGGTGGCATCCTGGGAACCCACATGGTGGGCAGAGAGAGCCTCTTCCCAAGTTGTCCTCTGACCACTAACCACATGATGGTGTGGCCACACACACACATCAAAAAGACTACGCACAATTGCTCAAATTTGACAAGTTGTCCTCTGATCACATGCATGGCATGGCACATACACACACATACATTAAAAAGGCTACACACAATTAACTACTCAAATTTGACAGAACAGAAATAGGTCTATAAATAGCTAGCAAAGAACTAGGTCTATAAATCATGTTTCACAGAAATAAGCACTATGAAATAGCAGAAGTATGTTCAGGGCCCTTTTGGATATTGTTGGAAAGTCTGTCCTAATCTCAAGCCAAAAAATTCATTTAGCAACTTTTAAAATTAAATGTTCTAACATAATACATTTTAGAGATATACTAATTTGATACTTATATGCTGAAGAATGATAGGAGGAAATATTAAATGTCTTTGTTTGCTATAATTAAACCACTATGTTTAATTTCTGTAACTAAACCTGTTTCTGTAGGAGTGGAAAATTGTGCATACAGCAAAACCACTGCACATTATACTGTAAAACAGTATGGAACCTAAGCCAAGGTGTTTCGGACAGTGTTCATTGGTGCTGTGTGCTGTGACGTCATGTAGGATAGACAAAGTGTGCATGTGGTGGGTTCAGAAGCAAGCCTGTAGAAGTGTATTCATCAACATGGGCAAGGATTACCAGCAGCAGCCTGGATTCATTACATGTTGGACTCTGAACTAATTTTCTGACATTGTGTGCTCATAACCTTTTATCAGTAACAGTATCTTCCCGAAGGCTGCTTCCTCTAGACTGACAAGAAATTGCATTGAGATAATGGCTCTCACTTTCTTGGATTAGATTAATGGCATTATGTTGACATCATTATCATTGCAATGAAACTATTTAGGATTGAAACTATTAGGATTATATTGGTAAATGGCTGCTAGGGACCATCTTTCCTGGACATTAGCATGGGGTCTGTCACAGAATGCAAAGCCAAGCCATGAAAACAGAAACCAGGAAAACCTAACAAACAACACAACAGAACAAACCAACCCTTGGGTGTTTACAGCGTATGTGAGTGCTTGTGTGCACGTACACGAGCTGCCAGACACCGACACCAGTGTTCTTCTCCCTTGACTACTCTCACCTTATTTATTTAGAGTTTAGGGATTTGTAGGTCTGAGTACCTGCTTGTCTGTATGTGCACCATGTGTACAGGTGCCCTGGAGGATATACCTGTGTAGAGATCCCCTGGAACTGCAGTTATAGCTGTGTGAGCTGTCTGATGTAAGTGCTAGGAACCCACCGTGGGTCCTCCACAAGAGCGTCCAAGTGCTGTGACCAATGACCCACCCCCAGGCTCACCCTCCTTATCATTTGAGACAAGGTCTTTCCCTGGGCCCAGAACCCACCGGAATGGCTGGCTAGCACGGATCCATCTGTGTGCACTTCTCTCCTGCCCAGGTTACATGCAGCCCCCAGGCCTAGCTTTTTACACGAGTGCTGGGGATACAAACTCAGGTCCTCAGGCACAGCGAGCACTTCACTGGGCTGCCTCCCAGCACCCCACTTACCTTTTTAGCTTCTGCTGCTGCACTCAGTTTTGGTTTTGGTGGCGGAGATTCATCAAAAAAGAGGACATCATCCCCTTCTGAGATGCCTCTACCAAGCTTGGGCATCTGGGGGGCTGTGGTTCTTTCCAACCTGGGGAACTCAGCCCCAATCCGAGGAGACTGGGCAGCAGACTGTGGAGACGAACATGGCACTGCTGGGCTCTGGACTTCACTTGAGCTTTGAAGGAATCTTAAAAGGAACATGAAGTAACTAAATATGGGGCTGGGCATGTGGCTAGACAAATGATGCTCCAGGCCCTGGGCTCCGTCCCACAACCCAAACCCTAAGTAAATAAATGTAAGTAAATATCCACCCAGGGCTCAAAAAACTTGAAGTCTAGAACTCTATCTTATCTGGGTCTGGGAGACCCTTGATAAGCAAGTGAGGACAACTAGCTGTTGGTAAACAATTTCCTTTCTTTGGTTAATAATTCAAATTAGCAATTAAGAGCAACAGCAGCTTCGCTCACTCTTGACTAACTGAATACGCTGTAGGTGTTCTATCACTAACTAACTGATGACTATTTTACCAATGGCTTTGCAGGAGATGCTGTCTACAGCACACACCTTCAACTGCGATGTGGAGGTATCTCTGTGTGTGGTTAGCTCTAAGACCCCCCAGGACCTCACTGAATCTCCCTGCTTTTCAGTTTATCCTACAGGAAGAGAGTATCCTTCACAAGGGAGGAGGGATGAGATGGTGTAATGGCACAGACATGAAATGACTAAAATTCCTAATAGACATGTATGAAGCTTACAAAGAATTAAACAAGCAAACAAGCAAACAAACAAACAACCTTAGCAAAAATAGCACTGCAATCTACACAGTGATTCTTTTTTTTGAGACAGGGTTTCTCTGTGTAGCTTTGGAGCCTTTCCTGGAACTCACTCTGTAGACCAGGCCTGCCTCTGCCTCCTGAGTGCTAGGATTAAAAGGCATGTGCCACCACCGCCCGGCTACCGTGATTCTTTTATATCTCAAGAAGGATGTCTGACTTCCTACAGGGTCACCCTGTTGCTTGAACGTGTAGCCCCCCTGCCTCTACCTTCAAGGGCTGGGACTATAGACATGTGCTACCATGCCGACACTTTCCAAAAATTGCTTTTACTTATTTATGTATGTATGTGTGCATGCATGCCTGCCCACCACAGTGTACACACAGGAGGTCAGAGGATAACCTGTGGGAATTGGGTCTGTACTTTTACTGTGCTGGCCTGGGGATGGAATGCAGTTTGTATGGCTTGGTGGCAATCATGCTTTCCTGTTGAACCACCTTGCCAGCCCCACGCCTGACACCATATTAAAAAAAAAAAAAAAAAAAAAAAGGGTTGGGGATTTAGCTCAGTGGTAGAGTGCTTGCCTAGCAAGGCCCTGGGTTCGATCCTCAGCTCAAAAAAAAAGTCTGGAGCTTTAGCTTGAGAACCACCACACCCAAACTTCATTTTGTAGATAAAATACTGAGGTCAAGGTCAGTGCTCAGAAAGCCTCTTCACACCTTCCTTCTTCCTCCTTCCCAGGGTCGTACTAACGGTTCTCCTCAGGACCAGCAGGCTCTGGGAGCACTAGCCTAAGTTAGAGGCAGACAACTGACTGTCATTTCAGTTATAATGTAGCCAACCCAAATCGGCAGTCACATTAAAAAAACAACACTAGAATGTTCTGAGGATTCCTGGGACGAGCTATCCAAGCAGGGAGTGGCATCTACTCCTCTTACCGTTTCTGTATTTCTTCTGACTTCCTCTTCCGCATTTCTAGCATCTGTTGCTTCTGCTGCTTCAAGAGGGCTGATGCGGAGATAGACTGGAAGGCAGGTTTTGGGCTCCCCATTATGTCTTAAACACAAACCATATACTGGGGGTTATTGGAGAGGTTTGGGGAACATGGGCACACACATCATAATCACATACGCTGACTGTACCTGAAGTCTTGGTTTTGGCTAAATGCTTTAAGTTTCTGGCTCCAAATGTGGGCAGGGACATCAATTCTCTGAACTCCTCGGAGCAAGACAAGCTCTTCTGGGGAATTCCTGAAACATGCAAACATTTATTCTAGAGGATTCAAAATTTAAATGGTTTGATATCATGTGACATCATTTATTAAACTCTATAGTCATAACTTAGGAACTGGTTAGTGAAGAAGATGGACTACTAAAAGAAAATGCAGAACTTTTAACTTAAAAGTCAGACTAGCAGGATAGCAAGGGGATCATGAATATCAAATGCTAAGTCCCCAAGGTCAGCGGGGCCCACAGATATGCCGTTTCTGGAATATGCATGATAAGAGGCCATGCAGGCTACTGGTCACTTTTAGGACCATACAGGTGAATTGGTGCTGTTGGACCTAGGTCTATTTTTAAGGGTAACTGATAAGATCAACCTGGCATTAATGCTGGATACTGAGAGCCTGACCAGCTAGATTTCACTAAGTACACGAAGCCAACACAAGGCTAAGATTAGCTGCAGATTTTCCTTACCATTCGTCACCAAGCTTCTTCCTTTAGCCTATGTCATACTGTCCACTAACCAGGTGATGAGTGGCCATTCATCACTGGAGAGTATAAGTAAGCCATAACCATTCTCAATCCCAAATATTGCATCCACTGGAGGCAGAGGAAGGGTGCAGAAAAAATTACCGAGTTTTTGTTTTGTTTCCTGGATGATGGAGTTTGTGCCCTTCACAACCAGATTAGTCAAAGTGGTTTGAACCTTCTTCTTAGGGGCCATAGCTGCTGCCCTGCAAAGACAAGAGCCACCACAGCAGAAAGAGAGTTACTGAACTGCAATGCCTTCAGAACTCAGTAGCCCAGTAGTTCTGGTTTGTACACCAAAACACAAATGGAGAACAGGTAACCTACAGATTCGCATGAGGCCTTGCCAAAGGGCCAGAAACTTCAAAAAATGTCAGTACTGTGATATAGAAGACTAAGAATTTGTTTTAAAATAATTAAAGGTGGCACATCCCTTTAATCCCAGCACTCAGGAGGCAGACAAAGGCAGATCTCTGTGAGTTTGAGGCCAGCCTGGTCTACAGAGCAAGTTCCAGGATAGTCAAGGCTACACTGAGAAACCCTGTCTTGAGAAACAAAACAAACAAACAAACAAAAAATTAATGACTGCAAAATTTTAGCATTTTATAATTATAGGTCAGTTTAAAAGTTATTAGAAGCTAGGCAGGGTGGCATATACATATTCCAGCACTAGGGAGATGGAGGCAGGAGGATCAGGAATTCAAGGCCAGCTTTGACTGTATATTGAGTTTAAGCCAGCCTGTTCTACATGAAATCCTGTCCTGAAAAACAAAAAACTACAATGTTGTAGAAATACCATTAGCACTCACCCACAGGGAATACTTAAAATTACCATATAAAGATACTATATAGCTACTAAAAATAATGAGGCCTAATTCTGTAAGATCAGAAATAAAATCTTCTTCTGTTTTTAGATCAACCACAGTTCCTTTGTACATGCTCTCACCTGTCCCATGCTCAGATGCTATCCTTATGGTAAGATGACAAGGCCACACACCATCCACCTGCTTTGGGGTTCCTTTGACAGTCTAGGATCCCAGTAGAGGGCCATGGACACCTGTCCTACCTCACCATGCCTGTGTTCATCACACATGTGTTCATGAAGTTAAAGTGGTTTCTAAGGTCTACAACACCACTATATAACAACAACAACAACAAACAGTAATAATAAAGGGAATGACTCAAGAGGTCTGCACTTCTTTGTTTTGACACAGTAGTTCATATAGCCTAAGCTGGCCTGAAATTTTGCCACAGCTGGACACGGAGTCCTGATCCTATTCCCTCCACCTCTTGATTGTTTTCCTCCTCCTCCTCCTTCTTCCTTTTTTTTTTTTTTAGACAGGGTTCCTTTGTGTAGCCCTGGCTGTCCTTGAACTGAGATCTGCCTGGCTCTGCCTCCCAAGTGCTGGGATTAAAAGCATGCACCACCACTGCCTGGCGATTGTTTTTTCACTTTTAAAAAAAAGTTTTTTTTAAATTTTTTTATGTGTATATGCATGTGTCTGAGTGTAGGCTTGTGCACAGTGAATGCAGCGCCCAGAGAGGTCAAAAAGGAGCATGAGATCTCCTGCAGCTGGATTACAGCGGCTGTAAGTCACCTGACCTGAAGACTGGGAAGCAAGCTGAGCTCCTTGGCCAATCAGTGTGCACTGAGCCATCTCTCCAGACCATTTTCTCCATTTGCAGCAGGGTCTCCCTCTATAGCTTAGGCTGGCCATGGTGGACTCATGTTCTTTTTGCCTCCGTCTCCCAAAAGCTGGACCACCACAACTGGCTAAACCTCAAGCCTGGGCTCCATCCCAATCACATGACTCACTTTCCCTCCATTCTGAGGGATGTACTCCTCTCTCCCCAGGATTGAAAGATGTCCTTAACCACTCTGGCTTCAGCTGTGAGAAATGAAGCTCATGCAAGCCCCTAGGACAGTTACAGGACAGTCCAGCCACCAGCTCTGTCGAGAGACAAGCAAAATCCTTCCCCAAAGCAGCCCAAGAAACGTCTTACATGGACGCTGCGAAGGACTCAGAAGAAACCCCACCGTAGTAGAAACCATCTTGGCACAGGCGCTCTTTGAGGCTGGTGCCTTTTCGGAATTTCTTGGGAATCCGTCCCCCAGAGAAGGTGGACTGCAGATCGGACCGCTTTGCACTAAGCTTCTTATACTGGGCCTGGATGTGGTACTGGCAGTATTCACAGTCATGCTGCAGGGAAAACACACAGGGAGGCCTGGATGAGCAGCTGGGAGCAGTGCAGACCCTCTCCCCCAGCCTCACAACACTATGTACAAGATGAGAACCTGTGACTTCTAGAGCTCCCATCCATTTGCTCGTCACCACCACAGCACCCAAAGTCTATCCCTCATGATTGACTCTTTTCATAGGCAAAAACCAGACCAACAGATTTGAGACCCACCAAATTAACAATCTGTGTACACGGCTCTCCATTCTTCTTCTTGGCTTTACAGGTTCCCAGGTCCATAGCTTCTCCCATAATTAAGACTTTTTGAGGATGGTCAATAGATAAGCACACCTGTAAGAGAGAGGTTACGCAAGTGCTGAAGGCCTTTATCATAAGAACGGGCGGGGGCTGTCTGCAGCTGGTTGGGAAGGCACTTTTGAAGCCAGAGCTCTATCAGCTGTAGACTGGGGAGTGCAGAAGACTCCCTCAGCTCCCTTCTCTCTAAGCGACTTTTCCTTCCTCTTGGCTGTGGGAATCCTGACTGTCCAGGCTGGCCAAGTGCTCAGCCTCAGACAACTCAGATGTAGCCCTGTTTTCCCAGCATTCCTTACAGTCAACAATGGTCATGTGACCAAGGCCTGGCAAATTAGACTGAAACAGGAATTCATAGGGAATCTTGATTTCCCACTAAAAAGTGAGAGGCTGGCTCACCCTCCTTTATCCTGCCGCCAATGGTGGTATGAGGCCAGAAGGACAGAATGAATGACCTTGGCTGACTCAGCTCTCCCATTCCCTGCTGCCAATTCTCAGGCAGACCTACCAAGAATATAGGCTGAGATAAGAAGGAATGTCCTCAACTGACTGGGCTCTGTCCTTGTTTCCAGAACGGGACATCTGTCACTTGAGATCAGAAGGCCCAGTGGTTACTAGGTGATAAATTCCAGATCAGAAAGCTTTCAAAACCCCCAGCTAGACATGGAGCAAACTTGGCCACAGGTAAGACTCCTACACTGGACAGTTCTCCTGAGCCTAGAGGAATGAGCCCCCAAGGAACACAGGCTTCTGTTGGTTCTTGCAGCCCGTCTGTAATGAAATTGCTTTGCCTAACAGGATTCACACTCTGGAAGCAGAGTCTGCACACAACTTACCACCAGACATAGGAGCTTTAGCAGAAAACACCAAGCTGTTCAGAGCACCCCAACCCAGGATCAGTAAACAGTGACTACTATTGCCCTCCCTGGGGGGTGGGGTGGGGTGGGGTGGTGGAGTGGGGAGTGGAGAGACACATAGCATTCTGCTTCTGCTTCAGAGATATTCAGTGTAAGGCAGAAACTCACTGTGTTAGAGTAAAAATTGCCCCACAGGTTCATACATTTGAATGTTAGGTCCTAAGTTGGTTGAACTGTATTGAGAAGGATTAGGAGGTGTGGCCTTGTTGAAGGAGGTATAGCACTGGGGGTGGGCTTTGAGGTCTCAATAACCCACACCAGGCCCAGTCTCTCTTTCTGCTTCCGATTTACAGGTCAGGATGCAAGCTCTTACTTAGCTACTGCTCCAGTGCCATGCCTGCCTGACTGCCTGCTGCCATGCTCCCCACCATGATGGTCATGGACTCACCCTCTGAAACTGTAAGCAAGGCACCCATTAAAGACTTCCTTTTATAAGTTGTCTCGGATATGGGATCTCTTCACAGTGATTAAAAAAAAATAAAATAAGATACTCATAGAGACATGACATTACTAAATTACCTATTTCTAGATTTTTGTTTGTTTGTTTGTTTGAGGGAGGAGAGGGGAGGGTCTTGCTGTGTACTGGAGGATGGCCCAAATTCACCACAGAGCCTAGATTGGACCAAAACAGTGACCTTCCTCTTACAATATTAGACTAGACTTACAAGGAAAATTGGGCTGGCAAGATGGTTCAGTGGGTAAAGGTGCTTGCTAAAAACTCTAATAACCTGAGTTCAGTGTTTGGCATCCACATGGTAGGAGGTGAGAACCAATTCTGCAAGCTGTCCTTTGATCTCCACATGTATGCTCGGACACCCATGCACCCCCTCCGGCCCACAATAAACAAATAAAGGTAGTAAAGTAAAAAATAAAATAAAGAAAAACAAGTTTGGGATAGTAATTTACACCTACATTCTTAGAACTTGGGAGGCAGAGACAAGAAACCTGCTGCTAGTTCAAGGCCAGCACAGGAGACAGAGAAACACACACATACAGACACACAAAGGGAAAAGAAAACCCATTGTCTGACTTTGTTGTTCTGTTTTTATGTGACTGGGTCTTAGACTAATGGCACTCCTCTGGCCTTGGCCTCTGGACTAATGAGATTAGAGGTGTGAACTATCATGCCCATCTAAATCCCACTGTTATTTAAAAGAAACTCCATTCGAGTTTATTGTTACACACAGCCAAATACACTCCCAACCAACAAATGAAGACTTCACCATTCTCTGCTGGAAATAAAGTCCTTGCTGGGTCAGAGTAGAAAAAAACTACCACCGCAGTTCACACTAGTTAGCAATTCACCAGGAAAGCAAAGGTAACCCAGAACTCTAATGACGATGGGGAAGATGAAGATCCTCTCTGATGACAAGCTACAGCTAGGACTGTAAAATGAATGAAGCAAATTCATTCAACCGCAACCCACCGATCTCCTGATGCAACCATGGGCATTTACGCAAGGAATTTAAGGACCCCAGAGTGGAGGAGTTCATGAGCTTGAGCCGGCGAGATGGCAGGTGACGGTGCTCACTGTGCAAGGCTGAAGCCCGGAGTTCAATCACCAGAACCCACACAAGGAGAAGAGAAGTGACTCCATAGTCATTCTTTCATCTCCACACGTGAGCCGTGTCACACGTGTGTGTCTTTTTTCTCTTTGGTAATAAATAAAATAGCAATAATAATGAGAGTTCAGCAACTCTGGGAACCGTGGCACTAATTCAAAGCAGTTTAGAGTAAGGAGATGCACAGAATATTGGTAGGCAATGAGCCAACAAATGGCGAACTGGAACGATGTGCACAGAATCAGGTAAAGCCCAGCGGTAGATCAGTACAGATGTTCTGATACACAAAGCTGAGATTCTTACCTCCTCGGAGCCCTCTTTGGGCTTCATGGGATTTGCATTGAGCAACCCGATGACAGTCCCTTGCTCTGTCTTCCAGAGATCTCTGTGGACTTCTCCAAACAAGAACAAGGACACACACCGTGTCAGGTCACGAAGATCGTTCAGTTTCCAGATGCTGAATGTTTTCCCCTGGAGTGAACAGCACTATTAATCATTTTTGAACCTTGGCTTACAGTGCCTCCATTTAGGGTTCAAGTGTTTTATTGTGGAAAAGTGTCTGAATATAATTCACCCTAACTGGCTGGGAAAGTGCCTTCAAACTCTAAGTTACTCTTTCTTTGGGCTTTAGTATTTATGACCTGCCTCATCTGACGAAAGAGAAGCAGGGCAGGGCACAAGCAAACTTAGGAGCGGGTCTCACTGTGCGATCTAAGCAGCAGGGAGGCTAGCCCTTCCACCCAGTGACCTGGTATGTGACAGTGTGCCACAGCTTCCCACGCCCACCCTAGCAAGACAAGCAGCAGCTATAGCTTGATCATTTCCAACCTGACCACAGGACCAGATACCAGTTATCACCAACTACGCTATTAACAGCTGAGTATACACCTCGCCGGCATAGGCTAAAGATCTCAACGCTGCTGGATTGTCATGGTACAACCACAGAGGATCTCTGGGATTTGAGGACTCAGCCTCTCTGATTACTTGGCCTTCTCCACAGGAGAGATCAGAGTGTCTCAGGGACCGACACAGGTGTCACTGCAAACCATGACAACTGGAATGCAGTGCGAATGTGTGGGTAATAAGAAGCAAACTGGCTCTAAGTCAAGAGTTCTTTGCTAACAGTGCCCTTGACACCAAGACTGACTAGCATTGACTAGAAGTTATTTGAAGAGAAGGACTGACAGGCACCAGATGAAGGCTGGGAGACCCCACTGTTAGCCTGGGCAGGCACAGCTAAGGCATCAGTAAAGCAGCTTACACTGTTAGCGCTCTGCGGAGTGACTTTCCTCAGTATAACCCCAAATGTCACCCAGTCCGTCTCTTCCAAGTTCTCAGTTGCCATCTTCTCCTTGACCTGAGACAGCCTGATCAGTTTCCGACCTGTCATTTTCCTGTTCATTTCTGTGGAGGACACTCGGGGTCGCCTGGGTCAAGAAGCCGGTAATTAATGTTATTATTCTGGTAAGAGGAACATCTGGGACTTTTGTATAATATGGATTTAGCATACATTTATTTTTATTTAGTTAGTTTTGGTTTCTTGGGACAAGATCTCAGAATGTAGCTCAGGCTGGCCTAGAACTCACGATCTTCCTGCCTCAACCTGGCTAAAGTTAAGTTTTTTTCTTTTTCTTAAAGTAGATTAAAATTTTTCAGAGTGAGGATTACTTTCTTTTCCCTGAACACAGATTTGTCTATAAAGTTTACTTTATAATCTTTTGTAATCACATTACAATTATAAGAAGGCACTGCTATTCTGGTTAAACTGTATCTTTTTTTGCTTTGAGACTGTGTTTCATTTTGTCACCAGGCTGGCTATGTAGTTATGCAGGCTAGCCTTAAACTCAATTCTCTTCCCTCAGCTTCCTGAGTGTGGGAATTAAAAGTATCACACCTGAATTGTATATATTTATATACTGAAAAAGTCTAGGATCCTAACACTGCACACAACAGTCTAAACTGCACCTATATAAAGATGGAAAGTTTTACAATAAAATCTTTATCACTGTTTGATTTGACAATTTCTGATTAAATATCTATTATTTGTCCATTCCCTTTTAATGGGTAAACATTCTTTTTTTGTTTTTGGAGACAGGGTCTCTTACATAACCTGGCTGCCAAGGAACTCAATATGTAGAACAGGCTTGCCTTGAACTCAGAGATACCCTTCTGCTGAGGATCCTCCTGCCTCCCACATGCTGAGATTAAAGGTACAAACCACCATTCTCCATTGTACAGGAAACTTCCTTAAACAGCTCACACCACACCACACTGCACTGATTAAAGACAGCACCACCCACTGAGCACCCACTGAGGGGCTAAGCTCCTCACTCAAGAGCTGCCCATGCTGTGGGTCCGCTGCTCGCACACTGCCTCTAGAGGACCCATCTTCTGACAGCACATAGAGCCATCTAGTGGGACAAGCAGAGGGACCCCAAGGGATGTTGTTACACAACTGACCTGAGTCGCAGGCCCGAGAAGGCTTCCACGGAGACCTGGGGCACCTGTGGGGGCCGTTCCTCAGAATTCCCAGGGGTTCCTGCGTTCTGCCTTCTAGTCACCCCTCTGGGTTTGTCTCCAGGAATAGTTTGTGGTGAGGGTGTACTTTTCACCCTTGAAGAGGAACTTTGGGGCTCCAGAAAATTGGAAATGACCTGCAGTGGTTGTGAGGGTGTACTTGTCCTTGAAGATGACTCTAGAAAATTAGCATAAGAAGTAAAAAGAGAATGACTGAGAAGCAGAAAACCTACATATGGAATTCTTTTTTGTAATCTACATATGGGATAACTTTTTGCTGCTGTTTTGAGAATGAGTCTCAATATGTAGCCCCAGCTGGTCTAGAATGGAGGCCAGAGCATACCAACGGGCCTTGGTAGCACAGTCCAATAGAACTTTGTGTGGGAATGGTTGGGTAGTTCTCAAATGCTTCAATTCCAGCTCCAAGGGATCCACCACCTTTGCAGGCATCTGCATGCACACAAGCTCATTCTCCCCACCCCCCACACCCCCACCCCAGTAGACAATGTATTTTCAACAAGGCTGAGCAGTGAGACCCAGTGAGACCTTGAGTATCATACCTGCAGGAGTCTTCGGCATCCTAGCCACCCGCTTGGCTCTGGGTAAGGCAGGGATATCAAGCTCTGCAGAAAAGCATGCTGATTCCTGAATTCTCCGAACTTTCTTCTCCTTAAGAGGGGGCCGAAGAGACCCACCTTCTTGATTGAAAATAAAAGGAATTAGGAATGTTAGTTTTGGCAAGAGCTGGATGGAAACAGTAATGCTACTGTTTCTTTGTAACAAACACGCATATTATTGCTAGAATTATGGTCACATTACCAGGTGGTCCATGCAAAAGGGGTGCACTTGGAGGCTGTTTAATCGATGCTGCTTTTAGCTGCTCCTGTAAGGATTTCATTTGCTCTTGCAGCTTCTTTAATTCATCTATGAAAGAAAAATACACTAAGGATCTGGGAGATAGAGTGCTGTACTTGACACCAACACTGGCATTATTTCTGGTGTCCCTCCCCAAACCTCGAGATTCACAATACAATCCTGTCTCAGTTAGGGTTTCTATTGCTGTGATCAAACACCATGACCAAAGAAACTTGGGGAGGAAAAGGTTTGTCTGGCTTACACTTCCACATCACAGTTCACCATCAAAGGAAGTCAGAACAGGGCAGAACTACAGGTGCTGATGCAGAGGCTGGGCTCTTCCCCATGTTCACTAACTAAGAAAATGCCTTATAGCCTGATCTTATGGAGGCATTTTTTCAAGTAATGGTCCCTCCTTTCAGATAATTCTGGCTTGTGTCAAGTTGACATAAAACTATCTAAGACAAGTGCCATACTTCAAACTCAAGAATAATTGTTATACTTCCAAGGGCTTCCGTAGGGAAACAAATGTTTTATCCCTAGTAATCAAGCCTGACACTTGGGCTAGCTATGAGCTTATCCTACAGCTGGGCATAGTGGTGCATGCCTGTAATTCCAAAACTCAGGAGCCTGAGGTGACAGCCAGGGTAAGAAAAACAAAACCCAAACCAAAAAAACCAAAGAGGGGCCAAGCAGTGGTGGTGCACGCCTTTAATCCCAGCACTCGGGAGGCAGAGGCAGGCGGATCTCTGTGAGTTCAAGGTCAGCCTGGTCTACAGAGCAAGATCCAGGACAGGCACCCAAGCTACACAGAGAAGCCCTGTCTTGGAAAAACAAAACAAAACAAAAAAACCAAAAGGGGAATTTGTATGGACACCTGTCACAGAAGTCCACCAATTTACTTCACAAATTGAAGTATCATAACTAACACAATAAATGCTGGGTTCAGAAGAAACAACAGCCAACTACTGACTCTTGTTCTAACTTCAAAATACAGGAACAGGTGGCAGGATTAAGAAAGGTGCCTGCCTCGAAGCGGCAGTTCAGAATGGTCTCAGGATGGTCTCTTGCTCAAACAAACTGTGGTAGCTTTGTAGCTCTGTCCCTGGCTACCACAAACACAAATCCTAAAGTAACATATTCTGTGCGAAGCATGAACAGGGTTAGAGCCATTTTTTGGAAGATCAGTTATACTGGCTGACAGGGATGTGAGGACCCTGGATGCTGGGAGGCTGACCTTCAATGCCTCACTCATCAACTCGCTCAAGCGTAGTCACGTGGGTGCACGCACACACAGGGCTTTGTATTGGTCTTCTTTGACTGCTCCCTGTTTTGAGGCAGGGTCCCTCACTGAACTCACAGATTCTGCTAGGTTGGCTTGACAATGCGCTCCAGGGTCACTCAGCTTTTAAGTGGGCGCTGTGGATGTGGACTCAGGTCCTCATGATGTGTTTAACTGACTGCAGTCATCTATCTAGCCTTTTGTTTATTTACTTTAAATAAAGCCATTGGCCACCACCACCCTTGCACCTGCAGTTACTGTAATAAAAACTGTCAAACTGGTGGTCATCTACTTTCTCATGAATAACTGGAGAAAGTAAGCAGTCAGGGTACCTTGCAACTCCTGATTGGTTTTTCCCTGGCTGGGAGTAGGGACCTTGTTTTCAACTTGCAGTGTAGGAAGTTCATCATCTGTTAAGTCCCCCACATCGCCAAAGAGAGTGGCCAAATTTTCCTCCTGGTTTCCTGTCTTCCCCTCTTCTCCATCATCAGCCTCCTCTGTGTAAGATTCACCATCACCATCAGCATCAAAAAGCTCATCAAATTCATCAGGTTCACCGTCTTGCAGAGACAAGGTGTTACTCTCTTCTGAACGACAAGGCAAGGCGGCCTCGTTCTCCTCCAGCAGAGACGTCAGGAGAGACAAGTCATCTTCCTCCACTAGAAGAAATGGGAAAAAGTAAGTCTAACCCAGGTGAGGCCTCAGTGACAAGCACACCTCAGTCAGCACTCACGCTGCAACAGACACTGCAGGGGACCAGCCCCCACCTTTTCCAGGGTTCCTACAACGAGGAGAGAGGAAGAAGGAACTTATAGATAGAACGACAGGCCTAGCCGACGAGAGGAAAGTCAGAAACAGGATAGCTTTGGGAGGACCTGGGTCAATACCCAACAGCCCAGAACTTTATTCAAAAGGGCTTTTATAACAATGCCAAGGGGTGAGGCAAAAGACCTCTCCCTTGCTAGATAAAGTACAGACCCTTCCCAACACCTGACACCCAGGCCCATGGTCCAATCATCCTCTTATGCAGCCCTGCTGGGTAAAGCAAGCTCAGCTCTCACCAGGAAACCTCTGTGGACCCCCACGAGAAACAAGCCTCCAGATCTGTCTCTCTGCTGGCTGTTCTGTTGGCCTTTTACTGACTTTCCTGCCCGAGTGCTTCTTAGAAGACACTGAGCTAAGGGAGAGCAAGGGAGCCAGGCACTGGGCTAGAACTTCTTAACAGCACTACTTGAATAAAGAGTCACCTTCCTGCAATACCAGCTTTCATGGATTCTGACCAATAAGGAATAACTGAAAAATACTTAAACATAGATGTTGATCAGACCTTACCCACTCTTTAATTGTTACCTTTTTTTTTTTGGTCCACCTGCTTCTGCCTCCCGAGTGCTTTATGCCACCACCACCCAACTAATTGTTACTTTTAAATGGGGAAAGATATATAGTCATCACCCAGAACTAGCTATCATTAACATTTTTGTCATATTTGCTTTTATTTGACCTTTATAAATAAGTAACACATTATTCCACACATTATTATTTATCATGCGAAAGATAAAGTTAACTCAAATTAGAACATAGTTCTTTTTTTTCCCCCTGTTTTTTGAAACAAGATCTAGCCCAGGATAGCTTCAATGTTTGGTTTTACTTTTCTTGAAGAGGACAAAGTGTAATAAACCTGAGTCAAAAAGAACTGCAGTTTCAGCCGGGCAGTGGTGGTGACAACCCTTAATCCCAGCACTTGGAGGCAAGGGCAGACAGATCTTGGAGTTGGAGGCCAGCCTGGTCTACAGTGAATACCAGGACTTCCAGGGCTGCACAGAGAAACCCTGTCTTGAAAAAGAAAAAAGAAAGAAAGAAATGCAAAAACAGAGAAGCAAACAAAGCCCAAGGAAACACCCCACAGTGTGTTCTATTTGTTCAGTTCCCATCGGAACCAGCACAGACATTCTGAGGTGAGCTTTGCTAAAGAAAGCAAGATTTCTTTACTGGGATTTATCTTTGCACAAATCCCCGAGAAACAAGCAAAATTAGAAAGAAAGGACTACAAGAATTAAAACTAGACTAAAACCATTTCAAAAGATTTTTCACATCCAGAGTAACCCCTGAAGTGAGACCGCCCAGCTCAACCCCTTGATCTGAGAATTTGATGTAACAAGTTACTAAGCACCCCTGCCTTCCCACTATTCTGTGGTAGAAGGAAGGACCAAATGGCAGTTCTCCATGAACCAAAGGGCAATCAATAAAATGGGAAGGCCTTACCATCCATGCTGTCAAGAGAATAGTGGAGATGAGCAAGTGTGAAGGTGGATCAGGTAGGTGGCCCAGGAGGTGAGTAGTGAAGAATCTTGGCTGTGTAAAAAGCAACATTAGAACGTCACCCTTGAGCCTTCTCATGATGCACACCCAACAAAACCCAAGTCCCAGACTCTGTGGACTCTAACCTTGGAATGCACCCAGCACCTGGCATTTCTCACCCCCTCTCCCATTATCAACAGCTTACTAGCATCCTCCTTGTACGTAAGCAGTACTCATCCACTTGGCTTCCAATTGTGGTTGCGGAGACTCAGCTAAAGTGCAGTGTAGGGTGTGAGATGATAAGACTACAGATTCAACTAAGTGTGAACAAAAACTGTTGAGGCTGGGATCAATTTTAGGGCTATTATTCCATTTTATTATTATAGCACATCTGAGGTCTACTTTATTGCAGCCCAGGGGGAGATTCCACAGTTCTTTCTGAGTTAGGATCTTAAGGCCACACTAGTTGGCAAAGCAGAGAGGACATGAACAATTAAGATAGGATAACACAGAAGCCGGGCGTGGTATCAAACACCTTCAATACTAGTACTGGGGAGGTGGGGGCAGGTTGTCAGAACACAGCCAAAAGAATGATGTTGAATGCTGGGCGGTGGTGGCACACACCTTTAATCCCAGCACTCAGGAGGCAGAAACAGGTGTAGTTCAAGGCCAGCCTGGGCTACAGAGTGAGTTCCAGGACAGGCTCCAAAAGAGTATGATGATGATGAATGGTGAGCACTGCTTCAGGGGAACCGTGAAAGAAGCTCCAGGAAAAAAGGCAGAGGCCCTTCCTTTTACCCAAGACATTTTGCTCCCTGGTTTGTCCGTGGAAGTGATTCTGTGCCTCCTGTGACAAACATTTGCATTCAATTTGTAAGGCATGGATTCTACAGATGTTGGTCATCGGAACGCAGCTACAGAACCCAATCTGGCCAGCGCACCCTGAATCTGGACACAGTCTGCTGCCCTGCTCTCATGTTTCTCCATGCCAGGTAACTGTGTTTAAGTTGGTCTGTTCTGAAAAAGTTCTGAGAATGGGCTAATACTTAGTCTGTATTTACTGGCGTTTATTTACACGTTTTTCTGAACTCAAACAACCTTCCTTGGATCATTTCTTTCTTTGTTCTATTCATGTCTAAAAGTACACTAAAAGTGAACTAAAACTGTCTGCAGCATTAGACTGTAATCCAGTCCATTCTTTAAGGTCCCCAAATCCCAGGTCTCCCAGACAGATCTGCATAGGTCAACAAAGGTCAAAAGCAGGTGGATCTCTGAGTTTGAGGCCAGCCTGGTCTACAAAGTGAGTTCCAGGACAGCCAGGGCTGTAGAGAAACCCTGTCCTGAAGAAAAACAGAACAGTGGACAACACTGCACAACTCTTCCCTGTGTTTTGAGACAAAACTCTATTTAGACTAGGTCAAACTTGAACACAGCTCAGGGTGGCCTCCAACTCATGAGACTGTTGTGACAATTAAAATGAAAAATCCCCCCCTCTTCCCCTCCCCACTTCCCCTCCCCACTTCCCCTCCCCACTTCCCCTTCCTGTGTGGGACTGAGCCCAGGGCCTTCACAGGCAGATGGTCTCCAACTGGCTTGCCCTTTCACTGTGTCAGGCCAGCTGGCCAGGACTTGCCAGATAGACCAGGCTGCTTTCTTTCATAGTCTGCCTCTGTGTCACCATCCCTGGCTACACTTCAGTGACACTTAGAACTGCATCCTATTACTCAGCTTACACCTGTGCTAGAATATGCACCTTCAGCAAGTCAAGTATTAATTATGGTACTTTCTCTTCACTCACTCAACAAACATTTGTAAGGACCCTATGAAGGGTCATCTACTGGGGTATTCCCAATTGTAAGCTTCTCGAGGGTTAGGAGCAAACGGTCTTGCTCATTTCTACCAGTCTCCTGCCCTGCTTCCCCAAATCTAACCAGGACACCCTTCTGGTCGTGATAACCAGGGCATCCTCAAAGTCCTATGTCTCTTACCGACAAAACCCTGCCTACATTTCCCACTTTTCTCCAATGTCACAGTGAAAACCCTAATTCAAGTCATTATTAATTTTAAGCCTGAACAACTGTATCACCTTCCTGCCCTGGTTTTTTCCTTCCCTACAATTGATTCCTCCTACCCCAGAGTTAATTCATTCGTTCTCTCTCTGAGACAGGGTCTCTGACTATGTAGCTCTGGCTACATAGTTCACAGAGGTCAACTAGCCTCTGCCTCTCAAGTGCTGCAACCACCCCCAGCTCATCATCCCTCTGTCAATGCTATTTTAGGGAAATAAATCAGGCCATGAAATTCTTTCAACTGAAACATTCTGATGATTTCCCATTACCCTTAGAACAAAACTCACAAAGCCCATGAAGCAATGGGTGCTTTCCCCCTT
This sequence comes from Onychomys torridus, assembly GCF_903995425.1. Taxonomy (NCBI): domain Eukaryota; kingdom Metazoa; phylum Chordata; class Mammalia; order Rodentia; family Cricetidae; genus Onychomys; species Onychomys torridus. The sequence goes on along the minus strand of NC_050447.1, from coordinate 70,046,738 downwards.
GTTTCTTTCTATTCCGTCTTTTCTGTTTATTCTACCTCTATGCCCACCTTCTAAGGCATTTTCCTGCTCGATCATCCTGCTTTCAGCGTCTTGAACCATACACCGCCTTCAGCTTTCAAGCACTTTGTCTAGAAAGCTCCCCTGGAGCTCTTTCTCATCTCCACTTAGCTAATTTCGGAGCCTTTCTAATCGGCCACACCGTGTAGGTCCCTTTTGGAACCCTAGTCACTGTACATTTGTCCGCTATTGTGGGCTTGTTGTCGGGATCCCTGAGAGTGCAAGCCTCGGAGCCTAGGGCAGAGACTACGTGTCTGTAAGAGTCGTGCACAAAGTAGCGTACAATAGGGGCCAGGAAGGGAGTCACTGGGGCGGCGAGCGTTTTAAAATGGTGCTCTTTATGTAAGCAACCCTAATGGCATTCAGTGGGTTATTTTAAAAAGACACGAAAGAGGGCACGTACGGGGAAGGGGTTCAGAGAAAGGGGAGGTGGATAAGAGGGAGCGGGAAGCGAATGTGACCAAAAGTGTCACATTCACGTGGGTGTACACGAAACTGTCAAAGATAAACTTTTAAAAAATAGAAGTAAAGGGACGCTCTTAGAAAGGAAACAACCAAAACAGGCTCCTTAAGCACAGGAGCCCTCCGTCTTCCAGCCCCGGCCGAAGGCCGCCTGCTCGCTCGACCCGGATCTCGTCGCCCGTCACCCTCAGAGCTTCGCGCCTCTCTCCCGCAGACCTCAAACCCCTCGCGGACAGCCAGGGTCCTGCACACGCCCAAAGCCCGCGATTACTCACCCAGACCCGGTCCTCTTCCCGGTCCACGCAGGAACGCGCCAAAAATCGCAACCGGCTCCGCCCCACCTCTGACGTCACGCGCTCGTCTGTGGAGGACGCTCTGATTGGCTACGCCGGAATTGTACGATGACACTGATTCTGGGAGGGGGTAAAACACCGCCTCTCAGAAGAGCAACCTGATTGGTGTAGGTCACCAGGCGCCATCTTTGTTATGGGCAAAGAATTTCCGGTTGGCGAAGCCTCAGGTTCCTGTAACTAAAATAGAGCGTCTAGCGCCCCCTAGCGCGGAGAAGTTCAAGCGTTGTTACCTTCTCCTGAGCTGCAGGGTTTACCCATCTCCCTCAAATTGATGTAAGAACTACAGAAGCCTAGACTTCTACCACTCATCACTCCTCTCCTCACAGGCTTCCCCGATGTAAGCAAGGGGACCTATCGAAGTCTGAACCAGCTTTACTGATCTCGCGTCCAGTTTAGATATTAGGATTTAAATACAGAGAGACGAAAGTTTCTACTTTTCACTATGTCTGACATACACAGAAACTAACATCTCTTCAGGTTTTGTTTCACCATCTGTAGAACGAGGGAAGGCTAGATGATATTTTTGGACTCAGAAACCAATATTCCTAGAATAGTGTGCATTTGGGGAACTAGGATTTATGTCAGAGTTGAGAATAATTTATCAGATCATTCTTTACCAAATTCAAACTTTATATATTTACATCTTAAAATGTGTTGATACATAGTACTAAAAAAAGTTTCCAAATGCAGAACATTTAGCCTCCATAATAAGAATACTTCCATGTCCAATTTTGTTGTTGTTTGAGACAGGGTCTCTCCATGCAGCCCTGGAATTTTCTATGTAGATCAGGTGAACCTTGAACTCACAGAGATCCACATGTCTGTCTCCCACGTGCTGGGATTAAAGGCATGAGTCACCTTGCCCCCTTTACTCTTTTATGACAGTATGTAGCAGGGCCTGGTGTGTCTCGGGATTCCTTCTCCTCTTCTTTTTCTTTTTGTGATGATAATTGAATTTAGGAGTTCATGTATGCTAAGCAATACCACTCTACTACTGAGCTATATTCAAACCCTGGCCTAGAATTCTTGAAACCTTTGGCCTCAGCTTCGAGATTGCTGGGATTACAGGCTTTAGCTACCACACCCAGTGCCAAGTGACACTATTCAGAGATTAAATTCCTCCAACTGATTTTAGATAACACAGTATATCTATCTCTTGTGGTCACATTCGGTTTTTTGCATAATTAAAACTAGCTTCAAGATGACTAGAAAACAAAGAATCCTGCCATGTACAGGGTTTTTCTATTGTACCATGGATACCAATGCTCCATTTATGAACTCTGTCTCATCATCATTAGAGCCTGTGAGTAATATCAGTGTGAAAAATTCACAGTAATGGAGAGACTGCAATAATTAGATCAACTAATTCTTTTTTGGGGAGGGGGGTGTTGAGACAGGGTTTCTCTGTGTAGCCTTGGCTGTCCTGGAACTCACTCTGTAGACCAGGCTGGCCTCGAACTCAAGATCTGCCTGCCTCTGCCTTCCAAGTGCTGGTATTAAAGGCGTGCACCACCTCCTGTCTAGATAAACTAACTCTTGTTGGTATTCTGAAATTCCTTTCTTCTCCTTAACTTTACAGGTAACTTTGCTTCCCATGCAACATAGGAACAGGAAGCAGTATCTATCAATCCAAGTGCTCAAGCACAGATGGGTGTAGAGAACCACGAAATCTGTGTGGAAGTTGGTTTAGTGGTGATTCTGAGGAAAGAGGAGGTAGTGATTTAAAAAAAAAAATGAAGTAGATTCAGAATCCATTGAATGTGGGATATCAGGGGGAGAGAAAGGAGGTAGAGCTGGCCGATAAATTTCTGACTTATGCAACTGGGTGTTTCTTGAGGTAATGCACTTTAGTGGGGAACATGGGAAGAACATATTTAATGGAGTCTGGTTTTGATTTCAGAATGGCATATGTGGATGTTAGGCAGACTTTTCACTTCTGTGACAAAATACTTGAGACAACTTAAGGCAGGAAAGATTTTGGTTCTGATGTTTTTAGACCTTGGTGGGGCACAAGGGTATGGCTGATGAGGCAGAGCACAGCGGAAGAGGTGCGGTGTGGTTGAGCAGAGCTGCTCACTCACCTCAGTGCAGCCAGGAAGCAGGATGACAGGAAGTCCAAGAACAAAGTTTATCATTCCTGTGCTCAGTGACCTTTCTCCAACTAGGCCCTGCCTTCCAAAGTTCCACCATATCCCATCAGTCTACTAGAACCTGGAATCCATCAATGGATTAATCCTCACGATCTCAAATGGTCTTCTGAACATCGCTTCTACTGGGGGCCAGAACTTCAGTACAGGAATCTTTTGGGGAGGACACTTCATAGCTAAACCCCAACACGAAGAAAGAGAATGGTGAGGAAAGGACCTGGGGCAGCTTGCTTCTCTTCAATCCAGGCACTGAAGAGAGGCTTCACTCTCTTTAGAGAAAAACTGGGGCCCACACATTAGCTTTAAAATATTGCGGGGATTTTTTGTGTTTTTTTAAGATAAGGTCTTGCCATTTAGCCCAAACTGGCTTTGAACTCCTGGTAGTCCTCTTGCCTCAGCCTCCCGAGTGGTGGTATTACAAACAGGGACCCCCATGTAGTGGTTCTTAATTTTGGGGGGAGGGCAGTAATGGGGGTACACATGAACCTCTTTGAGAAATTAAAGCACTTGCTAGGCCCTGGGTTCGGTCCTCAGCTCCAGTAAAAAAAAGAAAAGAAAAATATATACTGTCAAGAGTTTGCATGCTTTCAGTGGTTCACAGAGTTTCCGGAAGCTAGTGCAGTTTCCTCTAAGATTAAGGGCCTCAGGTGCCTGGCGGTGGTGGCACACGCCTTTAATCCCAGCACTCAGAGGCAGAGGCAGGCAGATCTCCGTGAGTTTGAGGCCAACTTGGTCTACAAAGTGAGTTCCAGGAGCCTCTGGTGCAGAAGGCCAAAAACTGAGAAGTAGAGGAACCAATGGCCAGAGCAGCCAGAGTGGATAGAACAGTCTTCATCCTGATGCCCCCACCCTTCATGTGGCCCTGCTCTCATCCTCAACTATTAGTTATTGCATTTGAGTTTGATTCTTTCTGCATACTCCATTCTTTATTATCTATTTGTTTCATTGCCAATACTCTAGTCTTGATTATAGTTTCTCAGTGTACTGAGGTTGTTTGAAAGCCATATATATACTATATATACATATATACATATATATGTATACACACGTACACAAAGTGGTTAATGTCCCAAAATAAATAATGAATACATCTTAATAGCAAAATGGTAGCAACAACCAGGAACTTAACAAAGCTTTGGACTTCATTATTCAAAATTGTGCTGGCTCCTTCAGATCTTTTATAATACCCTGCCATTTAAGATTTAGATGTCATTTCGTTGATGTCCACAACATAGCTTGCTAGGGCTTTGACTGGAATCACATTGAATTTATAGATTAAGTTAGAAAAACTGATATCTTGAAATTTTTATATGTATACATTTTTTGAAAATTTCATACATGAATACAATGTGTTTTGATCAGATAATCCTCCCTGACTTTCTCTGATTTCTGTCCTTTCCTGCTGCCTACTTCCCAACTAACCCTCCTGCTATGGACAGGTCTTAATGAAACCATTGAATTCTTCAGGGTTGCTTACATGAGCGCAGACAGGAGTTATTTACTAATGTGTGGGCAACTTACCAGTGATTACATTACTAAGGAGAATGACTCCCCTTCCTCTGGCAACCCATTAACTGTCAACAGCTCTTCAAGGACAGGTAGGGCATTGTGAGCACTTTCTTCATCTGTGAAAGCATGTTCACAGGAGTCCCATCTTGTGTAGGTATTGTGGAGGTATCCCCATTAGCTATGAGTTCAGGCAATGGCCAGAGTATCATAGCACCCCTCCCCATCTTCTGGTTTCCCTTTGTGATATTCGCTGGGCTTTGGATTGTATGATACAGATTTTCTCTTCTGCTTAGTCTTCGTGCTCAACAGTCATTCACTATTAGTCATTTATTAAAAGCAGAAGAAAAACTGAAAGTAAGTGGAATTCAACTCCATCAGAATAAAAGAAGTCTGGGCAAAGGAATAATCAGAGTTGAAAGGACCAATTATTGAATGATAGGAAATGCTTGCTAAGCAAACTCTGCGTGTGGGGGTGGCAGGTGTACAAAGTGGTTAATATCCAAAACATGTTGCTCTGGAAATGGAACAAAACCCAATAATGCAATTTACAAATGGGCAAAGGACTGACTAGAGTAGACGGACATGTCTCCAAAGACTCACCAACAGGTATATAGAAGGCTTAAAATAACTGACCACTAGGAAAATGCAAAGCCAAATGACAGTGATATATATCTCATCTGTTAAGAAAGCCATTATCAGAAAGAGAAAGAACGAAATGTTAACAAATGTTAACAAGGATGTGGGGCTGGTGAGATGGCTAAGTTGGTAATGTGCTCACTGTGCAAGCCTGGCAACCTGAGGGGTTGCAAAGAGTAACTTTTATTGTCAGCTTGAATAGATTGCTAAGAACCCTGGAGATTAGTAGCTCTCCCGAGTTTCCAGAGAGGGACAGAGTGGCACTAAACATAAGCAGCACTACCCAGCAGGTGGGGAGCCCATGGGATCGGGCATCTCTCTCTGCTGCCTGGCCTCCCATGGTGTGAGCTGCCCAGGTCCACCACACCTGCCCTGGCTGGAACACTGAGCCAAACGCAGGCTTTCTTCCTTTCCAGTTTTCTGACAGAGACTTTGTCACAGTGACAAAAGTCTGATTAGCATGTGCAGATAATCATGCTATTAACACACTTGGATGATGACCAGGCATAAAAATAACATGCATAAGCTGGGTATGGTGATGTATGCCAGCAGTCAAGAAGGAGGAGGGAATCTCTGTGAGTTTGAAGCCAACCTGGTCTAACTAGTGAGTTCCAGGACAACCAAGGCTACATAGTGAAAGCAGGTCTCAAAAGAACCAAAACAAGAAAAGGAAGAAAGAAAATAGCATGCACAAAGGTCCTATGACTTGGAGCTAACTGGTAAGATGGAACAAGGCCTTAGTAGATTCAATAAATCAGATAACACACACACAGCATTTACAAGTTGTTTACTATACAATTATAGCAGCCACTGTTCTGTGCAGTCGATCACTACAGCATCTCCCCTGAGACTTCATACCCTTTGATCACCACCCTCTCACCCTTCTCACGCCTTCCCTCACGTGCTGCTAACCACCAGTCAGCTCTCAGCATCTATGAGGTCAATTTTTTCAGAGTCCACATATAAGTGAGGTCATGTGGTATTTATGACTGGCTTATTTCATTTGACATGATGTCCTCCAGGTTTATCTATGTTAAAGTGATAAGAATCCTTATTCTTAAAGGCTGAATACTACTTCATTATATATGTGTATTGCATTTTCTTTAGGTGAAGGGACACCTAGGTGCATTGTATCCTAGCTACTGCAGAAAATGCTGCTACAAAGATGGTATACAGGCATCTCTCCAATCGTCTTGATTTGAACTTGTCTTCATTTCTAATCCTCTTCATGATCAAACAAATGGCCTTATTAAGACCATTGAGTTCTCACTTCACAGTTTGGATTTATCAGATAATTGTACTTGAACAAAATGAAAGGATTTTCCCAGTAACTTCATTGTGAAACCATTTGGTTTCCTCCTCTATCTGGGATACTATAGAAATCTACTTTATCTAGCATAAAATAATAAAGAAATTTGTACTAGAAACTATAAGAAAAGAAAAAATTTCACTGTCATTTTAGAAATGTCATTAACAAACACTGTCTCTAGGGTGCAAGTGGGAGAATCAAACCCAACCACTGCTGAACCAGTACAGTGTTTTACTGTCCTGCAGTGTGGGAAACTGTTCAGGCATGGAGATAACTGTAACTTGGATAGGATGTTCCCTTGAGATGAATCAACTGTTTTGACTCTATTTAAATACACAGCTGCGTGTATTTAGAGATCTCATGGTAAACAAAACCAAAGCAGACCTTCTCATGTTCTCTTAAATGTTTTAGGACTTGATACTGTTTACTTTTGTGATCTGTTTAGTTCTTGCTGGAATTTTTTTACAGAAAATATGGTGAATCCCTATTTACTCTTATGTAGCCCTGGCTGGCCATGAGCTGGTGATCTCCTGCCTCAGTTTCCCATGTGCTGGAATTGCAGGTGTGCTGTGCACCACTATGCCTGACTCTGTTCACCATTTTAGCAGGAATCTCATTTGAACATGTGATGACCCCCTGAAAAGGATCTGCTCCTGTTATCATGAATAAAACATCTCAGTATTAAGGTTATATTAATAACCTTAATATACATACTACAATGTTACTGGTCACATATGAGCCATGGGACAGACTTGTAGCAAAATCTTATTTTGTAATAACTGGTGTCTGTAAGCTTCTACTTCATCTTGGAAGAAAGGAGCTGCTCTATTTAAAATTAAACTATGTGCTATACTAGCCCATACACCTCCAGTACAAAACAGACTGAAGGTGTGGTCACATTGACCAGCTGTAGGAAAGTACTCCATTCCTGAGCCACATCCCAATGCTCACCTGGCCTGACAGCCACAGAAAGCTCATAGCTCAGGCAGAGCCATATGGCAGCCTCTGAATAATCATACATACAACATGTCTGTAGGGTGAAGACTTGCCTAGAAAAGCACTCCAGACACATTTCCCGACCATTTCCTTTTCCTGTCTCGTAAAGGTTCGTAATATATGTCATTCTGGCTGACTGCTCTCAGTGACTCTCCTGAGGGAACATAAAAACACTGGATCTCTTATTGGAAGGGCGGTAACTAGATTCTACTTTGTAAGTTCGTGTCAGTCCAGAGATGGTCTCCTTAGGACGGGTACATTTTCTTTCTCCTGAAATAAGGATAATGTGACAAAAATATCTGTGTGACAACAAATAAGACAGAAGTCCAAGTCTTGGAGGAGCAATCTGGCATTTACCAACAGTTGGGGGGCTGACACAACACTCAAATGATGCAGTCCATGACATGGATCTGCAGCGTGTCCATGTCTGGCAGAACTTCTCCACATTTGGGGCAAGAGTGAATCGGAATACTCCGAGGCTGCTGCTGTCCCCAACTCATGTCCTCGGCTCCTGGGAATAAACAAGAAGTGACATGTGCCATCAGTTCCATCTCAAGAGCACTTTGGCCTGAATTTCCTAACAGATGGTTAACGTGAGCATCTGTTAAACTTAGTAATCAGTATCTGGTGGGATACAAATGCATACTTTTGGGTTATTAGTGGAAATTATGACTAGGCACACAGAGAAATCTAGAAATAGTAACATTTAAACTGCATCTCAAGCTCAAGGTCTGTGAAATAAATCATAGTTTCAATTCTAGGCACAGGACAAGACACATACTATTAAGAATTAAATCCAGCCGGGCGGTGGTGGCGCACGCCTTTAATCCCAGCACTTGGGAGGCAGAGCCAGGTGAATCTCTGTGAGTTCGAGGCCAGCCTGGTCTACCAAGTGAGTTCCAGGAAAGGCGCAAAGCTACACAGAGAAACCCTGTCTCCAAAAACCAAAAAGAATTAAATCCACAAGAGTAAGAGATGGATGGGATATAAACAAAAGAGTGATTAAACAAGCTGGGAAGGTCTCCTAGAAGGGCATGCCCATTCTCAGAAGCAGACAACAATCTCCTTTATTCAGTAGCTGTATGAAAGTACCACTCTGTGCTGGGATATCAATGAGGTGGGGAAGCCGGGTGAAAAGGTAGCAGGTGCAGCCAGCCTCAGGTATGGGGGGAGATTCAGCACAATTAAGAGGAGGGCCCCTGACTCTGCAGAAGGCCTTGTGGGTATGATGCATCTCTCCAGAGGCTCATGCACTGGTCCTTGGAATTGTGAGTGGGACCTTTAGAAGGTGTAGCTTATCTGGAGGAAGTAGGTCAGTGCATGTGTGTTAGGGCTCTGGGGTACCCTGACCCTGTCCTCATCTCTGCTTCCTGTCCACCACCATGTGAAGAGCCTCCTCCTCCACATGTTCCCACTGCCATGATGTTCTTCACAAAACATAATTGAAATGCATCCCAACTCTAAGAAGATCTTTGATCAAAAAAAAAAAAAAAAAGCCATTGATGCTGAAAAGTGCTTCTGCTTTTAGGGCATCTTTATGTGACCTTTGTGGACCACATTTTTGGCTTTTTAGAGTCTTAGACTAGTAACTGGTTCAGCCCTCAAGCGTCATTTTTGGAGTATAACAAAGAAAATGGCCTTTAACATATGTTTGCTTCAAAGCACATTGCTTGAACTTATGACACAGAAGGCTATTACATGGCTTGTGGTGAGCAAGTCTTGGGCGTTTTTATTGATTTGTTTGCAATACTGAGGGTCAAACTAGGGCCTTAGGAATGTTCAGCAAGCTCACTATCACTGGAGCAAGCAGTGTGGGGTGGGGGTGGGGTGGGTATAGATTTTTGTATGCACATATGTGTGTGGGTATGCTCAACTGTGCGTACACATGTGGAGGCCACAGGTTGACTTCTAGCATCTTTCTCTGCCATACTCCAACCTAACTTTTGGAGACAGGTTAGCTTTTATTCCCTGATGCTGAAAGTGCCCCGGGTAATATTTATGTCAGGTCATGTGCTACCTATCTCCTCTGCACATGCTCCATGAACACATTGTTTATTGTTTGTATTTACTTTGTGATTTAGGATTTTTGTTTTTAGTCAGTATATACATGTATATGTAAATTATTCATTTTATTTTTTTTTAATTCATGTATGTTTGTATGTGTGTTGTGTGTGTTCAGGTGCTTACAGAGACCAGAAGGACTGATCTCCTAGAGCTGGAGTTCCAGGCAGTGTTGAGTGTCCTGATGTGGGTGCCGGGACCTGAACTTGGGTCCTCTGAAAGACCAACAAGTATTCTTAGCTGCTGAGTCATCATCTATCTAGCTCCTTTATTATTTATATAGCTCCAATGCATGTTAATTATTCAAAACAGTGGGTTTCACTGTGATACTTTCATGTATGTCTATTAATCTGTTTTATTTATTTATTTGTTTTTTGAGAAAGACTAGCCCAGGCTGGCCTAGAGTCCTCAATCTTCCTGTCTCTGCCTCCCAAGTACTAGGGTTACAGGCATAAATCACAACACTTGGCTGCTAAACTTATTTTTAACTTATTTTCCTATAAACAGACTTTGGCTAGGGCTGGAGGAGACGTAGGGAAGGAGGGAGGGACAGACAGAGAGGAAATGCAAAATGGCATTCAGAGAGACTGCCCCCAGATTTAACAGTTTACTATATATACTAATGTTTCAAAGCTGGTGATTAAACTGTAGTTCTACAGAAGTAATCAGTTTTATTTACTTCTCATTGTCATCTTGCCATAATCAAGAGTCACCTGGGAAGGGAGTCTCAGTGAGGCTCTAGCTCAGGCTAGCCTGTGGGCATGTCTGTGGGAACTGTCTTGATTATGTTGATTACATGGGAAACCCACAGTGGGAGCACCATTCCTGGGGTTTGGGTCCTGAGTTAGGTAAGCATGGAGAGAGCTAGCTGAGTTCTAGGTTCGCATGCATTAACTTTGCTCTTGACAGTGGCTGTGAGGTGACTGTCAAGTTCCAACTGCTCTCACTACCCTGCAATGATGGATGATAGCCTGCCTGGAAACCTGAGTTAAAATAACCCTCCCTATGTAGCTTTTGTTGGGGTATGTTATCACAGCACCAGCAACAAACCCAAACAGAATGAGAAAGGCACTGGGGATGGTCTAGTACTTAACCTTTTTTAATCCTGTGAAATGTAAGATGACATCTTGTCGGTAGAGCATTGCCAATAATTTCGTTCCTAGCTATGTTAGATCTTTGGATTTATTATTATTTTTTCCTATGTAGACTCAAAGACAACACTTCCCTTTTGATATCTTACGATAAATTCCAGAACATTGTTACTGCATAATAAATCTAGCACCATGCATTTAAGACCTGGACTTGTCTAGCATTTCATGAGGATCTGGGTTCAATTCCTAGCATCACAAACAAGACAAAGCAAAACCTTTCTAAATAAATGCAAATAGAGGCTCAGAGTGAGTTGAAGAGGGTGATTCAGATCAGCACATAGTACATGGAGTGACATGTGGCTGGTGAAGAGTCTGGGCTGAAATGGGAGGGTTTTGGAGATTGGAATTCTGGGGAAATACGAGGTGCCATATTTTGACTGGTTTGATTTGGGATACATTCTACACAATGTAGTGGAGTTTTCCCTTGAAATCCTAGCTCATAGGCAACTCACCTCTTTGAAGCAGATAAGCCTGCTGGTCAGAGTCACTGGTTCTTGCCCCATGCCTGCTCTGCATTTCCATCAAGGATTGCCTGCTGGGATCAAAAGCAACACTACTTGTGATGTACCATAACCTTGCAACAGGACACCATTAAGCGGCGAATGTGAGGCTGACATTCATAAGAACCAGAACTGACTTGAGAATGTAGCTTAGTGGCAGAGTGCTTGCCTAGCATGCACAAGGAGGCCCTGGGTTCACCCACCAGTGCTGTGGAACAAAGTGACACCACCCAAAACTCAGGACTAACTTGATTCTTGTTTTCTTTTTCTTTTCTCTTCTTTCTATCTTTCTTTCTATTATTCATTCATCCATTCATCCATTCATCCATCTATCTATTCATTCATTCATTCATTTATTTAATTTATTTATTTATTTATAGGTGGGCTTTATCTGTATAGTCCTGGATGTCCTGGAACTCAGAGATCTGTCTGCCTCTGCCTCCCAAGTGCTGGGATTAAAGGTGTGTGCCATCACCACCTGGCTCTGACTTGATTTTTTTTTTTTTTTTAATTTTATTTTATGAGAATTGGTGTTTTGTCTGCATGTATGTCCTTGTGAGGGTGTTGGGTCCCCTGAAACTGAGGCTACAGACAGCTGTGAGGTGCCATATGGGTGCTGGGATTTGAACCTGGGTCCTCTGGAAGAACAGACAGTACTCTTAACCACTGAGTTTCTCTCCAGCCCCTCTAACCTGATTCTTAACTACTACCAGGACAGAATGTGACAAAGACACTAATCAGGCCTTTCTAAAATCAGGAAATAACCAAACTCTCTATTGATAGCAAAGTGGATCAGAGAAAAGTGACATATTTCTGGATCAAGACACTACATGGCAATTCAGTAGAGCAAATTATTTCATTTGCTAAGAGAAAAAAAAATTAAAACCCATAAAACCTCACAGGGTAGGGGTGGCGCACACCTTTAATCCCAGCATTTGGGGGGCAGAGGCAGGCAGAGCTCTGTGAGTTTGAGGCCAGCTTGGTCTAAAGAGCAAGTTCCAGGACAGCATATAGCAAATTCTAGACCAATTTGAGTTACAGGATATGACCTGCCTCAAAACAAACAAACAAACAAAGTAAAAAAATAAGTTTTTAAAGTCAGAATTTAGTATTTTCTTTTAAAACAGACAATTTAAGGCCAGGTAAGATACTGGGACGCATAATGTTATCTTCATTATTTTATTTTATTTTATTTTGAAGCAAGGAAGTTGGCCAGGTTCCTGCAGGCTCCTGTCAAGCTTTGCTCTCAGGTGAACTAAGTGTGACCCATGAGCAGATGAGGTGGAGCAAGCAGATCTCAGAGGTGGGTAAGGACCGGCTTCTATGGCGTGCCCATGAGTGCTGACCTGCTTGCTTTACCCAGCACACTTCATCTTGCTCTGTCTTACCTGCCCCCATCCTCAAAGTCATTGCTCTCCTTCAGCAAAATTGCCAGCTGCAAGGCCAGCTGCTCCTTTTCTTCATGAATCTTCTCTCTTGCTGCTCTTTCAGCATGAAAATCGGAACAGTACACCTCCATCTGTTAGAGGAAAAGGTAAGTAAGTTACCATGGAGATGAGCACGGATTCAGGGATGTTCTGACCCTGACCTATCTGAGGTTGGGGTTAGTGCTGCACCTGTGGATAGGATTTGGGTATGACACAGACTTCTGCCATTAACTGCTGTACTAAAACATGGCTTTCCGATGCTGTTAAACAGTAGATGCAAGCAAGTTGTGTGTATGTGGGTGCTTTAAGCAATTGGAACTACCAAACTGAACTGATACAAATGGCTTAAGGAATGCATGCATCATTAATTCAGTAAAATATTCTTTAAAAACAGTATTCAGAAATAACAGATAGCAAATGGTTTACCAGAATGTTAGTCTTAAGCTACATTTAAAGTAATTAAACAAATAAACAAACAAACAAACAAACAAATAAATAAATACACAACTCCAGAACTGTGCTAAGTCTTATGTTGGCTGCTCATTTAACCTTATTAAAGGTCCTCAGGATAGCACCTGGGAGATGGAGGCAGGAGAATCCTACGTCTGTTCAGGTCTGTGTTGCCAATCCTGGGTTACACAGCAAGACCCCGTCTTTAAAAAGTCCTGGAAATATGGACTCGTCATCATTTTTCAAATGAGCTCAATAGTCCTCAGTCTTTGAAAAACCTGGCTAAGCACAGCAGCACACGCCTGTAATCTTAGTGCTCCAGAGGCTGAGGCAAGAGGACGTGAAGTTCTCGCCTAGCCTGGGCTACATGGCAAGACTGTCTCAAAAAAGAAATTGGTTTAGTTCCCTGTAGTGATATTTTATTTGTGCTGAAATGTGGTGATCATTTATTTGTATGTTAATAAATAAAGTTTGCTTGGAGATCAGAGGAAATAGCAAGCCATTTTAAATAAACACCAAAGTCAGGCAGTGGTAGCACAAGCCCTTAATCCTATCACTTAGCAGGCAGGGTCTCTGTGTGTTAAAGGACACACTAGGAAACAGAGCCAAGCGTGGTGACACACGCCTTTCATCCCAGTACCAACCATAGAGACCTGGAGGTTTGTACAGATAGGCAGTGAGTGACAAGGAAGTGAGGTAGCTAGGCTGAGATAGCCAATGAGAGGGCAGAACAGCAAAGCAATAAAGGTGTGGGAAAGACAGGAAGTAGCTCACATTTGAAAGCTACAGAGCTGGTGAGGTAAGGCTGGTTGGTGGCTATTCCTATTTCCCTGATCTCTAAGGCTTTCACCCCTATATTTGGCTCCGTGCTTTTTATTTAATAAGACCATTTAGAAATTCGTCTACAGTTCCCTGAGTGTTTGGACCTAGATAAAAGTCTTACTTTCCCTGAACTCTCCCATGCATTAAGCCACTTCCTCTGCCTGTGTGGTTACCAGCCTCCACTTGGCTCCAATGATCTTTATGTCCTGGTATTGAAATTCTTCTGTGGTCTATTCCCACCACAGGGCAGGCCTTGGTAACTCAGATGTTACAGGAGGATGGTTGGTGGATCCTGAAACTAGGTCATAAAAGATACTGTGGCTCATGCCTTGCTCTCTTCTGGGTCATTTGCTTTGGGGGAGGCCAGCTGCCATGCAGTGAGCAGGCCTCCGGGGAGGCCTACACATGGAGGCCTCCTAACAGCCATGTGTCTGAGTCATCTTGGAAATGGCCTGCCAAGCCCATTTTAAGTGCAGTCTCATGAGAAACTGAGCCAGACCCCTTCCTCCCTAGCTTGGCTGCTCCTGGACTTCCCCTATAGAGTCTGTACACGAGACAACAAATGTTGGTTTCTCTCTTTAGCTGCTATACTTCGGGATAATTTGCCACATAGGAAAGTAGATAACTAATACATTATGGCAGTGATTTCATTGTTCTCAAATTATAACATGAAACAATCCATTTCATAGTGAATGGAGGTGATCTGAACATTGTTTTAATAGCAGTTTTTAATCATCTTTTGCATTCTTTTGCCACCCTGGTCTACAGAGCGAGTTCCAAGTCAGTCAGAGCTATACAATGAGACTGTGTATCAACAAAACAAAACAGAACAAAAAAGCACTGGCAGAAAGAACATAAAGGCACTGTGTATGTTAAACAGCACTGTAGTCACACTGGAAATCTGATCAGGGCTGACCTCACTCAGCTCCTGTCCCAGACCCTCTCACCTGAGCCCTGAGGACAGCCATGGTCTCTAGGTCCTCCTCCTGCTTAGCGATGGTCTGCTTCATCTCGTCCATCTGAAGCTGCTTGGATGCCAGGGCCCGCTCTGCCAGCTCCAGCTTTTCATGGAGCTCTTGCAGCATCAGCTTGTCTACCTTTTCTGCCTGAAAAAATACAACTTCATTCTAGAAGTGGCTTTGAAATGATGCAGCCTACTTTAGGAAAACAGAAAAGTTTACACTTAAAAACCTTCAGCTCTAGTCTGTTACTTAGCGGTGACAACTCATTCAGGAAGTTGTAGTCACTTGTGACTTGCAAATAATCACTTCCTTGTTTCAAACAATTTCTTTAAAGGTAACCCGGAGTGTAGCATTGTTCACAGTATATGAGTTCAGATCTTTAGCACACATCAAACACCAGATAACTGTCAAATACACAATAATAACAAGCCCTACTCTGATGAGCTTGCCAGGCATGGATACTGTTATTTATCTTGTTATATGCTATAAAAAGGGCTGGGAGACACTGAAGTGCCTGCTGTGTATATGAGGACTTGAGTCCAAATCCTTAGCACCCATGTAAAAAAGCCAGATGTGATGGTGACTCTCATCTGCAACCCTAGTGCTGGGGATCCAGAGACAGGAGGATGCCTGGCTTGCTGGCCAACCCACCTAGCCAACTGGTGAGCTTCTGGTTCAATAAGAGAGACACTGAACAACTAAGGTGGACTGTCTCAAAAAACAGCAAACATTGACCTCTTGCTTCCACATGGATATACCAGTATGCATGTGGATACACATGGATACACACACACACACACACACACACACACACACACACACACACACACGCACAGAGAGAGAGAGAGAGAGAGAGAGAGAGAGAGAGAGAGAGAGAGAGGAGAGAGAAGGGGGGGGGGGGGGGGGGGGGGGGGGGAGAAGGGAGGAGAAAGGAGAAGAGAAGAGAAGAGAAGAGAAGAGAAGAGAAGAGAAGAGAAGAAGAAAAGCCTGGGCCTGTAATCTTAGCTATCCAGGAGACTGACTGAGGCAGTAGGGTTGCAGTTCAGGGTCTGCTTAATCCCCACTATAGGAACAAAGGAGGGAAGGAGGGAGAAAAGGAGGGAAGAGAGAAGAGGCAAAGAGCATATTTATAAGGATATAAATTGAAAGACTTAATTCAAAGACACCATGGTCTGTAAATTTTATATCATGCTTGGGTATTGTTACTAATTTAAATTAAATGCTGTAAATCCAGAGTTCCAAGTTCACTGCCAGCAGGCAAGATGCCCTTGCATAATTTCATTCAGCAGATGGCCATAGCCAGCTGTCTTCCTGTACACTGTTCATATAGGAGCCCAGGCTCTCAGCTCTCCTCCAAACAAACCTTGAGAAATAGGAAAAGCCCATGCCTTGCCTGGTAGACATCAGCATTATCTCCATATGCGCGGCATGTTCTATCTAGGAATAGTGTGAAAAGCTACAACAATTTTGACACAACTGATTATACTGCAAATTGATTTCTGAAACCAGACTTAGTTGAGGGGCCATGTTTTTTTTTTTGTAGATATAATATTCAATGGTTTCCATTGACCAGGCTACAGAAGTACATTTTCCCTCTATAAATACCTGTTTTTTGGTTAGTTCCTCAATTGTTTTCAGTGCATTATTATGTTCTTGAAGAAGCTTGTTGTGTGTTGACTGCAGAGTGGCTAACCTGGATCTATTAAAATATGATATTAAAAATGGAATCATGAGGGAAATATCACAGAAACTCATCCTCTTGTTTCCCTAACAGCCTTTGAAAACTCAAGTAGAAAAATCTCTGCCTTTATCATCCCACCAACTTTTATCAGCTTGACACGACCTAGAGTCACCTGAGGAAAAAGTCTCAGGGAGAGATCGTGTTGATCAGCCTGGCTCGCGGACATGTCTGTGGGGATTGTCTTGATTGCCTTACGCCATGTGGGACAACCCGACTGGAAAGCAGGTGGTGCCTGCCATCCCCTAGTTTAGGGCTCTGGATTACATAAAAGTAGAAAAAGCAAGCTGAGAACTAAGCATTCATTTCTCTGCTCTTGACTGTGGATGTGACTAGCTGCTACCAGCCCGGACCTCGGTGACTTCTTCCCAGTAAGGGCGGGAATGTGGAACTGGCAACCAAGATAAACTCTTCGTCCACGAAGTTGCTTTTATTCAGGATAGTCTACCACAGCAACAGAAAGGGAACTAGAGCCACCACAGATCAGCATTTTTCTTACCCTCAAAGAAAATGGTAACTTTCAAAAGACTGTCTGTCCCCCAAATGATAGAATAAAAATAATTCCATGTTTTTGTTACAATACAACTCAAAAATGTAATCTTCCCAGAGTCTCCTAGAACTCTTCCAAATGACAAATCAGACTTTATGACATGATTCTCAAGTCCTACTTCCGATCTGCGTCTGGACAGCTGTCCTTCCCCTTCCTGGGCAAGCGCCACCCCGCGCCGCGGCACACACTCACTTTTCATCCTCCGTCTTGGCTTGCTCCATCTTGATTTCAGAGCGCATGCTCTCCACCTGCAGCTCTAACTTCTTGTTGCTGTAAACAAGTTCTTGCTTCTCATTCAGCTCTGATGGGGTTGCAGAGTGTTTCCTTTCCAGAGCCTGACACCTGAAAAAGATGAATATTTCATGAGGAGAAACAATGCTTTGTCACTCCCGTGGCTTCTGTGCAAATCCTCGAAGGACTTAAAATACAGAGCATGTTAGGTCTACAGGATTTATGAAGGCAAAATAAAATACTTTGTTCTTTTTGCCTCCTATTTGCTTTTTTGTTTCGTTTCCTTCTTCCTTGCTTCTTAATGAGACATGATGATATTTTAACCCCCAATCAAGTGGTAGCTGGCTGAGCAGCATCTCATAGCAAAATCCCTGGGTACCTTTCAGCGTTTAGCAAGTCTGTCTGTCACAAAGACTTGTATTTCTGACAAGGATTCAGTAAGAGGAAAGGAATGCCCCTGAGCTTCTCTTAGAGATCAGAAGAAGCAGCTAGGCTCGGGGAGGTGAAACTGCCTGACCAGTGTGCCATCAAGTTAGTCTAATTTGGTTTGCTAGCTTTGGTTAGCTCTTAAACATGTTTATTTCCTTGTTTGTTTTGTGGGTATGTGTAGGGGTGTGCACGTGGAAATCAAAGGACAGTTTGGAGGAATCAGTTCTGTCCTTCCATCATGTGGGTCCTGGGGATGGAACTAAGGAACTCAGGTTGTCAGGTTTGGTGGCAAGTGTCTGTCCACCAAGCCATCTCACTAGCCCCCTGCACCTCCTTTTACCCTATTTAGTTCAGGCTGGCCTCAAACTGCCAACTTTCCTCCTCAGCCTCTCAAGTGCTGAGATTAATGTAATGTGCCACTGGCATGGTGACTTCACACTCCTAGCCCTATCTCAGAGTTGGGTGTTGAACAGGGCCTTGAACATGCTAGGCCAGCACTACGACCCATCGGCTAAATTCTTAGCCATCAGAAGGTTCCTAAAATCAAGAAAAACAGGCAGGGGCCAAATTATCGACATCTATGTCAGTTTTGATGACTGGAAGGATTGACTGGGATGGGCCTTTTCTAAATAAATCCCCACTCGATTCTTATGCTCATTCCAGACATCTTTTCCTTGCTTATCAGCCTCACAGCTCTGTACAAGGGTCACATAGGCTGGTGCTCTTCACAGTACAGTCGAGTCCTCCTGTGTCCTCATGACCAAGTAACAAGGATGGCTTCCTGCTTCTACACCAACATCGAAACTCTATTTTCTGAACCATATTTCAGTTAGGTCCCTGCCTTTCTTTTAGTCAGGAATACGGTAACAAAACCATTTTGATACAGTAACATACTTTGTAAAACATGCAATAAAATTAATGAGTTATTACTTTTCTTGAAGTCTCTTCTTCATTAGCTCAGCCTCACTGAGTTTCGTGTGTGCCTCTTGAAGCTCCTTAAACAGAGAGGTCACTTGAACGTTCAGCGTTTCCACTTCGCTTCCAACCTATCACACAGACAATGCCAGACATTCACATGAGGAAACCATCAGAGAGGAAATGAACCTTGAGTGAGAAAACAGTCCGCACCACTTGTATCCAGCTAACACTGATACCCCAAGTAGATTTAATTGGGGCAAGACTTCCCCAAGTGCCCTGTATAAAAGCAATCTTCTGGGTATGCTCTATTTCCTTGTAGAGCATCAACTATCAGTCTGAGCATGTGTGATAATGGATTTGCTATTAAACCCCACCCCACTCATGCTTCAGGGATCATAGCCACAGAGTTGTCAAAGTGCAGTCTTGTTCATGGGGGAAGACTCGGCCCCTACTGCCTTGCCAGCCTCTGCTTCTAGTTCACGTGCTTATCTCTGTCAGACAGCTCTTTCCACTTGTCAATTGGTACACGAGTTTTCAGACAGCCTCGAAACGTCAGTACTTTCCTATAACTTGGTTCACTTCAGTTAGTGGTGTGCTGTTCCCCAGCAGTCCTCTCTTCCTCTAAGTTCACTGTGTTCTCTCTCCACATGCCCCATTGCCCTCCTCCTGTTTTCCTTCTGTAGCCACACTGGTCTGGAACTTGCTATGTAGCATACGCTGTCTTCAAACTCAAAATCCTCCTGCCTCAGCCTACCAGGCACTGGAATTATGGGGTGTGCACCAACAGGCCAGTCTTGGAAATCTTCTCCATGTCTTAGAGTAGGGACTGAGAACCAGACAGGGTGGTACACGTCTGTAATCCTAGCACACCCGCGGCAGGAACATCAAGAGTTCTCCTGGGCTACACAGTATGTCAGAGCTTAGCCTATAGTTGTATAAGATGCTATTGTCCTTCCCACCCCTTGGAAAAAAAGAAAGAAGTGGCAAATAGCGGTGTGTGTGTGTGTGTGTGTGTGTGTGTGTGTGTGTGTGTGTGTGTGTACACTGATGAATACACTGAACAAAAGGATCATTTTATAAGTCTCTTCCATGGACTACTGTGAGTACCATAACTTCCTAGCTTTGGGAATGTTTCCTAAACTTAAGACTCTTCAGGTGGGTGGTGATGGCACACGCCTTTAGTCCCAACACTGGGGAGGCAGAGCCAGGTGGATCTCTGTGAGTTCGAGGCCAGTCTGGTCTACAGAGCATCAAGATACAGGACAGGCACCAAAACTACAGGGAGAAACCCTGTCTCAAAAAAAAAAAAAAAAAAAGACTCTTCAGGCTCCAAGGCATATCTCTAAATTACTACATAACACTGAATATATATTCAGGAACATTTTTTTCCCATGACAAGGTCCTGTCTCTACGAGTCCTGAGTCAGAATCAAGATCTTCCAATTCTAAAAGTTTCAGAGTCATGTCCACAAGGATCTCAGCATAACATAGTCAAAATATCTTTTTCATGTGGTGGGCTTGTTGGCTTAGGGATTTAGGGGATGATATCAGTCAAGAGGAGACATGAATGTTTTATGTAGTACAGACTGGAATACATCTTATTGTGATTGACAGGGAGTTCAAACCCAGGGTTAGGAAACAAAAGAGAAATAGGAAATACCCAGTAACAAAAATCTCCATCTCTAAAGTACATAGAGCAATGTAAGACTTGAACCCACAGCTACACCTTCAATGGGGGTGTGACAGTCTCTTGGGAGTGTTGTACCCACACTTTCCGGGTCTTTGTCCTCTTCATTCTCCTCTTCTATGCGCCCCTCTGTCTGGGTCTCAATGTCAGAATGGTCATTTGCTTTCTTTTCAAAGTCGGAAATTCTGAAAAACAACAACAGCGAAGGCACGTAGGAAGGTTTCCATCCTACAAGAGGATGAGCAGCGGAGGAAGCACTCCACGGGTGCTATCACAGCCTGGGTAAGAAGAGATGTTTTCAAAGTCTCTTTATCTTTGCCTCATTAGCAGTGGCCTTGTTCTTTATCTTAACGCTGGCTAGAACCGCTGTGACTTAAGATCAATACACACGGAACATGGAACATAACTGTCTCAAAACAGATGAAGCAGAGAGAGGCTGGGGTTGAAGGTGGAAGACTGGCTGGCAAGGGGGGGCCAGGACTGCAATCTCAGCTACTGGGGAATCTGAGGTGAGAAAGTCACCAGTTCAGAGGCTGCCTGGGTGACCGACCTCACAATTGCTGATCGAGGCCAGCCTTGGCAACTTCAGAGGACCCTGTATCAAAATACAAAGTAAAAATAGAGCTGAGGCTGTGGATCCATGGTAGAGTCCTTGCCTAGCATGCCTATGTCCCTGGCTTCAATCTCCAGTACTTAAGTCTATATACATAGTAGGTTTTGTATATGCATGTAATTTTCCTCCCACTACAAATCCTACAAATGAGACTTTCAAACAGCCACGTGCCTGCAGGAACAAAGAGATAGCAGCAGCAGCAGCAGCAGCAATAAACAGAAAGGACAGAATGAGTAGGGCAGGGCTAATGTTCTAAACCAAGAACAGGGAGAGCCAAGAAGTTACCCGTGCCATACTGTTGAAACTCTTTATGGCTAGGGGATTAGGGATACCATGTGTATCCATAGGATGGGGGCTAAATAAAGGCAACTGAAAAATGGCAAAATAAGGGGGCTCAGGATGCAGAGATGTCAGCACAGTGGAGGGATTGGGTTTGCTACCTGAAGGGAGGGAATTTACATTAGACAACCACGGTCCTTGCCCTGTCCTTTTCATCCTAAGAACCCTGCTGTGTAGAAAGACATCATCTAAGCAGGAGACAGGAGGCATCCTCTCTGGAGAACTGCTCTAGGAACAGGCAAAACATTTAAGGTTTTAGACACAGCCTCACCAAGGAAATGCCCAAGCTGAGTCTTCCCAAAGCTTTGAGTGGCTTCCTCCCTGCTAAAGCTGACCAGCCAAGATCACTAGACATTTGAGGAAAACCTTGAAATAAAACACATTCTGTACTGAAAATCGAACAGATGAGTGTAAAGGAGATATTATCATTAATATCCCCAGAGACCCAAGGCATTATTTGCACCCATTAAAAATTAAAAAAAACACCCGGGCTGGAGAGATGGCTCAGAGGTTAAGAGCACTGACTGTTCTTCCAAAGGTCCTGAGTTCAATTCCTAGCAACCACATGATGGTTCACAACCATCTGTAATGAGATCTGGTGCCCTCTTCTGGCCTGCAGGCATACATGCAGGCAGAACACTGTATACATAATAAATAAATAAACCTTTAAAAAAAATTTAAAAAACACCCTAAAAAGATAAACATTGCTCAGATCTGAGAGTGAGCAAGAGAACACAGATGTCATAGAGGAACACAGATGAAGAAAACCACATGACCAGTTCTATCTAAAAGTAATAAGATGATAGCAGGTTCTAGAAAAGAGAAAGAGGACCAAGTCTGGACATAATCCCTACATTAATGGAGACTGCTGTGTAAGGAGCTCAGAGAATGAAAGGTTCAACGGAAGTCAGAACAAATGAATGAAAAACAGCCTCAAAATGAAACCTGTGTCGTCACATTTCAGACTACTCGGGACAAACTGAAGAAACTGCAGGAGTGAGGAATAAAGTTCCATCCCAAAAGAACACAATCAGAAAGGCAATGGGTCTCTCAATAGTAACCAGAAGCTAGAGCACGCCAAGCAATGCTTTAAACGTCACATGGAAAACAAGCCTAGAGGTCCCTGGTTAGCCAAACTGTTCATCAAGAATAAAGATGAAGACTTTTGGATAGGCAGATCTCAGAAAATATTCTCCTCTCCTATTCTTTCTCACTACATCAATAGAGATGTAATTAAGAGACTGGGAAAACTTGGAGCTACCGTTTGAACATCTCATCCAAAACTCATGGGGAGATTTTAGGGAGCAGGGGATTTTTATTTTTATTTTGTGTGTGTGCATATGAATGCAGAGGTCAGGAGAGGGCATCAGATCCTCTGGAGTCACTCAGTGTGGGTGCTGGAGACCAAATTTAGGTCCTCTGTAAGAGTACTATATGCTCTGAACTGCTGGCCATGTCTCCAGCCCTTCATGTTGCCACCTAATTACCATGGCACCATAGCAGCCCTGCCCTCAGGAAAGCTATCATTTCAGGAGTGGGTTCCTAATAAAAGGCTTGATCGTTTTCTGTTGAAAGCCTCCAGAACTGTAGGCTGAATCCACTTCCACAGTTTAGAACCCATTATGTTAAAGGAACAGGAAATAGACCAAGACATTAAGCAAATGTTTAAGTGGCTAATTTTGCACTGAGATATAAAAAGTCCAAGGGGGCTGGAGAGATGGCTCAGAGGTTAAGAGCACTGGCTGTTCTTCCAAAGGTCCCAAGTTCAATTCCCAGCAACTACATGGTGGCTCACGACCATCTATAATGAGATCTGGTGCCCTCTTCTGTATACATAATAAGTAAATAAACCTTAAAAAAATCTAAGAAGGAAAAGTGATCATTGCACAGTGCATGGTCCAACTGTGAGCACACATATCCATTGTGTGCATGTGTCTCAATGCTCAGTAACATGAACATTGAGTAGGCATTTGACTAAAGCTCAAAGTTATTGATCTCAGCTGGGAACAGGAGGTAGAGCAAGTTCCAGAAATGCATGTACTATGTTGATGACGGTTGTACAAGACAGGTAAGTCTTCCTCAGCCATACTTAGAGGTCAATATGTCACCATTAAAAATCTTCAAAGAAAATAACAGTTCAAACCTTATCCATGAAGGCAGCTACCAAAGGAACCAAGCAGATGGGTTGAAAGTGACTGAGAAGCAGAAGTGTGGGTGGGAAGGAGCTGGTCAAAGCACTGCTTCTCCACAGGTTCCTGTCAAAGGCCCACTTCTCCACGGGCAGTCTGCAGAGAAGTCTTTGCTTATTAGTTTTGTGTTGCAAACTGTCAGCCCTAATTGGTATGCAGTACCGTCTCTCTGGCTAGGCTGAATACACGGATAAGACACCAGATGGTACAGGCAGGAGGTGGCTTATTAACACTGTAGTACCGTTCACATTGACACAGGTTTTAACCTACATTTGAATTATAAGTTATCTTAATTTTCTAGGGCAAATATTCACTTTGAGTCATCTTCCCCTTGCTATTTAAACTGGGGCTACGGTCCCTAAGAACTTCTTTCACCTTACTGGCATATTTAGAAAATACAGATTAAGTCAGTTGTGGCAGTGCATACTTTTAATCTCAGCACTCAGGAGTTGAGCAGGTGGGTCTCTGTGAGATCAGCATGGTCTACCACAGCATGTTTCAGGCCAGCCAGGGCTACATAGTGAGATCCTATCTCAAAAAACCTGAAACAACAAAAACCTAAAGTAACAAACAAAAACAAAAACTCAAAATGACAGACAAAAACCAAAAAAAAAAAAAAAAAAAAAAAAAAGGCCTAAAACAGCATGAAACATGAAAGCTGCACATACCCCAAAGAAAGGCAAACCTACTATTGTCCTTTCCCCCATATATTTCCTAAAATTTTATTTTCATTAAAATTAAATGTAGAACACCGGTATCTGTTTCCAGTGATTGGGGAGAAAGGCGGAAAGCTGGCCCACTTATTTCAGAAAAACCCAGGGTTGGTCTTGCAATGCATTTGTGCCATAGCCGATTTCAGTGTGTGCAAATCAGGCTGGGTGACCATGTGTCCATGACATGTCTTGGCTTCAGTCCTGCCGTGTCTGGGAAGCACCCGGTACCCTGGTACCATGCAGAGAATATGAATCTCTGCAACGATTGATTGGCCTGCCCTGTTAAATACTGAGAAGTTCAATGTCATTGAAAAAGGGACCTTTCCAGGGTACTCAGGGTTGGGCGTGCACCTCTAAAGAGCTCTACACCTTCCGGTATCCAGGGAGAAAGCTGTGTTTTGTTTGTTTTATTTGAAAGCAGGAAGAAAGAGTAGGAATATATGATTAGCAAGCTGCCAGGCTTATACATCTTCTATTTTATTATTCACCAGCATTAAGGAACAGAGTACTGGCACACACAACATTATAGATGAAGCTCAAAAACACTCTGGTGAGTGGAAGAAATCAGTCACAGAGGACCAATGCTGTATTAATGTCCAGTATTCAGAGATCTCCAAAGACAGGGAGTCAGCTACTGGGAGAAGTGGGTAGTGAACGCTGAGGGGTACTGATTCTTTCTATGGAGGAAATGTTCTAAGACCGGATTGTGGCAATGGGCATACAGTCATGTGACTAAAAGCCTTGGAATGTACACTTAAAGGGAGACCTTCATGGTATCTTATTTGTGCAACCCATTCATCTTTCACATTGATAGTTCCTACCTTTCTTTGGCTTCTCTGAGTGCCATTTCAAGTCTCTCCACCTTTTGGTTTCCTTCCCTCAGGCAAAGCAGGAGTTGGCTCACAGTCAATTCCTCAAACTCCACATAGGTCCTGGCATCTTCTATAGATTTGGTCCTAATAAGACATCACCAGCACATTCAGTATGGAAGTTAAAAGGGTTTTAATCTCAACACAAATGTCAAGAGTAAGAACAGAGAAACCCAATACAACTGAAACCAACGTCCTCCAGTTAATTCTCAACCTTCCCAAGCATAGCTGATCCTGCGGACATGGTTTAACTCTTCTATGCATGCTGGGAAGGCTGTGGGGGCTAACATAATGCTTCAAGGAAGCTAACCTCATAATGTGAGCACTCACTGCAAAGAGTTACTGCGATCTGTAGAGATCCGGTTTCAGAGAGGGCTGCGGACAACTATTCAGGTACATTCAGGCCATTGCCCACTCCAACTTGTTAAAGACTTATCACCTTTGTGAGTCAGGCAAGAAAAACTTCTCTGGTTTTGGTTTCACACAAAGCAGAGACATGTAAACACTACTGACAAATGTTTTTCTAAGTTTCAGAATCTGGTCAAGAGACACAAACAACTATGACCATCAGCCAGTAATGGAATGTTCAGAGTGACAAGGACGGCAGGGACGGCAGCTAGTCTTTCAGTCATCTGCTAGGCTCACATAGCTACCAGCCAGGATTACAGACTCCAAAGCTGGAGCTCCAAGCCTACAAACCAATATCAGATCCCTTACCAGGATCATAAAAGGTAAAAGCTACTGGCCTTAAAGAGGAAATAGCTTTTACATATGAAAATAAAGGAAGAGGAAGTGGCTTAAAAATTACAAATAGTTTGCTTTCTTCCCTCTATTTCCAGGAAAGTCTTGATATTAAAAGCAGCAACTTAGGGAAAGTTGAATTTTAAATTAACCCTCTCCACCCCCAAAAAATAGGAATAACACTCATGTATACCAATTATGTGGGTGAAAAACTGTTGTTATTTGCATTCTCCATGACGTGAGAACATAGGGGCAGACATAAAAAAAGTTTTGCTACTTTTTCTGTGCCATTCTCTATGCATATTTATCAAGTAATAGAAAACAAGTTTTTAAAAGTCTGTGAGGTAAGAGCTGCAGAGAAATTCTAAGCAAACTGACAGGCAAATGGACTAATGTTGCATGTTCACACACAGAAAATAAGCAAATCACCAGCTTTGGGTAATATTGCCTTCAATATTAGAACCAAGAAGTTCAGTGCCTTGATCTTCTACCACCTCTGCTCAAAGGCCCTTCCATGACTTGTGTGTTCCCTAGAACCTGCTTGGGAAAGGCAGATTTGAGATTCCATAGGTAAGTTCCCTGACATTTTTGAGGTTGATGAGATGGCCCAGTGGGTCAAGATGTTGCCATCAAGTCTGATGGCCCGAGTTTGATCCTCAGAACCCACATAGTGGAGAGAACAGGTGTTCGTAAACTGTCCTGTGGCCTCCACATGTGTGCCGTGGCATGTTCCTTCCCTAGCATATACATACACACTAATAATAAACTAAGGAAAAAGATCTGGGGCACTTTCAAGAGAAATGTCCCAGTGACTGACAGCTATCATGGCCATTGTCTTGGTAACCAGTATTGGCTACTGTGGCTTATTATAATCAGGAAAGAACGGGGAAGAGAAAAAGGATACATCCCATTTAAGGAAGCTGGGCAGCCTGTTTACTTCGAGCGGCTCTGACAAACAAATGAGCAAACACAGGACTGCTGACTAGGAATGAGTCCCTTTTTGGTTGAGGATGAATTTGCTTACACTTCTAATAGAAAGGAAACGCCTCTTAACAGAGGCTCAGCACTCGGTTAGAAAGGCACCAGACATTGTTTGCATTTCCCGCCTGTTTGGGCTGCAACATTAAACACTATTGAAAATGAATGTTAGCTGGTGGGAAGCTAAGGCAGGATGGTTGCAGATTCAAATCGAACCTGGATTACAGAGGGAGACCCTGCCTCCGAAAACAAAGTAAGTTACTTTTCTCCAGTCCATCATGCCTAACCTCCAACGATAGGCTCAAAGTGACAAGATCGCCCCTTCTGGGCGCCTGACAACTCTGGAGTTCCACCACCTACATGTTGATGGCGTCTGTTCTTGTAGGTCTAAGACTGTTGCTCTTCATTTCCTTCACTGCCCCTTCAGCTTCTCCTTCCTGTCAATGCAGAGACAAAAGGGACTGAATACAGTAAATTTGCAAGACAGATCCCTTTCCCAAGGCAAAAGACCAAAGATTCCACCCAAGGAAAATACTCAGCTTTTGTATGAGATATGATCTAAACGGGGTCACTCAAATGAAATAGAAAACACTCTCCTCTGGGCCTGCACACCTTGTCAGGATTATAAAAATCTAGGCATGAAGGTCACTCTCCTACCACAGAACACACTCAACCCAACTCCATAAACGTGTGGATGAGGCTTACAAAGCAATGTTTTTGCCAAGGCAGCTGCCATTATAAATTTGCCTGCACCACTGCCTGTTAGGAAACCGAAGCCTAAAGACTCAGAACGACAGGATTTGTGAGCTGGTTATATTTCAATAAGCTAATGGAGTAAATCATCACAAATCCTCAAAGATGGTTCGGGATGCTTGGGCTACACTCTTCCCAAGCCATGGACAGAGTTTTCCAGCTCACAGGAGGAAAGTGAAGCACATTTACACTCACAATAACTGCCAACCATCTGGGAGGCAGCAGATGATGCTGACCCTGGGAGAGGCCTCTTGGGAAGCTTGAGATAAAATGTCTGCGTTTCCTGGCTTTTATCAGCCCTTTACAGGGCTGGAGCTCTAGCTGTGTTTCAGTCATCTTCAGCCACTTGCAGAAGTATGCTTTTCAAATCCTCACACTGGGCACCTTGACGAATTCCTTAGAGGGCCATTTTCCAACTGTACTAATCTGTAGGGCAGTTGGTGAGTAAGGAGTCCCACACTAACTACTCCAGATCTATCTAGTAACTTAGGTGTCTTGCATGCTGCTCTCCACTCTCCAAGCTTGTCTACAAAGTCCACTTCTCTCCTTAATCTCTTTTCCCACATCAGCTATGAACTCTGACAAAGTGGAATGGCACTTCCATTACAAAGGATTTTGTCCTGGTGTGGTTTTTACCCTCAATTCAGGCATCTCTTAGCCTCACTGAAGGAGAGAGCCCTCTAATGCTTAGCCACCTGCTTTTTTTCTCTTATGAGACTCAGTATACCTAGATATCATCAAAAGAGACATCCCACAAGAGCTCAGGGATTAAAACACACTGCCTGAGTTTGCCAATTCACTTGGGTTGCACAGAATTGAAGTTTGATAGCTCTGACTTCAAACTCTGTTCTCAGAAGCCAATTCACGGCTTCTAGCAAGGAGGTAAAGAAGAGCTCCTCCTCAATCTATACCCACTTTAACTCTGTTCTTCCTGCCCCACCCCAATTATTTATTTTATTATTGATTATATACATGTATCTATTGGTGTGTAATAAGTGTAGGTGAGCACAGGTACCATCTGAGGCCAGAAGAGGGTGTCAGTGCTCTGGAGCTGGAGTTAAAGGCAGTTGTGAGCTGTGGATACTCGGAATGGAACTCGGGTCCTCTGGAAGGGCAGTATTATTTTAACTGCTGAGTCATATCTCCAGCCACCCTAACCTCCTCTGTTTGATACAAGGCTTCATGTATCACAGGCTGCCCTTGAACTGGCCATATAGGTTAGAATAACCTTGAACTTCTGATCCTCCTGCCTCCACCTCCACCTACTGAGTCCCAGGATTATAGGTTTATGCTACTACACTCAGTTTTGTTTTTGTTTTGTCTTTTTTTTTGGTTTATCGAGACAGGGTTTCCCTGTGAAGTAGTCCTGGCTGTAGACCAGGCTGGCCTCAAACTCACAGAGATCTACCTGCCTCTGCCTCTTGAGTACTGGGATTAAAGGCATGCGTCAACACCACCCAGCTATACTCAGTTTTATGTGGCACTGGAGATGGAACCCAGGGCTTCACACATGAAGCATACATTGCCAGGCTTATATGGCCAGTGTCAGGTCCAAAGGCAACTCCAATTCCCTAAACTACAAAGGCAGTGCCTATGTCAAGAAATGACAGTCTTGGCCATGTCCAGTTTGCTTCTTTTCTCTTCTAGATGCCTCTGAATATTTTTTCTCTCTTATTCACAATCAAAATCTCCCTCCTAATAGTGGAGGGGCCAATTCAATGGCTTCTTTACGCACCCCTCATATGCATACGGGACAACCCTTGTCCGGTGCTAAACACTTAAAAATAAACAAGCTTCCAAAGAGGGTTCTCCCAGGGTCAGCATCATCTGCTGCCTCCCAGATGGTTGGCAGTTATTGTGAGTGTAAATGTGCTTCACTTTCCTCCTGTGAGCTGGAAAACTCTGTCCATGGCTTGGGAAGAGTGTAGCCCAAGCATCCCGAACCATCTTTGAGGATTTGTGATGATTTACTCCATTAGCTTATTGAAATATAACCAGCTCACAAATCCTGTCGTTCTGAGTCTTTAGGCTTCGGTTTCCTAACAGGCAGTGGTGCAGGCAAATTTATAATGGCAGCTGCCTTGGCAAAATTTAATAGCCAATTTATCTCTGTTACACGCTTACTCCTCATTTGGTTTAGCTGTGTTGACAGCAAATTGTGGGCAATTGTTTCATGAGTCCCCAGGAGGCTGGCTTGCTTGCTTCACATGTCCATTTTCAAGCAAGCACTCTTACCAATTAAGCTACACAATCATTACATTTTATCATTAAAATGCATTGGTTGTTATTATTATATTATATTATTTGTGTGTGGGGGCTATGTGTGGATGATTGCACTGTGGAGCAGGTACAAGGTCAGGTGACAACTCTGTGAAGTCACCATTCTCCTTTTGCCTTACTGTGGGTTCCAGAGACCAAACTCAGGTTGTCGGGCTTATGTGGCAAGCACCTTTTCCGGCTGAACCATCTTTTCAGTCCCTCTTATTTTTAATTATCATGGTCCTTCACTAGACTTTGCAAAGAGCGTATCAAAACACTGTTAAAAGGAGTTTAGGGGTTGGTAAGATGGTTCAGCTGATAAAAACACTTGCCACCAAGGCTGATGACCTGAGTTCAATTCCTTGGATCCACGTGGTAGGAGAGAACCAATTCCTCAAAGTTGTCCTCTGACCACCACACAGTGTTATGGCACTTATATAAAAACTAATTTGAGCTGTTTAAAAATCACCCAAACATTTGACCACAATTTTGCTCTTCTAAGTGAACTATTCAACACAATTCTGAGATTTGGCTTGGGGGAAAAAAAAGACAAAATTCATGCTTCTGGTTTTCATTTGGGATATTTGTTTTTCAGATCAGTTATAAAAATGTCCAACTTGGGAGGAACAGATTTGGGGTGAGGAATCTATCTTTTGTCCAAATAGCTGAGTAATTTTTTTTATTTTAGCTAGTATTGGATTCCAATATAAACAGACCCTTGTTAAGCATCATCTTACACTTAACAAATGGGAGCAGATTTATCTCTTTTATACTGGAATTTCTCATTATTTGAATAGGCTGTGTTGACAGCACATTGAGGTACTATTTTTCACATGTCTAGAAGGGAGGTTGGAAGTTTGCTTCGTATCAAAACGACCACAGTTCTTACAGCCATCCTGATCTCGACAAAGGAATCTTCTGAGGAGCCGCTGGAGTTGAGCTTGAGCTGAAGTTCTGAGACGATGCCCAGCAGGTCTGCCTTTTCAGCCTGAAGGCGCCTCACCTGGGTCTTCAGCTGCTCTACCTCCTGCTCCAAGTCTGTGCTGGGGAGCCTGGAGCCACTTACGGAGCCCTGGGAAGACCAAAAATGAGTAAATAACACAAAAATAACCAAGGGTCTGGCCAGCAAACTTGATGGCCAAGTCTTTGGAGCCTCCTACCTCTACCTTTCAAGTGCTGGTATTATAGATATGTACCACGATGTCTCATTTTATATTTATGTGTTGGGGGTGCACATGTGGGTGGGTATGCTTATGGCGTGTGTGTGTGTGTGTGTGTGTGTGTGTGTGTGTGTGTGTGTGTAGGAAAACAATTGGTGTCACTCCTCAGGTGCCAACCATCTTGTCCACCTTTTCTGTTTTTGTTTTATTTTGGAGACAGGTTCTCTTATTGGTCTAGGACTGACAAGTAGGCTAGGCTGGCTAGCAGTGAGCCCCAGGAATCCACCTGTCTTTGCATCCCCAGCACTGGGATTATATACACACATCACCATGCCTGGCCTTTTCATGTGTGTTCTGGAGATTAAACTCGGGTTCTTAGCACTTCCTTAACTGAGCTCCATCTCCAGCACCATGCCTGTTTTTAGCAAAGGCACTTTTCTAACATCTTTGTCTGCTATGCTTTCAGAAGATTCTCCCTCTTAGTTAACAACTTATTTTGACACACCATATAAAATGGGAATTTGGGGGCTAGGGATAAAGCTGAATGGTAGCTTGCCTCAAATGTGTCAGAACCTAGGTTCAATCCACAGAGCCACACACGAAAAAGAAAAAAGAAATTTGAGCCGGGTGGCGGTGGCGAAAGCCTTTAATCCCAGCACTCGGGAGGCAGAGCCAGGCAGATCTCTGTGAGTTCGAGGCCAGCCTGGTCTACAAAGCGAGTTCCAGGACAGGAACCAAAACTACACAGAGAAACCCTGTCTCGAAAAAAAACAAAAACAAAACAAACAAACAAACAAAAAATAAATTTAAAATAACTTAATGACAAGAAAGCAAGCTTCCATAGCATGCTAGAAGCATGGTTTAAAATCCTGAAAATAACCAACCAGACTCTGACAATGATGTACTCGGACACTGTAGTTCAAAATCTCAGAAAACAAGGACCAAGAGTTGTTAAAACGCAACCTTCTACCTTTTCCCCTCCCCACAAACACCTACTTATGTCCACCTCCAACCCCCAACCACAAGTACATCAGAAGCCAGAGCACCAAGAATGTGACCTGGCTCAGAGATGGCTCTCTAGTTCCCCCAGTATGCTAGCTGCCAGGTATATTATTACTCTATGCTGGTGTTGTAAGATTGAAAAAAGTAAATCTGAGAGAAAGAAGACAAAACCTCAAAGATTAAGAAAAAGTTAGATTTCAGCCTATATAGAATCAATAATACACATTAATTGGTATTGCACACATGACCACATATGACAGCAATGGGGAATGGGCCTGTTGAGATGGGGGGCTTTGTTTCACAGAGAGGACAGACTCATCTGCATTCACTGATCACTAGGGGTGTGGTCCTCACATTCTCTGAAGTCCTGGCCTCAGTCTTCTTGGGTAGGAAGGAAAATGTGACACCACATAGTTCATAGTCTCTTCTATGACCTTCCAGGCCTCCCTCGTTCCTCCTCAGAAAACCCCTATAGCTTGATGTACAAGACGCCATGCTTCACGCCCCCTCCCTAACTTTAGTACCTTTCTAATTATAGTTTATAGAATTCTTAAAACCCTCTTTGTTGTCTTTTGTTCATTACTGGGGATTGGACCCAGGATCTTGTGCATGCTAGGCAAGTGTTCTACCACTGAGCTGCACCCCAGCCCTAGCATGAATTTATTGTTTTTGAACTTGTGTATAGTGTATGCATGTGTACAAGTGCACTTGCTCATGCATGTGGGTGTGGAGGCCAGAGGCTGTGTCAGGATATCTTCCTCAATGACTTCCCCACCTTATTTTTATTTCTTTTTATTTTTACCTTATTATCTTGAGACACTGTCTCACTGAACCTGACCGTCACACTGCAGCTAGGCTGACTAGCCAGGGAGCCCCCACCCCAACCCCATCTAGTGTTGGGTTACAAACTCACATTGCCACACCTGCTTTTGTTTTGTTTTTATTGTTGTTGTTTAAGACAGAGCCTTGCTATGTAGCCCAGGCTGGACTCCAACTTGTGGCAATCCTGATTCTGCCTCTGGAGTGCTGGAATAACAGGTATGTACCAGTTCACTACACATGGTCCTAGAATGGATTTTTTTTAATTTTTATTTTTATTTTTTTGGTTTTTCTAGACAGGGTTTCTCTGTGTAGTTTTGGAGCCTGTCCTGGAACTCTGTAGACCAGGCTGGCCTTGAACTCACAGAGCTCTGCCTGATTCTGCCTCCCAAGTGCTGGGATTAAAGGTGTGTGCCACCACTGCCCGGCCTAGAATAGATTTTTAGATAGTAAACTTAAGAAACAAAAACAGAAAACCCAGTGCTCCATCCCTGGCAGGGTTAAGGACAAGGTTTGGAAGGAACGGATGGCAGGTGTCACCCGGATGTCATCTGGGGTGGTAGAGGACCAGCTG
This sequence comes from Onychomys torridus, assembly GCF_903995425.1. Classification (NCBI taxonomy): domain Eukaryota; kingdom Metazoa; phylum Chordata; class Mammalia; order Rodentia; family Cricetidae; genus Onychomys; species Onychomys torridus. Next base: position 70,013,335 of record NC_050447.1, on the reverse strand, counting down.
GGGTCAAGTGTGCTGGTTTGTCCTTTAGCAGTACCTCTGACATGTACTCTCAGAGATGAATGGATTTCACAGGACCTTTGGGTTAACCAAATGCGGTCCACCTACCACTTTTTAAAAAAATTTATTTATTTATTATGTATATAGTGTTCTGCCTGCATGTCAGCAGATCTCATTATAGATGGTTGTGAGCCACCATGTGGGTGCTGGGAATTGAACTCAGGACCTCTGGAAGAGCAGCCAGTGCTCCTAACCTCTGAGCCATCTCTCCGGCCTCCCCTCTACTATTGTAATGAATATGAAACACTGATTTATAACCTGAATGTTTTTATTTTATTTTATTTTATTTTTTGAGACAGAGTCCCACACTACTCAGCCTGGCCTGGGACTCACTATGTGGACCATGCTGGCTGTGGGCTCTCGAGCCATCTGCCTTAGTCTCTGCAGTGCTGGGATTACATTGTAAGCCACCATGCATAGCTCAGAATTATCTTTTGACTATACTGTATGAGATCTTATAAATTCTGGTTTGTTTGTGAGATATCTGTCTATATACATATATGCACATGCACAAACATATATCATATTGGTATGTATGTATGTTTATGTTGGTATGTACATGAGGGTGAACATGAATGAGGGTGTTTTCTATGGAGGTCAGGGATCGACACTGGGGTGTTTGTAGATCACTAGATCACTCTGCATCCTAGTTTTTGAGACAAGGTCTCTCACTGAACCTGGAGGTCACTGATTTGCTGGCTGGCCAATGACTTTCAGGGATCTGACAGTCTTGGCTCCTGGTGCTGAATTTACAAATGCCAGATTTTACATGGATGTTGGAGATCAGGTCCTCATGTTGCATGGCAGGTACTTTATAGACTGAGCCATCTCCTCAGCTCTGTCCTTATCAATATCCCTCCCCAACAGAGAATATATATGACCCAGCCAGTGTTTCCAGCAAAACCACGCTGCCGCTTCCAAGACCATATAAAACACCAGTCCAGCCTGAACCACAGTCTAGACCAGTAAGGTTCTACTGCTGCTATGGAACAGTTTCCTCCTGGACAGAAAATTTCCTTCCTGCAGGAAAGCTCTTTAAACAGGAAGGTGAACAACTCAAAATAGCTTCAGGAAATCCCTGAAATTGACCAGATCTCACTAGGTCCCTCCATGCCAGAGTAAGCAATAAAAGCTGAGAGTCCCCCTCTGACTGAAGGGAGCTGAGCTGGAAAGACAACAAGAGCAGAGAAATACAAAGAAGACTCTGAGACCAGACCGCCTATCTGAGAAAAATAGAAACCAGCCAAGGTGCCTGGATGAAGTTCAGACCAGAGTCGCTGGGAAAGGACATTCTCCAACTGGTTGAGCTGCCTGCAGGCTTCTTAGCTTTTGTGAGCTGTCACCCGTGCTGGGGTGGGCTTTGGTGGTGCTGCTGTCTTTGAGTCATTTCTGCTCCTGTAAGTGACCCTAATAAAACTCATTGGTTCACCACGTTGGACTTTGATGGTGTCCGTTCTTTGGTCTGCCCTGGGATCCCTCTCTGGAGTGAGTAGATGTGTATATTGTATCTTCCCAGGAAAAGTTTTGTCACACAACTGTACATACTAAGGAAATCAAAGCACGGTGGATCACGTACTCACTTCAAATGGCTTTTCTGATTTCTCTCTTAGTTTCCCAAGCTCTGCCTTCAGTTTCTCATTTTCATGACTCAGGGCCATCAGGCGCTCCTTCGCTTCTTTGCTCTGTGTCTCAAACAACTGGCGTTCTTCCTTCTGCTTCTCTGTCCAGGCCGAAAGCTCCTCAAATCGCCCTTTCATAGCTTGGTTATTTAGCTTCATGGCTTCTGTTTGGGGTTCAGAGAGAGGGAGTCATCCACCAGGGAATGGATGGAATTTCATGAGTCAGCCCCCCTCTGGCCATTTCAATACCCTGAGGCTGTGGATCTACACAGCGCCAGTGACCTGGGGTGGACACATCAGCAGGAAAAGGCTATAGTGATGTGAGCAGAGTTTGCTCACAAACTAGGACACCACTGCTAGTCCTTAAAGGTCACAAGAAAGGCCAGGCAAGGTGGCTCATAACTGTACTCCCAGCATTTGGGAGGCAAGATAGGATGATGAAGAGTTCAAGGTCAGTCTCCACCACATAGCGAGCAGGAGGCCATCCAGGTCTGCATGAGACACTGTCTCAAAACAACAAAATCCTCCAAATAAAATTGATTTGCAGATATAAATTCCTGTTAGTGACCAGAAGTCTGGAAGACTGAGGAAAGTCCTATCATTCTTTGATTACAATGTTTAATTAATTAGCCATGGCTTGAGATATCAGAACATAATCCCTCCTTTGAAACAAATTTTTTCCTACATCTGTAGCCCAGGATGGCCTTGAACTTGCTTTGTAGCACATGACAGCATTGAACTTGGAATCCCCTGGCTCTGTTCTGGAGTTAGGATACAGCCCTGCACCATCATGCCTAGCTTAGAATGCTTTCTCCTGACAAGTAATATTTACACCTAATTGTAATCACAGAGGTGCCTCTTTTGCCTTTTAAATGGGCTAAATGTCATTATACTATTTTCTGAGATGGAATACTTTCTTCTCTCTCTCTCTCTCTCTCTCTCTCTCTCTCTCTCTCTCTCTCTCTCTCTCTCTCTCGTAGTGGTAAGGATCCACCCTAGAGTCTCACTTACACGGGCTGGGCAAGTGCTCTATTACTCATCTCCACCCTCAGCCCCGGAACAGAGCACTTTTGAGTCTGACCTGTGAGAGCCTTGTAACCCTGCTCAAAGTCTTGTTGTGCTTCCAGATGACAGCCCTGCTCACCTTTCAGCTGGTGGTTCTCAACCAGGAGCTCCTTCATTTGCTGCAACAGCTCCTCAGGCGTGAATGTGTCCAGGCTGGGGTGAACCATATTGGGGGGTCCATTTCCTGGGGTCTCACAGGGGCTGTCCCCCTTCTCAGTCAGGCAGCTCAGAGGTTGATGGGACATGGTAACAGGTCCTATGGAAAAGCCATAAGCTAAAATCATAGCTGTCGCCAGTCTGCCACAGGCCTCAGAAAGGCCCACAAATCCATTAGCAATGAGCAGTAGTTATTCCCAAGGTTGCTGGCTCTCCCTCCAGTTGCACTGTGAAGACTTTCCCTTTAAACATCCAGCTGCACTGGCCACCTCCATGGGGCCACGTGTAGAAGAAAGAGGCAGAACTGGAAATGAGATGTGGAGCATAGGATGTGATAATGATTAGGAGCATATCTGTAGCCTTGGTGAAGGATCACTTCCTAAATCCCCTGAAATCTTTTAAGGTCAAATCTCCTGATTTTGAGTGAATTGTATTGTTTAGGAATTAGATAAATTCCAATAAAGCTATTAAACTCTGAATATTTTATATTTATTGAAAGCTATTAAAATCTCGTATTTTTGTCTTTGATTCAAAGGAATGGAAGGTAATATTTATTTCTGGCAATTCTTAGGCTTAGTATGTGCTGAAACACTCTACTAGGCATGCCCTACTCCTTTTTTTGACACCTCCTACTCTTGATCTTTCAGGTGAGGAAGCAGGTGTTACAGCTCGCCAAAAGCCGGAAGTGGCACATTGCAAGGCTGATATAAAGACCCACCTTATAATAAAAAAAAGACGCAAGTGAAGTTTTATTTTTATTGAGGATTTGATATGATATTTATCAGTGAACACATACAAACACTAAAGCAGCTTGATACCTCCTGTGTATCCTGAAAACATGTCTACGTTATGACTTTATTTCATAGATATGTCAATGAGAACACACAAATGAGTAAATATCAATTCCACTTCTGTAGTAGAATATTTTAAGCTGTGTTAGTTTTGTTTATGTTGCATTTGTTTAACTCTGTGAAGCTGTGTTACTGGGCCTGTCTAAAACACCTGATGGCCTAATAAAGAACTGGCCAATAGCAAGGCAGGAGAAAGGATAGGCGGGGCTGGCAGGCAGAGAGAATACATAGAAGGAGAAATCTGGGAAAGTGGGGTGATCTAGCAGCTAGAGGAAGAGGACTCCAGGGAACAGTCACCCAGCTACACAACCAGCAAGCCCCAGAGTGTGAGTAAGATTTATAGAAGTAAGAGAAAAAGAAAAGCCCAGAGGGGAAAGATAGATGAGATAATTTAAGATAAGGAAAGCTGGCTAGAAACTAAGCCAAGCTAAGGCTGGGCATTCATAATTAAAAATAAGCCTGTATGTGATTTACTTGGGAGCTGGATGGCAGGCCCCCCGAAAAGGGCAAAAACAAATAACAACACACTTTTTTTATTACCTACCACTTAGGCAAACAGACATCTTTCCAATGACTGGTTACACACACATTCCAGGCAAAAATTCTCATCTTCATGAAAATGGTAGGTAACCATCATGAACTGATGTGGATAGATCATAAAACAATACAAAATAAGAGTAACACACACACTGCCCTATTCTACAAAGGGCAAATGACTGAAGTCCAGAGAGATGACTCAGTATTTAAAAGCACTCGATCCTCTTTGGCTCCCAGCATCCATTCAGTTGGCTCAAAATTGCCTGTAACTTCCGCTCTAGGAGATCTGACGTCCTCTTCTGGCCTCCACAGACACACATACACATGGTATATACTCACAGAGACACACACACACACATAAATTAAAAAAAAAAAATTTTACCTCTATAATTATAAGATAAATTTAAATCCATCTATGCAACAAATGGCATCAAATGATAATGCTTGCCGTACAACTATGATGAAGCAGAGAGCCACTGGTGCCACAAAACGGCCTGGGATGAAGAAGGCACCCGGGCTCATGTTGGTGAGCACTCCCCCTGCTCCCTGCCACACTCAATAGGAATTGAATCTAGAGCTTTAGACATATTAGGCAAGTGCTCTACCACTCACTGAGCTACAAACCCAGTACCCAATCTTCCTTCTAACTAGGGGAGAAGGCATTGCTCTCAGACTGCCAGCTCATCATGATTAAGGTGCCTGTGTGGCTCCATGAGTTGTAGTCCATTATACATGAAATCAGTCCTTCTTCTGACAGGTAGAACCACCCTCTCTGCTGTGTAGTGTGCATGCTTAATACCCACATATGAAAACAAGACCAGATGCACAGAATGAGGGCTGCATTCTATCTATGCCCATAGGAGGCAGGATGCTGGGTTCTCTAAAATCAAGAGTCTGGTCCACTGCTTCTAGTCTGAAGAACTTGAGGGTAAATCAGTGCTAGCATTGATGGGGAGAGCAGGCTGGCTGTGCTACTTAAAGCATCTGCTAAGAAGAAATGCATCTCATGAAGTCCACAAAGAGGATGGCAATTTCACTGCCAAAGCATTGCTCACTTGTGAGCTTCATGTATGGATATTAGTTTTACCTAACTGAATTGGTTTAAGATTCCTTCCTTGTACCCTTTCTGGGTTAAGCCCATGTTTATGACTTCCATAAAATTCATTTTTGCAATGGAGTATGATGATGCACACATATCCACTGCCTTAGGATGCTGAGGCAGGAGGATCACACATTTCAAACCACTGTGGGCTATATGGTGAAAACCTGCCCCTCAAAATCAATGAAAGGGTCTGAGGAGATGGTCTGAGATCAAATGCTCACTGTGCAAGCTTGAGGACTGGAGTTTGGATACCCAGAACCCATATCAAGTTAGAAAGGCATGGTGACCTCCTGTGATGCCAGCATTTGGGAGGCAGAGACGGGATCCTGGGGCAAGCTGGACAGGTAGACTAGTTGGATTTGGGGGTTCCAGGTTCAATGAAGAGAGCCTATTTCAATAAATAAACTAGAGAGCAATCAAGGAAGATGCCTGACATCAATTTCAGACATGGTGAACATGTATATACATACATATAGAAGAGAAAAAAATCAGTTAAAATTTTCATCTCTGTACATAATTATGTTGGAGATAACATTTCATAAAAAATGGAATTTTTTGGAACAGCAGTAAATTTTCTGAGATATTTAATCTGGAAAAGTCATAGAAACACTTGACAGATTTGTGTGTGTATGTGTTGGGAAGTGGGTGCCAGGTACAGAACTTATGGATACTGGCAAGCACTCTAACGAGCTACACCTATACCAAACATACTCTCTTGATTTTGTTTTTATCTTTGCTTTTTGAGACAAGGTTTCATTTTATAGCCCAGGCTGGCCTGGGACTTATTATGTAGAGAAGATTGCCCTTGAATTCATGGTGAGCCTCCTGCCTCCACATGCCAAGTGCTGAGATTACAAAGATGAGCCACTATGCCCATCTCAACAGATTTTTAAAAAGTAATAAATAGACATCTAGAAGATGTGTTTAGTTCCATCTTATTATATGTGTAAATCAACATCTCTCAATCTATTTTTCTTTTAAGACAGAGTCTAGCTATGTAGCCCAGGCTAGCCTCAAACTGGTAAACTTCCTGCCTTAGCCTCCTCAGTGCTGGGATAACAGGCATGTCACCATACTTACAACCAGCAACAAGTTATCTCTTCATGGCTTTATCAGAAGAAAGGAAAGAAGGGAGGGGAAGAACAGAGCCGAGGAAGAGGAAGGGGCAAAGGGAGAAGGATGAGGAATGGGAAGGGAGGGGACTGTCCTGAAGACTACTCCCCTCCTTGACCTCCATCTTCACTAAGCCTATGGATGAAACCACAGTAGAACTGGTCTTGGTTCCAATTGTTCCATCAATACTTCTAACTGGTTCCGGTCGCCAGATTTTACAAGGACACTGGAAGAAAACAGGGCTGTCCTAGGTGAGACAGTAGAAAATCAGTTGTACTAGCAGCTGAGTGTGGCCTTGGGCCACCTGGCCTCCACAGACTATCTGCTGACTCATCAGTGGATAATGCTCCTCATAGGTCTCAGCTCTGCAACTCTGAAATGTATGCTTAACTTCCCAGAAAGATCACAGTCCTCCCTCCACCCTTCAACACAGGCATGCCCAGTATCCCTCACCCCACTGCCCCCTGCCAGCCCCACCATCACATTGGCCATTCTCACAAACTTGTCTAGTCACATTGTTGTCAAACGGTGTCAGGAAAATTAATTCCTTAATTCAAATGTCATGGTGAATAAGAAGCTGGGTTGATCATTTCTAGGCAAAGCTATTTAGTAAGAAGGGGAAGACGGTGCACATCTGTAACCCAGCGCTTGGGAAGCTGAGGCAGGAGGAATGCCTTGAGTTTGAGGATAACCTGGGATACACAGTGAGTTCTAGACTATCAAAGTTTGCAGTATGAGACAAAAAATGAAAAAAAAAAAATAGCACGAGAGAAAGAAACCAAAAAATTTTAGGCATGCATGATGATGCAAGCCTATAATCCCATCAGTAGAGAAGCTGAAGCAAGGGGGTTGCCAGAAGTTCTCCACTAGCCTGGGCTACACAAGCAAGCCTAGCTTCAAAGTAAAGAAAGAAGAGATATTTGACAATGGAGGATACAGTAAGAAATGTAGGATTTGTCAAGACTTCACTAACAAGAAAGACCAGGAATCAGCAAGGTAGAAAGTCAGAAGCAACTCTCCAACTCTATTCCCTAGCTGAGCTCCCTAGTCCCTAACCATGTACATTCTCTTAATTCTGAGGTTGAGTAATTATAGTAATGACCTGACCCTGAGACATGGGCATAAATCTCATTCCTGAGTTGGCCTTAGAGATAATCTACTCTGACTTTGTGTGTGTGTGTGTGTGTGTGTGTGTGTGTAGCTGAGGATCAAACCCATGGCCTTGCACTTGCTAGGCAAGTGCTCTACCACTGAGCTAAATCCCCAACTGCGTACTCTGACTTCTTATTCAATACAAGAATGTCTGTGTGGTTTCCATGGTGTGTGGCTTCACAGAGCTGGCTTAGAATACATGAACCATGACTGCCCCACCCCAACTCCCAGCAGACATTGTCTCCTCCATTACAGGATGGCTCTGACAGCCGGATGGCCATGTGCCTAGTGTTACCTGCCGTATGCCAACTTCCAACCGCTGGACACTGGACGCAAAACAAGCTCAGTCCTTTTCCCTGGTGTCGATGAGTCTTCAGGTTTATGGATGAAATGTTAGCAGGTTCAATACCTGCAGTAGCTACATGCAACTGCAATATAAGTTTCTGTGTGTTTACTTGGTTGGGTCTGAGCAACTGTGGGACTGGCGGGTAAGAGAGATTTGTCCTGACTGGGCCAGGCAGGAAAACTCAAACTACAAATACCTCCATGGGTAAATGAAGTCTCTCTTTTTTAAATCTATGTGTAGGTGTGTGTTCATAAGTGGGTATGTGCATGTGAATGCAGGTGCCAGAGACATTGGATTCCCTGGAGCTGGGGCTGCTTGAATTGAGTACTGGGAACAGGACTCAGGTCCTCTAGAAGAGCAGAAAGTGTTCTTGCTGCTGAGCTCCCTCTTCAACTTGGTAAGTTAGTTTTAAATAATGAAAACTGGTTTCCTGAAGAGAGCCAATAGTTGGCTATAGGTAAATTTGTAGTTTCTGTTCACAAGGAGCTGAAGGGGGCTAGCAAGATAACTCAGCAGATAAAGGTACTTGTCAAGCCTGATCACTGCCTGATCGCCCCAGTTTGATCCCCAGGATCCACATGTCAGAAGGAAAAAGTGACTCTTACATGCTGCCTGAGTTCTTCTCGTATGTGCCACAGTGTGCATGTGTATACTCACACCCCCCTACTGACAGGATAAATATATAAATGTAATTAAAGGGAGATTGAGTAGAATCCATGGCTACATGACAAAACCCACTATCTCTGTGGAAAAAGAAGGTGGGACACACACATCTTCTTTCTGGATAAAAGCAGCCTTGCTATTGCTTGCTAGGAATGCTATTTGTAAGGCTATTTCATGACCTACTAATACACAGAAAACAGAAACAGACTTAACTCCCTTCCGAAGGCAGGAACATGGCAGTAAGACTTCCTTCTTTCCATTCCCTCTTCTCCCAAATCTTTTTTTTTTTTTTTTTCTTTTCGAGACAGAGTTTCTCTGTGTAGTGTTGGTGCCTGTCCTGGAGCTCGCTCTGTAGACCAGACTGGCCTCGAACTCACAGAGATCCGCCTGCCTGGGATTAAAGGCGTGCACCACCCGCACCCGGCACCTTCTCCCAAATCTAAAGGGGTCCAGTCCAGTCACTTCTCCCTCCAAATGCTTCCAAACTCTCATCTCTCCATCCCTAAAGGCTTACGCTTAGGCTTTAATTTTGCTTGTCATTGGCAATGTTCAACTTTCACCTATTTTGTCTATTGCTGTGTCCCCAGTACTGTGGTGCACACAAGAAAACAATTTACCAGGTTTTCGGTGAATGAATTTTAATAGCATTCTTCTCTTTCCATTTGCTGAAATTTGAGGTTGGGGAGAATTATTTGTTTTTATTTATTTTCAGGCTTACTTATTCATATACATCAATGTCACCTCTTGTCACCAAGCCACAAATACCACATTAAAGGGCTCATGGTTCCATGCATTCTTGGCCTCTGTGTCCTTGTCTCTGCGGTGTCCTCTGCCTGGAAAATATTTGGCTCCCATTTGCTCTGGCACACGCCCACGGGGCAGGTTGAATGTCCAGCTCAAATATGACATTTTGTGGAGAAGCAGCTCTTCTGAGCACCTAAAAGCCATTTGTATGTCCAGCTCCTCAGCCCTCCCAGCAATTATACCAGACTTATACCATCTACTTCCTCTCCACCTTTTCCTTACTAGAGATCAGCACACAGCAGCCTCGGAGTAAGTGTTTGCTGAAACAAGATGAAAACACAACCTAATGAGGGCTGTTAAGTCCAACACCTGTAAAATGCTTTCTGCTGTGTTAGCGCAAACTCCATGTGTTAGTATTGTTATGAGTTTCCTGCAGTTCTAGGGTGTTCACATCCAGATCCTTTTTATCTGTATTTTTAAAATCAGAACTGTTTTTCTCTACCACTGCCGAGGATCTGCATATTATTATATAACATATATTCTAGTAACTTGTTATCATACACATGCCAAAGCAGAATCAAGGAAAGCTTTAATAAAGCTAATTAAAAAAAAAAAAAAGACTTTGGGAAGGTGATGGTGCATGCCTTTGATCTCAGCACTTGAGAGGCAAAAGCAAAGCAGATCTCTCTGAGTTCAAGGCCAGCTTAGTCTGGAAAGTGAGTTTCAGGCCAGTCAGGTAGACATAGTGAGACCCTGTCTCAAAATCAAACCGAAAAACAAAAGATTTTAAGGTCAGAAAGATGGTTCAGTGGGTGAAGGTCCTGCCAAGCCTGATTACCTGAATTGGATCCATGAATCTCTCACAAACTGTCTCCTGGCTGTCCACATGTTGAATACCGTGGCAAACACGTGCACACTTTCCTGAACACACATGCAACACACAAGCATGCACACCTAGAGAATTAATAAATATAATAAAATTTAAAGAGTTTAATTTTTTTCTTTTGGATTGTGGTTTTCCAGGAAATCCAAAGAACTTATTAACATGCTAAGTCTATTTAATAAAAAAAAAAAAATCAAGAAAGCAGATTTGAGGATCAGCAGGTCTGTTCCATGGCTAGAACAACTATGTGCTACTTAAAAGAGGGAGTTCATAATAACCAATTCCTTTCAAGTTTATATCAGTCTCACCAAATATAGACACTTTCCCTCTCTCTTGTGTGCGCATGAGCGCATGCACGCACACACAAATATGCAATTTACAGGCTAGTTGTAAAGACTGTAATTACTTTCATGGTGTTGGGCACAATACATAAAGTACTTCTCAAACAGGCTCAGTGTAAACACACGCACACAGTCCGCAATGAAACTTCACTTGTCCAATCCAATTCAAGGCAGTCTCTGGCAGTGACCTCTACTCTGCCCAGCCCTACCTCATTATCAGCCCTGAGGCAATGGGGCTCCTCTCCCTAGGTCAAAAGAGCGAGGCTGCTTTGGGTAAAAGGGCAGCTTTGGAGATAGTTGTGAAAGCTCTCGAGTGGCCAGGCACTGCCTCACGTTATTTTCTTGAGGTTCTCCCTAAGGGTTTCCATTTCAAGCTTAAACACCTCGGGCATACATTCCTGCATACAGGAGTCCCGATAATGGAGGCCGGGTCAGGGCCTGGGTTTCATTTTCCCCTGAAGCTTGTTTACTGCCTCCAATTTACAGGTTGTCTGTGGTAAAAACCATTCCTTTAAAGTTCTCAGCTCCGCCCTTAATCCCAGCACTGGGGAGGCACGGGCAGCGGGAGCTCCGTGAGTTGGAGGCCAGCCTGGTCTACAGAGTGAGTTCCAGGACAGGCTCCAAAGCTACCCAGAGAAACCCTGTCTTGAAACAAAACAAAACAAAACAAAAAAATAAAGTTCTCAGTTTCATTAAATTCATTTTCATATATTCTCTCTCTCTTTTTCTCCCCCCCTCCCTCCCTCCCCACACACATACAAACATACAGGGGTGTACACACATGCATGAACATAGCACACTCTCCCAGATAGACACAACAGTTTATGTACCCCTCTGTAAGCTTGCCACTTTGGCAAGGGGTCTCTATTCTTTACTGTTCCGGGGCCACATCGTTCAGAGTGCCTTCATTCCTTGCCACAGCACCTTTAACGACTTCCTCCTTATAATGAACCGACTGCTTGCTTAATCACTATCAACCTGGGACGTCACCTTCAAACCACCTCAGTGACCTGAACTGGAAGTCACCTGCGGCCAGCCAAACCTGTGTTTTACCGTCCTGGGGAAGGAGGAGGGTCCTCTGGGGCGGCCGCCACCCCCCCAGACCCCCACCCACGTCCCCGCTGCCCTTTCACACCAGGTCAGGATCCGCCTGGGCCCTGGAAACCTTGCCAGGGAAGCCGTCCTACGAGAGGGCCGCCCCAGCCTCGTCACCCTCCCCGCGGCAGGCTCCGGGAGACGGCAGCAGCGAGAATCGCTGCCAGGATGGAGTGGAGCCCGCCGGGGAGAGTCGCCGCGCTCAGCCAGCGCCCGCCACCCCCCGCCCGGCTCACCGGCCGCCGGGATCCGCTCCTCTCAGGTCACTGCTTCGTTGGCATCTTGGCCCAGTCCCAGAGCTCTGGATGCCGATGTCCACCAGGGACCGGCCGGGGGGGCGGCGACCGGACAGCCGGACGGTGACGCGCGGCCTCGCGACCCACCGGGCGCCGCTCAGCTGACCGCAGCGCAGGCTCCCGCCCTAGCCGGGGAATTTCCCAGACCACGCCCACTCGGGCACGCCCCTGGGAAGCCCCGCCCAACGCCCCGCCCCTCGGCATCTCTTCCTGAGCCCCGGCGATCCACCTCCGCGATCTGGCGCGAGTGAACTGGGAGGAAGCCGAAGTGTCAAGCACCTGGCGTTAACTACAATAAACTATTCATCAGCCCAAATGGGCCGAGGCCGGGCTTCTCTGTGTCTATAGAGAAAGATCAGACTCACATGGGGTCTCTGAGCCCTTCAGAAGGGTCTCAGGCATCCTCAGAGCAAGACTTTCACCTTTCTGACTCTTAGCTTCTCTGCCCACTCCCACCTGAGTGTTTGTTTAAACCTTACAATTAGGCAGCATACTCTCCCACTGATCCCCTATCCTCTTTTGGAGGCTTTAATTAAAAACCAAAACAGAATAAATGAAGGAAGGAAGGAAAAAGGAAAGATAGCAACCCTGTAAAATGCTCTTGAGCTCTTGTTCGCCTAGATCAAGCCGTTAACACGTGGCTGCATCAGATGACCCAAGCAGGTAGGATTGATGGGTTGTTTTGGATGACATTCAGGAAGCAGTCTTAACCGCGATGGAGCTATACCATACTGGAGGTTGCCACTGCAGGGACTGGAGAACGAAAAGCTAGAAAACAATAGAGAACCGCCCTTGTTCGCATTCCTAGACCCCGAGAAGACATCAGTAAGGTGGCACGCAAGACACAGATGGCCTTTGATCCGAAGGGTGAGCTCCCAGCAAAGCGTTGCCTTGACAACCAGACCCCCAGCGAAAGGTAAGTAGGTAGAAACTGGGGCAAGTTCCCAGGTGGCTCAGAAGAGAGCATGAGATCAGGTTTTGTGCACAAGGTCAAAGGGATGTCATAACCAGGGAAGAATTTCATTTACTGACAGAAGGGCTACAGTGGTGATAAGGAACAGGTGGTTGTGTTTGCATATGTACCTGCTCACAGGTTGGAAGGGGAGGCAGGGATCCTCACCAACACAAGAAAGAGAGCCAAGCCCTGCCCAGCTATTGCACAGACCAGATCACCTGCTGTCCTTTCCAACACCTGGCCCCAAATTAACCCTAGAGCCAGGCACAGAAAGTCTGAGAAGTTGTGTGTGTGTGGGGGGGGGCACCCTTCATTTTTCTGATACTCTCTACAATCAACCCAGAAGACTTCTATGACACCTGGTCACATCTCTCTACCATCAACCAGTTATATTTGCGGGGAATATTAGCTGGATGTCCTTTCATTCTACTGAGTTCTGACACCATACCTGCCTGTGGTGGTAGATCCCATAGGCAGGAACGTCACCCTAGAGATCTGCTCTAGTCTCCCAATGCCAAATGGAAGCCCCAGGTTATTTAACCTGAGTTTCTGTCCCACTAACCTGCTGTAAGTTGAGTTTTGCAGGTTCTCCTCTTTGGGTTTTTATTCATTTGCCAAGCAACTCAAAACTCAAGGAAACACATTTACTAGTTTATTACAAAATAATATTTGAACAGATACACATAAACAGCCAGATGGGGACTTGTGTAGGGTTAGGTCTGAAAGTGCTCCTAAGACAGAAGATTGCTCCCCTGTGAGTTGGGTGCCCCCACCTTATATTCCTCATGTATTTAGATAGCTAGGAACTCTTGGCTTGATGATGTAGCTCAGTTGATAGAATGCTTGCCTAATATTTATGAAGCTCTGGATTTGGTCCTCAGCATCATAAGAACCACATAGTAGGGCTTTACTGGGAGCCTATAATCATGGAATTTGTAGTGATCCCAGCATTTGGAATGCTAGGAGCAGGAGAATCAGAAATTCAAAATTGTCATTGACTACTACCGAGGGGATTCAAGGCCAGTCTAGGTTACAAATCCCTCTCCTCCCTCTTCCCCCTTTCCCTTCCCCTCCCCTCCCTTTTCCTCTCCTCCCTTCCCTTCCCTCTTCTTCCCCTCCCCTCTCATCTCCTCTCATCCTAACTGATAGTTAAACTGAGTTGTTCTAACTTTCTCTTTTGACTCTCTTTTAAGGCATGGTGAGGTGAGGTAAAATGACAATCAGGGAAGCTGTGAGGGTACAGGGAAGAGGTCACACACAGGCTTACCAGGGCATGGAGTGGGAGGTCAGGAGAGGCAGTTCCAGGTAGAAAAAGTCTGACAATTTGCTCTTCCTGAAACATGCTCCACAATGCCACCCTCCACACACACTCACACACACACACTCCTAAGTGATCTCCATGACGTTTACCTTTCTCTGTGTCATTCTTGGGCAGTTAGATGACCACAGTGCCACACCCTGGCCCAGAAGTTGTCTTTTGCTCAGACCCAGCTTGGTTCTCTATAAGTGATAGGTAAGGACTTTGGATCACCTTGCAAAACCAGATCTGAGAGTGATAAACTAAACACACACTCTGACCAGGACTATTTAATTACATATACTATTTTTTTCAGTGTCTCATTTCATAGTTTAGGATGACTTGGAGCTCACTATGAAGTCCAGCGACCCTGAGCTTGTTAGTAATCCTCCTGTCTCGGCCTTCCAGGTGCTTTCTTAGCACATTATCAGTCCAGCCTGTTGGGGCTGCTGGAGCTGGGGCGGTGGTGGCTGCTGCTGCTGCTGCTTCTGCTCTGATTTTCTCCTCCTTCTCTTCCTCCTCCCCTTCCAACCTCCTTTTTCTTCTTCTTCAACAGGGTCTCATTATATAGCCCTGGTTGCCTTGGAACTTGTTATGTAGACCAGGCTGGCCTAGAACTCACAGAGATGTGCCTCCCTCCTACTCCCAGTGCTGGGATAAAGACGTTTGACACCGTGCCTTGCTTTGTATTAATTAATTTGTATGAGAACTGCTTCAGAACCTCTGGAGGTGCAATGGTCTATAAACTACAGACATATTACCCCTTTAAAATCCCTAAAACTCATGGTTCTGAAACCACCTACTGGGGCTGGAGAGATGGCTCAGTGGTTACGAGCACTAGCTTCTCTTCCAAAGGTTCAAGTTCAAGTCCCAGCAACCACATGGTGGTTCACTACCATCTGCAATGAGATCTGGTGCCCTCTTCTGGCCTGCAGGCACACATGCACACAGAACACTGTATACATAATAAATAAATAAATCTTAAAAAAGAAAAAAGAAAAAAAAAAAGAAACCACCTACTACCCAAGGAAGGGTAAGAGTGCCTGGAGTGAGTCACACTCTACTTGTTAAAAATTACAGGTCACCGTTTTTTCTGGACTAAACTGAATGAGGTCTGAACACATCAGCCTGAAAACAAAGTGGAGTCACTCATCGTCTCAGTTACTTTTCTATTGCTGTGATGAAAGTGCCTAAGGTCGGGCTGGAGAGATGGCTCAGAGGTTAGGAGCACCGACCGCTCTTCCGGAGGTCCTGAGTTCAATTCCCAGCAACCACATGGTGGTTCACAACCACCTGTAATGAGATCTGGCGCCCTCTTCTGTGTACATAATAAATAAATAAATCATATATATATATAGTGCCTAAGGTCATGGCATCCTGTTCCAACTCCATGTTGTATTTACTTAGACAGCTCTCAACCCTCTCTCCTCCTCTCTTGAATGGTCATGGCTGCCTTGGCAACACATTTGAGATTTCCACGGCCTTGACCATGGTCCAGATGTATCAACCAATATAAATAAAGTGAACTAAAATAACTAAAGATGATTTAAGTCAAATATAATTGTTCTGTTATGTCTGAAATAACTTCTATCCTCTGCCAGCAATGAACATTTCAGTGTTACTCTGACCCTCATCCAATTTGATGTAGATTATGGTCTTTGTGGTATTTGCCTTTAAAAATGCTATACCCCTCAGCTTGGGCACCAAGATACTTCAGAGGCAGGAGCCCACTCTTGTTCTGGCCATTAATAAGATGATTAAAATTTTTAATTGGGTTAATCAACATGGCTGTCAATAACTGTCTCATAAGGACCATTTCAAAATACCATGACTAAGGCAATTTATAGAGGGAAGGTGTAAGAGCCCATCATCATGGGGAAGCATGGCAGGAATGGCATGTGTGTTAGCTGGAGCAGAAGCTGAGAGCTCACATCTCAATCCACAAACAACAGCTGGGAACGTTTGTGGCTTTTGAGTCCTCAAAGCCTCTCCCAGTGACATACTTCCTCCAGCAAGGCCTCTCCTCCTAAGCCTGCCCATCAGCCACCCACTGGGGATCAAATATTCAAATGCATGAGAATATGGGGGCCATTTCATTCAAACCATCACAGTCATGCTCAAGGTCCACTCAGCTTGCTTAAACTAACCTAAGTGTAACATGCATACAATACTTAGTGTCAGCCTAGGGAATGGGGGAAGGTCCCTACTCCCTTGAACCCTTCTGTCCTCTGATTCCTCTTCCTGCTAAGATGCTAACTGTTAAATAGTCTTTCTAGAGCATCAGAACCCAGAACCTCTGGCGGCCTCAGTAATGCCCCTCCTTAGTCACCAGCTTTGTAAATCACTGTGAGGTATAAATTACAGCATTATGCTTATGAAAAATACTGGAACCAGGCCCAGGAGGTCAAAGTGCATTACAATGTCTTGGCCAGTGTGGGAAGGAGATAACCAGTCCTGCAAGACAGAGTTCTGCTCAGCCTGTAGCTTTCCCATTCTCCTACTCTTCTCTCTCTCTAAAAACCCTTTGTACCCCTGATTCCTCCAACAGAGGTTTTGCAATGAGTCCCCCATTCTTCTCTGCCAAATCAGCTTTTTGAATTTAAAACAAAACAAAACAAAAAGCCATTGTTTCTCAACTTAACTGGCCCGAGATAGGGGTGAGCAAGCCAGCTTGGCCAGTAACATCGTAATCATTATAGTCAGTTCTAGTTAGTCAGCATTAATCTCCTGCCTCTACCTTCATCTCCAAAATGTTAGTATTACAAACATGTGTGGCTCAGCTAAATAAGTCTGCTTTAAAGGAAATGAAATCATTGATTCTGAGGTAAATATGATTGGAAATACAGATTCAGGTTAGTCGGGATAGCATTTCACAGTATAAAATGTTGTACAAATGTATTATTACAGTAGTATTAAAGGTCAGGGCTCCATTGAGGCCCCTTACAGAAAGCTATTTCCTCCTTCGTGAAAGAATGAAATCAACCTCTGGTTGGAGATGTCTTTGTCTCCTCCATTAAGTGTTACTCCAGACAGTCATCTAGCCAAGTATGCTGGCTGGTTTTATGTCAACTTGACACAAACTAGAGTCACTGGAAAGGCATGAGACTCAATTGAAAAAATACCTTCATAAGATATGTGAATTTGTGTGCCAGGCCCCTTGTTTTCTCCTTAACTGTGATCCGCTGTTTTGAGCTGGTGACCTATCCCTCTGTATTCCCTGCCTTAGTGTCTGCATGACTCTAAGCCACAGTTCTTAGAAGAATAACCATTTTTTTTCCTCCCTGTTTTTTGAAAAAGCTGATCTAAAGAGATAAATTAACTACCCCAGGTGTAGCGGTTTGAAAGAAAATGGCCCCCAAGGGAGTGGCACAGCCAGGAGGCGTGGCCTTGGAGGAAGCGGGTCACTGTGGGGGCGGGCCTTGAGGTCTCTTTTGCTCAAGCTTCTCAGTGTGACTTTCACTGGACTTCCTGATGCCTTCAGGTCAAGATGTAGCACTCTCAACTCCAGCACCACATCTGCCTACATTCCGCCATGCTCCCGGTCATGATGACAATGGACTGGACCTCTGAAACTGTAAGTGAGCCACCCCAATTAAATGTTTTCTTTATAAGAGTTACCTTGGCTGGGCGGTGGTGGCACACGCCTTTAATCCCAGCATTCTGGAGGCAGAGTCAGGCAGATCTCTGTGAGTCTGAGGCCAGCCTGGTCTACAAAAGTGAGATCCAGGACAGGCACCAAAACTACACAGAGAAACCCTGTCTCAAAAAGCCAAAAAAAAAAAAGAGTTGCCATGGCCTGCTGTGGGATGGTCTTTCTGTATGCTGTGAACGTGTGTTGCTCTGATTGGTTGATAAATAAAATGCTGATTGGGAGGAAAACTTCTGACTACAATGGCCATGGTGGCTCTTCACAGCAATAGTAACTCTAAACAAAACACCAGGTGCCCTAAAAGGAGTGAAGAGAGAGGCAGGGTGGAATGGAGTTCACAGCAGTTAGAGGGAACAGGAACTCACTCAGCTTAGGAGAAGGGAGGGGATTGGTGGCCTCATACATGTCGAAGACAGAGCTCTTCAGAAGACAGCTATGTGGTCTATTTATTGGAACTCAGACCTTTTGGCAGATCCTAGTGCCCAAGCTTGTCATTACAGATGTGTGTTATAGTGAGGGCATTAGTGGAATGCTGGGTTGGAGACTAAATGGCCTTTGTTCCAATGCTAACAGAAAACTCTTCTGGATTTTTGTATGGCCTTAGGAAAGGAAACTCTGTACTACCAAGGTCAAAAGATCCCAGGAAATGGGTTTCCCTAGACCCCTGCAGGCAGAGACTGGACTTTAAGAAAGAAAAGATGTGTAACATTTAAACACAGCTTAGCTAACAGACTATTCATACTCAATGATGCAGATACAGACCACTGTATGGACCAAGATTCAACAAACAATACATGCCAAGAGAAGGAAAACAGACAGGAAAAGACCAGTTGTTGTCTGGGGTTGAGAGTAGCTTTCCTCACAAATGAGCTCATGGAAATTCAGGGCAGTGATGGATGTGTTCTAAACTTGTAGCTGAAGACCTTCTCTCCAGCCCCCACCAAGCCCTGTTAGTCCAACAACCCATTTATAAAATAAACACACAGACATTTATATTATTTAAATTGCTTGGCCATGCTTAGCTCAGGCCTACCATTGTCTAGCTCTTACTCTTATATTTAGCCCATTTCTATTAATCTATACTTTGCCACGTGGCTCGTGGCTTACCAGTACCTTACACCTTTCTTGTCATGGCAGCGGCTGGCAGTATCTCTCCACCCAGCCTTCCACTTCCCACAATTCTCCTCCTCCTTGTCCTGCCTACCCTATCCTTCCTGCCTGGCTACTGGCCTATCAGTACTTTATTTATTTTAACCAATCAGAGCAACATATTTGACATACAGAACATCCCACATAAACTGGATTGTGATGGTGGTTATGCAATGGTATAGATGTGAGGGTGTAGTAGGAAACTTAAAAGTTCTTATTAATAAAATCAAACCCGAGGCCAGTTATTGGAGTGATTGCTGGAAGATCAGAGACACAGAACAAGCCACAGTTTCCTCACCTCCCCAGTTTCTCAGCTGGTCTTGTTTCCTCAGACTGCAAGTTTCTGAATCCTCATCCCAAGGGCTCTCAGCTGAACTGTTGCTCCAAAGCCCGAATGCTAAACCAGCCAAATGCTTAACTTACTTAGTTCCTGGTCCTCAGGCCTTATATACCTTTCTGCTTTCTGCTATCTCTCCCTGGGATTAAAGGCATGTGTCGCCATGCTGGCTGTATCCTTGAACACACAGAGATCCTGCCTAGCTCTGCCTCCCAAGTGCTGGGATTAAAGGCGTGCACCACCACCGCCCAACTTCTGCTATGGCTTGCTCTGACCCATTTTTTGCTGTCATTTCTGGCTCTGTTCTAGTGGCTGTCTGTTCTCTGACCCCAGATAAATTTATTAGGGTACACAATATTGTTGGGAACACAATACCACATGAGGGGATGTCACTGAATTGTGCATTCACAATAGGTCAACTTTGTGCCATATAGGTATTTAGTCTAAACTTGAGACAAAAGGATCTTTGGAATAAAGGGTGTATTCATCTGTTATACATGCTGGACTTAAGTCACTTTTATAGTGTAGTGATCATCATTATCACCTGTTACAGATGCTAGCCAGAAAGAGGGCCAGATCCCAAGACGATTTCTCACAACTACAGGCAGCTAGGCTACATAGCAGTAGGAAAATGTCTGCGGACTTAGAGCTAAGAATATTCTCAAAGCAGGAAAAATTGGATGTGTGTGTGTGTGTGTGTGTGTGTGTGTGTGTGTGTGTGTGTGTATATCTGGAGAGATGGCTTAGTAGGTAAGAGCACTTGAACAAGCATGAGGTCCTCAGTTTGAATCCCCAGCATCTATGACTTCATTCATTCCTGTAATCCTGGGGCTATGGTGGGGTGGGGTGGAGTGGGGTGGTGCAGAGACCAGAGGCTCTTGGGGGTTTTCTGGCTGCCAGCCTAATTTCAGGTTTAGTAAAAGGCCCTGTCTCAGAGGAATCCAGCAAAGAGTGAAAGAGCAGGGCACTGGACATCCTCCTCTGGCCTCCATTCACATGCGCATGGTATGTGTGCCTGAATACACACACATACACACACACACACACACACACACACACACACACACACACACTGCATTCACCATATATATTCATACACACACAAAAGAATAGGAAATTAAAAATTTGAGGAAGACATAAGTTGTTTACATGGAACCTTTTTTGGTTAAACCTACATTGGCTAAAGAGAGGCACAATAAGGAAAAGTCTTGGGTGTTTCTGCATTGGTTGGTTTTAGAACCAAAGTCGATTATTAGTCTGGGACTTTGAGATAAGGTTTAATAATGTATAATAGTCTGTTTGTTTTAATAGAATATTTTATTAATTATTTGAGAATTTCATACACGTGTACAAAATATTTTAATCATATTCACCCCCTACTTCTTCCTTTAACTCCTCTCAGACCTGCCTACCCCAATCACCTCCCTACTTTGTGTCCTCTTCTTTGTTTTTTTGTTTTGTTCTTTTGTGCTGTTTTTTGTTTTGTTTGTGAGACAGAATTTCTCTATGTAACAGTCCTGGCTGTCTTGGAACTTGCTCTATAGACCAGGCTGGCTGCGAACTCAAAGAGATCCACCTGCCTCTGCCTCCTGAGTGCTGGGATTAAAGACATGCACCACCACACCAGGCTGAATCCTTTTTAAAAATACATTTTTATAATCCACCAGGTCTAACGTTTGCTGTCCACAAACTGATGGACGTGGAGTCCTCCACTAGAGTGTGATCCCCCTACCAGGGGCCATACCCTTAAAGAAGATAGTCTCCCTCTCAGAGTAGCCATCCACCATCACTAGCTCCTCAGCTGGGATTGGGTCCTACCTAGTCAATCTAGTTTTTGTTTATTTGCTTGTGTTTGTTGTTATTTTTTAATCAAATAGGATTTCACTCTTGTATATCAGGCTGACCTAAAACTCACTATGTCACCTACACTGGCCTCAAACTCTCGATCCTCCTGTGTCAGCTGCCTGAGTGCTGGGATTACGAGTGTGCTACCACGGCTGACTTGATCTAGTGTAAATTTGCTCCACAGAAGCTCGCTAACGAACTTGCCTTCTCTCTCCCCACCTCTGTCCTCTGGCCTGTGTAATTTAATTTAGGACATTGCAAGTTTTCTCTTACAGTAAACACTTCTACAAAGCTGCAGAAAGAATATCAAAACACACACCAGAGTCTGGACCCTGTGGCACACGCCTGCGGACCGAGCTATGCAGGTGGCTGGCGTGAGAGGGTCATGGAGCCCATGGGTTCAAAGATGGGCTGGGCAACAACATATCAAGACCCAGTGTCACAAACAGTGTCACCCTTCCTGCTAGAGGTGGAAGCAGTAAGAATTAAGTCCAATAAAGGAGACACCTCACCCAAGTGTGGTGGTGCATGCCATTAACCTCAGCATCTGAGGAGTAGAATTACAAATCTGAAGACAGTCTACACTATACGGGAACCCTCAAGCAAACAAACGAAAAGGGAAGGGGTGGGGGAGGCCCCTTGTGTTGGGCTTCTGTGTGACCTGCGTTAGTTACCTGCTTTGCAGTTGAGCAAGGTCTGTCTTTTGCCCTGGCTTACTATTTGGCTCAAATATTGAGAGGGTGGGTTCTCCTATAACTTAAATAGAGTTAGCATATGGCCCGGCAATTCTGTTTCCAGGTACATCAAAGAAATGAAAAGAGGGACTTAAACAAGTGTCTGTATGTATATGCCTCTGGTTGAAGGTTTCCCTGGAAATTCTACATGGTGGTAGTCATCTCTGTTTGAGAAGCAAAGGGCAAAGCTTCAGCAACATCAGAGAAAGGCTTCATTCAAATCAAAGTCCAATCTGTAACTCAGGCAAAAATACCAAGTCCTGAGAGAAAAAGCTGTGCTTCCTGAAAAGCCGGATCCCAGTAGAAGTTTGTCTTTTGGATGACGGGTTGATGCTCTGTAAATATTAGTATCAGAGTGTTGTGGTGTGACATGTCCCTCATGGCCTTATGTGTTTGAATACTTGGATCCCAGCTGGTGGTGCTGTGTTGAGAGTTTCTATGGCCTTTGGGACACAAGGCCTTAGCTGGTAGCTATAGGCCACTAGGGGTGGGCCTTCAAGAGTTAGGACCTAGCCCTGCTCCTGGGCCTGCTCTCTGCTTTCTGATCTACTAAGATGTGAGAATTTTCTCCATGTATTTCTGCTATCATGGAACTGTTCAACCATGGAAACCAAAATCCCTCTGAGCCATGAGCCAAAAATCAATCCTTCTTGCCATAAGCTGCTTCTGTTTGATACTTAATGACAGTGGCAGGAGAATAATTAAGATACACAGTAAGATGGCCATTTATTAAGCACTGTCTACTCCTTTCCCATTGTGTGTAAAAGCTGTGTAGTTCTTGTTATTTTTCCCATCAGATCAAAGAAGAGCATAGATGAAATGTTGAATCCCCACTACTTTGTTTTGTTTTTGCTATTAAACCATTGAGTTCCTGGGCCAAAACTTTTCTTTTTAAAGTATTATCTTTGTTACTTTCTCATTATTGTGATAAAATACCCTGACAAAAGCAACTTCAGAGAGAAAAGGTTTATTTGGGGTTATTGTTCCTGGGGGATATAGTCCACCATGGGGAGGAAGGAGACATGGTGGCTGGAAGGGAATGCATGAAGTCAGGAGCAGGGAGGCTGGTCACATCGCAGTCACATTTAGGAAGCAAAGAGTGAACAGGGTGTTGGGTTGGGCTATAAAGCCTGAAGGTCTGTTTCCAGTGATTTACATCCTCCAGTGGGGCTCCACGTCCTAAAGAGTCCACAGCCTTCCCAAACAGCAGCCCCAGCTGGGGACCAAGTGTTCAAACATGTGGACCTATGGAGGAACATTTCATATTTGTGGTGGTTTGAATGAGAAATGCCCCCACAGGCTCATATATTTGAATGTTTTGGTTCCTGGTGGACAACTTAGGAAGGATTAGGAGGTGTGGCCTTGTTAGAGGAGGTGTGTCACTGGGGGCAGGCTTTGAGGCTCAGTCCACCTCTCTCTGCTTGTAGATGAGTTGTAAGTTCTCAGTTACTGCTCCAGGTCATGCCTGCCAGCTGCTGCAACACTTCCTGCCATGAAGGTCATGGACTCACCCTCTGAAACTGCAAGCCAGCCCCCAGTTAAATGTCTTCTTTTATAAACTGTCTTGGTCATGGTGTCTCTTCACAGCAATAGAGCAGTAACTAAGACAACATTCAACCCAAAACAAGTATTAATTATACAGAGCCAGTGATTTGGGAAAATAATCACTATAACACCCTACAATTCCTTGTTATTGTCTAAAAATAACTGATGTTATTTTCTGTGAAAGCCCGAGAAATGACCTTGGTATCTAATTTAATATGCTGTTTGAGTTTCTTGCTCCAAATTGGAGAAACTGAGGCCGGTGTGATTTTTATCCTTTCCTGTATCTCACTTATTTTGTCCAAAAGGACAGTTAACTCTTCACTCTTCTGCAGCTGTGAATGGCGCTGTCATCCTCTGGACCCCCTGGAGGATGTTCAAGTTTGGGATTTGTCCTTTTGAGTAAGAGATTTACTAGAAGAGTTAGTGACACCAAAGACAGACAGACAGACAGACAGATGATAAGTACTCTGTGGAGAGTTCAGGCCCATGAGGCAATGTAGGGATGCCTTCTTATAGGTTTCAGAGGAGTTCAGGCTGTCCCTGATTCCTGAGCAGCAAGGGGAGAGAAGGGCATTCTGCGGTAGGAATGTGCTACTCTGGGAAAGGAAGATTGTGAATTAGTTTGAGGCCAGGTACATCCAGTTAAGGTACGCTCCTATGGGTGGGGGCTAAGTTATTACTGGTGGCCCTTTGAAGTCCTGGTGTCTGACAACCTGAGGTCTGTAAATTTTCCTGGGAGAAGTGAGAACAGTACTCATATTCTCTCGGAATCCAGGCATTCTGGAATCAGGGAGTCTGTTAGAAGGTTAGAGATTTACAGCTAGGCTCTCGGTAGTAGGATTTGCCATTTTCTTTATATAGAAAAGAAGCTGCTACAGATAGGTGTAGCCTAAGAGGCACTGTGTGTGTGGGGGGGGGAGTGAAGGGGTGGGCAGGGGATTCCCATGCTCCCCTTTCTCTGCTCCCTGGTCTTTCAGATCTCCAGCATATGGATTCAGAAGACATACTCAGAGGACATTGTAGAAGACAAGCAGAGGTTTTTACAGAACAGAGTAAGGTGCTTTCTCAAGGGGCAAGAGACAACACTGCTGATCTATACAGTATCCAGGCTTTACGCTATTTCTGAAGTTTTTAGGTCAAGCAGCTTTCCTAGGGATTTTGTCCTGTCTAGGTGGTTGATTACCATTTGGTTTGATTCTTACTTGAGTGGGAAGTGGCATATTTTTGTTCTTTATGGGAAAACTTCCTGTATACAGTGATCATATAAGGTCTAGGGGTCCTCAAGATATACAGGGACAGCTATGCATTAATTCCCTTTTAGGACATTTAGGGTGTTATGTGTCCTGCTAGGGCCAGACTCAGGTTTCATTTTTCTAACTGGTAATTAAAGTACTACTGTTCCACGACTTGTTTTTCAGGCTATTGACTATGAGGGTTTTGAAGATGTTCTTACTGCTTGAGGGAACAGGGGCTTTTTCTGGAGGTGAGTGCTCATGCTCCAGGGGTAGCTGCAGCACAATGGGTGACTACCCTCATCTGGGGTGCTCCATCCTGTGAGTTGCTTTTCACGCTGTTCCTGAAATCGCAGGTGGCTGCAGGTTGAGGACGGCAGTTTATCTTTGTGCCTTCAACTTGAAAGGAAGATGAGATAGTCAAGCAGATTGCTCTTTACATGTTTAAAATTAGATTTATCTATTTTATTTTGTGTGCGAGTGCTTTGCCTGCTTGTCTGCACAACATTTGTGTTTGGTGCCTGAGAAGGTCAGAAGAGGGCATCAGATTTCCTGGAACTGGAGCTACAGATGGTTGACAACTACTATGGGGGTGCTGGGAATCGAACCTGGGCCCTCTACAAGAGCAATAAGGACTCTTAACCACTGAGCCATCTCTCCAGCCCTGGCAGATGTTCTTGAGTGATGGACATGCCTCTGCAGAGTCAAGAGTCTGAAACAAAGCAGAGGAGACCACACACTTAAATTCACAGTAGCAAATTAATGCACAGGAAGTTTGAGCAGCTTATTCATCATGCTTTAAAAAAATAAGACAACATTTTAGAAATAGTGTTGAAAAAGAAAGTGTTTACATGTTACTTCAGAGACAGAGTGATTCCAGTTGAATTGGGCCAACTACTGTCATAAACATAAGAAAGGGGTATTAGAAACAATACTGTTAAAAGTCCAGTAGAGGCTATATCAACTGTAATTAGCATGTGTTTCTATGTCAGGTGAATTGTATGACAAGCATGTCTTTTATCTCGAAAGGAAACAACATGAAGGGGCCAGGCTTTCCTCCTGTGTTTAGTTACCTTATTGGCTCAAAACAGGAGTTAATAGTTTAGCAAAAGCAGCTTCTCTATGTCCGTTAGGCCATCCCAACCCTTGCTCTTCATTCTTTCTTCCCCACTCTTGCCTTCCCCCATTTCCCACAATCCCTCTTTCCTCTCCTTTCACCTTCCTTACTAGAAGATAAGACATAGCATTGGTATCTTCAGAATGCCCTCAGTTTAGGAGGCCATCTTTGTGAGAGCCAAGATTATGTTTTAAGTTTTATTTACTGTGCCTAAGAGATCTATAGAACAAAAATGCCTTTAACCTGAAAGTCCAAGGATAGATACTTCTTAAAATTCTGGAGGCTGTTTATGTAAGATAACAAGCCACATGTTTTCACTCTCTTAAACTAGTTTGTTTGACCCAACTGCACTGGATGTGCTTGATCACATGTAGGTGGGAGGTACATCAGCAGGAAATAAGTCAGGATGTATGCTTGTCCTTGATTGGATGTAGGTGGGAGGTACATAGGCAGGAAGTATGTCAGGATGTAGGTGTGAGATACATGGGTAGGAAGTATGTCAGGATATATTCTTGCCATTGATTGAACCTGATAGGAAATATGGAAGTTTTATGGGTTTGACTTTATAAGCTTTGGTGACTCATGGCCATTTTCTGGGAAGCTAGGAAAAGTCCTGGCCAGAGTCCACCATCCTGGCCAGTAAGTTAATTAAAGCTTGCTATAAATTGGTAGTGGTCTTGTTCTCCCAGTGGGACTAATGCTTCCTAGAATAGTTACCATTTAGGATGAATTTTTATCAGAACCAAAAACCTTGAGAGGACAGTGAATGAGAGGAATGAATTAGGATGAAGTACATTGTTCTGTGAGTATGAAGATGCCATGATGAAACCTGTTACTCTGTATGCTCACATAAAAATCAATAATTAAAAAAACTAAAACCACTTGTCTGTTAAGGGACGTTTAAAGGATCTGCCAGAGGGGGTAAAATGTGTGTGTGTGTGTGTGTGTGTGTGTGTGTGTGTGTGTGTGTGTGTGTTGGAGATCAAATCCAAGGCCTCATGCAAGCTAAGTAAGTACATGGCATGCCACTGAGCTATGCCCCGGCACTCAAGCCCATTGCAGACTAGTTTTCATTTCTAGTTCTTACATTTCCTTCAAGAAAAGAGGCCCATTTGTTGTATAATTCACCCAACATGGAGACACATGTTGATTGCAGTTGATACAGCCTCTATTGTGCTTTGGGCAGTTTTGTCTTATAATACCCTTTCTTATGTTTATAACACCAGTTGGTTCAATTCACATTTCCTTTATGCTTTTTTCCAATATAATATTTTTATTGATTATTTGGGAATTTTGCACAATGTACCCCAATTACACTCACTTCTCAGTCCTCTCAGGTCTGTCCCCCAACCCTTGTGACCTGCCTGCTCCCCCTCCCCCCAAAAAAGAAGAAAGAAAAAAAAGTCCAACTTGTGCTTCCCATATACTCACTGGGGCATGGTTAAACTTCCTTGAAGAAAACTGAGTCCTTTCCCATCCACATTCCCCCCAGAAGTCATCAATTGTGGAGAGCCAAACTTCAGCATCCTTTAAGAGTTCTCTTCAATGCCTTCCTGTCTAGACTATTACACTTTTTGGGGAGGAGTTTAGGGGTATGGCGGTTGTCACAGAAGACTTCTATGTCCCTCTTCTCAACTGTGAGTCTGCAGTCACTGAAACCACTGCCAAAGTAGCTACCTTGCTCTTTACAGTCAGTGGGAGCACAGATCATGGACTTCTACATGGTTCTCACAATAGCACGGACCACAATAGCACAGACCATGGACCACAGACCACAGCTGATGGCCTTTGGCATCAGCTTATGCCGTGGACCTCAACATGGTCTCTGGTGGCACTACAGATGAAGAACATCAACCCAGCCCTCTGCCACAGCATGGGTCACAGATACCATCATGGCCTTTGGCGGCAGCAGAAGCCAAGGACATCAACACAGCTTCCAGTTTGTGAGCCATGGACATCAATATGGTCCCTGGTGGCAGTTCAGCTCACGGACATCAATATGACTTCAGGCAGTAGTATGGAGCAGGGACATCCACATGGCCTTTAGTGGTAACTCAGATGATGGACATCAACATGGCCTTCTGTGGGAGCACAGATTATGGATATCCATACAGCCTCTATCAGAAGCATGGACATCTCATGACCCTCAATGGTAGCATAGGCCACAGACACCAACATGACCCCTGGTGGCAGGACATACCATGGACAACAAGGACTCAGGTGGCAGCACAGACCACTTACATCAACATGGCCCCCAGTGACACCATGACCTATAGACATCAACATGGATTCAGGGGGCGGGATAGACCATAGATATCTTCATGGCCTTTTGGTAACACAGGTCATGGACATCATCAACATAGTCCCTGGCTGCAGCAGGACCATGGGCTCCAATATGGCTCTTAGTGACAAAATAGCCCATTAACATCAACATGGCCTTAGACAGCAGTACAGGCCATGCACATCAACATGACCTCCGGTGGCAACCCAGAACATGGAAACTAACACAGCCTCCTGTGGTAGCACAGATTATGGACGTCCACCTGACCTTCATCGATAGCATGGGCCTCAGACATTGACATGGCTTCCAGAGGCAGCCCAGACCACAGACATCTATGAACCTCCAGCTTCAACATTGCCTAGGGCAGCAGCATGGACCATGGATAGCAACATGGTCTCTGGGGACTGCAGAGACCATGGAGGTCTTTCAAGGAGGTTCAATCCAGAAAACAAGCCATGTTCTTCTTCTCTAACATTTTGTCGCTGCTGAGAACCAGGGCAATCTTGTGGCTGGGCAGTGTGTTCAGGGGCTGAGTCTGTGCAAGCTCCAGACTGCTACACACCACCCTGCAGACCCTACTCAGTAATAATGTGTTCCCCTATCCGCTGCAGCCTTTTCTCACACCTGTCACAGCTGTTGCATCTCTCTGTTGCATCTCTAGTCCCACCCACTGAACACACATCACTCCATTCCTCTATCTTCCCCACCTCTCCATGGAACATTGGTTTGTTGTAATGGCATTGGAAACTGCAGTGTGTTGCTCGCTACATTTTTTTTTTTTTTTTTTCCCAAACAGCTTTACATGCAAGTATTCATTGCACCCAGCTGTTAGTCTGGTTCAAAGTTTCTGGTTTTTGACATACCATAAATACTGGACCATCGATAAGACTCATCTTGGATATCCTGCTGTAGCTCAGAGCTAGGGTAATCTTGCAGCTAGGCAGGGCATCCGAGTTCCAGGTTGCAGCATACCTCCCTGCCCTGATGTTGATGTTGGCTGCCCCAAGGCTTGCAGGCTCAACCTTTGTGCTTGTAGCCTGAGGGCAGCACCTCTGTCCCCTGCTCTTGTCTCCCAGCAGCGTAAGCAGCATGGGATGCAGCTGCAGTGGCTCTTCCGTGGGGGATGGCTGGCAGGCTTAGGTCTGGCCCTATTTAGTTGTAACATCTGGTTCTACAGCACTGGTTCCTCTGCTCACTCCAGTAGCTCACAGATGAAGCAGATGTTAGTGTGAACCGACTCAAAGCACTGGATCTGGGCCCTGACGGCAGCCGAATTGGCCCTCTTGTGCCTTCCAGGCAGTGTCCACTCAGGCCTCCTTTATACTTATTAAGAGTTGTGTATCACCTCTATAGAATTGGAATCATTCTGTCTCTGAAGAGGCATGTAAACACTTTTCCTCTTTTTCAACACTACTTCTAAAATGTTGAGTCATATTTATAAATGAGTAGTAAATAAGCTTCCCAATGTTCCTGTGCACTAATTTGCTACTGTGAATTGAATTGGAATAGCCTTTTGCTAGGGTTTTTTGAGGTTGCCACATCCAGTTGTGCAGCTGGTACTGCACCAGCAGGTGGATGCAGGATGAAGTCCAGCTAGCATTGCACTTGCTAAGCCATGACCATTGGTGTGAGCTGCATCTTCCCAGGGAAGCAACCCCTTTAAACAAAATCACACAAAAGCGCTCTATGAAACAGCCTTATAGACCTTCCCCACAGACTCCTGATGTGAGTATCCCCCAAAGGCCTAGAAGAACACAAATATTCAGGCTCTAGTTGTATGAAAGACTTCCCAAGGGGCTTTCTCAATGTGCCTTCTCTGCTCTGTGCGACTCACTCCTCCTGGTTCTCCACAGACCACAGAACGTAATCCTGTTCCAACATGTCATGTCTTTTGGTGAGGAGGGGAACCTCACCTGCCTTGGGCTTCCTATTCCACCACCCCCCCACCCCGTCCCCCGACTGCCTGACCTCTAGCACCCATTGCTCTTCTGTGCTTTGATTTTATCCTCTCTGGTGTCCAGGGCTCAGTTCTTACAGTGTTTATGCTAGGGATTAGATCTGAAATGTTTCCCAAGAGGTCAAGTGTAGAAAGCTTGGACCCCTGTTGTTGTTTTTTTAACTCTTTGCTCTTTACTCTTTTGGGGGGCCAGCTCCCAAATAAATACATGGAGATGTTTTCTTACTTATGAATGCCTAGCCTTATCTTGGGCTTATTTCTAGCCAGCTTTTCTTAACTTGAATAATCCCATCTACCTTTGCCTCTGGGATTTTACCTTTCTTTATTCTATATGACTTTCTTTCCTTCTTACTCTGTGGCTTGCTGTATAGCTGGATGACTGGACCCTGGTGTTCGCTGCCCTTCTTTTCTCGTTCCTTGATCTTTCTTTTTCTCCATTTATTCTCTCTGCATGCCAGCCCCGCCTACTTCTCTTCCTGCCTAGGCCATTCAGCTCGTTGTTAGACCAATCAGGTGTTTTACACAGGCAAAGTAACACAGCTTCACAGAGTTAAACCAATGCAACATAAAAGAAGGCAACACATCTTTGTGTCATTAAACAAATGTTCCACAGTATAAACAAATGTAACACATCTTCAACTAATATTCCACAATAGACCCCCAATGTAGTAGTGTTTTAGAATGGGCATTCAGGTGGTCACTGGATCCCAAATGCCTTGACCTCCAGTTTTGGAGTCAAAGCTTGAAGGCTTTGGGAAGAGTTTTGGCATAGTTCTGAGCTCACTTTCTGTTCCTTGGCTGCAGTGGGGTGGATAGCTTTCCTGTACTGTGAATTTCCACCATGGCATACTTAATCTTTTTCACTGTCTTCACTTACCTAATATGTAAGGACAGGGTAACCAAAGCCTCTGAAATTATGAGACTGTAGCCATCCGAGGACAGCTTGTGGACATCACTTTTCTCCTTTCACCATGTGGACTCTGGAGATGGGACTTGGCTCTCAGGCTTGGTGACAAGTGCCCTTACCAGTTCAGTCATTTCACTAGCCCCTGCAACCATATTTTCTAATGCACTTTTTTTTTCTGTTAAAAAATATTCTTTCTTCATTTAAAAAGTGTGTGTCTCTGTGTGAGCAAAGGTGTGCATATGGTGTGTGTTTTTATTTGTGTGTGTGCAAGTCCGTATTTGTGGAGACCAGAAGTCAACCTTAGGTGTCATTTTTCAGTAGCTGTACTCTAAAACAAGGACTCTCATTGGGAACTGGCATTCGCTAATTAAGATAGGTTGGATCCCTAGTGAGCTCCAGGGTTCTCTTGGGCTTTTTCTCCCCACCACGGAGATTATAGGCACATACCACAGAGCCCAGATTTTTGTTTATTACTTTGAGACAAGATTTCTCTATGTAGCCAGGCTGGCTTCAGATTCAGAGATCTGCCTGCTTCTGCCTCCTGAGTAGTGGGATTAAAGGTGTGTGCCTAGATTTTTGTTTGTTTGTTTGTTTGTTTTTTTGAGACAGGGTTTCTCTGTGTAGCTTTGCGCCTTTCCTGGATCTTGCTCTCTAGACCAGGCTGGCCTTGAACTCTCAAAGATCCGCCTGGCTCTGCCTCCTGAGTGCTGGGCTTAAAGGCGTGCGCCACCACCGCCCAGCATGAGCCTAGATTTTTACATGGGTGCTAGGGGTCACACTTAGGTCTGAGCCATTTACTTTCTTCTCATTCAGACTTCCTAAATAAATATTTGACCCTCTGAACTTCAAATGTTTTATGGACTAGCCATAGGTTTTCTACATGAAGGCTCAAAAATTCTTGTTTGGCAGAATTGGGACTTCTTTCCTTTAGAGGTCTTTAGTATGCCAGTGTTCCTTATGAGGTTCCAAAAAGGAGGCACAGGACTGAAGACCACACACTCTATCCAAGGTCAGTAGACCTCCTGTTGCCAAATTCAGTGGCAGTGTAACAGAACATGGCAAGGCTGTTAGCAGAAGAAACTGATATACCAAAGTCACCAGCCATCTCAGTTTCTTACACAGGGCTGGAGCCACCTTGAAGTAGACCTTTCTTGCTGAGGAAGAACCACTTGAATGGCCCCATTGGCTGACACAGCTGCGACCTGTCTGTGGAGAGAATATGTTAGGATACTTACTCCTTTCCCTTGTCCAGGGCTGAGGCTTGCTCGGTAGCCAGTTCAAGGTGGATACAGGAGTCTGGAGGGCACTTGGTGGGAATTCCAGGTAATGTCCTGGAACAAGGAATTGTACCAGGAATGTGTGGATAGCGGTAGATACCAAGTTGGTTTATTAAAAGAAAAAGACACTTCTGAGGGTGAAAGTGGGCTAGAGTTGGTGTAATGGTGAATGCTTGACAAAGGGTCAGGGTGTCTATACTTGGGGTGCAGGGGTCGTTCACAGAGCAGGAAACATCCTGTATTGTGCTCTGTTACAAGTTAGCCTGGGTAGGGAAGGTCATTGCTTTCTTTCATATGCTAATCTTTGTTGTTTTACATTTTGCATGTGTGTGTACAGGTGTGCGCACACAGATCAGAGGACATCTTGAGGGAGTAGGTTCTTGTCTTCCATCATGTGGATCCCAAGGATCGAACTCAGGTCATTGGTCTTGACATGATTTCGTCTGTGGAGCCATCTCATGGATCCTTGTATGTTAACTTTGGTGCCTCTGCTCACTACTTTGCTGCCGTAAGACCTCATGTCTCCACTTGTACCTCAGGTTGCTGGAGTGGCTGTGATACTTTGCCTGGAAGCCACCAATCTTTCTGGGAAGGAGGATATTGTCTTAGGGTTTCTATTGCTATGAAGAGACACCATAACCATAGCAACTCTTAAAAAAGAAAACATTCAGTTGGGGCTGGCTTACAGTTTCAGAGGTTTATTCCATTATTATTATGGCAGGAAGCATAGCAGTGTGCAGGCAGACACTGTGTTGGAGAAGCAGCTCAGAGTTCTACATCTGGATTGGCAGGCAGCAAAGAGGACAAAGGGAGCCACTGGTCCTGGCTTGAGCTTCTGTGACCTCAAAGCCCACCCCCAGTGACACTGTTCCTCCAAACAGGCCACACCTCCTAATGCTGCTCTCCAGTTATTCAACTATATGAGTCTGTGGCGGCCATTCTTGTTCAAACCACCACAGATATGGATGCTCAAAACATTCTCTTGATTGTTTAATCAGAGTCCTTGAGGGAATGAAGGACTTTCTTTGGTTCCTTTCTTCTCTCCTTGGTTTCTGAACAAATGAGAAAAAAAAAACAAAGACAAGTGAGAGAAAGTCAAATGGAAAGTGAAACATTTCTTTTACAGCTGATAAGGATGCAGTTGAAGGTATGGTGTATCTACTGGGGACATTGGCCTGGTCATGGTAGGCTCTAGTTTATTTTTGTTTTTGTTTTTTGAATAGGTTTAGAGATATCTGTGACTCCAAATGAGCTAGCCATCAAGCCTGTTCTTTTCACACTTTATCTTTTCTGGAATCTTTAGTCCTTCTGTGTCTAACAGTGATATGATCTTGGGAACTGCCAAAACAAATCACCACAAATTGAGTGATTTAAACTACAAAAATATATTGTATCACAGTTCTGGGAGCTAAGTGTGACTAATGACTTGACTTGATTAAGAAATGCCCTAGGGTATGTCTGTGATGTGAGGATGTTCCCAGAGTTCCCAAAGTTCCCATTTTAGGTGCTGGGGATCAAATCCAGGGTTTTCTGCATTCTAGGAGGAGTCTAGTCCAATATGTGGTATACTGTGTAAGAAATGTTACTTCTAGTTCATATTTTGGGTTATATGCAAAAATACATATTATTTTTGATAAATTTTCCATGATCAAAAAGCTCTAGCAAATCTAATGCAACACACAGCAGAGATAATTTTCATCTCAGGGAAATATATTAGTCAGGGTTCTCTAGAATAACAGAATTTATAGAATGAATCTATATAGAAAAGGGATTTATTAGAATGGCTTACAGGCTGTGGTCCAGCTAATCCAACAATGGCTGCCTGTGAATGGAAGGTTCAAGAATCCAGTAGCTGCTCAGTCCATGAGGCTGGATGTTTTAGCTTCCTTCTTCCTTCTCCTTACATAGGCTTCCAGCAGAAGGTGTGGTCCAGATTAAAGGTATGTCTTCCCGCCTCAAGATCTGGATTAAAGGCATGCGTCTGTAGCTGGAAGTTTTCCTGTGTCCTGCCTGGTCCCGCAGCTGTTCAGCCCCAAATAAACACATAGAAGCTTATATTAATTACAAAGTTTATGGCCATACATCCCACCTCCAGAGCTAGTTTCTTAGGGAGCTTAAATGACACATGATGTTTTACTAACATAATTATAGTACACATGTGTTAGGATTCTCCAGAAAAACGAGACCTATAGGGGAAAGAGAGGAGGGAGAGACAGAGGGAACAAGAGAGTGAATGTGATGAATGTGAGCGAGGCAGGGATGCCTAAGGTTTATATAAGATCAGCAGTCTGGAACTTCAGTCTGGAATCTAAATTCCACAGGCAAGAAACCAAGGCAGGGTTTCTCTGAGGCAGGGTTTCTCTAATACAGTCTAAATGAAAAGAAATTCTTCCTATCTTGGGAAACTTCAGTCTTTATACTTAAGGCTTTCTAATGAAAGGACCAGCCCACAAAATGAAGAGTCACAAGCTTCACTCAGAATGTTAATCCCATCTAGAATATGCCTTCAAGGAGAGCTTCTTCAGCAGTGTCTGACCAAGTTAATGCACTCAATTAACTGTACACTAGGAAGAGCTGTGAACTATCAGTTTTTAAAGGTCACTGAGGGCTTGAGAGGCTGAGGCAGCAGAATCAAGCTTGAGGTCGACCTGGGTTACATGGCAAGATGTCATGATGGGGAGAACCCGGAGGCCCAATTCTGGTCTGTAGAATTTTTCTCTCTCTTCCTTTCTTTCTTCCTTCCTTTCTTCCTTTCTTTCTTCCTTCCTTCCTTCCTTTCTCTCTCTCTCTCTCTCTCTCTCTCTCTCTCTCTCTCTCTCTCTTTCTGTCTCTCTCTCTCTCCCTCCCTTCCTTCCTTCCTTCCTTCCTTCCTTCCTTTCTTTCTTTCAACAGAGTTTCTTTGTGTAGTTTTGGTGCCTGTCCTGGATCTTGCTCTGTAGACCAGGCTGGCCTCGAACTCACAGAGATCTGCCTAGCTCTTCCTCCCAAGTGCTGGGATTAAAGGGGTGCACCACTGCTGCCCAGCTTCTTCTTTTTTAACCTGAAGAACATTTAAAAATTTGAAAAGGCATATGGAGAAGCTGGTGTTTCCCCAACATCAGCCTGTTTCTCAGAGGACTATAAGCAAGACCACTCTTGCCTGCCTCCCTTCCCCACAGCATTGTCACTAATTTTTGTTTCTTTTTCCTGTTAGCATTCCCTCTCTAGTTCTTCAAAGATTCTATAATTAGAGGCAGGCAGAAGTTCCTATTTAGAATTTTCTGTATTTGTAGTGAGACTGGCCTTAAACTCTCTATCTACCTGCCTCAGCTACTAGAGGGCTGGAATTTACATAAGGAAGCTCTCTCTCCAGTAAGACCTTAACCCTTAGCCATGCATGTCTGATTACAATAAAACTGTGTTTCATCATCTCTTGTAACTTTCTCTTGGAGCCCAGCTGCCACATCACGAAAGCATGTTTAGTTTGTGGAGGACGGAGGTCATGGTGGGGAGAACCCAGAGGCCCAAGCAAAGGCTAACCCCAGCTGTTTGTCTTCTGAGTGATTCTCTGTGGGTGTTCTGCCCAGCTGAGCTCTCAGTAGAATTCAGCAGCAGCGTTTGTGACCACGATCCAGAAGAACCAACTGGTGAGCAAAAGATAATTAGCTCACAGAATCATAGTGATGAAACAGACCTGTGTGTGTGGCTCAGTTGGTTGAGTGTTTGCCTTGTATGCATGGGGTCCTGGGTTTGATCCCCAGCACTGTATAAGCCAGGGGGCAATGCATGTAACCCCAGCATAGGGAGGGAGAGGGATCAGTTCAGGTTCACCCTCAGCTGCATATTGTCTGTTTCATATTGATCACCATGCCATTCAAAAGTCATAAGACCAAAAGAAACACATTTAACAGCCCTTACTCTGTCCCAGACCCTATGCTAGATGTTGCAAGATGACTTGGCCCAGGCTATAAAGAGAAGGTGCTGTGTGAAATTCAGAGAAGATAGGAAGAGGTAATTTTGAGACATGCATAGGAAGTTGCAGATTTGTGATGAAGCCACACCCAACTTTGTTTCAGCAGGAAACAAGTTCTAAGCACTCAGTACAGGTTCTGGGCTCTTCAGCTCTGATTTTTTTCAGACTGCCTATGTCCAGCAGATGGCACCAAATGATTGGCTGCAGCCAGTGGCTTTCCTCTCGGGGGGGGGAAAAAAAAAAAAAAAAAAAAAAAAATCAATGTTGAGCTTGTGCAAGGTCAGCATTTTAAGGAAAGTGCTCTTATTGTCAGTTTAAGAACTTTTAATTTGCTCCATTTTAATAGGACATATGTATCAAAATAAAAATAAAACAGACAGGGAAATGGCCTCTCTCTCTGGGATGTAGAATCATGGGAACAGAGGTCAGAAAATACTTCAGTAAAATAGCACCCCTATACAGACTGGAACAGGCAACTCCCATGAGTGTACATATATATGTGTATTCATGTGTTTTGAGTCTACACAAATATAGATGTGTATGTGTGAGTGTGTGCACATGTGAGCATAAATATGTGAGTGTATGTGCTTGTATGAATATATGTGAATATATGTAAGTATGTGTGTATATGTGTGGATTTATGTATAGTCTCTGTATGTATATGAGTATATATGAGTAGGTGCATGTGGTTACATATATGAGTGTACTCATGTTGTATGTGAGTGTATGGATATGAATGTGATGAATATGATTGTATGTTTAGACAAGCATGTGAATGTATGTGTGTATAAATGTGTATGTCCATGTGTGAATGTATGCATGTATATCTTTACTTTTGAGAAAAATTAAATAGTGAGGAATGGAAATGATATATTTTTAAAGGGCAAAAGTAAAATTGTTTACCACTTTAAGGTGGTAGAACATGGGCAAATGGAGCCTAAAAATGAGACGGACTAAAGTCTCATGTAATAGCCAACTTTATTTAGAGTATCAGACAGTTTATACTCTGAGGGTTAAGAAGAATCATATGAGTAAAGTGTATAATCACAAAGATAAGCCACATGTAGCAAAACTATGTTTTTCCCTAGATGCAAATAAACAAATAACAATAGCTAGTTGTAATGAATAATCTGAAGTGAACTCACTCCTATCTTCTACACTTAGGAGGGTCATGAAAACACATCCCAAGAACAATTCTGTGTTTGGAAGAAACAGGTCACAAGACTCTTGTCTTGTTTTCTTGTTTTTTCTCACAAGTATTCAGAATTTTCCTTACAGGACTCCATTCTTAGACTGTGTTTTGACATACAATAGTATAGAGGAACTTGTGAAGAAAATTAAAACATTGGAGGTGTTAGTGTGCATATGCATGTGTGTGTATGTTCAGTGAGTTTGAGAGCCAGCTTTCATGTAAAGGCATTTATTGGAAGTCCCCCCCAAAATGATTCAAACCTGTTGCTGTGGATATCACTCTGTATGCTATGAATGTGTTGCTCTGATTGATTGATAAATAAATGCAGATTGGCCAGTAGTCAGGCAGGAAGTATAGGTGGGATAAACAGACAAGGAGAATTCTGAGAAGAGGAAGGCTGAGTCAGGAGATGCTAGTCCAATGTCTAGGGAGCAGCATGTAATGGCACACAGGTAAAGCCACGGAATAGGTGGCGACATATAGATTAACAGAAATTGGCTGAGTTTAAGTGTAAGAGCTAGTCAGTGGTAGGCCTGAGCTAATGGTTGATCAGTTTTAATTAATATAAGCCTGTGTGTGTTTACTTGGGTCTGAGCGGCTACCGTGGGGCCACGGGAGCCAGACAGGACCAGGTAAGCTTTCAGCTACTAATGTCACCCAACATGGGGCCTAAAACCTGAGAAAGCTTAAAAAAAAAAAGATTCTAA
The DNA here is from genome assembly GCF_903995425.1 of Onychomys torridus. Classification (NCBI taxonomy): domain Eukaryota; kingdom Metazoa; phylum Chordata; class Mammalia; order Rodentia; family Cricetidae; genus Onychomys; species Onychomys torridus. The sequence continues at coordinate 69,975,182 of NC_050447.1, read as the reverse complement.
AATGGAGCTAAAATCAGGCCAGCCGTGAGCTACAGTATGATGGGTTTGCAGTGGCATGTAGGCTTGAATGCAGCATGGTGGATTTCCACCACAGTACACAGTGGCATCTCTAAGCCACACAGTGCACTGTGTCATGACAGATTTAGCTTTTGCTAGTACAAAAAAAAGAAAGAAGGAAAGGAAGGAAGGAAGGAAGAAAGGAAGAAAGGAAGGAAGGAAAGAAAGAAAAGAAAGAAAGAAAGGAAAGAAAGAAAGGAAGGAAAGAAAGGAAGGAAAGAAAGAAAGAAAGAATGAAAGAGAGGGCGATAGAGAGGTTTCTGGGCTACATGCTGCTGGATGGAAGCATAGACCCACTGCTTCCCATAGTTGGTGGGGAGCCTAGTTCTCAGAGCTGACAGTAAATGTAGTTCTGCCATGTTGGAAAGCTGAGGTGGGTGGAGCCAGCTGTCAAATCTGCCATTTCCATCCTAGTCATTCTGCACTTTAAAACAATAGATTCACAATAAGGCAGATTCAGATGGAACAAGACTTTAAATGGTTTACAGTGTGTATAAAAATATATGTAGGCTTGGAAGAGAGAGGAAAATGAATATAGACAATTATATAAAAATAGTTTAAAAAATAAAGTTTTTAAAAAGAAAGTAAAAGTAATATAAAAATAAGCCACATGAAGATGGAAATCACACACAGAGTCTGAATTATATTGTCTTTGGGATTTTTAACTGCAGAAAGACATTTGATTGTAAAGGCTGCTGAGTTAAACCAATATGCATATTTTAAAGGTACCTTGACTTCAAAATTTGGATCTAAGGATAAGTTGCTTTGGAAAGGAGGCTCTGCTTTTGTTTCCACCAGAAGCAATAGGGTATGGATTTGTTCCAGATTAAGATATATCAGGTTTGACCAGCCAAGAACCCCTGAAAGGTCTCCAATGACACCATGGCCCAGATCATCCAACATCCAAAATCAACTTCAAGGCAATTGGCTCAGACAATGCAGCTGCATGGACTATTCCAGTCAGGACTTAACTATAATTTTTAATTTTCTAAAGATTCCCATAAGAATACAGTGCCCTCTATCAGCAGGAAGTAGACTAGAAAACTATGCCCACATTCCCCAAAACTGGACTCTTGATATTTGTCTTTGTTTAGAGATTGGTTACAAATTGTTATTGGTCATAGTCAATATCTTTTTAAAGCAAAAAATGGGGATAAGATATAGATATGATAGGATGAAAGGGTAAATTATTGAATCTACTTTTAAAGAGCATCAACTTGTATAAAATGTTTCAAATTTCTATAGATTATAGTTTATTATAAATTTAAAGTTAATTCTGTTATACTGCATGTGTATTTCTACTCTTGTTTATTTTGTTTGTGCAACTTATTTGAAGTTGTAGTGTATAGTTGAGAAATACAGGTTAATAATTAGTCATCTATGATAATAACACTTATAGTTATATTAGTTAAGTTTTTTAGATATACATAGATATAATTCAATTATGTAGGTAATCTTCAAACACTTCAAAGTCCTGCAGAATATGACATTTAAAATGTTTTAAGAACTTGGAATTTTCTGGACAGTGAGACACATCTGCTCCTGGCAGCACTAATCTGATCCCAAGAGAATGCTGGGCTTCTGAGACATTTCACTTTGGAAGTTTGTCTCTTCTTGACAAAAATAGCCATTTGGGCAGTCCAAGCATTTCAAATGAATAGTGTGTGAATGGGAGATTGGGGGTGGGGGCCCAGCTCATCCAGGGACCATTCTGTGGAATCATTCATTTCAAACGACTCAAATCTAGTGTTCCCAGAGCCTGGGGCTGGCCCCACTGCATAGGGGACCTGCTAGAGAAGGTAGGTTAGGGAAGGAAACTCATCAGCCTATGTGTGAGCTCACATTCTCTCTGTCAAGCTTTTAGATGCTCTCATTAAAATAAAGAGTCATACACTGTCCTGCACTCAGAAGAAAGGCAGGAGGTTAAGAGTTCAAGGCTTGTCTGGGCTGTATAGTGAGACCTTTGTAGCTAGAGTTTTCCTGCCTGGCCCAGTCAGGACAAATCTCTCTTACCCGCCAGTCCCACAGTCGCTCAGACCCAACCAAGAAAGCACACAGAGACTTACATTGTTTAGAAACTGTATGGCCGTGGCAGGCTGCTTGTTATCTACTTCTTCTCTCTTAAATTAACCCATTTCTGTTAGTCTATACTTTGCCACATGGCTTGTGGCTTACCAGTGTCTTTACATGTTGCTTTTCATGGCGGCGGTAGGCGGTGTCTCTTTCCACCCAGCCTTCCACCTCCCAGAATTCTCTTCTCTCTTGTCCCGCCTATACTTCCTGCCTGGCCACTGGCCAATCAGAACTTTATTTACACAGAGCGATATCCACAGCAGACCTTGTCTCAGAAGAGAAAAAAAAATGTTGTCTGATAAAGTGCAGAATAGGATGCCACACAGTGCCATCTGCTGTGGTTGAGGAACCCAAGGCCTAGTTTAGATGCCATTTCTGGACACTGGGAGTGGGGTATAACTCAATGGTAGAGTGAGTACTTACCCTTCATAGAGCTCTGGGGGTTTCATCCTCAGCATATACACACACACACACACACACACACACACACACACACATACACACACACACACACTCACACACTTCAATGAACTACATCACTTACTCTGAGACATTTCAGAAAGAACATAAAAAGAGTCTCCAGGAGGCAATGTCTTTAGAGCATTGGCATAAAAAAATACAATGGCTTTCACACTTGCCACTCCAGCTGCCCCAAAACTGAAAGTGCCTTTCTGCCAGGAAAGCTGATTTCTTTGTGCATTGTGTAGTTATAAAATCTGTAAGAGGAGAACACTGTTTATTTGGTTTCTTCTAATTAATGATTTTAAAAACTCCCAAACCATGAAAGATCCCCTGGTAAATTAGTAATTCAAATTTGTGTCCTAAAGACTCACCTGGGCTGCTTGTTGAAATGCAGATTCCAAGTTGAGCCTTGTGACACATGCCTGGAATCCTGAGACAGGAGGATAGCTTGAGTTCAGGACCAGCCTAGGTAATATTGTGAGACTTCCACCTCAGAAAGAAATGAAAGGATCTGATTCTAGACGTGGTGATTAGAGAGAAATTGACATTTTAAGCAGTAACTTCAGGGGACTGAATGCAGACGCTAGGAAGACCTGTTTTTCTTTTGTTGGTCCAGTCTGGCCCAGAGCTCTTGATCTTCCTGTTTCAGCCTCCCCAGTGCTAGGATCACAGTGTGTGCACTATGCCAAGCCAGAGACCTCACAGAGAAATATTACCCCAAGCAAAAGCAGAGTTGGCCCATTGGAGAGGCCTTCAAACTCAGTCTTCATTAATTCATTCTTGAACTTGTTAATTCAACACCCATTTCTATACCCTATTATTGTATTCATTGACACCAGATATAGCAATATAAGGACACACACACACACACTATGACATCTATATTGACCATATATATAGAGTATATATTCATCACATATAATGTAAATAATTATATATGTAATCACAATGTCAGATGGAAAGTACTCAATATATATAATACATACATACATATACACATACATATATATGTGTGTGCCATACACACACACACACACACACACACACACACACACACACATACATATCCATATAATGCCAAAGAGAGTATTGCAGGGATATGTTTGCTTATTTTGGTACATTTGAGTTATTTTTTCTTTTAGATAGGGTCCCATAGAGTGTAGGGAGGCCTCAAGACTTGCTCTGCAGCTGAGAGGATGACTTTGAACCCTTGATCCTCCTGCTTCCACTTCTCAAGTGCTGGATTTCAGAAGGTGCCACCATGCCCAGATGCTGCAGAGACTTGAAGAAAGTTGTGTGAACACAGGCTAGCGTGATTGAAGGAGGAGCAGCTGGTCCGCGGCTGCAGTGGGATGTTGTCTGGGCTGACTCATGAGTAGTGAGCAGTAAATTCTCAGAGACCACGGAGAAGAATTAGCTTTATGTTCTACTTCCGAAGCAGGAGCATCATTAATAATCCTTGGGCCCACACTAAAGATAGCCGAACAGTAAAGCCTGGCTAGGGATTAGAGCTCTAATCTCAGTAAGCACCTTCAGAGGAGAAATGAAGGATGAGAAGCTTGACTCAGCAAAATCAACTTTGCTTTGCTTAAAAAAAAAATTCTTTTTAGATGTATAAGTATTTTGCCTACATGTATGCACAGTATGTGTGCCCACTGCCCATAGAGTCAAAAGTGAGCATGGCATTCCTTGGAACTAGAGTTACAGATGGTTGCAAGCTGCCATGTGGGTTCTGGGGACTGGGCCCGAGTCCTCTGTAGGAGCAGTGAGTGCTCTTAACTGCTGAGCCATCTCTTCAGCCCCCATGCTTCTCCTTTCAATTAAAAGAGGCCATTTGGAGTCAGTACTGAAAAGCAAATTTTGGGGGCTCAGCAGATGGTTCTGTGATTAATTTCAGCACCCACATGGTGGCTCACAACCATCTGTACTCTGGCTTCAGAGGCTCTGACACTCCCTGCTGGTCTCCATGCACACCAGGCACCCAGGTAGTGCACAGACATGCATGCAGACAAAACGCCCACATACACAAAATAAAACACACTTTTTATTAGGAGGGGACCTTGGTGGGGGGAATGTCTATGTTCTTCTATCTTTATTATAGAATCACATCTGTATTTTCCAGTGGCTTCCAAAAGATGAAATTTTAACAGTAACACACACCAACAGTTTAAAGAGGTAAAACCATTGATAATTAGGACCGCTTGAGATCAAGGGAGGTGGATTAGCGTATTAAAAATCACTCCCTATTTTAACAGAGATTTGTATTTATAAATACGTTTACAGTCTTCTGCTTAGACATGATGTTTTTGTTACCTATATTTTGCCGACTTTATTAGATGGGTATTAGCTAACTTTCTAGTTCCTATGACCACACACCTGAAAGAAACAAAAGGAGAGGGCCAGTTTTGGCTCCCAGTTTCGGAGTGGTCAGTCTACCAAGACAGAGAAGTCACGGCAAACAGGTCACAGGAGAGCAACAAGCAAAGGGAAAAGGGATAGCAGGGGTGGCTAGGGCAAAATCAGCCTCCAAGGACGACATACCTTCAGGGACCTATTTCTCCCATGAGGCCCTGCCCCCTACTTTTCACCGATTTCCATGATTAGGTCAGAACCCTCAGAATCTGACTGTCTGTGAAAATGCCCTCAAAGACACACCCAGAGGCAGACATGCCCAGAGGCAGATTTCACTAACCTCTCATGGGTTTATTAGCCCAATCAAGTTGACAACCAGTATTTTTAGCATCATATTATGTAAAGGAAATTTGCGTCTTGTCCTCCTTCCCTGACTCCACCCCCTCCCTGTCACTGTCCTACAGAGCAACCACACCAGAGTATCTAACAAAGTGTGTCCTAGCGTCCCCACCGTGCTTCATAAAGATGGCGTAGTCCAGTGCATACAGCAGACTCTGGAGTCTGGCACTAGGTTTGTAAAATCTCAGGTCTGTCTTATTGCTTTTATGTCTCTGCTGCAGCTACTTAAACTTGAGTGGCTCAGTTTCCTTGTCTGTAGCTATGAAAGGATTATGAGCCAGGCGGTGGTGGCGCACACCTTTAATCCCAGCACTCGGGAGGCAGAGCCAGGCGGATCTCTGTGAGTTTGAGGCCAGCCTGGTCTACAGAGTGAGTTCCAGGAAAGGCACCAAAGCTACACAGAGAAACCCTGTCTCGAAGAACAAACCAACCAACAAACAAAAAACCAAAAAAAAAAAAAAAAAAAAATGAAGAAAGGATTATGAGGACTGAATGAATCTATGCACACTCAGAGGTGTCAGTCCCTTAGATTGGCCTAGACTAAGATCAGCGACACACAAGGAACATGACTATTTCATTTAAATGGAATATACAGGTAGACTGGAGATTCATTAACTATACCTGAAAAGTAAATATAAAATAGGGTTGAAAAGAATCCTTCTTTCTTTCTTTCTTTCTTTCTTTCTTTCTTTCTTTCTTTCTTTCTTTCTTTCTTTCTTTCTTCCTTCCTTCCTTCCTTCCTTCCTTCCTTCCTTCCTTCCTTCCTTCCCGTCTGTCTGTCTGTCTGTCTGTCTTTGTAACAAAAAAATGTTTACGGTTACGGCTCTTTGTAAGAATGTGTAATAGAAAGCCATGTTGTGCACATTTAAAGCACAAGACCAGCCAGAGAAAGGACATAAAAAAGAAGTGGTGAAGATGGTAACAATGCGGGGTCTGGAGATGACTGTCAGCAAAATGCTCACTGTGCAAGCACAAGGTCCTGAGTTTGGTCTGAGAAAAGCCAAGTGTGGTAGCATATCTATAACCCCAGCAGTAGGTGGATGCTGGGGGCGGGCAGAGAGAGGGAGGCTCCTTGGAACTCCCTGGTCAACCTGCTTAGCAGGATCTATGAGCTCCAGGTTCAATGAGAGACCCTGTCTCAGTAAACAAGGTAGAGAGCAGTTGACACACACACACACACACACACACACACACACACACACACACATACACACAGTGCTGCCTAGTCTTATGTCAATTTGACATGCAAACTAGAGTTATTTGAAAGGAGGGAACCTCAATTGAGAAAATGCCTCCAGCAGATCAGACTGTAAAGTGTTTTCTTGATTAGTGACCAATGGGGAAGGCCCATCCCACGGTGGGTAGGCTAGTGGGGCTGGGTTCTATAAGAAAGCAGACTGAGCAAGCCAGTAAGCAGTATTCCTCCATGGCCTCTGCATCAGCTCCTGCCTTCAGGTTCTTGCCCTGCTTGAGTTCCTGTCCTGACTTCCTCCGCTGATGGACTATGATCTGGAAGTGTAAGCCATAAATAAACCCTTTCCTCCCCAACTTGCTTTTGGTCATGGTGTTTCATTACAGCAATTGTAGCCCTGACTAAGACACAGAACATAGGATGGTGTCCTGTGTACATCCAATAGGTAGGCCACACAGCTGACTTCCTGCAGCCATTGCAGAAAGGGAAACCTGAGTTAAAAAGGCCAATTGCTCAAGAGAAGTATTTTTCCATATGTTAAGACCATTACATTAACACTTATTAGTACCGCTGAACACTATCAGAGATGAGGCTAAACAATATCTTTAGCCTCTTTTTAGGAAATGACCTTACAGAATTTGCAAGAGTACTGTGGTAAAATAGTTCTCACTCACCCAAAGCCCACATAGTAAAGGCAGTTAGTTCTATGGAGAGATGGGACTCAGTGGCCCTGGACCTTGGCTTTTTGCCTCACAAAGAGGAAGGTTTTCAAATGCCTGGAAAGTACTATATCTTCTCTTCCTTTCTTTTTTTGGGGAGCTGAGGATCGAACCCAGGGCCTTGTGCTTGCAAGGCAAGTGCTCTACCACTGAGCTAAATCCCCAACCCCTCTTCCTTTCTAATTGTTTGATTTTCTTAATCAAATGTTATTTCTTCATCACATTTTATCCTCATAACCAAGTATGAGACAGTCACTCCTTTTAAAAGATGGTCTCATTCTATACAGCCCAAGCTGTCCTAGAACCTGAGATCCTCCTGTCTCAGCTGGGAGTACAAGCATACACACCACACCAGCTCCCAGAGTTTTAAGTAGATGTAGAAAGTTCTCCACTCTGTTCTACTGATGTGACAGAGGTGTTCAGATTTGAGAGACTTAGACAGTAAACATTAATTTCTCATCTGTATAATGGTACAGGGTAGTGTTAATCCCACCAGTTGAGAATAAGATCATTACCACAATTTAAAGTCAACTTGAAGAAAACTTTAATTAAATACTCATCAGGTGGGTGGGCTCTGGCCATTTCCATACCCAGTGCCAGAATATGGCCCTGAATCTAGTTTTGCAAGAGCTTAAGAAGAAAAGCCCACAATTCACTGCATTTCCCATCAGGTCCAATCAGGGGCAAGTATCCATCCTGATGTATTTCCTGCCTGTGATCCTCTCAACTACATGTGATCAAGCACATCTGGTGCAGATGGGTCAAACAAACTTGTTAAGGGAGTAAAAACGTGTGACTTGATATCTCCTATAAACAATAACCTCTAGCAGTTCAGGAACTACCTGTTCTTGGGCTAGGGGCTTGCAGATCAAAGACATTTTTGTTTCATGGGTCTCCTAGGCACAGTAATTAAAACTTAGAATGTAACTTTGGCTCTCACAGTAGGAGTTCTGGGGTACAGATGTATTTAAAAAGTCAAAGGTTGGGCTAGGGATGGCTCAGTGGATGAAAGACATTTGCCACCAAGCCAGACAACTTGAGTTTGATCCCAGGACCCACATGATGGAAGGAAAGAACCCACTCCTACAAGTTGGCTCATGTATATGTAAACACACACACACACACACACACACTAAAAATGTATTTACAGTTTTTTAAGTCAAAGGTTGACACTGAAGAAGGCCTTCAATATTTGACTTCCAAAGCTATCTTGATGCCAATGCCCGGATGGTGGGAGAAATGAGCAGAGGAAAGAACAGAGAGGGGCTCAGCTAAGGTGATCACTGCACACTGGGAAATATCATGTTCTAGCAGTCGGCCTGCTGATTGGGACCAGAGCATAGCCCCCAACTTTGGTGGTCAGTTACTTGTCTGACACACTTTCCCTTCTTCCCCACTTCTAATTGTTCTACTGTTGGCCTTTACAGTGTCTCATTTCTCTGTCCTGTAACATGACCTAGCAATAGTACTCTTCAGAAAGGGTGTGAAAATTGATGTCTTTGTTTGGGAAGCTGTAACAAAATGCCACAGGCCGGATGGCTTATAAATAACAGTAACTTATCTTTCTCAATTCTGGAAGCTGAGGAGCCCAGGGTCAAGGCATAGGCACCTTGGTGAGCAGATGGTGCCTTCTTACTGTGCCTTCACATGGTGAAGGGCAGAGAGCTCCTCTGATCCTCTCTTATCGAGACCTAATCCCATTCAGGAGGGATCCACACTTACAACCTTATCATCTTTAAAGGCTCAGGCCCTGTGTCCTAACAGTATCACAGTTTGAATTTTTTTTTTTGTGGGAGTACAAATGTTTAGAACATATGAATTGATATAATACATGTACAGCAATTAACATTTTTTGACTCACAGCTGATACTCAATAGTTGATTAACTATTGATTATGATTAATTATAGGACTTTATCAGCTATGCCAGCAACTCTCTCCCCTCACCACCAACTTGCAATTAGTTAGCAAGTCCTATCTATGTCTCTAATTTATGAGTGCATGAATATTCAGAATCTTTTAAGTGGCAGATGTTTTAGATATGGAAATCATAACATAGGGATTTGGATTTTAAAAAAAGAATATAAACCAAATAAAAATCAACAAAACACTTTACCAGAGGGATCCAGTAAGTTCATTTGGCTTCAGCTGCCATCTTGAAATAATGTGTTATATACGATTTGTTTACAACTCACAGCTGGAAAAATCTGGAGAAGTCATTCTGTTCCCTCACCCTAAAACTGAGGTGTCCTAGGCTTCCACCCTAGTCAAGCATTCTGTTATCTAACAGAGTGATGTAGTTGTGTTCCTACATACGATTCTTCATACAGTCCTCAGGATTCTCATTCCTGTGTTTGGTTTCTAGTTTAATTTCACAGAAAGGTAAACGAGCAACTCCTGTCTGCTGTCTTCTCGGTAGTTTGTTGGTGTCTTAGGGTTTCCATTGCTATGATAAAACACCAAGACCCAAAGCAACTTGGAGAGGAAAGCATTTATTTTTACCTTATACATCCCCATGGAGCAGTCTATTATTGAGGGAAGTCAGGGCGGGAACTGGAGTGTGCAGGAACCTGGAGGCAGGAACTGAAGCAGACACCACAGAGGGGTGCTGCTTACTGGCTTGCTCCCTATGGCTTGTTCAGCCGCTGCCGCCTCCTCCTCCTCCTCCTCCTCCTCCTCCTCCTCCTCCTCCTTCTTCTTCTACCTTCCAGGACCACCTGCCCAGAGATGGCACACTTCCGTGGCTTGGGCCTGCCACATCAATCAATTAATTAAGAAAATGCCCCCACAGACTAGTCTACAGGCAATCCGATGGAGGCATTTTCTTAATTGAGGTTCCTCTTTATAAATAACTCTAGCTTGTGTCAGGTTGACGAAAACTAAACAGAATAGCTGTGTCTGTTAAAAAAAAAAAATAGCAGCTGTATGCATGTCTGTGGTTACCAAACCAGTTAAAATTTGAGAGTACCAACCACTGCCTTCTGAGTCTTCTAATCCCCAGACCCAGTGCAACCCACTGCCTGTTCCTTTTTCTGAGCAGCAGATGGCGCTGTGCACAAGCCTAAATGGCCTAAGTCATCTATCCATTCACCATGCTCTTCCCAGGGCTGACTTCTGAAGATCTGAGCTGTGTGCAGCAGGCACAGTGTGCAATTTATGTGGCACAGGCCACTGGGTTATCATGGAATTGGCTTCCTCTTTTTCCTAGGTCCACAGACCGAGCATATTTCAGGGTTTTCAACATTAGACTTGGCTACATGGCCAAGCTGTGGCCATGAAATGCAAAGAGACATATGCAATTTCTAGACTTGGCCTTAAAACAACAACAACAACCCTCCAAAAAACAAAAAAGAAATTCTCAGTTTATTCCTCTATAAGCCTTACAAGGAAGTCAAATACTGAAGAGGGGGGAGATGTCACTACCCTGAGTCCTAGAAGGCCACCTGGGGCCTAGTGTCCACATAGACTTGAATGTACACTGGGCTGTCAGAGATGTAAGAATTAAAGCCCAACATATTAGGCTGAAAATTTAAGGTTTGTTACAGTAATTACTCAACCCTAAAGGATACAAACATTCGCTGATAAAACTCTCATAACTTCCCACAGGGCAAGCCTGTTGGAGACATTCGTAGGAAATACCCAAGTTTTGTGCAACAGGGAATTCTGACATTAGACTCTACACAAGAAGAGACCACCTCTGGCAAGGAATTTTAAAAGGTTTTGTTTGTTTTCCAAGAGAGCAGTTTTCTGTATAGTTCAGTTGGTCTTAACTCCAGACCTCTTGCCTCAGTCCTCTGAGTGCTGGGATTATAGGTGTGTGCCATACATTAGTTGTTTCTTTTAAAAAGGGGTCTATGTAGCCCTAAATGGCCTTGAACCTGTCACCAATTGAGCTACACACTACACACCATTTCCTTTTAAAAAGATGTTTCATTTTTATTTATTCATTTTGCAGTGCTGGAACTTAGGCCTTGTTCATGCTGGGAAAATGTTCTACTGCTTAGCTGCACCCCAGCCCTCTGTCAGGGCAGATTTTAAAGACCTTATCTCCCCAGTTGCCTAGCAGGCAAAGGGTTGGATCTATAAACCCATCTGTAGATTAGAAAGCAGGAGGCTGGCAGAGGAATGCAAATTAGCTCAGGATAAAGACACACACACACACACACACACACACACACACACACACACACACACAGAGAGAGAGAGAGAGAGAGAGAGAGAGAGAGAGAGAGAGAGAGAGAGAGAGAGAGAATATCAAGTGGTCAAGTTTGTTTATTAGGAAAGCCAATACGTTGGCGAGTGTTTCGGAATAGAGTGAATCCTTCAACGAAAACAAAAGTACTATAATTAGCAAAATGGGAAGTTACCTTTTTGTTTTTTTGAGATAGGGTCTCACTCTGGCACCCATGCTGACCTGTAACTCACTAGAGTGCCCAAGTTGGTCTCGAACTCTGTCAGTTCTCGTGCCTCAGTTTCCCAATGCTGGGATTGTGGTATAAGCTACCACAAGTGGCTCAGTGACTTCTCCCTTTGCTGTACATGTTTCTCTGCTGACAGGGGGGTTCGTTCCATCTCCCTCCGTGGAGCTGGGGCCTTCTCATGACTTGCATCAGTTAACAGAATGGAGCGGAGGCAGCGTGACCAGAACCCCCGTGTCTACACAACTTCTGCTCTCTTGGAGCCCAGCCGCCACATCACAAAAGCCTGTTTAGTTTGTGGAGGACAGAGGTCATGGTGGGGAGAACCCAGAGGCCCAAGCAAAGGCTAACCCCAGCTGTTTGTCTTCTGAGTGATTCTCTGTGGGTGTTCTGCCCAGCTGAGCTCTCAGTAGAATTCAGCAGCAGCGTTTGTGACCACGATCCAGAAGAACCAACTGGTGAGCGAAGGCCAATTAACTCACAGAATCGTAGTACTGAAACAGAGCTCTGTGTGTGGCTCAGTTGGTTGAGTGTTTGCCTTGTATGCATGGGGTCCTGGGTTTGATCCCCAGCACTGGATAAGCCAGGTGGCTCATGTGTGTTAACGCTAGCCAGCACGGAGAGAGGGAGAAGGATCAGGAGTTGAGGTTCATTCTCAGCTGCACATTAAAATTCAAGGCCAGCCTGGGCTAAATTGAGACCCTGTCTCAAAAAAGCCACTGAATTTTTTTTGTGGGTATTCTGTAATAAAGGATAATTGAAACAGGATGGCTCATAAGTACTTTTGAACAAGATGGGAATGCCTCAAGGGTCAGGTGGGGCATGAGACATCAGACAGTGAGCCAGAGAAGACAATCATTCAATAGGCAATTACTGAATTCCCTTGACTGAGTCAGTTAAGCCAGGAAGACTCAAGAATCATCAAGGTAAGTTCCTGCCCTCAAGGAAGTCAAAGCAAGGCAGAAGAAGATGGAAAAGCAAGGGGGCTTCCTCCTCTTCCCGAAGACCTGAATTCAGTTCCCAGAACCCACATCTGGTGAGTTCCAACCTCCTGTAACTCCAGCTCCAGGGGCTCTAACACCCCTCTGGTCTCTGCAGGTACCTGTATTCACATGCATACATCACCCCACAGATACAGACGCATGTACATAATTACAAACAAATCTTAAATGGAACGGAGAACAAATAGTTACTGGAATTGTTACTGAGTGGCAGACACAAGGGATAGAAGAGTTTATGAGTAGGGATGTGGAGATGACTCAGTGAGTAAAAATGCAGACCCCAGTGAAGAGCTGGGCATCAAGTGTGCACTCTTAATTCTCGCTCTGATGAGGCACAGACAGGAGCATCCCTGAGGCTTGCTAACCGGTGAGCTCCAGGTTCAAAGAGACTCTTGCTTAAAAATAAAAAAAAGGTGGTGATAGTTAGTGATTGAGGAAGATACCAGATGTTGAACTCTGGCTTCTATAAGCATGTGCACACATGTGAACACATCGTGTGCATGCTGACACAGCACACACAAGATGAGTGTTGCTTGATTCAAAGCTTGAGGGATTGCAGGAAAGGAAGTGAATGACTTCCTGGAGGCTGGAGAGTGCGCAGGCAGGTAGGCAGCAGGGAAGGAAGGAGGTGAGTGGACCATCCAAGGCAGTGTGCAATAGCTGGGTAGAGAGCAGCAGAACTCCGCAGTCCTCCCCAACACAGCCCTTTCCCACTCTGCACCACACGATGCAGAATAACACTGTGACCTTCGTGACCTTCATGACTGCCCATGCTGGCTGTACCTGGACCAAGAGAGGCAGCTGCCATTTTAGGCTGAGTGGATACAAATGGGTTGTCAGTTTAGGTTTGCAAGTGACAAATGAACCCCAAGTGTCCTTCAGGCGAATCAGCATCTCTCACTTGGAGAAGTGGCAATCATCACATTTTTGTAACTTCTGATTTTTGCAAAAAGCTTTAATTTGAGCTATTCATATATTATTCTATAAATCAACGATTCCCAACAGTTTCCATTTCCAAACTTTAACTCTCCTACCCATACAGTCACCAATTCCTCTCTCTTCAGCAGATACTGGGGAAGACCAACCGGATGTTTAAGGCAGATGATTGAGCTCTCTTTGGAGGTATGATTATGTCCCTTGTTCATGAAGTATTCAATGACAGAAGAAAAGAAAAGTTACTTTTCTCTTTCTGTGACAAAACACCACAACCAAAGCATCTTATAAAAGCAAGCATGTAATTGGGCTTACAGTTTCAGAGGGTTAGAGTCTATGATGCCGGAGCATGGGCATGGGAGCACGCACAGCTGAGAGCTCACAATTTGTTCAGAAAGTAGAAGGCAGAGAGAGACAGAGAGACAGAGACCGAGAGAGAGACAGAGAGACAGAGAGAGAAACAGAGACAGAGACAAAGAGATATACAGAGAGAGACAGAAAGGCAGAGACACACACACACACACAGAGAGAGAGAGAGAGAGAGAGAGAGAGAGAGAGAGAGAGAGAGAGAGAGAGAGAAACAGAGAGAGAGAGAAACAGAGACAGAGACGAAGAGATACACAGAGAGAGAGACAGAAAGGCAGAGAGAGACAGAGAGACAGAGAGAGACACAGAGAGAGAGAGAGTGAGCGCACATGGAGTGGGTGGCAAGAGTCTTTTGAAACTTTAAAGCTCACTCTCAGTGACACACCTCCAATAAGGCCACACCTCTTAATCCTTTCCGAATAGTTCTTTCGAGGAGAGACCAAGTATTCAAACATATGAGCCTATGGAGGCCATTCTTCTTCAAGCCACCACAGAGAGCAAGTTTTATATTCTCTAAACACAAAGGTGAGTTTACTGGGATTTTAAAAAGACATGCCCAGTACATGTGGGGCAGTGCACAGTGGGGGCTGGCAGTGCACAGTGGGGGCTGGCAGTGCACAGTGAGGGCTGGCAGTGCACAGTGGGGGCTGGCAATGCACAGTGGGAGCTGGTAATGCATAGTGGGAGCTGGCAGTGCACAGTGGGGGCTGGTAATGCATAGTGGGAGCTGGCAGTGCACAGTGGGGGCTGGTAATGCATAGTGGGAGCTGGCAGTGCACAGTGGGGGCTGGCAGTGCATAGTGGGGGCTGGTAATGCATAGTGGGAGCTGGCAGTGCACAGTGGGGGCTGGTAGTGCACAGTGGGGGCTGGCAGTGCACAGTGGGGGCTGGCAGTGCACAGTGGGGGCTGGCAGTGCACAGTGGGGGCTGGTAATGCATAGTGGGAGCTGGCAGTGCACAGTGGGGGCTGGCAGTGCACAGTGGGGGCTGGTAATGCATAGTGGGAGCTGGCAGTGCACAGTGGGGGCTGGCAGTGCACAGTGGGGGCTGGCAGTGCACAGTGGGGGCTGGCAGTGCACAGTGGGGGCTGGCAGCACAGCTGGAGAAGGGGAACACTGGTTTGCTGATCAGCTACCACCAGCCCTCAGGCACTCACCCTTGTGTCGTGACAATCCTAGTCAACGACAAAGTGACTGTCGAAGTTGTAATTGTATTACACGAATGCTAACAATTTTGTTATTTTATTTTTGGCTTCTTGGATAACTTAACCCTTAACCAAGCACATGTGATTTTGTTTTCTTTTTCTCTTCAGGGTAGGGGAGGGAGTACAGCTGTAAACCATTTGAATATATGAAATGTTATTTTTGCAGTCTTGATATTCAGGGCAAACTGTAAAATAGAAATTTTTGTGTGATTTCAAAGATTATGTTTATTTTGATAACATTATTTACTGGTTTAAAAGATGTGGTTATCCAGATTCTATTGAGGGGGAAACCACTGCATGAAACAACTAGCTTGGAATAAAGATTTTTATCTTTTTTTTTTAACATCAGTTAAAAAAAAAACCAACAAAACTGTGACTAGCCTGGTACTGTTTTCCAATGTCTCATGTTAGAGAAAGAGAGGAGTTTGATTGCCTTTTAACCCTCCCTCCCCAACACATACGGTGAGAATTGAACACAGGGCCTCCAGTTTGCTAGGAAAGTACTCTATCATGAACCTGAATATGCAGCCTCCAGTTTTATTATCCCTTTGGGGTTTGAGGAAAAAGCCTTTTCTCTAACCCCATATCCTGTTTAGGAAGTCAGGGATGCCTGAATGCGAGGCTAAAGGGGAAAAAAAAAAATCAACCTTCATTTGTGTTTCGTTTACTTTCACTAAGAAGCTGTAACTATCCCCCCCCCCCCCCAGCAGTATCTCATTGGCCTCAAATTTGTAATCCCCCTGCTTCAGCATCTCAAGCCCTGAGATTCCAGACACGGCCAATCATGTCCAGCAAATTCTTAAGAAATTTCTAAGTGCAGAATACAGTATTAACTACAGGCACAATGCCATACCCCAGATCTCTTTTTGTTTTTAAATCCAAGCTGCACTTAGCATATTATCAGTACACATAAGTGAGCCATATACAAATACACACAATGCTAAGGATGTGGTTCAGTGGTACAGTACATACTCAGGACCTTGGGATTCATAACTAGGACCACCACCAGAACAAAGAATGGATACACAGGAAAGGCACAATCTAGTAAGGAAAGCCATAGATAAAAGTTGAGCATTATATTGCTCCAGTAGCCTGCATCTTCAGGCTCTCTCTGAGGTCCCCTCAGAGAGGGGATCCTCATGCTTAGGTGAATAGCTCCATATACATGTTCTGCAGGAGGCATCCAGAGACACGAGTCCCATCCCATTCCCTGCTGAGCAGCACAGATTATTGATGCCAGACCATTCTACTTTAACCTGTCCTGAAGTCAGTTCCCTTTCCCATTGAGAACTGACTCTCCCAGATTCATGACCAATCTGCCACCCTCCTCACCTTGTCCCTTCATGTCTCAGTTTGGGGCACCCACTCCATACACTCTGTCTGCTCACTCTTCCCAGCAACCTCCCCCTCCTGATCTCAGCCTCACCCCACAAAGGAGCTTCAGAATCTGAAAACTCATCTTATAGACCAGTGTGCCCACCCCAAAAATGACTGTTACCTTGATTTTGAAGGAAGACTAACCCAGTGTGCCCCGTACTTTACAATGTTATGTTAGAGGTTCTCAGTGGTCTTGTGAGGTGAGTTTATGATTTCAGAGGCAAGATAATTGAGACCAAAGGTTGAAGTTTCGTATCTGACCTGGGAACTACCCACAAGGGCCCACCAGCCTCTAGTGCTTGGATTTTTCTGCCCCGCCTGGCTGCTCCCCTGCCTGCTTTTTGTTTGTTTTGAGGCAGGATCTCTTGTAACCTAGGCTGACCTTGAACTTACTATATTGACAAGGATGATCTTCAACTATTGATCCTTCTATCTTTACATCTCCAGTGCTGGCCTGACAGGCATGTGCCATCATAGCTGGCCTGTGTGATGCTGGGCATCAAACTCAGGGCTTCATGTATGCCAGGCAAGCATTCTACCAGCTGAGCTACATCCTTGACTACCCCCTTCTAGCCCCTTTTAACAACACACAGGGCCCAAAGGTACATCAATGTCAAGTCATCCCTGAAAAGCCCCTGCTGGGTAAGACATGATCCTTTTCTACAGCAAGCCAGGATGTGATCAAAATATACAGAAAAGAGAGGGAAATAAAGACTTGGATCTCATTTAAGGTAGAATTGGAATGATAACTCAAAAAAACAAAAAACAAAAACAAAAAAACCCCAAAACAAAACCAATACAAAAACCCCCCTAATGTCTTGCAGTACTATATAACCTTTTCACATTGCAATATAATATTGTTATCTACAAATGTGCCGGGTCACATTCATAGCATCTGGGACATGTGTGGCCCATGGACCACAGGCTGGACATGTCTAAATTTGATTCTAGATTGTTGTCAAATTCACAGGTTACTGTGGTCACTGTTCTTAAAGCCCAGTCACGACCCCTGAATCCAGTCCTTCCACATATATAGCCCATTTAAACATTTAAGCACCAGGGCTTTGCCCCTACAGCAGTGGTTCTCAACATGTGGGTTGCAACCATTCAGAAAACATATTTCCGGTGGTGTTAGGTCCGAGACACCAGAGCAGTAGCAAAATTACAGTTATGAAGTAGCAACGAAAATAAATTTGTGGTTGGGGGTTCCTAAGACTATCAGAAATATGTGTTTTCTGATGGTTTCGATCCAGAGGTTGAGAACCACTGCCCTACAGCTTGATTTCCTGCAGCCTGACAGCTTCACAGACTAACAGGCAAAAGGGTTCCTTCCCTATGCTGTGCAGTCATAAGACTTCCATCAACACAGCTGCATTCACAGGCTGGAGACTAGAAATCTGCAAATCCGTACCTATGGCCGTGACAAAGGAGGCATCCTGCCCCTACAACCCAGGCGAACACCAGGCATTTCCGTTACTCAGGGTTGCAGATGCTTCCCTGGGGAATACCCAGGACAGATTTATGCAACACTATGTGGCTGGATCAGAAATACCCATGGGCCACACTTGCTTTGCCTGCTGCTTCTCTCAACTCCTTCCTCCTTAAAGAGCAAGGAGAGAAGAGTGTGGCTTCTTTCTCCCAGGGCATCAGTCAGCAGAGGCATGCTGGGAAATCAGCTGCAGCTCGCTGTTCTTCACACCTGGGATCACTTTTAATCACGGCTTTAATGCATCTGCTCTCCCAACAGATGCTCTGCCATGTCTGTGGTATAGATTTTAGGCTGCTTTCTCCATGACCTGGGGTGCTAAGGGCCTGGCCCTGCTAAATTCCCTTTTCAACTATAAGGACTTAATTGCATTGTATTCCCTTTCCCTTGGTTTGGTTTCCCCTGCAAAAGGGTTTACAAAACAATATCCGAGACAGCCCAACTGTTTTTGTTTTTGTTTTTAAAGCTAGATTTGATTCTTTATCTTATTTCTTCCAACTGTTCTCGTTTGCCCTGCTTGGCTGAGGGAGGCTTATAAATATTCATTAGTTATATTCTAACTTCACAGGTGAGGACAGAAGCTTCCACAGAGGGCCTGTCAATGCTATAGCTTTGAATAGGTGGAAAGAGAGGCCCAGGCAGCCATGCTTCAAACTTTCTGTATGCAAAACCAAACAAACAAAACAAAAAACCAGGCCCTTGTAGACTCTCTCCCCAACCTTTCCCCTAACAGGTACCAACTGATTTGTCTGAATTTTAAGTACTAGCCATGTACAGAGAGTCTAATTTCATTTATTTGCTGACCAAAATGTACATGAAGAATGCTTAGACAATTGGCTAACTTCTAATTTACAGTCTTGCTGGTGAATAAAGGGAAAGAAGAGAAGTGTGTGTGTGTGTGTGTGTGTGTGTGTGTGTGTGTGTGTGCGCGTGCACATGGGCATGGAGGCGGTAGGTTAACCTTGGGTGGTCTTCAGGTGTCATTCACCTTGTTTTCTTGAGACAGGGTTTCCCTATTGACCCAGCAGGCTATTCCTGCTGGCCAGCAAGCCCCTAGGACTCAACACTGGGTTTACCGGTGTTTGCACCCGACAATGACCGGTTTTCTAATGTGAGATTTGATGATCCAACTCAGGTCCCCACACTTGTACAGCAAGCACATTACCTACTGAACTATTTCTCTAACCTGCAGGGGCTTATTTTTGCATATCTTCTGAGGATTAGAGAAATCACAGGATGCCTAAGATGTCTGTGATCATACACCAACTCAGGAGACTTGACCCTCATTCCCATGCAGTAAACAACTTAGGAGGCCTTGCTCCCCAACTGTGGTATTTGAAATTTGTACGCTCATCTTCATTATTATGCAGCTAACTCTTTGAGTTTTGCAATGAAAAATGGAAAATTCAAACCAGATGATTACAAAACTCATGCAGCTATGGGTATAATGAAAGACAGGCATATACTTTAGATGCAATCTCTCTCTCTCTCTCTCTCTCTCTCTCTCTCTCTCTCTCTCTCTCACTCACACACACACACACACACACACACACACCTCTACATATGCACATTCCACTCACATATATTTTAAATTCAATTTTACCCTCTTGGTTGGTGCCATACTGGCAAATGGCAAGGAAATGCTCAAGGATAGCCAGGGAAACACCATGTTAACCTTGCACTTGAGAATTAATAGAAACGCTTAGGCAGCATCTTTATGTTCATGGTTGTTTAGGAACTCTCCTTATCTGTTAGCACTTCCAACAAGGCATGGAAGCAGGAAAGCAAGATCAGAAAGGAGAGCTCTCTGGAAATGTAGCAGTCCCCAGAGAGAAGACCAAGGACAAACTCACTCAGGTCTTAGTCCCTCTGGTAACTGAGAGACAGCCTCTCTTGCCATGAGTAATCCTATATGCAAGGCACAAGAGATTCAGCTTGGAGCTTCACAGCAGATTACCTATGCCCATCTAAGCGGAACCAGGTGTTCTCCATGGAAAGTGGAGGAAGGGATTGAGGTAATTTGACATTTGTATAAAACAAAGCTAAGTTGTTATGTTTAGCCTTAAACATGCAAATTTATTGTGAGCCTCTAAAAGAAAGGAAAACAATAGAGTGTTCTTCCAAACCCCTTGGCTATGAGAGTTCCTGGTACTGGGACTCTGACATTTGGAAGGGTGCTGTGAGGGCCTTAGTGTGGCCTGGAGAACGCCCTTTGCAGATGTTAAAGGAGCCATTCACTCCACAGAGACTCAGGTCCTAGCATGGATCCCAAGGCAGGGGACTTCCAGTTTGGGTACCTGGATCCTTAGGGATGTGTGATGACCTCCTAAGGGCACACAGGTTCAGGGATTTGATTTTTATAATTTTACTCTTTCCTAAAATAGTTCTCCTGAGCACTGGATGGCAGGGAGCTTCTAGGCTGAATTGAGGGCTCTCTTTTCTAATGTCCCCTTTTAATAACTATATCATAGACATAAAGTCTTAGACATAGACAGCCCTCACCATCCCTCATCTCACTAGCCAGTATTGCCTCAGGGGACTAGCTCTCTGGGAAGCCAGACCCAAACCATTTTTTTTTTAAATAAAGAAAATGAATGATCTACTGATGGAGTAATAAATCTTTTTGTAACCCATGAGATTTCTGATTCTTCACTTTCATGAAAATTGAGAAAAGACTTAATTGAGTTGCTAGAGAATTCGATCATTAAGTAATTTTGATGATAGATTACCACATCAGAAGTAGCTTGACTAATTAGTGCTTCGATGCTGGGATCCTTGCCATTATAATTTGCTTATTTCCATGAAGAGGGTCTCCTAGTACTTGTAACAGAGATGACAACAATATTTGCAAAGTAGGGAGAAGGTCATGAAGGAATGGTCTATTTTGGGAAGAGGTCTTAGGGGGTGTGTTTTTCTCCAGTAGGAGTCTACATTTTATGTTTAATGATTACTTACAAAATTGTGTGTTTATGTTGTCTTGAGAAATTGTTTATTAACAGTAACTCATAACACTTCAGCCCAGAAATATTTCTCTGCCACCTTCATCCCCCAAGGCCATAGGAAATTAAAAATTAATTCCGTTTATATCCATATTTTATTTGATACATATAGGAGACCAATAAAAGAACTTTTAGGGTGGTGACCACCTTTAATCCCCGCACCTAGGAGTCAGAGGCAGTAAGCTCTCTGTGAGATTGAGGCCAGAGTAGTTTACATAATGAGATCCAAGACAGCAAGCAGCAGGGCTACATAGAGAAGCCCTGTCTCAAAAAACAAAACAAAACAACAACAAAAAGGAGGAAAAAAATCAAGTTAACAGAATAATTTTTGGTCTGTTAAAGATGAGCTTGTGTCTGTATATATAAATGACTTATGCTTAACATCAAATTGATAGGGCATTTAATGTCCAAAGGAGATATTTATTTGTTTACTTACTTGAGACAGTATATCATGATATAGCCTAGGCTGCCTTTGAATGGTATAATTGAGGGTGATCTTAACCTCCTAAGCCTCCTGCCTCTATCTCCCAATCATGTACCATCACACCTGGTTCTTACAGGGAACATTTGAAAAATTATATTTGCTTTATTTAATTTATTTTTAGGATTTTGTGCGTGTAGTGAATGAGTGTGTGCATGCATGTAGTAGAGAAAGATCAAAGCAGGTGTCTTCCTCTACTGCTCTTTACCATAGCTTTTGAGGAAGGATCTTTCACTGAACTCCAAGCTTACCAACTGCAGAAAGTTAGCTGGCTAGCATCCTCCAGGGATCCTTTTTTCTCTGCCTACCCAGTAGTATGATTACAGACACAGTAGGATTACAGGCATAGTAGGATTATGGCACAGCAGGATTATGGCACAGTAGGATTATAGGCACAAGCATATTTTATGTGGTCCTGGGGAAATCTGAACTCAAGCCTTATATGGCAATCATTTTACCCACTGAGACATTGCTCCAGCCCAGAGAGTTTTATTTTTAAATATTATGTGTTTCTAGCTCACTAGAAGTTATCTCCTTGGTAACCATAAAGTTATGGAGAAATATTTTAGTTATTAACATAAAAGAATATGAAAAACCATGTAATTTTAAAATGTTGTTTTGAGAGGAAACCAAACAAGAAGTTGAAGGTGTATGCCTCTAACAGCACACAAGGAGAATCAAAACACAAGGACATAAAACAGCAGAGGTCTGTCAGGTTTGCAAGGTTTGACCCTAATTGGGCATTGGGTTGTTCTTACATGTTTTTCATATTTGATAATCAACCTTTTAGACTGAGCCCTGGGACAATTTTCTGGTTTGAATGTGCCCCCCAAAAACATGTGTTAGAAACGTCATCCCCAATGCAACAATACATGGAGATGAATGTTAATGAGAAGTATTAGACTACAAATTTCCCCAAGAAAGAGCTAACTCCCCTTCTCATTCCCACCCATTCTTTGCCTTTCTGCCATAGGATGATTTAACAAGCAAGTGAGACATCACTGGAGTGGTAGCCCCTTGACCTGGGACTTCCCAGTCTCTAGAACTACAAACCAACACATTTCTATGCATTAGAAGTTACTAAGCCTCAGGCATTTTGCTATAGCAACGCACTATTGATTTGAACATACCATATCCTGGAAATTATCCTGAGGATAGGATACTGGGCTCCACTTCCTTCCTCAAATCTTAGAAGGCTTTAGTAGAAAGCTCCCAGTTAGTCCTGGTTCCCAAGCACTAATCTATGTACTGCCTTGAGCAGTGACTCATAAACTGTAGTTTTTATTGGATGCATTTCTCACCTCAACCTGATGTGAGAGATGAAAAAAACTTGGAGCTCAGGGAATGCAGGTGATTTGCCTATTATTGCACAGCAAGAAATGGCTGAGTTAATGTTCAGATCCAGGTCACTGGTGTTCAAACTCAACTTCAACCACAACATTGCTTTGCTTCCAAGGAATCTGCAATAGTCCAAAGCCTAAAGAAACCAGCTAGTATCTTATAGTCTGGGTGGCCCACTCAACACCTAGTGAGCTCAGCCTCTGGGATGGTGACGGGTGTTCCTAGTCTCTTTGTCTGATGGCCAGACCACTCTCTGAAGTCCTCTATCAAGGTTTTCTGCCAGACACTTGGAATAGACTCCCAGACAGTGAAAGAGAAATAAACATGCAAGGATACTTAATGTGGAACAAGATATCATTCTGTGGAGCCAAGAGAGGAAAAGTATAAATAAACAGTCACATAAAAATGTGCAGGATCTGCCGTGAGTGGTGTTTTAGTCTGTGTAGTTAGTTATACTAGAATTAAGACTTGGTTAGATGTCAAAATACCATTCATCTTGTATTAATTTTTAGTATTAGTATTTAACTAGACAAGGCGTTTGTGCCAGGCTGGGGAGATGGCTCAGTGGGTAAGAGTGCTTGCTGCACAGGTGTGAGGATCTAAGTTCAGATCCTCACTACCCACATAAAAGTAGACATGGCCTTGTGTGTCCGTAACCCTGTTGCTGTGGGATAGAGACAGGTGGATCTTTGAAGATCATTTATTAGCCAGCCCAGTGGAACCAGTAAGCTTCAAGTTCAGTGAGACATCCTGTTTCCAGGAAATAAGGCTGAGAGTAAAGACACCTGATGTTTTCTAGAATGGGTGTGCCCGTGTGTGTGTGTGTGTGTGTGTGTGTGTGTGTGTGTGTGTGTGTGTGTATGTGTGTGTGTGTGTGTGTGTCTGTGTGTCTGTGTGTCTGTGTGTGTGTCTGTGTATGACTGAGGATGGAACCCAGGGTCTCATGCATGCCGAGCAAGCCCTCTTATCATTGAACTTCACCCCAACCTAAGAACAACTTTTGAAAACTGTGTTTTAACTCAGTTTGAAGGGTTCAAATGAATAGGTGTTTATGGCTGAGCAACTTGACTATATGAGTTATATGCTATATTTTGAAAAATTTGAATTTTTTAAAGGCTACAAAACATACAAATGGGAAAAATAATTCCTTGGTCTTTGGGGCTTTGAGTTTTGTTCCCAAGTGTGAGGTATGTATCATTTGAGAGTGGGTGCTTGAGAACATTATAATGTCAATTGCGATTTCCAAAAAAGATGGGTTTTCTAAGCTTTAGGGTAATGACTCTGTAGATCAGGTTCATAGTAAGTGAGTTTCATATAGTTAGTACAGTTAGTACATACAGGAAATAACATATGATAGAAAGGACAGCAGCAGTGTGTACAGTGCAAAGTCACCCTGAGAGACCACCTGATGTTTGAGGTTGGAGATGGCTAGGAGCTTAGTGACCTGGAGCTTACCTCACATGCCCTCAGTGGTTGGCTCCGGTTATTTACTTCCAATCTTACTCACATAGCTGGGTAGTCAGTCTCTGTTTATAGTTGGGACCCACTTACATGGACCAGAGTCTATCTTGGGGTGGTGAACAAGTTTTCATAAGTAGAAAGCATTATAAGTACATGTAATCCTAGGATTATGATAGATTAATGCCCCAAGGAACCCATCATTGGTGGAAAATGTCATAAGTCAAAGATGTGTTTACTATGTCCAAAGTGTCTTAATTTTTCTTCTCATGCTGTGTTAAAATACGCTGACTAGCTGGGTGGTGGTGCACGCCTGTAATCCCAGCACTCAGGAGGCAGAGGCAGGTGGATCTCTGTGAGTTCGAGGCCAGCCTGGTCTACAGAGTGAGTTCCAGGACAGCCAGGGCTGTTACACAGAGAAACCCTGTCTCGTTAACAACAACAACACCCGACTAAAGCAACCTAAGGGAGACAGAATTTATTTTGGTTCACTGTTCCAGAGTCTCATAGTCCGTGGTAGGGGGGAAGGTTCGGAGCAGATAAGGAAAGTACAGCAACAACCAAAGGAAGGGGTTGGTGGGTCCCCTTTCATACACACCCAGGAACAGGTGACAGTGAACAGGAAGTGGGGCCAGGCTATCAAACCCTAAGGCCCAAGGCCAGTGACTCATTTACCTCCTAAAGGTTCTATAACACCCCCAAACAGTGTCCTGAGCTAGGGACCAGGAGTTCAAATCATCGTGCAACTCACTAGACAGCAGGGCTTAGCAATGCAATACACTGGGCAGCATCAGCTGATCCTGCTAATGTCTCTATGGAGACTCAGCCTCTGGTGTGCTACAGCTGCCCCATGAAGCAAGAGGGTTGTAATGCAAAATGTAGCCGGGGAAAAGATCAAAATTCCAGTTTTCCATCACCGTAAAGTCATGGCATTGTAAACCAAAACAGAACCACAGTAAATCCTATATGGCACTTAAAACCAAATCTCGGTGGAAATGGTGAAGAGAAGGAAACTAAGCAGTACCTGGGCATCCTGAAAAGCTGAAACATGGTTCACGGTGTCCTCTTTCTCTCTGGCCATCCATGGTTCTGAAATGTCCTCATTATACCCGTCACCCACAGACCAAACAACCTGAACTTTGAACTTGGTCTTGCTTTGCCTGGACTTGTAGACGATGGTATCACTAGACTGTCAAGCAGGGAGATGATGTGGGGCCTTTGCCAACGTCACAGAGGCCACTGGCACTCAGTCAGCAAGAAGCCTTTCTGTGCATGAAAAATAGCATACTCATTCTTGCCACCATTTATCAGTTTGCTACAGTTAGTTACCTTGACAACTGAAATCCACCTATCTGGAAGATAGTTATGGGAGAGGGAGAAGGGTCCTAAAACTTTCAGTTGACAGTTGTGTACAACCGGGAAATAGATCCAGGGAGGAAGAGTCACTTGCCCAAAGCCATTATGAAAATTGGCAATGAAGTCAGAATTTCACCCTGCAGTCTGGGTGCTCCTTCCATCTGGAAAGCAGGAAATGTAATTGTGCATAGCCAGTATCTGTAAAATGCTTTAAAGATTTAGACAAAAGATACCAAATAACATCTTGAATTATTTATATTTGTTGAAAACTCAAGGTGCTATCAATATAAATGTAAATGATCAATTCTTAAGGTATAATCCACCTGAATCCATCTTTGTTTTGGAGACAGAGTCCTACTCTATAGTTCAAACTGGTCTTGAACTCATGGTAAACCTCCTGCCTCAACCTCTCAAGTGTTAGGATTATAGGTGTGAGCTACCATGCCAAATTTGAGATGTCCTGACTTCTCTTCCTCCTCCTCTTCCTCTTTTTCTTTTTCTTCTTCTTTCTTTTTGTTGCTGTTTTTGGTTTGTTTTTCCAAAGCAGGATTTTCTTTGTGTAGCCCTGACTATCCTGGAACTCACTCTGTAGACCAGGCTGGCCTCAAACTCACAGAGATCCTCCTGCCTCTGCCTCTCAAATGCTGGGATTAAAAATGTACACCACCACTGCCTTGTTCTTTCCTTTATTTTTTCTTCACCCTCCCTCGCTCCCTCCCTTTCTTCCTCTTACCCATTCTCCCTTTCCTTCTTCCTTTTCTTTTGGACAGATCTCATGAACTCCTAAAATGACCTTGAACTTGGTATGGATGTACGCAAGGACTTCCTTGAAGTTTAATTTTCTGCCTCTGCCACTCCAGCGCTGGCTTTACAGTGTACACTCCGATATACTATGCAATTCTAGAAATAGAATCAAAGGGTTCGTGTATGCTAGACTATTACTCTGCCAACTAAGTTACATCTCCAGTCCTGGATATACTTTTTTAAAAGGTGGATTAGGGATGGCTGAAATAACACAGCCGTGCCCCTTCTCGAAGCTTCTGGGCACCAGTATTCTCTTTGTGTGCCAAGCAGTTCCAGCTGATGTTCGCCCGCCCTTTGGAACTGAAGCATGTACCCCCTGGCTTTGAGCAGCAATCTCATATATTTCTCCAAGTGGCCTTCCTTGGAGTTTCACTTTCAACTACTCCAGTGACTCCTTCATGTTTGGGTTTGTTCTGTTTAGCTTTTTGTCAACTTGACACAACCTGGAGTCATCTGGGAGGGGCAACCTCAATCAAGAAAATGCCTTCATTAGATTGCCTATAGACAAGTCTATGGGGGCATTTTCTTCACTGATAATGAATATGGAAGGGCCCAGACCACTGTTGCTGGTGCTGCCCCTGGGAAGGTGGTCCTGGGTCTGTAAGAAAGGAGCAAGCCAGTAAGAAGCATCCCTCCAAGGTCTCTTCTTCAGTTCCTGTCTTGAATTCCTGTCGGGACTTTTCTTCTTATTGGATTGTAAATTGTAAGATGAAATAAGCCCTTTCTTCTCCAGGTTGGTTTTGGTTATGATGTCATCACAGCAATGGAAAGCAAACCAGGACAGGGTCTTCTGCATTGAGGTAGACAGTTTGGATTTCCAAAAGTAGTCCAGAGTGATGGGATATGCCTGTTACTCCTAGCTTTCTGGGCAGGCAGAAATAGGCAGGAAGATCATGAGGCCAGCCTGGGTGACATAGGAGACCTTGCCGCAGAAAGTCTAAGAGTGCAGGCAGTGCCAACGAAACTGGCTGCCAAGTGCTCTGAGCTGCCTGGAACAAGGTACTACATAAACACCATCCTTATTATTGCTTCTAATCTGCAGATCCTGGGCTCTCTGTCTGTAAACACAAAGAAAGGAATGGGGCTGGGGAGTAAGGAGTCAGGACCTGGGAGCACCCCAGGCTGTTTCTTGCTACATGCCTTATGGAGGAGAAGGTCTAAACCTCTGCAGTTAAGCCTCAACAAGTCCGATGTGCCTCTGATAGGAGCTTCCTCTCCTGGAACTGTGAATGCTATTTTGATCTTTTCCCTTAAACAATCGGCTTTTGTTCTTTCCCAGCAGAGCTCTCTGTCACAGCCCTGGCCTTCTCCTTTTTGCTGAGCCTGCTATCTAGGCTCTCCAGATCTTCTTGGAACTCTGTCTGGGACTCCCCTGCAGAGATGACTTCTTAGGGCTGAGTCCTTACTTCATCCTTCATCTGTGGATCCAAAGAAGACCAGGGCAGTGTGCACACTCAGACTGTCTACTCTCTGCTTTCACAGTTGAGGCTGAACAGAGTTCTACGAGGTCAAAGGACACTGCTCTGAAAATCTCAGTTGATGAGGGTGTCAGCTTAAGGGCAGGCTTTGCAGTGTGATTGTGCTCCTCTCCTCCTCCTCCTCCTCCTCCTCCTTCTCCTCTTTCTTCTTCTTCTTCTTCTTCTTCTTCTTCTTCTTCTTCTTCTTCTTCTTCTTCTTCTTCTTCTTCTTCTTTTCTTTTTCCAACTAGATACAAACTAGAGCCATTGGGAAGAGGGAGCCTCAGCTGAGGATTGGCTCCCTTGATTGATGATTGATGATTGATGTGAGAGGGTCCAGGACACTGTGGGTGGTGCCATCCCTAGGCAGGTCCTGGGGTGTATAAGGAAGCAACTGAGCAAGCAACTTGTAAGCCAAATAAACCCTTTCCTTCCCAAGTTGCTTTTGTTCATGGTGTGTATCACAGCAATAAAAAACAACTAGATTATAATATAATAACATGACTATACATTGAAAAAATATTGCCCACATCACTACACAAACAAACACCAAGCAAACTATGGTAGACAATGGTTTTTCAAGATCAACAGATTCAAAATTAGCTGTGGTGACACATACCTTGTAATCCTAACATTTGGGAGGATGAGGCAGGAGGATCATGAGTTTGAGGGAATCCAGAGTTACACAATGAGTTCCAAAGTAGACTGGCTATAGGATAAAATCTTGTCCCCTAAACAATAAAAACAAAAACCCAAACAACAACAAACAATAAACAGACTCAATGTCTTTAACTACTTGGTAACATGGAAAGGAGGAGGGAATGGAATGTTCCAATAATTCTAGAGTGAAAGAAAAACAAAGAAAACATAAGAAACATAATAATGGCATTAATGTTTCAAATAAACCTATGCAAAATATTATTTTAGATATTTGGAGAACTTTTCTGAAACATTGGATACCAGATGATTAATTCTGTTGGTGTCTTGATGTCATTGTGGTTAAATAATAAGCTAGTTCCTTTTGAGATGCCCGATGAAGTATTTAATGGTAAAATGATTTGAGACTTCATTGTTTTAAAATATTCCAACTTGAAAAAGGTGGATGTAGATTAAAAGGTGTGGAAAAATGTTGGTGGTTATTGAACCTGGATAATTGGTCTCTCAAGGTTTGTTGTACTCTATATTTAGGAATTTGGAAACTTTTAATTTAATTTAAAAAGTTAACATTGAAGACAACTATATACTTTAATTTTAAGGCATGGGAAATAGTTTGTGATAAATGTACTCAGAGCACATAAGGTCTTTGCTTTCTGTAGAGTCAAGGAAAAACAGTTTTCTTGGAGTTATTTGATTTAGTCTCATTGGAAAAGAGTCTCTATTTGCAAAGTTCAGCATGTTTTATCTGAAGTTTAAGATAGGTATGTTTTAGGGACTTTTAAAAGGTCTTGAAAAAAAATCTCAGTGATACCAGCAAGCTAAAAGAGATGGGAAAGATTTATAATAGCTCAGGGCTGGAGAGATGGTCTAGTGGATAAGAGCACCCGTTTTGCAAGCACAAGGACCCGAGGTCAAATCCACAGCACCAAGTAGAAAGCTGTGCATGGCTGTTTGTGTAACCCTAGCATCTGAGGATGGAGAGGGCCTGGGAGCTTGCTGGTCAGCCAGCCCAGCAGAAATGACAGGCTCCTACTTCAGAGAGAGACCTTGTCTCACTGTGAGGGGTGAGAGAAGACAACTGATGTCTTCCTTTGCCCTCTGTATACATGTGATTGATGTGCATGGGCACATGCTCACTCACATGGATGCACCAAACACACACACACACACACACACACACACACACACAGTCACAGACATACATAGACATACACAGAGAAACACACACACACACACACACACACACACACACATAGACACACACACAAACACAGACACACACAGACATAAACACAGACACACACATAGACACACATAGACACACACACAAACACAGACACACACAGACATAAACACAGACACACACATAGACACACATAGACACAAACACAGACACACACATAGACATGCATAGACAGACACAGACACAGATAGACACACAGACACAGACAGACAGACAGACAGACAGACAGACAGACAGACACACACACACACACACACACACAGGGGATGGGGAGAGTTACAGTATCTCTTACTGCCAAGGCAATTATTTCTTCCATGTTCCCCCTTTCTTATTATAGGTGGTGAACAATTACTTTTTTGTGTTATTAGACACCCCAGCTCTTCCCAGCTTCTTATGTTAGAAGAAAATGGTCTGCCTGTAGTCAGGTTCTTTTCCCCCTGCCACAGACAAGGTCTCACCATATAATCCATTCTGGCCTCAGACTTATGATCCTTTTGCCTCAGCTTCCTAAGTTCTAGGATTACAGGCATGTGCCATCATGCCTGGCTCATTCTCTGTCTCTCAGTGTTTACTTACCTTTCTTTTTTTTTAATTAGGCTATATTGTACAAAAGAGTACAATATAACATGTTAATACACGTATATAAGATGTACTGGCCATAATCACCACACCATACTTATCCCCACCACCTCCTGCTGTTTCTTCTTCTACTTCATATCTTTTTATTTTATTTTTGGAGTCTACATACGACACAAACATGTGACACATGTCTTTCTGAGTCTGACATATTTTGCTTAGTATGAAGATCTCCAGTTCCATCCATCTTCCTGCAAACAAGCAACATGCTTTTGTTCTTTCAAATGGTGAGTGGCACCAACCCCAGGAACCTGAAGGTCTAGGAATTATGAATTGTTATATGAATGGTGCCCATAAAACCTGGATCTTCTTGACATTAGAAAAAATAACTTGGGGCAATATATTTTTTTCTCTAATACAAATCAACCAAACAGAACATGTTTGGTTCAGTGGAACATGTATAAGCATGGTGTGGTTCCTGACTTTAATTGGCTCATGGATTTAGCTAAAAAGGCTAGGTGGGGCCACAGAAAGTTTTGAAAGGGTCACAAAGGGTGGGAGAGATGGTAGAATGTTTTTGAAGGATGAGATGAAGCATTTTGTCATTGAGTTCAGAATCAAGTTGAGACTTATTTCTTTATTTAGGTTTGTGACCTGATATCTATTATGTAACTGCTGAGCTGTAAGACCTGTCATCATGATACCAAAAAAGCAGAGTTCCTTTGTGTTTCTTTCAGGAAGTTAGTAGAAAAAATAATGTAAGACATGTGAGAGCAAAGGCAGCGGAAAATTGCGGTGAGGCTGGGAAGAGGACACTTCTGCCCAAAGCCTCTGGAACACTGCCGCCTGAATGCCAGGGGCAACAGTGCCCTCTAGTCAGGTGCTCTGAAATGACAACAACTCTGGCTTTTGTGCCCGGGTGCAGGCCAGCAGATGGTCTCGGGTGTCAATCTCTTTCTTTTGTCATCACATTTTTAAAATTATTAGTTTGCTTATTTATATTTAGTGTGTTTGGGAGCGCACATGCCTGAGTGTGCACATGGCACAGCACACAGGTGTAGAGGTCCGAGGAGCCCAGGGATTGAATTTAGGTCATCAGAGTTGGAGGCAAGTGCCTTTCCCCATCTTACTGGCCCCACCTTCTTTTTGAGACAAAGTCTCTCAGTAAACTAGAACTTGCCAAGGAGACCAGGCTGCCTGGCAAGTGAGTCCCAGAGATCCCCCTGCCTCTGCTTCCCCAGTTCAGGATTACATGTATGTGCCACCACACCTGATTCTGGCTTAAAAGCAGAACATTCAGGGACTCTTGAGATCAAGCTCAGGTCCCCATGGTCGCAAGGCAGGCTCTTTGCCAATTAAGCTGTCTCCCCAGACTCCAAGCTGAATTTTGTAGATCTCCCCTGGGTAGTTTCTCTAACTGAACTGGGTAAAAGGAAACATCTCTAAAGCCCCGTGGAAACAGCTTTCCCTGTGACTAGAGAGTTGGGGAAGTGGGTGAGCGAGCCGCAAGCGGCTCAGCTCCCCAAGTGCTCTGGTTCACTCACACTAGACTCTGTCCTCAGTTATTTCTGAGCTTTTGGCATGGGGACACTTAGTTCCTTATCAATAAAATGGGGCCAGTACCAGCTCCCTTGGAGGACTGTGGTGATTAAATGCCCTCAGGGAGAGAAAGGACCTATCAGGCTGCTGCTGTACAAAGGATACTGGCGATTGCTGGGGGGAATGCTAGCTACCAATGAATGCATGATTAGTATCTTAGGATCTTAAGGCAATGAGGAGACACAGAGAAAGGGACACAATGGAAGATGCCCCAATGCTGAAGGCTGCACAGAAAATCCTGATAAATCGTGACACATGGAAACTATTCCTGATGGTTGAGTCTGGTTCTAATTAGACTCTTCAGAATGTGACAGCGCCTGCTTGTTGGAAGAGTTTGCTGTGGAGGGATTGCCTCCGGAAGTGCATGTTGGGTTCTGGGAAATGTCTACTGGCATAGGAATTGATGAACATAGACACCGAGCCTTCTCCTAAGGTCATCCCTGGTACCTCCCACTCCCCCCGCCCCACCATTGCCTTCCAGCTCCATGCTACACTAGTCACTGGTCATTGTCTTCCAGCAGCTTCATTTCCAAGTCTGCCAGAAGTACAGCTAATACCAAAGTAGCCTTTGTAAGTTCCTTATAAATCGCCCAGATTGCCATGGAAACAAACGGGGAAGCGGTAGAACCCAGAGGAACTGTCCTTTGCTTAATTGCTGATGAAGATATGTGAGTGGAAAGGAAATTTCAGGTCTGGGAACATGAGAGATCTATTCACAAAGAGGAAATAGAAGGCTAGGAACGACACCCAGGAGGGGAGGACCCCAGACACCACTGCTGCAATCACTGGTTCTTTGGATGCATTTTGACGATAGAGTTTAATGAACAGGACTGTCAGATTCCTGCTAGAGTCAGGAAAAAGCTCAGGTTACAGTGAGTATTAGGAGATTAAACGAGGCCTCTGGGTGGGTGACGGGGTACACAGAATGGTCAGTGTATATACTTCTTGGCTCCATTTTAAATCTCTTTAAATGTATTACCTGTAGTTTCATCGAGGATTAGGTCAGAATGTAGAGTGTTTCCTAACTTTTAGAGAACGTAGTCGGTTCATGTTTATGTCCCCCTCTTGCTGTTGAAAAACACCAGGTATCCAACCACAGCACAAACCCCATGGTATTCTAACACCCGAAGCACCTTTATTCCTTAACACTGATTTAAAGCTTAAACATTTGGCAGAGAACAAAATTAAACTCCATCTGAAAACCAGGCTTTTGTTCAAAATGTTCTGGGTAAAGACTAGAGGCCTTTAGAATTAATTTCTGTAGAAACTCTGGCAAAAAGCAATTTGTAAGAAACTGTAGGTTATTAAGGCTTGACAAGGAAAGTGCTGTTGTATATAATTTCAAGACACACCTAATTGTCACTGTCTAGTTACAGAGCTAGTGGGAGAGTGACCTTAATTCTTCTTGAAGATTAAGAGGAGAATAAAACAGAATGCAATACCCATCAAGATGGGTTACTGCTCGGGGTTATTATGATGGTGTTGTTTCCAGTAACTAGCTGAGCCCAAATTCTGTTTTATGACTCATTCCTCCTCTGCAAAAGGCTCTTGACCCAACAGTAAGACTCAGAGTGGAAAACAGAGCTCCGGATCTCCTCAGGCCTGAAGATAATTGATACTAGGAAAAGACCACTCATTTGGAATTCACTCAATGTGGGATCAACAAGTCATGGTAAACAAAATAAAACACATTTGATAGGTATAGTTTCTACTTGCCAAAATGAAAAAAAAAGTGAATGAATTTATTACTCGTCTTACTTTTAACAAAAACCCTTTATTTTTAATTTTGTGTATATGCGTGTTTGTCTGTATATCCTCTGGCATGTGGATGCCGACAGAATCCAGAAGACCACGTTGGATCCTCTACACCTGGAGTTACAGGTGGTTCTAGGATGCTGGGAACTGGGCAACAAGCACTCTTAACTGCTGAACCATTTCTCCAGTCCCAATAACAGGGTTTTTAAAATGACAGTTGTATTCTAGATAATTTGTACTATCAAAAAAAAAACAATCAGGCTTTATTTGAAGGACATGGAAGCCTCTGGTGGTCCTCAGTGAACCTTACTCCTTGGTATTGGCACCTGGGGGGCCTTTCACACTCTGACCCTGGGCTTGGCCATGTGGCTAACATTGACAGAAGAACAGGAATTCCAGTGATGCATGTACAGTCCTTGCACATCGAGGCTTCTCTTCTGGAAATGCTTTTCTTTTCCTCCTCCTCCTCTTCCCCCTTCCTCCTCATGTTCAGCCTTCTCCTCCTCCTCTTTATCATTTTGTTGTTGTTGATAGTGCTTGAGACGGGGTTTTGCTATGTAGTCCTGGCTGGCTTGGAGCTCACTATGTAGACTAGGCTGGCTTTGATCCTAGAGGTCATCCTGCTCCTGTTTTCTGAGTGATGGAATTAAAGGAGCTTCCACACCCAGATTCCTCCTCTTCATTCTGTCTTTAACTCCTTCCTCTTCTACTTTTCTTTCTCCTTCAATATAGTCTTGCTACATATCCCAGGCTGGCTGCAAATTCAAGGTCCTTTATCCTTAGCTTCCGAAGCACTCTGATTACAGATGTATGCCTCCATGTCTGACTCAGAATGGTTCTTCAGGAAATCCGTCTTCCTCGTTATAAGAAAGCTCAGTAAACCATGTAGAGAGTCCTCCTTGGAGAAGAACCCCTCTTTATCAGCATACCTTAATGTCCAGTCATACATGTGAGCCCATTTGGGACAGTATAGATATCCCAACTTTAAGTCAACAAACAGTATGTGAAGTACCATAACCTATCAACCAACCCACAGGGATATAGGAGGCAATTAATTGTTATAAGCTATCAAGCGAGGCTTATGCAGCAATAGAAAAGAGTAGCATCCTGCCACAGGATGTGGCATTGGCTTTGTGTGTGGCAGAGAAATAGCTTAGAGAAATAGGAAGGGACTCTTTTAGGGAGCAACCAGGAGATTCCACTGGCAGCTGGAGAAAGAACCAAAGCTGTGCATTAACACAGTTTGCATGACTGTCCCTTTGCTACCATGGGAACAGAAAGCTCAGTGAATGTGGAGATCAGGAGATCTCCCAGCAGGATGGGGAAACACATTGGAAAGATATAGAAGAAACAAGTAAAGTCAGAACTGTTTACACTTCAAAGAGAATTTAGAACTAAGAAGGAGCTAAAGTGTTCAGTCTTTTAAGAAAATATTTGTAAAATAAGAAATGACTTTGAGATCATTGTGGTGGCATGCTCTTTCAATCCTAGCCCTTGGTAGGCAGAGGCAGGCAGATCTCTGTGAGTTGGAGGGCAGCCTGGTCTACATATACAGTTCAGGTCAGCCAGGGCTAGGCAGTAGGACCCTTTCTCAAAAACAGCAGCAGCAACAAGACCCCCCAAAACCTCAAACAAAAAAAAAAACAAAAAATCAACAAATAAAAAACCCCAAAAAATAACAACAAAAAGATAAATGACTCTGGTTTGAAAATGGAATCATAGTACTGATGGGCTGAGGGTGTGGTCAGTGGCAGAGCACTTGCTGAGCATTCACAAGGCCTAGAGTTTGTCCCCAGCACCACAAATAGTGGATTGATGAATCAGTTGATTGATTGAACAGTAGACAGACCAGGATGCTGGCAGCAAAATATAGCTCCAGTGTCAAAATCTCTGTTATTAAGATATAATGAAGACCTAAGGACGGTATCAAGATCCTTTTGGGCAAAAGACTTGTAAAGATCTTAAGAGTATTTACCCTGATTTTCATCTCTCCTAGACACGATGGGTTTAAATACTTAAAGAAAGATTATATTTTTTCTGTATGTGTGTGAGAAAGAGGAAGTGTATATGTGTGGGTGGGTATGTGCCATCAGGATAAAATGTTTTGTGTTGCATCTGAATGTTCAAATACAGACACAAAAGGCTATTTAAAACTTTTACTACATTTTATCCACCTATTGTATGTGCGTTAAGTGGGACACATAATAGAGGCTAGAGGACAGCTGGCTGGAGTTTGTTCTTTCCTGATACCATGAGTATCAAACTTACATTGTCAGACTTGGTAGCAAGTGGCTTTGCTTGCTGGGCCATTTTGATGTCTTGGACTTTTTTTTTTTTAAATTTATTTTATGTGCATGAGTGTTTGCCTCATGTACATATGTGCACCATGGGCATGCAGTGATCAGAGGCCAGTAGAGGGCACCAGATACCTCAAATTGGAGTTAAAATTGGGTATGAACTCATCTGTGGATGCTGGGAATCGAACCTAGGTCCTCTGGAAGAGCAGTAAGTGCTCATATCTGTTAGGCCATCTCTCCAGCTCTGACAAAGCTATCGTTTTTTTTAAAAAACAGTAAGTATTTAAGGATTTCATTGAATTTTTTCTCTGTGCTTTGTGAATCCTTAGATACTGGGACTGCTTTCTGTTTAAGGATGCTTCCTGCTGTATTCTTGTTGCTCTCCTCAATTAGCTAGTCAAGAGTGACCTTACTTCTCAATGTTGTGGCCTATACTCCACATACTTCTATGGTATTGCTTGTGTTAATGTCATAAACCCTTGGGTCTTTCTCAGTACCGGAAGTCTCATGCAGCAGCAGACTTCTCTGTCGGGAACTTTATTATCAATGATAACCTTATTATTGTTGAGATGGTTCTGAGAGGAAGAGGATTTGATTAATTTAGAAGGAGTCCATTTCTGAACAGTCCTGAGTGGCAACACTTGGTTTCTGCTGAGCAGTCTCAACACCAGCTGGTGCCAGGCTTTCCAGCAAGAGCTGGGTTGAAGCAAGTGACTTAGGGTCTTAGTCTAAGAGAGACAGACTTCCTGTTTTTCACTCTGTAAACCTTGGTACCAGACCCTTCAGCTCTGTATTGGAAGGAAGGAGCCTGGGAGAAGTCTGAATTCTTAGATCTGGTCCTGGCCTGTTTCGGCATGTCACTGTAGGTGTGTCAAGGGTGAAAAAGAAAGAGGATGGCCCTGTGACCCACTGAAGCTACCGCACAGTCTATGGGGGGCAGGCTGCAGGGAGGACGGCCTGCCTGCATGTTTCTGGACAGTGAGCCTGTCCAGTGGCAAAGTGACCTAGTGAATGTCTTGGGTGTAGTTGGTAGAGCACTTGCCTAGCATACATGAAGCCCCGGTTTCAGTCCCCAGCCCTACATAAAACAGGGTCTGGAAGTGCACACCTGTAATCTCAGCACATGGAAAAGCAGAGACAGGAAGATGGGAAGTTCAAGGTTATCTTCAGCTACACAGTGAATTTGAAGACAGTCTGTGCTACATGAGATACTGTTCCAGAACAACTCCGCAAACCTGAACAAAGGAAATGATACCAAACTCACCCTAGGAAAAATAGAAAACAGACAGTACACAGCCAAGAAGGGTGCTAGCTCTGTGCCTCCACCATTCCTGCCTTACTGCAAAGAACTTACCCACTGCGTGTGGGAGGCTGGAGAGACCCCCATCCTCCTACCCCCACCCTGAGCATGGAGGTAGGCTGGGCCCCAAGGCAGGCCATCCCACATTTCTTTCTTCATTCCACCCTCTGGAAAGAAGAAACAGAGCACACACTAGCCAAGCCCTTGACACAATTGCTTTAGCATCAGGTGAAGAAAAGCAGGTAAGAGGAGTGAGCTGGGGTCTGAGCTAAGACTTTTAGAACTTCTGTCGTTGATGGGTGAGGGGCTTATGGGGCCCAGGCCTACCCAGGAGAGCTGATGTCAGTCTAGGGCTGCTGGAGGAGGGGAAATCATTGTCTTCAGTGATGTAGCCACCGGTGAGTTCCCACAAGGGAGGTCCTGGTGGAGCCCATTGGGTCACAAAATCAGAAGAAAAAAGCTGCAAGATTCTATGAAGCTAAGCTCCCTCCAAGGCATTATTGAAAGGAAGAGGGGTTTAACTCCCAGAGAGGACCAAAGCCCTGAGAAAAGCCTTAGTGTGAAGATGGGCAGCTCAGGGTAACAGGACAAGTGGGAGTTAAGCCCAGTGGTGGAGCACCAGCTTAGCATGCATGAGGCCCTGGGCTCTCTGCCCCGACAAAAGAGATTCATTTGTAAAGTGTAAATTAATCTGCAATGTGTAAAAAGGTGGTTCTTGAAATTGGTTAATCTTAAGGGAACAAGAAAGCAAGTCTACTTAAAAATTAATTTTTATTTTATGTGTATGGGTGTTTTACAATGTAGTCCTGGCTCACCTGGAACTCACTATGTAGACCAGCCTGGCCTTGAACTTACAGAGATCAGCCTGCCTCTGTGTCTCGGGTATTGGGATTAAAGGCGTGCACCACTATGCCCAGCTTATTTGTAAACAGACAAATCTATGTAATAGCATTTTTGCAAGATCTAGGTAGTCTTCTACAAATTAATTTTCTCTAAGTGTAGAAGTTGCAGAAATCCTTATCATGTAATTTGAACACAGATTGAGAGGCCAGTAAATGCAGAATGAAAGAGAAAAGTCACTTAGGGAAAAGAGGCACTTTAATTATGATCCCTTTGGGGCTTTGTGATGAATGAACCAGTTGGATTTTTTCTGTATTTGAGAAAAAAAAAAAAGAAAAAGCAACTTTAGTTTTATTTATGTACCAGTGAAATCTTTATTAACCCTTTTAATGCATTAAACTAGGGACACCCAAGCTTCTTACACAGTTCACTTCATTCTTTACTTTTTACATTTGTGTGTGTGTGTGTGTGTGTGTGTGTGTGTGTGTGTGTGTGTGTGTGTGTGTAAAGGGGGTAGTGGTGGTGTATGTTCTTATATCATGTGTGTTCCAGGTATTGAACTCCATAGTCAGGTTTGGTGGGAAGCACCTTTACCAACTGAGCCATCTCAGCGGCCTTTTAGTTAATATTAATTAATTCATTCATGTTTTCTGTTTATTTCTATGATTTTCTTACATCCTACTAAGCTAATAATCCCGGTGATCCTTTCTACAACCAGAGAAACTCCCTCCATTAAGCTTTTCTGCGGCTCTTAAGTCCTTGTACAGCTGGGAAAATAACAGGGAAGCTGTTGGTGGAGGCTTTGCCACGTTTGCTCAGTCTTTGGAAACGTCCTGTGTGCTATTCAAGCTGCCAGCCTTACTCACTTCCTGAGCAGCTTGACCCTGATCCTGAGCTGTGAGGCAGCTGTCGGGGTGTACACTGTCTCCCAAGCATAGTTTGTGTATTGACAGTTGGCTAAGTGGTCCCAGCAGGGGATCATCCCTCAAGGAGGAAGACTGTACCAGTTGAGAACTTCACCTTTCTCTTCCACTGGCCTTGGCCTCTGTCAGATCCCCCAGGAGACTCTGCTTCCTCTGGGAAAGAGACATTTGTGGACAACACGTCTGGGCAGAGCAGCTCTGTGATAACCATGTTCTCCTCTCTCCAGCCCTCTTGAACCTTAACTTCCTTTTTCATTTCATTGAAAAGACCAGGATGTGACAAGGTTAATGAGACCCACCTTCCTCTGGGCTTGAGGGTTTGTTTATGCTCTTACTAGGGAAGTCCCCTTCCCAAAGACCCGGCTGCAACCCTTGCCTGCTTGCCTTTAGCTTTGCCAGTTATGTGGGCAGGGTTTTGAAAGGCAGGATCTCAGGTTGTCACCCTGGCTGTCCTGGAATTTACTGTGTAGACAAGGCTGGCCCTATACTCAGAGAGCTACTCTATTCTGCTTCCTGAGTGCTGGATGAAGTCTTGTGCCGCTGCATCTGGCTTGCTTTCTTTTTCTCTTTTTCCTTTTTTCCTTTTTCTTTTTGGTAACCCCATTACTGCCATTGCTGGAACCCTAACTAGTGGGCTGACTTTATCATGTGAGGTAACCATAATTGTAGTGAGTTCATGACTGTGTTGGTCCTACCATGTGCAGAAGACAGCATTTTGTAGCACCCATCTCTGTCTTCTTACATTTTATTCTGTCTCCTTTTCCATAATAGTCCCTAAGTCTGGGGAGGAGATTGATATAAATGTCCCATTTACGGCTGAGTACCCAAAATTCACATATTCTCAGCATTTTGACCACTCAGGACTCTGCATTAACTGTTGCCCACTTCAGAGAGAAGCTCTTCTAGTTAAGGTTGAGAGTAGCACTAGTCAATTATCCTTTTTTTTTTTTAAATAATTTTTTTCTCTGAAGTTCTTTTCATTGGCAAATACTCATTGTACATGATACTAGGTTATATGAGGACTGTTGTTGTTGTTGTTTTTCAAGATGGGGTTTCTCTGTGTCGTTTTGGTGCCTGTCCTGGATCTCGCTCTGTAGACCAGGCTGGCCTCAAACTCACAGAGATCCGCCTGGCTCTGCCTCCCGAGTGCTGGGACTAAAAGTGTGTGCCACCACCTCCCGGCATATAAGGACATTTTAATGCAAGTGTACCATTTACTTCAGCCTCTTCTACCCCCCCCCCCCCCCCCGCCCCATTCCCTTGTTAGTCCCAGGCTGTATTGCTCCTACTTGCATGTTATATATACATACGATTGCATGAGCCTGCACAAAGTCTAGGAACTGCAAGTGGGAGGAAACACATACTTGTCTTTTTGATAATGACTACATTTACTTAACATGATAATCCCCAGTTATAACCATTTTCCTGAAAATGATATAACTTTGTTCTTTGAGGTTGAAGTCTGCCCTATCTGTCTGTCTGTCTATCTTCTTTCTATCTATCTATCTATCTATCTATCTATCTATCTATCTATCTACCTATCATCTATCTATCTATCTATCTATCTATCTATCTATCTAACATCTATCTATCTATCAATCTATCTATCATCTATCTATCAACCAATCTATTATTTACCTACCTATCTATCTCACATTTTTGTTATGCAGACCTCTATTGAGGGATACCTAGGCTGGTTCCATAGCTCAGTTCCTTTGGTCAGTCCTGTAGTAAGCACTGATGTGCAAGTGTCTCTGTGATAGAGTGATTTGGAGTCCCTCATGTAAGTACCCAAGAGTCGTGAGCTGGGTCATATGGGTCATAAATTAATTTTAGTCCCCCCCCCCCAGGAAACTCTGTATTGACTTCCATAGTGGCTTGACTGGGTTACTTTCCCATTAGCAGCACCCAAGGGGTCCCTTTGTCCAGTTATGCAGCCATTTCAATGACTGCATTATTAGAGGCTATTGATCAGTTTTTCAAGACATTACCAAGTAAAGGTTAAGGTTTCATCGCCTATTTTTTAGCCATATCAGTTTGACTAATGAGGAAAGCATCTCTATATTATTCTTAATTATATCTCCAGGGCCTGGAACCAAGCCCTGCATCTACAAGTTGAGAGATGAAAACTAAAAGTTATTTGTTTGAAATAGAAATGTTGAATGATGAATGGGAGGGTCAAAGTGCTCAGCCTGTGCCAACTGATTCCATTTGGTATTCAAAACTTTGAACAAGGAGATGTTAGGAATTTGGTTTGATGGGCTTAAGATGATAGCAGGCATTCTTCATTCTCACCTCCTGAAAAACCAGCCATTCTTGTTTCCATTTGCCAAAGTGAAAAGGCTTTGACAGTATTGGTGTCCCGACTGGTGAGTGTAAACTCCAAAGTGCTGACAGTGGCTAACAGAACAGTTACCAGGTGCTTGTCAGCCCAAACCTTGACCATTCTTTGTCTCAAATGCAGATGCTTAAATGGCAAAGATTTTTGGTATTAGTGGCTGGAGCTATAGCTCAGTGGTGCAGTGCTTGCCTGGCGTGCATAAGGTTGCAGGCTCAATCCTTAGTCCCATGAAAAAAAAAAGAAAAATAAGATGATGTTATCCAAGATATTTCTGTCGTTTTCCTCTCTTGAAAGTACAGACTTGTGGAGTCAACAGTGAATGTTCACTTAACCATTAGATGAATTTGTAATGACAACAGACAATCATTATATGCACATAACCACCTCCTGAAAATGTATTAATAATAAGAAGGAGAAGAAATATGCATGGGTTGATCTGCATTCCCATAACATTCCTTTTGGAGAACAAGCCTCCATTGGAAGCTTCGCATATGAAGTTACCTCCTTAGGAAGGAGGCCCCATTTGGGAGCTGAGAGACCTCAGGCAGGGAGTCCTAACCTCGAGTCCTGTTCCCAGCATCCCCACTGTCTACAGTTATGTGACCCAGGCAGGCATTTGACCTCTGGGGATTCTAGTTTATCTGTGAAATAACTCTGGCTTCCTGCCTCCCAAGGATACCAGAAGGAAGAATGAGTGGAGGTTTACATTGCATACAGGGAGCCTTCCAGAAAGGCCCTGCAGGGCTAGGAAATAGGATTCAATGAAATAGGAAGACTTTCCCTCATTGTGGGTTGTTTATCTCTGTTTTGGCTCTATGAGCTGCCATTCTGTACACAGATTAAGATAGCAGAAAACCAGAAAAGAATGTTCTGAGCTTAGACCAAGTAGGATCATTCTCACACATAACTACTAGGTTTTATTTATGTGTTCTCTTGTTCACTCTGAGGGGAGGGGATTTGGAAGTAGACAACTTGGTTGCTACCAGGAAAAGTCTGTGGCTCTGCTCTGCATTTAGATAGTAGCAGATAGACTTCTGTGTTGAAAACAGCAGGAGGCAGAGTGGGAGTTATCTGAAGTTGGAGTTTATCAATCAGGATGGAAAGGTTCTGTAGGGTAGGGATGGTGCTGGATGGGTCATCACATCATCAGTATCTTTCTAAGGACAGACACACAGCACTACTGAGTTTGGTCTATTTAATGAATGAATGGGCTCAGGTCACAGTTGCAGCTATAAGACTGGAGAGAGCTCAGTCAGAAAAGTGCTTGCCTCACAAGCACAAGGACCTCAGTTCCCATGTCAAATGTGAAAAGCTGGATGTGGCAGTGCATGCTTGTAAATCCAGTGCTGGGGAGGAAGCAGAAACAGGCAGATCCTTGGAGCTGGGTAGCCTACAAGCCTAGGCTATTAGGTGAATCCCAGGCCAGTAAGAAACCTAACACACATACACAGACACACAGATACACACAGACACACACAGACACACACAGACACAGACACACAGACACACAGACACACAGACACACAGACACACAGAGAGAGAGAGAGAGAGAGAGAGAGAGAGAGAGAGAGAGAGAGAGAGAGAGAGAGAGAGAATGACACCTGAGATTGTCCTCCGGCTTCCACATGCATGCATATAAGCATGTATGCATGTGCAACCACATACACATGCATATAAACATACACATACATGCACACAATAAAACAAATTTTACCTCCATTATTTAGTAGTTGTGGGTTTCTTTCCTTTACTGAACCATGGGGCAGGAGCACAGCTGCAGGGCTATTATGTTTGTTCCCAAAGTGATGCACATATATTGTTCTGCTCATGGGGCATGCCAATCTCAGTGACTACTATAATGGCTTTAGTTCCTCTATCACAACCTGAGGGGACCCAGGACAGTGCTGACACCAGAGCACTGAGCTTTGTCATGTGTGATATTCTGGAGAGCAATGATGTAACCCTTCTGCACTTGGCCCCTCATCTGTCTGAGAAAGTGACAGAGCTGAACCTACTTGCCAGATCAATCTATTGACTGTAATTCAGTGTGACAAAGAGCCTATATCCTTTAAAGATCTTTTATTGTAATTATATGAAGAAAATATGTAAAAATATATTTATGAAACAAAATGAATAACCATGTAACTACCACCAAGACCATGGCATGGAACATTCCAGTCTCCTATGTGCCCCCAGATTATCCATATTCTCCCTTCACAAATGCACTGTCCCATGCCATTTAGAATGTTTGAAAATGTGACATGCTGTTCAAACACACAAGTGTATATCAACTTATATACCACTCCCTACATGATGGCAATTGGAGTTCTTGCATACTATATGTTTAAGTTCTTGACTAAATGTCTGTTTTGTTCTCCTGGCTTGGCTGTTGAGTTTTCACTATCACCACAGTTTTACGTGTTGTATCTAGACAATATATATTTTTAAGTATGAAAGGGCAATGTGCTGGCTACTTCTCTGACAACCTGACACAAGACAGAGTCATTTGGGAAGAGGGACTCTTAATTGAGAAAAGGTCACCATAAGATCTGCCTGTAGGCCAGGCTATAGTGCATTTTCTTGATTAATTGTTGATGTGGGTGGGTCCAGCTCACTGGGGATGGTGCCACCCCTGGGTAGATAGATGGTCCTGGATGATATAAGAAAGCAGGCTGAGCAAGCCAGTGAGCAGTGCTCCTCCATGGCCTCTGCTTCACTTCCTGCCTCCAGATTCCTGCTTTGAGTTCCTATTCTGACTTCCCTCAGTGATGGAGTGTGGCCTGAGAGGTGTAGGCTGAAATGAACCCTGAGACGGTCATTAGTTCAGATGACATGAATTCATGAGCAGTGACTAATTGTTTGTTTGGATGGGTGGAGACTTGAAAGAATAGCGCCAGAAAACAGGTAAGAAGGATAACCAGGGAAGAGAGATGAATGGATGTCTCAGAATGGTCCCAGATTGTGAGGGTTTCTATTTCTCATGTAAGTGATGATGATCCAGAAGGGAGTCTTCACAATTACATGGGCAAACCCATCCTCTAGAGATGTCATTTTGTTTTGTTACCTAGTACTTGCTCATGAGCCCACGAACAGAGTGGCCACGTGGAAAGGAGGCAGGCTATTTATTGGCTCAGCAGTCCCCTCATCAAAGGCTGGCCTGGTGAAGTGTTGAGAGCTTAACACGTCAAAAAGAGACCAATACTGACCCCATGATTATGCATCGTTCACCCGGGGAACCAGTCAGCCACCTGGCTGATTATACTGAACTTTTTCCATCTTAGAAGCTCATTCAGGAGATGAGCTATGAATTTGCTTTCCCTGTCCATGTTTCTGCCAGCAGTAGCATCAACAGCCTCCCACAACACCCTGTCTGTTATGATGGTATTTCCCAGAACACCGTTTTAGATCAATGAGTCCTACAGCTCCCTTCATAGCGATGGGCCCATGGCCACAAAATCAA
Source organism: Onychomys torridus (assembly GCF_903995425.1). Taxonomy (NCBI): domain Eukaryota; kingdom Metazoa; phylum Chordata; class Mammalia; order Rodentia; family Cricetidae; genus Onychomys; species Onychomys torridus. The sequence goes on along the minus strand of NC_050447.1, from coordinate 69,930,258 downwards.
TTGGCCTTACCATGTGTGCCATTACCTGGAAGCAGCCGGGCAAACTCTGAAAGGTGTGGTGGACTGAGAAAGACTCAGTTCTCGGGTCAGTTGGCAGTCAAGGCCCTGAAATGGTGGAGTGTCGTCTGCCTCAGAGCCCCAATTGATGGGTTTTGGAACCAAGGGCAAAGATGGCTTACTGCACCATGAAACCCAATAATTCATGGAATTTTGTTTCTTTCTGTCTTGATCTCTGCTTATTTTGAGGGTCTTGCTCTTTCTACAGATCACCAGATCACCAGGGAACATAGCAGCAGCCCCACCAGGAAGGGAAACCAAATGAGTGAGGCTTTCTGCCAGATCCTACAGAGAAGAAACAATGGAACTGACCTGCCTGGAGAACCCACAAGAAGGACAACCTCTGGAAGGGGCTTCAGGAAAATCCATTTCGGGGGAATAATGGAGAAGCTTTGATTCTGTGAAGCTTCTACAAGAAGAGAGGAAATAGCCAGGTTCCGGCTGCTTATTTACTGACTTGTTGAAATGGAAAGAAAAGTCAAGGCTCTAAGGTTAGTAGAAGTAGACAAATCTTTTCCAGCCAGACCCCGGAGGCACTGGATGATGAAATTTAAATGAAAAACCTTCAAATTATCATGTCTGCATAAGTTATGACATAGGACTAAAATAGAATGGGGCTTCAGGACTGAACGGCGTGAACGCTGGGCCAATGTCACACTCACCAAATCCTTCTTGGGATTGAGGTTGAGTTCTGCCTAACTCTACCAATGCTTCTGAGTAGCTGTGTCCAAAGCCCTGAGAAAAGTGACTTACAGGAAGAATTGTTCTGGCTCACGGTTTTAGAGATTGCAGCCTACAGTCCATGGTGCGGCAGAGCATCATCGTGGTAGAGGGGCTGTTTACCTCATAGAGGGCAGGAAATAGAGAGAGGGATACAGGAATGGGCCTGGGATGAAATGCATCCCCAAGGCACGGCCCCCCACCCCCAGGATCCTACTTTCTCCAGGGAATTCCTACCTCCTAAAGTTTCTATAACCTCCCCAAATGGTACTGCCAGCTGGGGACAAAGCAGTCAACGCGTGAGCTTGTGGTGGTGGTGGTGGGGGCATTTCATATGCAAACCATAGCAGTAATCATATACGTAGTGGATAGCCATCCCAGCATTGGCCTGGAAGTTCCAACCCCCATTGAGGCTTCAGTAATGGTCATGCCCACAAGGCAGGGCGGAGGAGGAAGCGGAAGACCAAGGATCGGGAGGAGGTCACTCTCTTGGTTCCGGGACCCTGGACGCTGGAGGTAGACCGAGCAGAGTTCTCCAGAGAACACCACCAGACTGCGCTATACCTTTGCCAGACCCTACAACCGATCCCTTCATTTGTAAGTTAGCCCACAAAATAAACCTCCCTTTTAACTACGTGGAGAGGCCTTAATAATTTCACCAATACATATACTTGACAAAGATGCTAAGTAAAGGGCCACTTGTGCCTTAAAATCACCTTCTGTTTTTGCCCCTATTCTAGCACTGACTTTAAGTGAGTGGACTTCGGGAGACTGATTCGCAGAGTTTGACTCCTGGCTCAGTTATTTTCCAGCTCTTGTGTATTTGGTAAGTCAATTAACCTCCCTGTGCCTAAATGTCCTTATCTATAAAAAAGAAAGACACAGATCTAGGGAGGCAGCTCAGTGAGAAAAGCACTTGCTGTACAAATGTGTGAACTTGAGTTTGGATCCCAGGACCCACATCAAACCTGTAATCCCAATGGTCCTCTGGTGAGATGGGATGTAGACCGGAGAATGCTGGGAGCTCATGGGCCAGCTAGCCTGGTAAACACAGTGACCTACAGCAAAAGGAGCCTGTCTTTTTTTTTTTTTTTTTGAGACAGGGTTTCTCTGTGTAGCTTTGCGCCTTTCCTGGATCTCTCTCTGTAGACCAGGCTGGCCTCGAACTCACAGAGATCCGCCTGCCTCTGCCTCCCGAGTGCTGGTATTAAAGGCATGCGCCACCACCACCCAGCAAGGATCCTGTCTTAAACAAGGTGGAAGGTGAGGTCCAACACCTAAAGCTATCCTATGACCTCCACATAGGCATCTATCATGGCACTTGTGCTCATAATCCCATGCTCAAATGTGCAGGACAGCACCCATGCTCACACACACACACACACACACACACACACACACACACACACACACACACACACTACACATACAATCATATACACACAAAGACTTTTAAAAACAAGGACAACAATAGTAATATCTACTCTGGAATGTTGTCTGGCAATTGAGTTAAGATAAAATATGCAAACCCTGTCCAATAGTACTTGGCTCATAGTTAGCGACTCTTAACACTGTGATCTGACGATGCTTGCTCTGTTTGCCAGGAATATAAATTATGTCACACTCTCCTTCTTTCTCAAGCAAACCTGCTGAGCACCTGCTGAACAACTGTTGTGTCTACACTATCTGTTTCCCTCCTAACTCAATATTCATATGTCAGAGCTCTATCCCGCCCCTCTGGGTGACTGTATTTGGAAACAAAGCCTTTATGGGGGTAACTAAGGATAAATGAGTTGATAAAGGTGAGGTTCCAGGCCACTGGACTTGCAAGAGGAAGACAGAAGAACACAAAGAAAAGGCCACCTTTGCTGTAAGAATACAAGATGGCCATTCACACGCATCTCAGGGACAAAGGTCTTACCAGACACCAGTCTTGGCATCTGGATACTGAACTTTTAGTTTCCAGAACTAGGAGAAATAAATCTCCATTGGGAAAGACTCCAGCCTGTGGTATTTCATTATGACAGTTGGAGCAGAGTCATACAGTAACCCTGTGAAAGTTCATGGTTTAAATGTCCAAGAAGAGACAATGGGACTGCACTGATAAGCAACCTCTGATGTTAGGCATGACATCACTTCCTCCACTCATTGTGTGAAAGTCTGGTGTTTCCCATGGCAGGTAACTGTGGAGGCAAGGCATTTGTCTTCACTGTATACTTGGCACTGCTGTCCTCTGGATTACCTTACTTTGACTGTAAGGTTTTCCTGCAGAATTTGTTGAGCTGTCACTGAGCACAGGGGCACGCACTTGAAATTCTTGCCTGAAGGCATTTGAGGGCCACATGGCAAGACTTTCTCTCTCTCTTTCTCTGCTCTCTTTCTCAAAAATGGAAATTGGTTGAGGTCTCAGGCTAAATACTTGACACATGAACATCCACAGCCTGTGAAGGGCCTCTTTCTTACACTTCCTTCTGCTTTGGGGCTCCACAAGGTTTGTGAAAATCAAGCCCAATTGGCTCACAGACAGGACTCTGAGCTAATGTGACCCTCATGTCGTCTGAAGCCCTCCAAGTCCTTCGGCTGGATAAATGATGCCTGGAGTCCCTTTTATTGTCTGGAAATGCCCAAAGCCCTCCCTCAGATTTCTTCCTTTTAAGTGCCTTCTACATGGGCTGGCTTTGTTTGTAAGAGCTGCTGCCAAAACCTGCATCCATTTTAAGCATCCACAAAAGGAACTATCCAACCAAAGTTTCAGGACTCCCTGGACGATCTGGGGGCCTAGCAAGGTGAGGCCCAGCCTTCAATTTTTCTTTCCCAATCTGTACACTATTCTAGATTTTCTTGGGAATTCTCTTCTCTCTAGGTCCTTGATCAGCTAGGTTCCCACCTCCAGACCTGCAAACACCCAAATGAAGTGCTACACAAATTCCATTATCAGGGCAATTTTGCTTATAAATCTGTTCTTAAAATGCATTAGATACAATGTGAATATTTTAATAATGCTATATGGATAACATCCATAGCATGACTATATGATCATGTTGATTTACAAATAGGTATTCTTATTTCTTTTCTTTTGAGACAGTTTCTTTAGCCCGCCCTGAATTCAAATTCCGTATGAAGCCTCCTGAACAGCTCTGAACTCTTGATCCTCCTGCCTCCATCTCCCAGCTACTGAGTGTGTATCACCACGCCCAATTAATTAGGTGCTGGGGATTCAAACCCAGGACAGGAGGCATGCCCAGCGAGCACTTTTCTAACTGGGCTATACACTTAGCCCTTTTGTGATTTATTTTTATTACACTAAGAATAGTAATGGAAATGGTGATTGAGAGTTTTTGAGGGTTTTGTTCTCTTCCATTTCACCCACTAACCAGTGAAAAGTTGTTTTCAATTTACTGATGAATTTGCTTCCCAGGTGTAGGACTTTCAGAATCTGGGCCTGTATAAATCGGTTAACTTAAAAAAAAAAAAAAAAATCCTAGAACAATGGCTTTTCAAATCTTTATGGGGACTCTTTGAACACTTTTGTTACAGAAATTTAGAGTGTGTGTGTGTTTGTGTGTGTGTGTGTGTGTGTGTGTGTGTGTGTGTGTGTTTGTGTGTGTGTGTGCGCGTGTGTGTGCGTGTGTGTGTGTGTGTGTGTGTGTGTGTGTGTGTGTGTGTTAGAGAAAGGTGAGAGGATCAGGGATGAGGGGAGTAGAAGAGAGAAGAGGAGGGAGAGAAGGAGGGGAGAAGAGAGGATGGAGAGATGAGGGGGAGAGGGGAGGAGAGGATGGGAGTGGGGAGACAGAGAAAGAGGAGAGAGGTGGAGATACTATTCCACACGAAGTTTGAGGAGGTCAAAATCAGATTTGATTTCTAAGTACTTTGATTCTAAATCACTTGCAGAGAAAACATAAAGCCTTAACGCAGAAAATTGAGAACAGTAACTTCGGGATACCTGCGCAGGGAACCACTCTTTACACCTGGCAAGCTCTGATCTAACCTGATCTAACCTGGTAGCGGTGCGCTACAAACCGACTGGGTAGTGCGGGCGCCCAGGCCGGTTCCCTCCTCCGGGAGCCTTGCAAGGCCGGGCTGCCAAGCCGACTCCCCGCCCCTGCCGCCGTCCACGCCCCAGTCCCCGCCCGTCCCGTCCCGTCTTCGCGACCCTTCTTAAGCTGGAGGGGCGAAGGCCGGGCCGTGGTGATCCTGGCCACAGAATTAGCCGCGCAACCCAGAGTCCCGGAGCTCGCGCAGCCGAGCGCCTAGGCTGTGGTTCCCGGGCGGGCGTGCAGGCGCTGCGGGATCCCGGGTTCCACGTCTTCCCCGGCACCCGGGCGGACCATGCACTGGGGCTAGAGCGTAGCCGCCAGCATGCTGCTCCCGCTGCTGCTCGCCGCGCTCTGCCTTGCCGCCCGCCCGGCGCCCGCGCACGCCTGCCAGCTGCCCTCGGAGTGGCGACCGCTGAGCGAGGGCTGCCGCGCAGAGCTGGCCGAGACCATCGTGTATGCCAAGGTTCTGGCGCTGCACCCCGAGGTGCCGGGCCTCTACAACTACCTGCCTTGGCAGTACCAAGCTGGAGAGGGAGGGCTCTTCTATTCTGCCGAGGTGGAGATGCTGTGTGACCAGGCGTGGGGCAGCATGCTGGAGGTGCCCGCCGGCTCCCGGCTCAATCTTACGGGTCTGGGCTACTTCTCCTGTCACTCCCACACGGTGGTCCAGGACTACTCTTATTTCTTCTTTGTCAGGTGAGCCTGGCCCCTCTGCGGGCTACCTGCAGCAGGTCAGGAGCGCCGGGGCCCCGTTTTGGTTTTTTCCCCCCAAAGTAGAACACGCCTTAGGCTCTTTGCATTCTCTCTTGCTCTGTCCTCTACAAGACCCTAACCACCCTTGGCTGAGGATAAGATGTAGAGATGATTTTGGAGTCGTGCGCACAGAAGGGTGCTACGGGCCTTTTTAGGTTAAGGTGCTTTTGTTTATGAGGCCAGGTATTGCTGTTTTACCGGGCGATCCTCCTGCTTCAGCCTCTGAGTGCTGGGATTACATACAGGCTCAGGCGACCACAGGCAGCTATCAAAGTGCTTTCCAAGCACCCAGTTGATGTCCTGAGAGAGATGACCTTTGGAATCAGTTGTTGGGTTTTGAACTTCCCAAGTGTAAGTTTTGAGCCAATTGCTTCTCCCAGAGTCCAACTCTCACACCTCTCCCCTGCACCAATTCCTGTCTGGTTAAAAGTGAGAAGCAAATACCCAACACAAGAAGCACCTGGGAAAGTCCCGGCGGTTAACGTGCACTCACTCTCTCCTTTCCTACCCACCTCAGTGCCAGAAAGCAGCCCAGCTATCTGCTTGTCCCACTCTCTCATATCAGCTGCCAGGGTACTTCCGATCAGCAGAGCTTTGGGGGAAAGGTAAAAAGTCCAGGTCACTGCTTGTCAGACAGGTGGTCCCTGTAGACCATATCAATCTTGTGAGCTTCCACGGAGGTTGGCCTATGATCGGCAGGGAATGTATCTGTCCCCAAATTCAGTTCATTTTTGTTGACAACTGAATTCTACCCAAAGCACAGGTAGAAAACGGCAGGTGGCTTCTCAAGTTCATGGGCTGTTTCTAATTCTAATTCTAATTGTTAAGATGGATATAGAACAATGGGGAGAGACATGCACATAGAACCTTAGCCAGGTTTTAAAACAGTCAGTGATTTAATGCAAAGCTTTACTGTCATGGACAGTCCCCGTCTTACCAATGGTAAAAGAGCGCCAAGGCTCTTGGGAAGGACTCTTTGCAGGGGCTGTACATTCGTTTTGGAATCTCTGAGAATGAATACAGTAAGTTCCACTGAGGGGCGTCCTGAAGCTCAGGGCCACATGTGCTTTCCATATTGAAGGCAGGCTAAGTTTAGAATGCATGTTCTGCTTTGTGTTGGCTTGAGTGGCTTAGCCAGATTAGGTTGATTTTTTTTTTTTTTTTAATTGTCTGGAAAGTATGGTTTTCTAAATAAAGTCAGCCAGGACTGTGAGAGTGCCTTTCTTGATACAGAGAATCTAACTCAGCCTTTTCATGTTTTTATTTAGGGAAAACACTGAGAGCCCAGCTATAAAACAACTTGACAGTGCTTTATTTTCCACCGGATAAAAGCGCAAGATCTGGGCAGACAGTGTTGGATTTTTGCTTTTTTCTTTTTTAATCATGAAATGGTCCAGTGACTGTACAGTGGTCAGCCAAAGTTTTCATCTTTTGCGATGACATAATTACGGAAAGTTAAGACAGACACACGATACCGTGACAGGTGTCTTTTCATAGGGCTGCTATGCCTTGGAGTAGGTTAACAACTGCATACAATGCATTTCTCCTCTCTTCTTCTGGCCTCTTACCCTGTCTCTTGCTCACTCACTGTGACTGATACATGGCAAGGAGGGGAGGGTTTATTTCAGCTCATTTCAGAGGACTCATTCCATTGCTGTGTGGTTCTGTACACTTGGGCAGATGATTATGGTGGTGCATTGGGCAGAGACTGTTCGCCTCATGGCAAACAGGAAGCAGAGAAGGAGTACAGAAAGGGGCCATGACAGGATATAGACCCAAAGGCATACTCCCAGCGACTTATTTCTTCTAGCTAGGTCCGACCTTCTGAAACTTTGACAGCTTCCCACCCTAGTTGGGTACCAAGGTTGAATCCATGAAACTGAGTGGAGGGGGAACGTTCCAAATTCAAACTGGAACACTTGGGTTAAAATTCTCACCTCTTTTTTTCTGACTTCTATTTCTTTTTTTAAAACTATTTTTTTAAAGATTTATTTATTATGTATACAATATTCCTCCTGCATGTTGCCTGCAGGCCAGAAGAGTGCACCAGATCTCATTATCGATGGTTGTGAGCCACCATGTGGTTGCTGGGAATTCAACTCAGGACCTCTTAACCTCTGAGCCACCTCACCAGCCCCTGACTTCTATTTCTAACAAGCACTTTACACCAGAGTATGTAAAAACGTTCACTAATATTTGTATACTTGCATTCACTCTGTGCCAACTGCTTTGTTACATTTGTATGTGTTGGATGGGTGTATATGTGTATGTGGTGCATACATAGGAGTGTGTGCACATGCAGAGGCCAGAGGAAGATGTTGGTGTCTTCCTCTATCGCCCTCCACTTTATTGCCTTGAGACAGGGTCTCTCATTGACCTGGAAGCTCACTGTTTGGGCTAGGCTGGGCCAGCAGGCTCTCAGGATCTGTCTCTGCCCTCCATTGCTGGTGTTCCCGGCATGCACAGCTGGCTTTTTACATGAGTGCTAGGAATTCAAATTTGGGTCCTCACACTTGATCAGGAAGTGCCCTTACCCATTATATTTTTCTAATGCAGTCCCCATGATAACACCAAGAAAGTTGGTTCTACTATAACCCTCTTGTAGCAGACTGGAAGATGGCGAAGCTTAGAGAAGAAGCTTTAAGACTTGAATGTTGTAGTGAGACTTGAATCCAGGTCACATAACAACTGGCTGCCTTCTCACCAGGAAGAAAATAGACAGGCGTGGGTGCACACATCTTCCTTCCCCCTTGTCTAGACTTCATCCTTAAGATTAAGGTTAGCCTCAAGTAATGTAAACTGGAAAATGATAGAAGTACCAATTGTAGGGGTCTCTTCCTGAGACCACTGCAGACTTCATGATGAAGTTAGCGAGATCATCTCCATCCTTTGTAAGCTAGACTGAAGTTGGCCCACCTCCAATAACCTCACCTACATCTCTGCTTTGACACCTCCCCCTTAGGATGGATGAAAATTACAATCTCTTGCCCCATGGAGTCAATTTCCAAGATGCCATCTTTCCTGACACACAAGAAAACAGAAGGATGTTTTCCAGCCTCTTCCAGTTTGCTAACTGTTCCCAAGGGCAGCAGCTGATGACCTTCTCGAGTGACTGGGAGATTCAGGAGGACAACAGGGTAAGAGCTGGCTAGAGCCTGTGCCTTGGCAATATAGGAGTGCAGCCATGTCTTCTAGGAACGTCATGATCAAAGGTGTCAAGAGTCCTCTTCCAAATTATGTATCCTCCCATCTCCCTCCCAGCTGAGAGAGAATGCTGCTTACAGGCTTTGGATGCCTGAGGTTTAGTGTTTGATAAGGAGTTCTTCACAAAGTAGGAGCATGATGGGAGGAAGGTAAATGTGTCTCAGGTTCCCCTTCTGCAAAAGGGAGATGAAAGTCACACCCATATTGCATCATTTGATTTAAATACATAAATCTCTTGGCATAGTGCTCAGAGTGTTTAATGCCAGTAAGTCATTATGGCTCTAGGGCAGTGGTTGTCAACCTGTGGGTCACGACCCCTGTGGGGATCGCATATCAGATATCCTGTATATCAGATATTTACATTGTGATTAATCACAGTAGAAAAATACAGTTATGGAGGAGTTTTTATGGTTTTAATAATTTTTATGGTTAATAATTTTATGGTTTGGGAGGTCACCACAACATGAGGAACTGTATTAAAGGGAAGTTGAGAAATACTACTCTCAGGAATTGTCTTGGAAGAAAGGGAAATGAAGTAAGAGAACTCTCAGAGCTAGCATTCCATACTTAAATTTTTCTTTCAGATTTATTTTATGTGTGTGGATTGTTTTTCCCTACATGTATGTATGTACACCATGTGCATGCCTGGGGAAGTTAGGAGAGGGATTTGATCCCCAGGAACTAGAGTTATGGATGGTTGTTAGCTGCCATGTGGGTCCCCGGGATCAAAACCAGGTCTTCTGGAAGAGCAGCAAGGGCTCTTCCCTGCTGAGCTGCCTCTCCAGCCCCATTCCATGATTTTTAAAGTGATAACTCTTCTTAAAACTTGCAGGGTAGACCAAGCGGCTGTAGGAAAGGCTAAGGTTACTGTGATTGTGGAAATATAAAGAAATCTTCCAATCTGAGTCACACGTCAGTTAGCGGGAAATTTTAGGGGTTGCCAACTTCCCCAAACAATGGCAGTGTCAGGATGACACTGAAGGGATGGAGAGTAAGTCACACCAGGTGCTGGCCCGTCACTTTCTACCCAAAATAGACTTGAAGTTAAGTGACCGACTTACAGATCCGAGGTGGATATCAAGTCAAGTAGTGACCCTATTTTATCTGGTGACTCCATCCTTTCTGTCACTGTCTTTGCTGGTCTAGGGTAGCTGCCCTGTTCTATAAACATCACTATCTTCAGCCCCGGGACCCCTGGCCTCCAGAACCGTTCTCTTACTCTCACAGAGAAGCTGCTCCTGTGATGGGCAAGGCTGTCCAGACAAAAGAAGTTATTCATTTGTTCTTTTACATCAAGAGCTTCCTGCCTTAGATCTACCCGCTGACAGCAGTCTCGGGTCTCCTTGCCTGTCTTCCCCACTTTCTGAGACTTTGTCCTGTGTTTCATTTATATCACTGTTCTGAGAACCTGCTTTGTCCTCTCCTCTTCCCCTTCTCCCTGTCTGTGTGTGCAGATGCAGATATGTGTGTGCGCGCGCTGATGCATGTATGCTACTATGTGAAGGTCAGAAGACTTCTGGTTTTGCTCCTCAGGCCCAGTATTAGGTTTCTGTTGCTGTGACAAAACACCATGACCGAGGCAACTTACAAAAGAAAGCATTTAATTCAGTTGAAGTTTCCCAACAATCAGAGTCTATGGCAGTGAGGCAAAGGCATGGTGGGAAGAACACCTGATAGTTATCTTGATGTAAGGAGGCCAAGAGAACTGGAAATGGTGCCAGTCTTTTGAGTCCTCAAAGCTTACCCATAGTGATACATTCTCTCCAACAAAGCCACACCTCTTAATCCTTTTTAAACATTTCCATTAGCTGGAAACCAAGTATTCAAGCACACGAGCCTCTGGGGAATCATTCTCATTTAAGCAACTGCAGGCACCAGGAGTCTTTTACTGACCAGAACTCGCCCAGCAGGCCAGGCTGGCCGGCCATCCAGCCCCAGGGGTTCCTGCCGTCTCTGCCTCTGCTGTGCTGGGACTAGAGGGGTGTGCCACCAGGCCTAGCTTTTTAAGTGTGGGTTGTAGGGGATCAAATTCAGGTCTTCCTGAGTTCATAAACGCGTTACCAACTGACTTCTCTCTAGTCCCGTTTTCCTGTGTGTACATGAGTGCGTGTGTACGTCTGTATACTTGAATGTCTTGCTTTGTCCTCTGCATTATTCGCTTGAGACAGCATCTCTCTCTCATTGAACTTGGAACTAGACTGGCAGCCAGCAAGCCTGAATGATCTTTCTATATCTGCCTCCCACAGCACTGGGAGTTATGGATTTGCCTGACCCCACTAGCTGCTCACACTGGTATTGGAGATCAGGTCTTTATGCCTGTGCAACAAATTCTTTCATCCATGAAGCCATCGCCCAGCCCCTGTTTCTCCCTCCTTATCTTTATTGTTCAATACTCCATACCGCATTGGATGCAGTACATCAAAGCCCCAGAATTCCAAAACTGAGTCACATCTAGTCTACCGGGAATGTAATCAGTTTAGTTTTGGCTTATTTTGTGGGAGCTTTGCATATGTATATAACCCACAATAGCAATAGATTTATGTCAAGAGATCAAATATTACTCCAAAAAAAGCTTAAGGGGCTTAGCCCTAAAACCCTGCAGCTGCATAACTTATTAGTCTTTTGCTCACATTTGTTTGGAATTAGATTTTCCAACATCAGAAAAGGCAGACTAGAACAATAGGACCATGGGGAATAGTTCCAGCGTGGAGGCAAGCCTATTTTTGTGGATCAGATGCTAATCTTGGGGAGACTGATTTTCCCCTTTAGTCACTGTGGCCTGTTGGATAATGGAGTGTGGGAGTACTGGACACATAGATGAAGTGTCAAAATCTGAAGTCGGGGGTGATAATCATTCCAGGATGCTGTTCTGATGGGCAGTAAACTTAAAGGTTTGACTGGGGCCACTGTCAGTTTCCCAGACCCTTTCTTTCCTTCATTCCATTCTTACTCCCTGCCCTCTGGGAGAGGGATCCTATCAGATTCAGTGAAAGTATTTTATCTACCACCTACCTATCTATCCATCCATCCATCCATCCATCCATCCATCCATCCATCCATCCATCCATCTCCCCTCCCTCCCTCCCTCCCCTCCCGTGTGTGTGTGTGTGTGTGTGTGTGTGTGTGTGTGTGTGTGTGTGTGTGTTTGTGTGTTGATGTTGATCCCCTTGCTGGTCTTGAACTTGCTGAATAGCCCAGGCCAGTCTCAAATTCTTACTTCTCCCAGGTTAGCCTCCTAAGTGCTGGATGATGGAGATGGCTGTGTGGGTAAAAGCACTTGCTGCGTGTGTGAGCATGCTAGCCAGAGACACAGAGAAACACATTTGTGTCTTTCTACAATATCACAGTCTATTGAAGAGCAATGCATTCTCAAGGCCCAGAGATTTCAATGACAGGAACTTCAAAGATTATCCAATCTGGCTGAGGTAAATGTAAGTTCTTTTATTCTATCTTAATTAACTCTCTTATCACACACCACACATAGTAAATATATATGCATAGATGTAGTTTACAGAACGAATACAAATTAAAAAGGCTGCAGGAGAGTATAAAAAGTTTGAGAAGCCGGCTGGGAGAGTCTATATTGCTAAGATGCAAGCCAGATCCATGCTGAGAGGTGGCTGAAGTCAGGGTTTGAGAGGAAGGCTACAGAGTTCAGCTGTGTGATGACAGTCTGAATCCAGAACCAGGAGCAGAAAACTGCAGTATCCCAATCTGTAATTTGGTTTCCATTGCTGTGGCAAAGACTATGACCAAAAGCAATGTGGAGATGGGAGGATTTACTTTATCTTATAGCTTGTAGTTCATCATGAAGAGATGTCAGGGCAGGAACTTGGAGGCAGGAACTGCAGAAGAGACCACAGAGGAGGAACACTGCTCACTGCCATGCTCCCTATGGCTTTCCCAGCCTGGTTTCTTTTACCACTTAAGACCACCTGCTCCAGAGTGGCTTCCCCCCCACAGTGGGCTGGGCCCTCCTTCATCAATCACTAAGCAAGAGAACACCTTACAGATCTGCCTCCAGGCCGTCTGTTGGTGGCATATTCTCAATGAAGGTTCCTTCTTCCTAAAGGACTCTAATTTGTGGCAAGTTGACAAACACCAGCATGGGATATTTCAGGTCCGTGTTCTCATGGTGGCTGGGCAGGCAGGTGAGTAGGCTGAGTTAGCAGAGGGGTCCCTAGTGGAGCTGGAGCTCCAGGGGCAGTTGGGGAATTCTCTGCTTGTTGATCTTCCATGTACATAGTAGTCATTAGGTGATAGGTTGGTGTGACAACATACAATCCTAGGTGTCCACCATTTTATGGCATTCATTCTAGGGAGTTATACTCTGGTATAACTTTCTGGTTTTGTCTGATGTGTTTAATAAGTTCATAGGTCTGGTTTCCCTGATAGGATTTTATTATTTTATTTTTTTTGTTTTTTGAGACAGGGTTTCTCTATGTAGTTTTGGTGCCTGTCCTGGATCTCTCTCTCTGTAGACCAGGCTGGCCTTGAACTCATAGAGATCCACCTGGCTCTGCCTCCTGAGTGCTGAGATTAAAGGCATGCGCCACCACCGCCTGGCTCCCTGATAGGATTTTAATACACTCATGTGCTTCCACACTCTCAATTCACTCCAAAAAATGTGTAAGGTGGCTCCCCCTTTACTTCCAGTCATTATCAGTCAGTGTTAGGTGGATGGTACCTGGCAGATGTATGGTTTGTGAGTCTAACAGGAGTTGCAGTTATCCTTTCTCAAAACAGAATAAAAATCTGCTTGACAATGGAGTCTCTTAGGGCAACACACAGATTGATAAACCAATGTTTTATATCACATGGAGTAACTTAGAGTAGGGCATAGCCTCATCTCAGTATCACACAAACCTGATGACCTGAGTTGGGATCCCCAGAACCTGCACACAAGCTGGATGCAGTAGGTCAGGTATCTGTAAACCCAGCACACTCCTACTGAGAAATGGGAGACAGAGACAGGAGACATTTTACACACTCTTCCGTCAGCTAGTCTGCATGCTCAGTACAAATAGATCCTGTCTCAAACATGGTGGGAGGGGAGAACTGACATCTGAAGGTCTTTTTCTGTCCCTCTAGTCAGCGCCCAAATGACACAGAGACTTCTTATTAATTAGGCTTGTTTCTAAGTAGCTCTTATAACTTAAATTAGCCCATTTATATTAATCTATGTTCTGCCATATGGCATTAACTCTCTTCCATCTTGCACTTCCTGTTTCCTCTCCATGTCTGTCTGATGAAACTACTGTTCTTTTTCCCAGAGTCCTCTCTGTCCCTGCAAATCCTGCCTAACTTCTTCCTGCCTAGCTATTGGACATTCAACTCTTTATTAAACCAATCACAGTGACACATCTTCTCACAGTGTAAAGGAATATTCCACAACATTTCACCCCTTTTGTCTAAATATAAAGGAAATGTTTTAACTCTAATAGAGTAAAATTATATACAATAAGAGCAATTGTCAACTAAGAATTACATTCACAATGTCCAGTCCATTTATATTTGGCAAATTTGGAGAAATTATTCTATTATCTATTTCATCTTCATGAGTCCAAGGTTTTATACCTAATTTCACTTTCTATCCTAACTTGTATTACCATCCTAAAACTACCTATTTAGAACTCAAAACATTTTCTTAGCTAAACTATTTAAGCTTTTATGTCTCCCAATCTTAGACACTTTATACCTCTTTTGTGAGTTTTTTTCCTGAATTTGGTAACAAGGAAAACTAACTGTAACTATCTCATCTTCAGCCCCATCAAAGACCAAAGAAGAATATAATATTACTAAGTAAACAGGAAATGCAGAGCACACAACTTCCAAAACTGTAGAAACTACAAAGACAGCTGGCCAAGGTTGCTCTGCAGCATTGGGGCATCCACCTTCATCTTACAGGCCTAGAATATCTGATAGACTTTTCTGTGAAGCAGGAATTTTGAAGGACTGTCCTACCTTGTCTTGGCAAAGTTCAGCAGTCACCTTCTGTGTCCTGCTTGCCCAGTTTGGATGGCATACTGTCAGCAGTTGAGGCAAGGGCAGTTTCTTGCCCAAATGGCTAGCTTTGCCATATTGAAAGCAAACTCCATATGGTGGTTCTTTGATGCCCATCATCCTTTTTTGAGGTAAATTTCTGCTGCCAGGAGCAGATGTGCCTCATTGTCTTGAAAACCTTACATTATTAAAACATTTTAAGTGCCATATTCTGTAGGTATTTGAAGTGTTTGAAGACCATCTCTCTATCTAAAATATATTTCTGTATGACCTTGAAAACATACCTTACATGACTACAAGTTTGTTATAGATAACTAATTATGAACCTTTGTTTCTTAATTATACTAAATGGTTTATAATAATGGCTTTTAATGACTAGAACTTTATATTACTTTTTTTTTTTTAAAAAAATGAGCTGCATAGGGTACAATACCTAAAACAAGAGTAGAAATGTATATATAGTATGTTCTAACAAAAATAGCCTTAAATTTGTATCAATATATGAAAATCCATACCAATGTAAAATATTTGAGACTAGTGGTTGCTGAAAAGTGGACTCAACAATCCACCCTTTTATCCTATCATTCTATGTCATCCCTTTTTTTCCATAATGAGATCCTTGAATCTAATTTCCTTTGTTTAGTTTCCTCGTTGACTATGACCAATAACAAAACAACTTACAACCAACCTGCCCCCCAATGATGACAAACATCCATAACCCACTGAATGACCAAAATCACCCACCCCACCTCTTGAGATGAGGGCATCATGTTCTCTAGACTGCTAGGCTGTCTGATGGCAATGACATCTTTAGGGGACCCTGAGAAAATAGGGTTGATGATCAGGTCTTGGGAGAGCTAACTGTATTTTTTTGTTTAATTTCTGTGTGATACGAAAGTGTAGAGCTTACCTGAGGTTTTTGCTGGAGTAGTCTATGAAGCTGGACCATCTCAGCTAGCAGCTTTGAAGTTGTTTTAGATGCAGAATTTTGAGGAAACTGCAATAGAGGCACTCTGAGAAGCTGGATTAGCTGGACTTTTTGTCTTCATTGGTGTCTGGCCTTTTTGTTCTGAAAACACATGAAACTTTTAAAGCTGCATTAACATAAGTATGGAATGTGCAGAGTATACAAGTTAGCTAAAGATGATTTTCTGTTTTATATTTGAGCAGATAAAAGGCATCTGTCAACTTTATAAGTCCACTTGGACTGTATAGCCAAATCTCTTTCCATGCCATATAAAAGGATTGCATGAAATAATAAGCCATGAGGACTCTGTAGCCAACAAGATCTATCATGTCTCATTCAGTCTCAGAGCTATTCCCATGAATAGAAATCAGCATATATGTCACCTGTCTTGCAGTCTTTCCTGTTTTTTTCCCCCCCTCAAGTCTGTAGTCAAGATCCTCAGGAGGTCTCCCCTGGTCAAATCTGATCTCTTTTAACTTTGAAGGGACCTTTAGCTTTTTGTTTCCTGTGAAAACAAAGGCACAACCTCTCCCCCAATGCAACACATTTCCCAACTTCCATTTTGAAGCCAAGACATCTCTAACGTATATAGGCTGGTTTAATTCAGCAGTGCCTTTCATAATGCAATGTTTCTCAGCAGCTGCCATTGGCTCATCAGCATTCAAAAAACTCAAAGTCAACACAACATAACACAACAGTTTCTGGATGCCCTGTGTATTTCCCAACTATACATGGCTTAATTTTTATATTACTTTTCTTTAAAAACTTTATTATTTTTGAACTATTTTTCTATGACTTTCTACACCCATTTTCTTTTTCTTTATTTAGCATCTAAATACATTTTAAAACACACTGTAACCTGTTCAGAGATTTTGTCCACCTGGACCTGGCATTTTTTTTTTTTTAATGTGTGTGCAAGTCTGCAGCTTCCTCTGAGCGTGTGAGCCAAATATTAAACCAATAGGTTACTGTCACATGGCTCTGCTTAGCATATGGCATTCTGGTGCCTGGCTCTGCTCCCCTTGGTTCCATGACGCCCTATCTCATGTTGGTGGGCACCGACCTGGAGCCACATTTACCCACCCCACCTCTGAGAATTTGTTGTGTCTGCCTGAAGCAGGAGTTTGTACCTAGTGCCTGCTGCTTGGGTGCTCAGCTATACACAGGGCCTCTTAAAAGAGTCCTGCCTCTATAGGCTGAAACTACTTGAGAAACTGCTTTTTCAGGCCCCACATGGATATTCAAGCCTCCATGTTGGATGCCATATATAATGAGTCTTTTTCTGTTTACTAGCCAGCTCCCAAATAATGACACAAAGACTGTTTCCTCTCCATGTCTAGCTGGTGACTCCACCTTTCTTTTTCCTAGAGTCCTCTTTGTCCCCACCTAACCTCTTCCTGCCTAGCTATTGACCATTTAGTTCTTTATTAAACCAATCATAGTGAAACTTCTTCACACAGTATACAAATATCTCACGACTTTCATCTTCAGACCTTCATAAGCATACTGTAACACATGTACACACACACACACACACACACACACACACATACATGCATACACACAAAGTTTAACTTAACTGACTATATTTACTTTGAAAAATTCTGTTGTAAACCTTGCAGTCTTTGTCTATAACATGAAGTGATTCAAATGGTTGCCTGTGGACAGAGAGTTACAGGAAGACTTATTGGCAGTTCCTTCCATCCTTCTTCAAAAACCAACCAAAGCAAACAACAAAAACAAAAAGACAAGAAAACAAGCTATAGCACCTACCTTTTTCTATGGGCAGCGAGCCTCCAGTTATCTCTTCCTCCCAGGATAAGGATGCCTATGATCTCAGAAACATTACCTGTTTCCCCTCAACCGAATGAAGATTCAATTTGCTGTTCAGGTCACTTTCCCCCCAAGTAGGAATAAGTGCTGGCAGAGGGAGGGGAGGCTTTTGTTAATGAGAATTCACTAATCCCTCCCTCCTAGGTTCCCAGAGAAGTTGTTCATGGCCCTGGACTTCGCTTTTCTCACAGTGTCTTAGGGAACAAATTTGCAGGTGTGTAGCAAGCTCTTATGCTTTTGTTGATGATGCTGTTTCTTGCCATGCTTCCTTGTAGCCTGGATATGTGGCCTAGATTCCTGTCATGAAGGATATATGTCATCTTCTTCACCAATAGGTCTTTTTCTTGGAGCATCAGATGACTTGGGGAGGTGATCTGAAGGCTAAGGACTGGGACAGTAGGAAAATCTGACATGGGGATGCTTTTGTGTGGCACACCCAGGGTGCCATTCAACTCAATCCATGGGAGCAAAACCCTCCCACACTCTGGTTCCTTTCCAGTACTCTGCTTTTAGATATCCCACCCACTCCTTAGTTCATAGAAACACAGTCTTGCTTTCAAAAGTTGCCAAGACATCAGTAGTGACACTGTGTTCCTCACCTCCCCATTGGTGACATGGTGCTAATGGGACTTGAGGGGATGTCTTTGGCAATCAGAGTCTTTACTGGCAGGATTCTCTGCACTCCAGCCAAGAACATTTTCCTTTTTTTCCCTCCTGCTTGGGCAAGTGTAACAGTCAAAACAGAAGTTGGATATTTTCTCTTTCCTGCCAGTTCTATCCCCTAGGACTAAGACATAGCCTGACCTGACTTACTGATGTCTGACATCAAATGTCATGGGATTAAAATAAAACCTGTGAAGGTCAGGCTGCCCCCACGGTCTCCTTTCCTTGTTTGGAGTTGGGAAGGAGCTGTCTCAGTCTCAGCTGCTTCAGAAGGAATGTAAACTCATCATCAGATCTGGATGGCTCTGCTGTGCCGGGAGGAATGGCCTTGGGCAGGTCCTTTCATTTCTCATTGCTGAAGTTTGCTCATCTAGAAAATGAGGCCCACAGAAACTAAGGCTACAGAAGCTAACTACACCAGAGTGCGCATCTGTTACACTTTGTAAACTATGAAGAACAGTTAAGAGGTTCATCATGACTGTAGTCATTTCAAAGTCTTCAAACATGGCTTTTTAAAAAAACAAATTAATAAACAAACTTTCTGGGGCTGGAGAGATGGCTCAGTGGTTAAAAGCACATACTTCTCTTTCAGAGGACCAGAGCTCATTTCCCAGAATCCATGTCAGGTGGCTCACAACCACCTGTAACTCCAGCTCCAGGGGATTCAGTGCCTTCTTCTAGCCTTCATGGGCACCTGTGTTCATGTTCAAATCTCCCCTCCAACACACACAGACATATAACTAAAAAAAAAAAAAAGCTTTCTGTCACTTCCCCAGGGAACTGTAACTCCTAAGGCTTGCTGGGATTGGTGACTGCTAATCCCACCCAACTCCCTTGATTGGTGAGAACATTAAAGGGGATGCACATTGGAGATGGGAATGATAAAGGGGACGCAACCGTACGCATTTTTTTCCCATTCAGCAGCATTTAATAACTTCCGGGCAGGAGTACCTTGAAAAAGTATATTAACTGAACTGTAAGCAGATAACATGTTCTTGTAAGTCCAAATCTGAAAGTAGACAGTGGTACCAGCAGGAAATCTTTCTCTTCGACACTCATTCCCCTGTTTCTACCTACCCCCAGACACCCACAGTTATTGGTTTCTTGTGCAAATATTCAATGAGTATGTTGATACGGCAACTACAGCTGTGCTGTGCTTCATTCTCATATAGACGTCGAGACTCTTTCTATATCAATGATTCTGAAGATGCCTTAAACAGCTGCACAATATTCCATTGTATGGATGTATCATGATATATCATATTTAATGATGCCTCCTATTGCTGGATTTTTGGGTCGTTCTAATCCAACATCATTACAAATGCTGACATCATTACATATAACTAAGTTACATAACTCATTACTGTGTCTAATCTTTAGCAAATATTTGGGTACCTACTGTGTGAGATCCTACAGTTTCAATGTTTAGCAAACTCTGAAGGCCCTGATTGTCATAAAGCCTTAATTGGCAACAGAGGCAATCAAAAGACCACAATGATCAAAATGTCACAATCAAATATCATCGCATGATTTAAAATGGAAATAATTGTTTCAACTTAAGAAATTAAGCAACTAACAGTCCTTACCCAGACTTGAAAGAGAAGAAACCCTTCTCAAATGAACTGATCCTGAGATAAGGTATAGTGTGTAAATAGGCATTCCAGTTAAAGTGGGTGCCAGCAGTTCAGAGACAGAAGGTGTGAAACAGCCCAGTGGCAGCAGGACATGCAGGTGAAGAAGAGCCTTGTGGAGCAGTGAAGGATGTGGGTGAGGAGGATGAGGCCTGAGTTCCGGTAACGGCTGGACTATACCAGGCTTATTAGACCTTAGGAGGATCCAGACTTTGTCCAGTAGCCTTTGACCCTTTGAAGTAAAGAGTAATGGGAGATAAACAGACAAGGTTTTACAGTCTCCTACAACTCCCCTCCTCCTGATCTGGGCAACAAATGTTCAATCACCTTTTACATACAAACCATAATATGGACTATTTTTGCTTTGTTTTGTTTTAGATAATTTTTCTGTGTAGTCAAGGCTGGCCTCCAACCCACAGTCCTTCTGCTTCTTCCTCCCATGTGCTGGGGTTACAGGTGTGCATCACCACAGCAAGAACAGGTACCTTTAAACATCTCTGTGTGTGTGCACTTACACATGCACAACCATGAGCACATATACACATGTGGACAACCTTGAGTGTCAGTCCTCACTATCCATCTTGTCTGAGACAGGGTCTCTCTATTGTTTACTGCCATGCACACCAGGCTGGCTCATGAGTTCCCATCATTTCTTCTGTTTCTTCTGCCTTTCTCACTGTAGGAGCATGGGATTACAAGTACACCTCACCATATTTGGCTTGATGTGGGTTCTGAGGATTACAATTCAGGTCCTCAGGCATGTGTAGCAAGTGCCTTACCCACTGAGCCATCTAATCAGCCCAGGAGGTGCTGTGGTAGTTTGAATGTAATTGCCCCCATAATCTCATAGGGAATGGCACTATTAGGAGGTGTGGCTTTGTTGGAGGAAATGTATCACTGTGGGGGTGGGCCTTGAGGTCTCTTTTGCTCAAGCTTTCCTCAATGTGACTGTTGGTTGACTTCCTGTTGCCTGCAAGCTGGAGGACTCTCAGCTACTTCTTCAGCACCATGTCTGCCTGCATGCCACCATACTCCCTGTCATGATAATAATGGACTGAATCACTGAAACTGTAAGTGAGCCACCACAATTAAATGTTTTCATTTATAAGAGTTGCCATGGTTATGGTGTCTCTTCACAGCAATAGAAACCCTAGCTAAGACAGGTACCATTTTAAACTTTTATTGATAACCTATAGGAAGACAACTCAGTTTTATATATTAATCTTATAACTGACAACTCATTGAATATACCTAGTTCTAAAAGATTTTGTAGATTCCATGCCTTTTAAAAGTATAATCATGTTGTCAATGGAGTACAGTTTTAATTCTTCCATCAAAATATATGCCTTTTACTTTTTTATTTTTACTGCACCAACTAAGACCTCCAGTATGAGCATGCATGGGAATGATGAGAATGGATAGTATATTTTAAATATGTTAGCTGCATTTTTGTAGATTCCCGTGGTCGGATTAGAGAAGTTAGCTTTTATTAGTTTGTGAACAGTTTTGAAAATAGCCTTAAAAATATATTCACTGTGCATGTATGCGCTGTACATGGACCTGGGTTATGTAAGGACACTCACAAGCACATGGTTGAGCACATTTCACTCGTCTGTCGTCTGCCTCCGTCTCTCTACACTTTCCCTTCCGTTTGTCTCCCCTTCCCCCAGACAGTCCCATTTCTACTTTCTTGTCACACACATACACACACACACACACACACACACACACACACACTTGTATAAAAATCTGGGAACCACAAATGAGAGAAAACATATTCATCTTCCCGAGATTGGCTTAGTTCATTAACAGCATGATCTTCAGATGCACTCATTTTCCTGCAAATAACGTGATTTTATTCTTTGTTATGGCTAAGGGAATTCCATGAGGTATATATAGTTGGTGAGAGTTGTAACAATGTGTTGAATTTTGTCAGAGGCTCTCCCAGCGTCTGCTTACGGGTTATGAGATTCATTCCCTTCAGCTTGTTCATAAAGTAAATGCTAATGCACACACTTGCAGAATAAACCATGGTTTTTATATATTGTTTGATTTAGTTCACTAACATTCTGTTGGGGATTGTGTGTGTGTGTGTGTGTGTGTGTGTGTGTGTGTGTGTGTGTGTGCACATGCGCACTTACTCATGAACATGCATGTGAACAAGCTGAAGATAGTCAAGGACCTCAAGCTTGCTTACTGTCATTGAGCTGTATCCATCCACTTGTTTTTACTGCTATTTATCTAAGGAATCTGGTCCATAGATTTATTTTCTTATAATTAAGAAAGAAGATGGGTTGGGAATTTAGCTCAGTGGTACAAGGCCCTGGGTTCGATCCTCAGCTCAAAAAAAAAAAGAATATCAGAGTAGCATTGCCTCACAAAATGGTTAGAAAGTATTTCTTCCTCTTTCATTTTCTGGATGAGATTGCGTAGAATTGGAAATTTTCTCCTCATTAGATGCATATGCATTCATCTGCTGTCTTAGTTAGGGTTTTTATTGCTGTGAAGAGACACCATGACCATGGCAACTCTTATAAAGGAAAACCTTTAATTGGTGGCTTACAGTTTCACAAGCTAAGACCATTATCATCATGGCAGGACATGGTGATATGCAGGTAGACATGGTTCTGGAGAAGAAGCTGTGAGTTCTACATCTTGATCAGCATGTAGCAGAAGGAGTCTGTGTACTGGGTATAGCTTGAGCGTATATGAGAACTCCAAGTCCACTCCTAGTGTGCACTTCTTTCAACAAGGCCATACCTACTCCAACAAGACCACACCTCCTAATAGCGCCACTCCCTATGGGGGCCATTTTCTTTTAAACCATCACATCTGCTTTGCTATAGCAAAGTACTGGTGTCTAGGTGGGTTAAATAAGAGAAATTTATTTTTCACATTCTAGAGGTTAGCAGTCCAAAGTTGTTTATCTGATCTTAATTTAACTTTGGCAAGTGGTATTTATCAAGAAAAATTTCCATTTCTTTTATATTTCCCAATTTGGCACAGTACAGGTTTTTAAAATATGACATAAAGGTTCTTTGGATGTCCTCAGTGTCTATTGTTATGTCCCCCTTTTCATTTCTGATTTTGTTAATTTGGATATGCTCTGTCTTTTACTTAGTTTAGATAAGGGTTTGTCTATCTTACTGATTTTTCTCAAAGAACCAACTCTTTGTTTCATTGATTCCTTGTAGTGTTCTCTTTGTTTCTATTTTATTGAAGTATTTAATTTCTTTCTTTATTTCTGTCTTGATCTAGTATTCATTCAGTAGAGTTGTTCAGTTCCCATGAGTTTATAGGCTTTCTGTTGTTTCTTTTGTTACTGATATCCAGCTTTAATCCATGGTGGTTTGATGGGATTCAGGGGGTTATTTCAGTTTTCTTGTATCTGTTGAGACTTGCTTTGTGAGCAAATGTGGGGTCAGTTTTGGAGAAAGTTCCATAAAATACTGAGAAGGTATCTTTTGTGTTTGGGTGAAATATTCTGTTAATGTATGTTAGGTCCATTTGGTTTATAACTTCTGTTAGCACCAGTATTTATCTGTTCAATTTTTGTCTGGATCACCTGTCCATTGGTGAGAGTTGGGTATTGAAGTCTCCCACTACCCATGTGTGAGGGTTGATGTGTGATTTAAGCTTTCATAATGTTTCTTTTACAAATGTGGGTACCCTTGTGTTCAGTGCATAGATATTAAGAATTTAAACATAAGCTTGGTGGACTTTTCCTTTGAGCATGGAGTGTCCTTCCCCATTTCTTTTAATTTTGGTTTGAAGTCTATTTTGTGAGACACTAGAATGACTATACCAACTTGCTTCTTAGGCCCATTTGCTTGGAAAGCCTTTTTCCAACCTTTTACTCTGAGGTAATGTCTATCTTTGATGTTTTTTGTACGCTGCAGAAAAATGGATCCTGTTTTTAGATCTATTCTGTTAATCTGTGTCTTTTTATTGAGGAATTGAGTCCATTGATATTGAGAGATATCAATGACCAATGATTGTTAATCCCAGTTATTTTGTTGTTGTTGTTGTTGATGATGATGATGGGGTGTGTGTTGATGATGGGATGTGTGTGTGTGTGTGTGTGTGTGTGTGTGTGCGCGCGCGCGCGCGCGCGCGCGCGTGCAAACACACATATATATTTCCATTCTTTTGGTTTTTCTGGTGTGAAATTATTTATTTTCTGTGTTTTCAGGTATAGTTAACCTCCTTGGGTTGGTGTTTTCTTTCTAGTATCTTCTGTAAGGTTGGATTTGTAGATAGATACTGTTTGTTGACTTTATTGTGGAATATCTTGTCTTCTCCATCTATGGTGATTGAAAGTTTTTCTGGCTATAGTAATCTGGGATGACACTATGTAGTCTCTTAGAATCTTCAGGATATCTGTCCAGTCCCTTCTGGCTTTTAGAGTAGCTATTGAGAAGTCAGGTGTAATTCTAATAAGTCTACCTTTATATGTTACTTGTTTTTTTTCCTTGCAGCTTTTAATATTCTTTCTTTGTTCTGTATGTTTAATATTTTGATTATTATGTGACAAGGGGACTTTAATTTCTACTCCAATCTATTTGGTGTTCTGTGTGTATTTTGTACCTTTATAGGTATATCCTAACTTAGGTTAGGGAAATTTTCTTCTATGATTTTGTTGAAAATATTTTCTGAGTTTTTGACCTGGGATTCTTCTTCTCCTTCTATTCCTATTATTATTAGGGTTGATCTTTTCATAGTGTCCTGTATTTCATGGATGTTTTATGTCAGGAATTTTTTAGATCTAATATTTTCTTTGACTAATATATCTGTTTTTTTTATTGTGTCTTCAACAGCTGAGATTCTCTCTTCCATCTCTTATATTCTGTTGATGATGCTTGCCTGTGTAGTTCCTGTTCACTTATCTAGACTTCCCATTCCCAGAATCCCCCAGTTTATATTTTCTTTATTGCTTCTACTTCCTTTTTTTTTTTTTTTTTTTTTTTTTTTCGAGACAGGGTTTCTCTGTGTAGCTTTGCGCCTTTCCTGGAACTCGCTTTGTAGACCAGGCTGGCCTTGAACTCACAGAAATCCACCTGCCTCTGCCTCCCAAGTGCTAGGATCATAGGCGTGCACCACCACTGCCCAGCTAAAGAATTTTATGGTTTCCTTCAACCATCTGTTTTTTCCTGGCTTTCTTAAAGGGATTTATTAATTTCCATCCATTTTTTTTGTCTTTTCCTTGATTTCTTTAAGGGATTTATTCACTACTTCTTGAAGGGCCTATATCATCTTCATAAAGTTGGTTTTGAGGCCTTTTTCTTGTGCTTCAGCTGTGTTGGAATATTCAGTGACTGCTGTAGTAGGATGGCTGGACTCTGTGGTGACATATTGTCCTGGCTGTTGTCGATTGTGTTCTTACACTGGCATCTAGGTATCTGGGTTTGGGGTGATTATAGGTCTAGGTGCCCATTTCTGGGTTTGTCTTTGTTGTATGAGTGCTTTGTTCCTTGGTTTGTTTCCTCTCTGGTCTTCTGGTCTGTGTGACCTGTGGTTGAGCAGGAGTCTCCATCTGAGTTGGGGCCGGACTTCTGGTAGCCAGTGTGTTCTCTTGTCAATCAGGAGGTCTCTGTCTGAGCAGGGGGCTGGGAAATGGCAAAGAAGAGGAGAGGGAGTATTAGGGATAATGTGTGGGGACCACTGAGAGTGTATGTAGGGGCAGCCTACCTAGAGTTCTGGCAGACTGCCTGACCTGTGATCCAGCAGAGGCTGGTACACAGCAATGACGATGGGAGGTGGGATTGGGGATAGTGTTGGAGACAGGCGAGGGGCACTGAGAGAGTGAAGGCGGTCTATCAGTAGGCAGTCTACCAGGAGTTCTGGTGGTCAGTGTGTCCTCTGGTTCAGCAGGGAGTCTCTGCCTGAGTTCGGGCTGGGATTTGGCAGAGGATGAGGGGAGGAGGATTGGGGATAGTGTTGGAGGGGGAACCACTGAGAGAGTGGAGGAGGTCTCCAGGTGAGCAGCTAACCTGGTCTTCTGGCCAGTGTGGCCGGTGGCTGGTAGGAGGTTTCTGCCCAATGAACCAAAAGAATGGGGAAGGTTCGCTGGTGACTGGCCTACCTAAAAGTTATTTTTCAATGTGAAATATGAAATGTTTTCTTGTTCTTTCTCATGATGTTTTATAAAATCTCAAATTTTATTAAATGTAAATATATTTAACATATTCTTTATATATTACTTCATATATATTAAATATATACACTTAATATATATAAATGTAAATTTAATATATACTTCATATATATTTACATTTAATAAAATTTGAGATTATAATATAATAATATATCATATCTCCCTTCCTTTTCTTTCCTCCAAATCTTTCCCTCTTTCCTCTCTTTCTAATTCATGGCCTCTTTGTTCATTAATTGTTATTGCATGCATATGTGTATATGCATATGTATTCCTAAATATGACTTGTTGAGTCCATATAAAGTTACTTGTATGTATGCTTTCAGGATTGACCATTTGGTAGTGGCTAACCAACTGGTGTGCTCTTCCCTGGGGCAGACTGTTTTTCCCTTTCTCAGCATTTCTAAGTGACCTGTACTTCTTTGCATTGGGTGGAGACTTCTGGGGCTTTCTCCATCACTCTGGTGTGTCTGTTGTCCTTGTTCAGCTCATGTTTAGGCAGTCAGGTTGGTGAAACTTTATGGCTGTAGCTTCTGACATTCCTAGGAGACAGTCACCCAGCAAACTCCCTAAAAAGCCGGAGGTGTTTTTAATGAGCTTTTACTACTCTTGCATGAAAATCTATCAGTTTATCTTGTGTTTGGGATATTTTTCTTCTCTTTCTTTCTCTCCACCCCTTTGCTCTCTTTCTCTTGTGTCTTGTGTGTGTGTGTCCTTCAGAGCACTTGGAGGCCAGAGGAGGATACTAAGTGTCTTATTCTATCACTTGCTACCTTATTCCCTCATGACAAGGTCTTTTACTGACTCTGGAACCAAGTTGGCAGCCAGCAGGCCCCAGCTATCTCAATGGTAGAGTTACAGATGCATGTGTGGCTACACCCAGATTTTTATGTGAGTGCTAAGGATTCGAACTCAGGTCCTCATGCTTGTATATCAAATGCTCTGACTCAATGAACCATCTCCCCAGCCCTAGAATTATTTTTCAAACAAAATATATATGAATTTGTAACATGACATGCAGAAAGTATTAGGTCAGATCTGTATAGATGCACAGATACTTGATCACACTATTTAAGAAACTATTTGTTAATTACCATTGCCAATTTCATCTGGCAAGTCCTAAGTGTTGGGAAGCCCTCCAGCTTACAGTGGCAGTATTCTTAAAATTCTGGGTTTTGGTGGACGGCTCAGATGTTATTCCTGGCAGCAGCAAATGCAGTCATTGTTTTCCTTACAGTAGCAGGCTTACTGTAGTCATTCTTTAAGGAAATGTCGTTCAGTGGAGCAAATACAGTCCGCCACTCGTTCTTTCAAGTAAAAAGAGTGTTTTATGAAACAATGTCTCTGCCTTGGCTCAAAACTTCATCGTGGGAGCCCTTCATCTTGAGACCACACTGTGTTGAGAAGCAGCAGAGGGGCTATGTGTAAATTCTACTTCTTCATACAATACTAAAAAAGTGTAGTCAGGTCTTTAGAAAAATTAGCAGTTTTTACTCTTTCATCAAGGACTTTAAGTAAAACTGGCTCACTTTCCTACTGTCACAGTGTGGGGGGAAATACAAAGATCATTAGTCGAACTTGATGTGACTTGATTTGGACTAAGTGGGAAAGAGTTTGGCTCACCCGTGCTGTGGCACCAGTGCTCAGAAAGCCGCTATGTAGGGGCTGGAGAGGTGGCTCTGTGGTTAAGAGTGCTGTGGTTCTTGGGGATCCAAGTTTGGTTCCCAGTACCCATGTCTGGTCACAGTCGCTTGTAGCTCCAGCTGCAGAGGACATGATGCCCTCTTCTGGGGTCCTTGGGTATGTGTACTTGTGTATGTGGCACACAAACACATTCACATTGACACACATTCATTAATATTCTCTCTCTCTCTCTCTCTCTCTCTTTCTCTCTCTCTCTCTCTCTCAATAAAAATAAATCCTAAAAAGCCAACATAGTGAAAGTGGCAAATGATACATTGGTATTATTTAGAAAATATATTTTTCTTTATAAAATACAAAGTTCTGTTCAGTGTGAAATCTGAGATCCTTTCAACAAACTCTTACTAGTTCTATGTGGAAAACCATCTGCTTATCTTGTGCTTAGGATGTTTTTATTTTCTTTATTTTTGTTTTTAACCTGACAAATGACTTTTGTCATTTTGAGTCCGAGTTTAACCCTGTAACCCAGGGTGGCTGGGAACTCACTATGTAGCTCAGGGTGGCCTCACACTTGTAGCTATCCTCCTGCCTCAGCCTCCTGAGTGCTGACGGTAAATAAAGGAGCTAGCTGTCAAGCCTTGATTCCTAGAACCCACAAGGTAGAAAAGAACCAACTCTTATGAGCTGTCTTCTGACCTCCACACAGGCTGTGGGGTGTGCACATCCTCCCCCACACAAATACATGTTGTTGTTTTTTTAAAGATAAAATTGAAATCTGAGTGACTCATGGACAGTCATACAAAAATTAGGCAGAAAGGAAACTCGATAGAAGAAAAGGCCATGCTAACTGCTGACGGGATAAAACCAGCTAGGCACTGTGAGTTTTTCCGTCACCATGACAAACATCTGAGAG
The DNA here is from genome assembly GCF_903995425.1 of Onychomys torridus. Classification (NCBI taxonomy): domain Eukaryota; kingdom Metazoa; phylum Chordata; class Mammalia; order Rodentia; family Cricetidae; genus Onychomys; species Onychomys torridus. The sequence continues at coordinate 69,901,685 of NC_050447.1, read as the reverse complement.
GAAGGATTTGAAGAGGAATGATTCCTGGGGCCCTGGTCTCAGAGGCGTCAGTCAGTGATCACTCAGTTCCGTGATGCTGAGTCATGATGGCAGGGGTGTGAGGTGGGACAAAGCAGCTCACTTCATGGAGGACAGGAAGTCGAGAGACAGAGGCCTGGGACAAGACACAGCCCCCAAGGACATGCCTCCAGTGATCTTCTTCATCTATAGCATCGAGTGCTCTTGACTACTAAGCCATTTCTCCAGCCATTCATTCCATTGCTCTCCTGAGTGACCTTTCACCCTCTTCCAGTCTTTGCTCCCACTTTATGAGATATTCAGATATTCCTGTAGGGCCTCAGTTACCCTTAGGGTACTGGCCAACACCACATTTTGTGTTACAAATTGTTTCACTATTGGGGGGCGGGTATGATCTTCATAAATCGCTTTGTTGACAATAAAGTTTTACGGGCAGCAATTTGTATCAGATTAGGCTTTGTAGTAGAGTTATGGCTTATACTTTTGACTTATCACTAACTTTGTATTTGAGTAGTACTTGATGCCCCTGGACTCAGTTTTTAAACTATAAAATAGGTTTAATATAAGGTAACAGATTAAAACGTTTGAGATCAAATGCTTCTCAGTTTATGATGTGGTTATACTACAATTCATCAAGTTGAAAATATCTTAAATCACAATGCATTTAGGGGCTGGAAAGATGGCTCAGTAGTTAAGTATGGATGCTGCCCTTGCAGAGGATTGGGGTTTGGTTCCTGGCCACCCACACTGTCTGTATCTCCACTTCACAGGGAATTGGATATCCCTAACTTCCATGGGCACCAGCATTCCAATAAATCTTGAAAAATATCTAACCAACAGTCTTAGTTAGGGTTTCTATTGTGATAAATCACTATGACCAAAATCAGCTTGGGGTAGAAAGGGTGTATCTCATGCTTACAGTTTCATATGACAGTCCATCGTTGAAGGAAGTTGAGGCAGGAACTGAAGCAGAAGCAATGGATGAATGCTGCTTACTGGCTTGCTCCTCATGACTTGCTCAGCTTATATCAACCAGGATCATCTGCCCAGGGATGGTACCACCCATAGTGAACTATGCCCTCCCACATTAATCAAAATTGAGAAAATGCCCATAGACTTGTCTACAGGCCAATCCTGTGGAGGCACTTTCTCAATTAAGATTCCTGTTTCCTCAAAGACACTAGCTTATGTCAAGTTGACATAAAAACTAGCCAGCACACTAGCCCGACATCATAGCTTAGTCTTAGTTTGCTGTGGAGTATAGGCTGTCCCCCTTGTGATCATGTGACTGGCTGGGAGCTGCAGCTGGCTCCAGCTGTGGCTGACATTGTAAGAAGAGATTATCAGACAGTGTGGCACTAGCATGGGAATGGAAAACAAAAAACAAAAACCAAAGTGTGGTTTCATATCACCCATGTGCTACCATAAAGTCAGGTCATAAATTGAGCTGTCATCGAGGGCTATCTGTACTGGTTATGTGTGAAACAGTAGGTCAAGGTTCTGATAGAGTCACTTATGGATATTAACGATACACTTCAGGGCAGCCAGGCCTTCAGTCTACCCATGAGGAATTTTGAGTACTTCCCTATGGTGTTAGCCACAGTGTCAGGTATTTAGAAAATACAGTAGAGGCGTTAGAGTCTGGTCTCTGAATTTGAGTAGGTACAAGCGTTCCGTATGGACAGAGTTCCATAAGGACAGAGGGCGAGTCTTGAAGAGCCTTGTGAGATGGGAAGGCGTTGATGGAGAATTAGGGCAGAGAGGAGCGTGAATGCAGGCAGGGAGCCCCAGTGCACATGGAGGGTGGGGTGGGAGAACTGCATGCTGGGTAGGGGGTATAATCCAGGTGAGTGGGCCTGCAGGAAGGAGAGCTAGTTTACACTAAAAGGGGCGTGGCTTCCAGCATGCAGAGGTGAGGGCAGGTCACTGCATTGAGTAGGCTCTCCTCCCTCTTCCCTCCTCTTTTTCTTAACCCCCCTGTGGTGCTGGTGATGGAATCCAGGGCCTCACATATATTAGGGAAGTGCTCTACCACTGAGTCCCATTCCAGCCCACTGTACCTCCATCGCCCACCCTCCCCTTTTCCTTTGCCTTCAGTGTTTTGTTGTAATACAGCTATGACTTCTAAGTACTGACTAATGCTTTGGCTAATTACTTCAAAACAGTTTTTAAAGTAAGTATAGATTCAGAGGCAGTTGCAGAGACAGGTTCTGGGTACCCCTCACAGGTGTCCCAGTGTTGTTTAGTATCATGGTAATACAATATCAATCCTAGGAATGACATTGGTCACATCCACAGAGTTTATTCACATGCTCCTAGTTATAAAGGTGTGTGCATGTGTGCTTAATTTTGTCACATGTGTAGCTCCCACTGCACCACCACCACAATCAGAATGTGGAAATATCTATTTCTACACAACTTCTTCATGCTACCCACACCTTCTCCTTCGCCCAGCACCATACCTGGATTTTGACATGGGTTCTGGGGATTTGAACTCAGATCCTCACACATGCACAACAAGCCACCTAACCCACCCCTCATGCTTGTAGGTTTATTTCAGATGGTGCAGGTAGTACACACTTTGAGGCATCATATATGTTTACTCAGCCCTTCACTAACCTAGAGATTTATCCAAGTTGTTAGGTTTCTTCATTGCTAAGTGACATCCCAAGGTATGGATGCGTCACTTTTGTTTAACCTGTGAACTAAAGGACAACTGTGCTAGTTTCAGCTATTAAGATTACAGCTGCTATGAATAGTCAGTGTTTTAAAGAATTACTTATTATTGTTAATTATTATTGATTACTTACTATTATTTCACTATGCAGGTTTGGTTGGTCTGGAGCTCACTATGTAGACCAGGCTGGTTTCAAACTCAGAACTCTGCCTACCTCAGCCTCCTGATTGCTGGGATTCAAGGCACATGCCACCCCACCTAGCAAGATTTGTTTAAAATGTTTACTTATGTGTATCTGTGTGTCATTTGGCATTCTTGCCTGACTCAGTTTCTCCATCAGCAAAATAGTTAATAGTAGGTAATAAAATTGGGGAAAATTAGATTTAATAAAAAAAAAAAAAGTCATCGAGTCTTACTTCTGCCTAGAGATGCCCTCAGTTCTGACACATGGTGTGCACACTAAGGAATCCCAGGAGATGCTCCCACCCTGGGTGCCTGAAGAGACACTCCTAAGTAGCCCCATTTCTTCCTTGGGTTTTCTTTCTATTGTTGAATGACGAAGTTGACTCTTCAGTCCCCCAAGGCTTTCTGAGTACGTCTGTGCATGACATACTTGGATGAAAGAGGAGGGAATCAGAGAGGAGTGTAATCCTCCATGGAGGACTTTCCTTTGGATAGGTACTCCTCAAGAGGGGTCCTGTGTACTCCCGCTCCAAGCACCACACTCCAAAATCACTCCTGTGGAAATGTGCTAAGGTCATAGAAGCAAAGGCAGGTTGACAGGAACGGTCCCAGAGTCTTGTAGGCTTGGAATAGAAGTTCCGTCTGTCTTTCCAAAGTCTCCTTCCTCAGCATCTGACTCCAGCTCTCTCTCAGTGTTCATCGTCCCTGCAGGGACACAGGTGCTGGATGTGTTGATTATCTTGTCTGGGGCTGTACAGGGAGAATGCAAGTCTCAGACAATAACTCAGCTCTGTTTTTAAATGAGAAATAATCATTGATCTGTGCTCTGTTTGGGGAGCAGAAAATAGGTCAAAATCTGAGCCCTCCTGGGGATGTCTTGGCTTAGCTAGTTTCTCTGGAGACAGTGACAAGGACTTGTATTTATTTGTTTGTTTATTATTTTATTTTTAATATGCTGTCTGAGTTTGCTTTCTATTGCTATGATAAAACATCATGACCAGAAGCAACATGAGGAGGCAAGGGTTTGTAGTCAAGATGGAAATCTGGAGGCAGGAATGGAAGTGGAGTCTGTGAGGAATGCTGCCTACTGGATTGCTCTCCATGACTTGCCCAGCCCGTTTTTTCCTTCGATACAGGATCACCTGCCCAAGGGTGGCATTACCTAAGTGAGCAGGGCCCTCATCAATTATCAATCAAGAAAATGCCCCGTGGACTTGCCTACAGGCTAATCTGATGGAGGCAATTCCTTAATTAAGATTCCCTCTTCCAAGATATGTCTATGTTTGTGTCAGGTTGACAAAACCCAAGTGCGCGCGCGCACACACACACACACACACACACACACACACACACACACACACGTTTCTCTGTGTGTGTGTGCACATGAGTGCAGGTGTCCAGTGTGGCCAGAAGAAGGTGTCACAGTACTTGGAGCTGGAGTTCCAGGCCCTAGCTGGGAGCCCCACTCTGGTCCTCTGGAAGAGTAGTGGTACACACTCTTGACTATAAACTGAGTCATCCCTCCAGCCCCAAGGACCTTCTTTAAAGTTTTAAAAACAGTTATTACTATTGTGTAAGTGGAGGTCAGAGGACAACTCTGTGGTATCACTACTCTCCTGCTACTTTATGAGTTTTAGGGATCAAATTAGGGGCTCCAGGTTTCCATTGCTGGGTGGTGAGTGTGTTTAACCCACTGAGCCACCTTTCTGGCTCAAGGTCATGATTTTATCTTTCTTCCAGGTCCCTTCCTCCTTAGAGGCTTTTTGAGCTGATACCATTTTACCCAGGGCAATCTGCTCTCCCAGCATACATTGCTTTTATCATAGGTCTGCAGGGACATTTCTGAGGTAGCTGGATGACAGTGGTTACAAATGCTGTCTGTGAACCTGGTGCTCAGGGAGATCTCCTTCAGTCCCCCCAGGCAGTCTTGGCTCTGGCTTGCTAGACTCTCTGGGATGCTGCCAGGCTTCAGATCCCCTGGCTGTGTCTCATCTTGCTTTTAGTTAAATCAGCTGTGACACCCGGCAAAGCCATGCATCCCCTCGAGGGAGAGGGGGTAAACAAAGCCTAGATGCTGTTGGCAGGCATGTTCCGGGGCCTCAGAGTCCTAGTGATGACCTGGAACTCTTGAGGCTAGTCTGTTAATTTTGCACAGATGTGGCACAAAGACTTCCAGGGACAGAAGGCTGTTTGTCCCAACTCCATCATACAACATCACAAAAGGATTCTGTGAGGAGAGAGACAAAGAGAAGGAAGGTCAGGGAAGACAGTAAGGTAGGACCCAAGATAACGGCTCACTCTGCAGCTACATTGTTAGTATGTGATCTAGCTGTGCTGACTGTAAGCAGTATCCACAGAGACTGCCATGGGGTTCCAAAAGTGTAAAAGGTTTTGCTGTTGTTGTTTGTTTTTGCCATGGCTTTGTGGTCAAGCAAAGCAGTCATGTTGAAAGTCATGTTGAAAGGGAAATGGCTCAGTAGACAAGATGCTTACCTCACAACCAGATGACCAGGCTTTGAACTCCAGGAACCACCTCAGAGTAGGCCAGTTGAGGTAATAACATTCTTGTAAGCAGAGTGCTGAGGAGGCGGAGACAGGTGACTGCCTGGGGCCCATTGGCCAGCTAGCCCAGACTTTGTGAGTTCCAGGTCAGTGAGAGACCTTCTCTCAAAACAAACAAATAAACAAACGAACCCACAAAGGGAATGGCACCTGAGTGAGGAGCCTACATGGCCCCTTTGCCCCCAACCCCCACATGAACAAGCACACGTTCGTACATGTCTATATGCAGGTAACAAAGAGAAATAAACAAATGGTAATGAACCAAAATACACCTGAAATGGTGCAAGATGAGATGGGGACTGTTGATGTGCTCAGAGTCGTTTTTGGGGCTGCTCTGGGAAAGGCCTCCCTTCCCTGCCCTGGTCATCGGGCTGGAGAGAGAGTGGGAGAGGAGGGTGGGTCCCTAGTTTTCAGGGAAATGGCTGTAGTGGGCCCAGAGATCAAGTATGGTGACTTCTTGATTCTCTCCCTTTCTCCCTCCCTTCCACCTTCCCTCCTCCACCCATTCTTTCCCTCCATCCCTCCCCTCTCCATCCATTCTTTCCCTCCATCCCTCCATCCATTCTTTCCCTCCACCCCTCCTCCCTCCATCCATTCTTTCCCTCCCTCAGACCCCAGGTTGCTTGTCCCAGCTCTCAGATTCCTCCCTTTCTGTGGACTGGCTTTCTCTCTCTCCTCAGAGTCTCTCCTGCTCCCTGCATGCTGCTCCCTGTGGTGGTTTGAATAAGAGTGGTCCACATAGACTCATAGACTTGAATGCTTGGTCATTAGGGTGTGCCGATACTTGACAGGGGTTAGGAGGTGTGGCCTTGTTGGAGTAGCCTGTCACTGGGGGTGGGTTTTGGGGTTTTTCAACGCTCAAGCCAGGCCCAGTGTGTCTTTCTGCCTACTGCCTATGGATCTGGATGTAGGACTCAAGCTGGTTTTCACATGCGATGTCTGCCTGCATGCTGCCATGCTTCCTGCCATGATGTCAAAGGACGAAACCTCTGAAACTGTAAGCCAGCCCCAGTTAAATGTTTTCCTTTATAAGAGTTGCTGTGGTCATGGTGTCTCTTCACAGCAACAGAACACCAACTAACACACACACACACACACACACACACACACACACACACACCCCACCCTGGCCAGACCCTACAGTTTCTTTCTGTCCCTTCACTGCGTCATCCTTACTTTCGCATTACTGAGGCTCGGCCACATAGCTGCTTGTTTAGAATCATTCAAGGTATGTGTTTAAGGGAAGTAGTGAAAAAATGCATTACTTCCCTGAACACAACTTTAAAACCTTGAACCTTTCATCTTGAGTTGAGAGTGGGATGTATATTTTAGGCAAGAAGCTGGAGATGGCCTTTGTCTGGATGATGTATTGGGTTTCTTAAACCGCATAGTTGACACCATCCAGACCCCACTATGCAGAAGCCCAGGTCCTAACTTGTTCATCTGCACTGTGGCTTCAGAAGAAGACTAAATCCATATTTCTTTCAGGCATGTCCCCAATGAGTATTTAACTCAAGTGGCTAATGAACAAGACTTTCATCTTTTTACATCCAGTTCTGTATATGAACAACAGGCACTTAGTGTATATCTGTTTATGATGAAATATTAACACTGCTGATGTTAGCACAGCAATACGTTGTCCAGTGTTTAAAAACTGCTTGTGAAGTCTTACTGGAGAGCCCCCAGGGGAGCCTGGAGTTTATGTCATAAGAAACACTAATTAATTGAAGCCTTCTGTGGAGGTCACTTCTTGAGCCTCTAGACAATCTATGTTACAAATGGATTTCTCTCTTGCCCCGGGGCGTAGCACTTCCTGGAAGGACTTGCTGACGAAAGTGGCTTTAGATGCCCTGCTTTATAACCAGTGTCTAGGTCTACAGTGGTGGCGGTCTGCGCTCTTCCTTTAAGATCTGTATGGCTGGCTGGCAAGACAACCTGATGACCGGCCGGGGTTGGATTCCTATGGTGGAATGAGAGAACGGATTCTGACAAGTTATCATCTGACCTTCACATGCATGCTGTGGCATGTGTGTACTCTCACATGTGCATGTGCATATACATGCACACAATATATAAACAGTAAAGAGATCTTCATTATACCAGTGTGAGTGAGCATCACAGACACCAAGGAAACATTCAGAAGTGACAGCTCCTTATTCTCTCAAGGTGGATGACATCTCAAGTATTAGACTGGGACAGACCGGGGGCGGCATCTTACCTGCGTTTGTTATGAACTCTGCAAATATGCTCATGTCCTTCAGCTTCGCTGAGCCTTAACTTTATCTATCGGCTACAACAATGAGCCCTTTTCTGAGTTTTGAGACCTAAGTGAGATTTCCGTACAGACCTTTACCTAGACATTGATGCATAGAAGAGGAAGTTGCCCACAGGAGTAAAAGGCTCTTGGGTTTGGTGAGTACCAAAAGGCCTGACTTATGGCCTTACCTACCATTGCAGAGTGGGGTAGAGTTCGCTGAGGGCGGAATTTGAACTTCTAAGTGGATGCCTCTTCAAAGTATGGACCCAGACGGTGGCAGGCATGGGGGCTCAAAAGTCTGTCATGCAGTGCAGTGACCTGGGTTGGTGTGAGAAAGTCTTTGTCCAGATCAGAGCACAGGGATGATGGCTGCTGTGGCGATGCTTTGGTGCAGGGGGAGTGTAGGGTGAGTGACTCAGAGCTCACACCTCTTCCTCATTCTGTGGTTGAGTGGTATTGGTGGTTTTGTAAACAATAGCTCTGGAGGCTGAAGATGCATCTAGTTGAGTGCTTGCCTAGCACGATCAAGGTTCCGAGTCTGACCCCAGAGCTGCATAAACTGATGACAGAGCTACACAATTAGCACTTGAGAGGTCCAGAAGTTCAAGGTCATCCTTGGCTACATAGCAATTTGAGGCCAGCCTGGGCTACATGAGACATTGTCTCAAAAAAGGGGGGATTAGATTTGGGGCTGGGGAGATGGCTCAGTCAAGGGCTTAGTGATGTGCTGACCATGGAACTGTTAAACTAGCTGTTGTGTACCACGAGGAAGGAGAGAGACAACAGTTATGGGTTTCAAAGATTTTAGTAATTCACCACATAAGCAGGTCACTGATCAATCAGGGCTGCAGGACAAGACTTGGGAGCCTTGTTTCTCCTGACAGCCCCAAGCAGGGGCAGAAGTGGGGGTTATAAGCATAAAAATCACAATATTTGTTGCCAAGTTACAGTTATAATTTTCACCAATCAGGAATCAAAGATCAGGGGCTTTCCTTGTGTGTTTTATCATTGTCAACTAGCATGCAATGCAAGCCCTTTAGTCCAGCCAATCAGGTTCATTTGTTCCTTCTGCAGGTAGAAACAGCCATAACGTTTCTAGAGAACTTAAGATGTTATAACAACTACTTCTATGGCGTAGGGAGGAGATTCATCAGCTCCCCTAGAGCTTGGGAACCTGATCTTTATTTCATCCTGCAGGTAAATGGAATCTGAAGTCAAAATGGCAGTTCTTAGGCCAAGGTGCTTCTGCTTATTCCCTTCAGAGCCTGAGAAGGATCCTATGACCCATGTAAAAAGCCAGATGTGGTGGTGTGCTCTCTTAGTTCCACTGCTGAGGAGGTGGAGATAAGAGGATCCCTGAAACTCACCAGTTTAGCCAAACCAATGAGTTTCAGGCTTGGGGGTAGGGGGAATGTGTGTGTGTGTGTGTGTGTGTGTGTGTGTGTGTGTGTGTCCCTCTAATGAAACAAAATTGAAGAGCAATTAAGGAAAACATCAGACATTGACCTCTACCCTCCACAGGCACCTGCACATACTTGCAAGCACACCTGCACACACACATACACCACACTAAAAAATAGATTTTGCTTATTATAGCATGGTGAAATGGAATACAGGCAACTCCCACATGCCTCCTGTCTTTACATATGGCCGGCCTCCCTGACTGTCAGCATCCCCACCGGGGTGAGACATCAGTTTAGGATCTGTTAGCCTACACTCACACATGCCATTATCACTCAGGCTCCACCCCTTGCATTAGGGCCCATGTTTGGTGGTGTTTTGTGTGGGGCAAGCACAGAATGGCTTGTATCAGTTCAGTATCTACAATTACTGTGTCTTTCAGAACAGTCCCTCTGCCCTAAGCATCTCTTCATCCCGCTGATTCATTCCTCCTCTTCTCTAGTCTTGTCAGCAAGGATTGAATTATTTTGTCTATGAGACAGGACTCTGCACAGGCCCATGTGTCTGTTTTCATCTATTTGTGTTGTAATGCTATGCAGGAAGGCAAACCCAGGGACCAGATGTAGAGAACACACTCTACCAGATGATGTCCCTGGTGACTGGATTTTTGCTTTGATAAGTCTCCGCAACTGAATTCTGTACCTTAGAACTCTGGACCATCCCATTCCCCATACCAGCCCCTTCCTTTGCCAGCTCACGCTCTCCTCCATGACTCCAGTGCTCCTTGTAAAGACTCTACTACATTTACTTTGTGTGTGAGAATGTGCACCTGCATACTAGGATATTAGGACAATTTGTGGATCAAACTCAGGTCATTGGGCTTGGCAGCCAGATCCTTTACCTGCAGAGCCATCTTTCCAGGCCTGACTGCTGTGCCCTTTGAAAGAAAAGAACATCTTTTTTTTTCATACCTGTTTTCCATGAGATGTGCACATAGTAAGTATTCAGTAAATGCTCTGTGAATGAGTGAGTGACTACTCCATTCCCGACTACCTCCTGAAAATCTGCTTTGGTTCATTCTTGCTGTTCTTAGGATTATCTGTGCACAGGCTGACCTTCCCTGTGTCTGCTGCTGCCCATCCCCTACCCCACTCCCTACCTACAACTCCAGGGCAAATACTGCAGAAGCCAGATGCCCAAAGATGCAGAGATTGCTTCCTACCATACCTGGGCTGCTGTGCCAAGCTCCATCTATGAGCAGAACAAACTGACATTGCCAAAGAATATGATTCTGATCCAAGGAGTCACAGAAGTTAGAGGGCAAATACAAAAATGTAACTGCTGGGATTGGCCACTCCTGTCCTGAAGATGGTGTGATGGTCTGAGAGGGGATACCTTAGGTGCCTGAGTCATGATCTGAATCCTAGCCTCATTAGTTCCAACTCACTGAAACTAGATCTTACACCTACAAACTGGGAGTGAGTTAGCTCATTTTTCCTAACATGGCTGAAGGGTGGTAAAAGTTATAAGCATTGAGCCCTTTCTGTAAAAATTACTAGTTAATTGTATACTGTATATGCTTCTGTGGCAAGCTTCCCTGCTAATGTGTGGGAAGGGTTTCCCAGATAAGAAAAACTATTAGCAGGACTCGTCCACTTGATTTCTGGCTGCTGGACACTAGACTATTGAGGGTCACTTCTGCAAGATTGCCCATCTGTGGGAAGGGGAGCTTGCAAGTTCTGAGACCATAGAAGGATTGGCTCCATATTGATTTGTCTGTCCCTCCTCTAGCTGAAAAATCAGCCGGGGTGGATTGGTTTCTGTTTTTGAAAATCCCATGTCCTAGAGGACTTCTGAAACTCAAGAGGCTAAATTAACGCCTGGCAGGTAGAGGTAGGGCTGAGCAGAACTCTAGAATGTTCCATCCATTCAGAGCTTGGGCTTGGGGCAAGCCTGGAGATGAACCTTGGGCTCGTTTTCATGGGAGAATAGTGTGTAGACCTGAGGTGTGCTTTTGGGAAGGGTGAGGGGTGGAAAGAGGTTGAGAAGATCCTGTTGGGAGAACATTTGTTAGAGGAGTGGCCCTTGCTTGCTATTGGATCAGGGGCCTTGGGAAGAAAGGATGAGTGTTTTTAAAACCCACAAACCTAATGTAAACTTAGGAAAGGGACAGACCAGAGGACTCTCCCACCTCCACCCCCAGCATGCGCACCTGCGCTCGTGTGCACACACAGCAATGGAAGAGGAGCCACAAAGAGGTTTTGGCTGTGGTGATAGTTTCCTGAAAATATCTCTTGAGTCTAAAGAGACTAAGCTTTCCCTAGACTTTGCAACTCAGTTAGTAACATGCCTGGAGATCACTTAAGACTGTGAACTTCTCATGTTTAAGTTCAGCTTGCCTTTAAGAAAACAATGTAACAAACCTTATTATGCCGTGGACTTTGCATGTGTTCTGTCTGCTTTTACAACCTAAGCTAAATGCATAGCTTCCATCTTAAATTATGTACTCTTCCATGCCCTTGTCAGAACAATGCATATGTGTATATGTGTGTTGTATTTGCTGAAATGGTCAACAGGTTAAAAGACACCTTATACAGCAACTCTCCCATATGTGGTGGATGCAACATGTGGATATAGGATAATAGCATCTGGTTGTGGTTTTGTTTGCTGCTCCAGGTCAGCAAAGTAACGTCTTCCCTCATAAAACTCTGTTAAAGATTTCTAAGAATCCTTATTTCTTTTCAATCCCGTGATTTGTATTGTTCAAGAAATACTGAGCAAAGCCCTTTGTTAGGTACAGGCGCCACACACACACACACACACACACACACACACACACACACACACACACCTGGGAACACCCCAGGCATCAGGCACAAGACACATGCATCAGGGACAGGCAGATTAGAAACAGAGGATATAGATAGGCCTATAACCTACAGGTAGGCAGAAGGCACAGGGAGAGAAATGAAGAATTTAAATCTGTGTTTGCTTTTGTTCAAACTAATCCAAGAAAAAGTTGCTTTGTTTTCATTCGTTAAGGTGACAGTGACACATTTTGGAACCCTCCTCCCCAGCTTATCTTCAGTGTGTTGACTGATGTACCTGGCCTTGCCAGGTTTCTGACTTCTGGAAATTCTTCCATCTCAGGCACCTTAGACTCATTTGTTTCATGACATGCAAGGAAGTAACACTGTTTCTAAGAGATTGTGACTTCATGAGATGGTGTGTGAATTTTAGGGACCAAACTCAGGTCCTTAGTCTTGGTACCAAGTGCCTTTTCCCACCAAGTCAGGTCACCAACCCAGTCTTTTTGTTTTGTTTTGTTTTGGTTTTTCAAGACAAGGTTTCTCTGTATAGCCTGTCCTGGATCTCGCTCTGTAGACCAGGCTGGTCTTGAACTCACAGAGATCTGCCTGGCTCTGCCTCCCAAGTGGTGGGATTAAGGGCATGTGGTGGTGACCACCCAGCCCAGTCATTGTCTTTTGTGATTGATTGACTTATGTCACTCAGCATATGTCTGCAAGATCCACCTGTGTATTACAGGTGACAAGATTTCCTTTTGTAAGGCTGACTAATCACGGAATACACAGACCACATTTTTTTTTATTTATCCACTGGTGGACCTTATCTACTCTACTATGCCACCCTCCTCTTCCACCCCTCCAAGAGGCTTCCTTATCCACAAAGAGAGGACAGGATGGAGCTGTATTCACCCAACCCTTGCTCACCCACTCACCTTGATACCAAAATATTGAATGGGGTACATGCTGGGCAGAAATAAGATCTCACTCCCTAAGAATAGCCCTACCATTTCAGCAGCAGGCAACAGAGTGTTCTCCTTGGACCTTGAGTGATGGACATCTGGGACAAGGATGTAGTTGGCATGTATGGGCCTTGCTGGGCTGCAATGGAGAACAGTTGCAAATCACTGTGTTTATTCCCTTTTCTAGATTCAGGACTTGATTCTTTCATCCCTTCATTCTCTATCAAATAACGGGGTGTCATTTTGGCCTGGGGGTACAGCCGCATCTGGGTCTTCCTGGATGTGAGCTCAGCTCCTGTCTCCACTGTGACTCATACCATGAACTCCACCAGACCTCTGATCCACACCCTCAGCTTCCCAGTACCTCATGTTCCCACTGCAGAGTAATTCTCTTTCCATGCCTCCTCACCCAGCCCCTGCCTTTTGATGTGTGCTGTGAAGCTGAATTTAGGTGGAGAAAACAGCCCCATGTATGATTTCCATATTCCACCTAGGTCAGCCTACCTTCAGTTGGCGCCATTCCCTCTGCTCCTGGAGATAACAACAGTGAAAATATTCTAAGAGGAAAAACAGGAGGGGAGGGATGTGGGCAGCTCCTGCCAGCAGGGCAGTGGAAACCTCTGACCCGTGTTCTGCTCTGTGAGTTATGTCTCACTTGGGATGCGCCAACCAGCTGGACCGGGCTCAGAAAGAGCCCAGTCTTATAAATGGAAACTCCAGACAGGAAGCTCATGAAACTGGTCCTATGTTCTTAATGGGATGAGCTTGAAAAAAAAAAAGATATGGTTTTTTATATTTATCTACTTATCTACTTATCTATCTATTTGTCTATCTATCTATCTACCTACCTGCCTATCTAGCAGGGTGGGGCGTGAACATGGGGTCACATGCCATGGTGCACACATGGAGATCATTCTACCACGCGGATCCTGGGGATTGAACTCAGCTCATCAGGCTTGGCTGCAAGCACCTTTTCCTGAGCTGTATTGTTGGTCTGGGATGAGCTCTTCGTTATGGTAGCTGGACTATTTTGGGTGATGCTCTGGCCGTCACCCCTTATCTACCACCACTAAGGGGGCTATTAATCACACTTGGCCATCTTCCTGAAACACTCTCTACTTTCTGGGGTTTTTTGATTTTCTTCCTTAGCCTGCCGACACCACCACAGAGGCCACGTTCCTCATTTACCCACTCATGGTCACAGAGATTCTATGCTCTACTGCCCTTTGTACCGTATCACACAACTTGGGGGCGGGGAGTGTGGAGCTAGAGGGTAATAGGCCTTGGTCAGGGTCCTCTGAAAGCCCAAGTCAACTAGAAATTGGGAAACATGTATAGTGAGCAAAGGAAACTTACTCCTTGTCATGAATATGGAGAAAATAACACCCCCTGGTGACCCTGGGAACTGACCCTACCCTAGTCATATTGGAGGCCTCCATATAAGGAAGAGCATATTGACTCCCACACATTTCTCTGAGCACACAGTACCTCTACCAGTGGCATTCCTAACGCAGCTGTTCAGGGCTAAGCAGAGTACGTTGTCTGGCCTTTTTTCCATTGCTTAGACTTTCTCCCGTTGGGTGACCTTTCTGTACAGCTGCTGCCCCCTCTATTCACCCTGGACTTACCCTGTGGCTCCGACTGCTGTTGGTGCCATACCAAGACGCATGAACACATGACTAGGGACAGTACTTAGGACAGCGATTTTGGCCCTTGCATCCTTCCTGCCTCTCTTTTCTCCTCTCTGTTTCCCGCCTTCACCTCTCCCTCTCTCCACCCCTCCCGCCTGTGTTTTTCTGTGACAGCATCCTGCTATGAAGCCCGGGCTGACCTCATACACATGATGTTCTTGCCTCAGCCCCCTGAGCATTGCAATTACAGTCATGAACCACCACACCAGACAGTGTGTGGAAAACCACTCTTCTGCCCTTCAAATTCTGTAATTCTGTAGCTTATGTAGTAGTTAGCCTTGACATTGTACCTGTAAGCAGATAGATGCCCCAGTAAATGATGGACAATTAGATGCACAATAGTTTTAATGATAGCCTTGACTTCTCCAAGTGCTATAGAATTGTTTGGATTAGTTGTTTGTTAATAGATGGCTTTGTAATTGAATTGACTACTAAAATTTATATTTATTGTTTATAACTTATCTTTATATATGTGTGTATATATTATAGAATATCTAAATCAGTAATTAATATATATTGCTTCATATTCCTTTTTTGTGGTGAGAACACTTAAAACCTATTCTTTCTGCAATTTTTTTGGTAGTTGCTTTTTTTTTTTTTTCAAGACAAGGTTTCTCTGTGTAGCTCTGGCTATCCTGGAACTCACTCTGTAGACCAGGCTGGCCTCAGACTCAGTTCTACCTGCCTCTGCCTCCCGAGTGCTGGGGTTAATGGTGTGCACCACTATACTTGGCCTCTTTCTGAAACTTTTCAGATGGTATAATATATTGTGATGAACTGTAGTCACTGTGGTGTACCATAGACTCTATCCTTTTCTAACTGAATTTCATGGCTGTTGAACAGCGCACCCTCGGTCTCTGTAACCCTCAGTCTTTGATTGCTGCTATTCTAGTCTGTTTCAGTGAATTCTACTTCTTATATTCCATGTAACTGTGATCATGTGACATTTGTCTCTGACTGGCTTATTGTACTTGGAGGACAATATGTTAAGTACATCATGTTGCCACAAGTCACTGTCATCGTCAGGGTTACTATCCTAACAGTGTGCTCAGGCTCCCTTTTCCCCCATTGACACATGTACCTCCTGTCTCCTTGGTAACAACCAAGTGTGAGGAGAGCTCTCATATTAGTTTAATTCCATTCCCTTCATGATTAGTGATGGGGAGCATTTTTCTTAAATGTTGCCCATGTCTGTGTCCTCCACTGAGAGATGATTGTTCAGGTCTTGCTTTCTTTCTCATCACATAGTTTGAGTATCACCCTTGCTTCAGGTGCATGGCTTGCAAATTCTCTCCTGTGAGATGCCTCTTGATGCTGTTGACTATCTCTCTTGGTTCTGTGGACTTTGATGGAATCCCATTTGTCTATTTCTTCTGCTGTCTATGCTGGGGGAGACATATCTAACCAGTTATTGCCTGGACCAGTGTTGAAAACTCCTGTTATGTTTTATGCTGGTAGGTTTTTATTTGTTTGTTTTACCATTTTACATCTTTTGTTTCTGTAGTATAGATCTTGCATGCACTAGGTGGGTACTCTACTACTCAGCTTCATCTGAAGTCCACAATTTCAGGTCTTATGGTCAAGGTTGTAACAAATTTTGAGTTGATTTTAATTTAAAAATAGTATGCAGGTCTAATTTAACTTTTCTTCATGTGGACAAAAATTTTTATTTGTGTGTGTGTGTGTGTGTGTGCGCGCGCGCGCGCGCGCGCACGCGTGTGTGAAGGTCAGAGAACAAGCTGAGGTGTTGGTCCTTACCTTCTGCCTTTACACAGGCCTTCTTGGTCCTTGCTGTTGTGGAAGGTGGCCTCGGACCTTGAGGGTTCTATCTCTCCTCCTACTTTGTCCAGAGGAACACTTGGAAGAC
The DNA here is from genome assembly GCF_903995425.1 of Onychomys torridus. Classification (NCBI taxonomy): domain Eukaryota; kingdom Metazoa; phylum Chordata; class Mammalia; order Rodentia; family Cricetidae; genus Onychomys; species Onychomys torridus. Next base: position 69,885,263 of record NC_050447.1, on the reverse strand, counting down.
TGGTGCCTACTACAATGACTGGCTTGATGTGGGGTCTAGGTTCTCATGCTTCTGTGGCAAATAATTTACCATCAAGTCACCTCCCCAGCTTGATCACACATTTATTTAATGATGCTGTTGGAAGAAATATTCTGCATGTGTCTGTCAGGTGCATTTGGTTTGAAATATGGTTCTGGTCCCTTTGGTTGTCCAATGGCAATGATTATGGTGTATCTCCAAACAGTTGCTTTATATATTCAGGGGCTAAAATGTTGGGCACATGTCTTTTTTATCCCCCTTTTATTGAAAATAGGTTATTTTCTCATACAATATAGCATCATTACAGTTTTCCCTCCCTCTACTCCTCCCAGTTCCTCCCCACCTCCTCTCCCATCCAAATCCACTCCCTTTCTGCCTCTCATTAGAAAAGAACAGGCTTCTAAGACAAACAAAACAATGTAATACAATAAATACAAAAATACAATAAAACAATAAGATAAAACAAAATAAAATATAAGAATATAAAACAAAAACCATTACATGGAAGTGTATGTATGTGGTATATGTGAGTATGTGTGTATGTGTGGTTTGTGTGCATATGTGTGAGAGTTTGTGTGCATATGTGTGTATTGGAGTATATGTGCATGTGTGGTTTGTGTGCATATGTGTATGTGTATGAGAGTATGTGTGCATATGTGGTATGTGTGTATGTACATGTTTATTTTAGGAGTTGCTGGTTGGGTGAGAGGGAGATTTTCCTTCTCCCCTCTGAGGTTCAGTAGTTGGGGCTATTAAATAAAGCCACACCATGCAAATTAACAGGAGAAAAACTTTGCAAACATGTCACATGCATGGAGCATCACAGGAGGAATAAACGAATACCCCCCTGGAGTTCAACTTCTAGTGTCTTCCTAAGAGCAAACTGGCCTTAGTTTCCAGCCCCTAGTGGGAACTGAGCACAGTGGGCCTTTGTGAGGCTGGGTTTTTGTATTCATAAAGCAGAGCTAAAGAATGCCCATGGGTGCTTTTCAAGTGCTTTTGGCCTGGAGTGACCACTACGCCAAACTAGCTTATCTGTGGGTTTGATGGGGTATCCTGTCCTTCCTTACCCACTTTTATAATTTTATGTGCAAACGTTAGTCCTTCATGTTGGCGTGATCTCTCTATGCTTACTGGCGCACTGGGAAGATTTTAAATAAGCTACTTGCCCTTTTAGATTCTTCTTCATCTTTGTTTTTCTTTTTGGTTACCAAAGAATAATTTGTTTATTAATTGATTTCATTTTTTTTCAAGATAGGGTTTCTTTGTGTACACGTGGCTGTCCTGGAACTCGCTCTGTAGACCAGGTGTGCTTCAAATTCACAGTGATCTACTTGCCTCTGCCTCCAAATGTTGGGATTAAAGGCTTGTGCCACCACCTAGCTATTTTTTTTGATTCAGAATATTTTGTATTTAATTTTTCATACAATGTATTTTGATCATGTTATTCCCATCCCCAACACCTCCCAAATCTTTCATACCCATGTAACTTTATTCTTTCTTTCTCTTTCAAAACAAACAGAACCAAAAAACAAACCCCATAAAAATGAAAATCAAAACAAACAAGCAAAAGACCAATAAGACAAAAATATTCCCAAACAAAACAAAATGAAACAAAAAGTCTTCCAAAATATCACTGATTTTGTTTTGTGTTGGCCAGCTCTTCCTGGTTATGGAGCCTGCCCGGGAATGTGGATGATACTCCATTGAAGAGAATTGATTTTCCCTTTGCCAACAGGTATCAATTGCAATAGCTTCTCAGTTAGGGTTGGGACTATTTCCTCCTCTTGGTGTTGGGACCCAGTCTACCTCGAACTTGTGCGGGTCTTGTGCATCCTGCCACAGGCTGTGTTCATTTGTACATCATTCCTATTGTGTCCAGAGGACAATCTTTCCTTGGAGTCATCAATCACCTCAGGCTCTTAAAATCTTTCCACCTCTTCTGCTTAGATACTTACGTAGAGGGGTTTGACATCCCATTTAGGACTGAGTGCTCCAAAATCTCTCCCTCTCTGCACATGGTCCAGTTGTGGGTCTGTTAATTCCCATCTAGTGCAAGAAGCAGCTTCTCTGACGAGGGCTGAGTGAGGCACTGGCCCATGTCTCAGCCTGGCAGAAAACATTTCTGCAGGACCAGCAGATGACACAGAGGAATGGAGAGGGGAGAGAGCTAGGGGGACGCTGGGTCTGCACCAAGAGGCAAGTCTCCAGGGAATAGAAATGGGATGGGAAGAGGGGTTCCTGCAGGCACACGGCAGGACTAAGAAGGGAAACTGGAGAGACGCAATGAAAAGGTCTTTTTTTCTTAGCGATGAGCTAATTGTATTATTGAAGATGCTCTTACCAGCAAGTAGAGAGATCCAGAATCAGCTAATTTAGAACAACTGGGGAGTGAACCATCACATGAGAAAAGAAAATGAAAATCCCAGCAGTTCCAGGTCTAGGAGACTCATGCCTTGAGAGATAACTGATTGCTGCCCCACTTGGCTTGGTGTTTCCTGTGGGGTTTTGTCATCAAGCCAGCTTTCCTCATGGTTGCAAAAGGGCTGTCGCAGTTCCAGGCATTGATTCTACACTCAACAAGACCTGAAGAAGAATGACATTCTCTCTTCTTTGTAAGTTTTATGGAGAACAACAAGTGAAAACTCCCCTTGAGCAACCTGTCTTTTCATAAAGTGTAGCCCTTCTAAAAATCTGTTATTGTCTTTGACCCTAAAGATCCTTCTTGGTTTTCTTAAGCTAGTAAAGACCCATCTGCAAAGATAGCCCATTTGCAAGTAACAGCGTTAAGAGGGTGGAACTCAGTTTGGGATCAATCACCAACATATTAAGCCCCATAGGATTATTTGGGTAGATGACATAAAGCATAAGTTAATGAGTTCACTCACATAACCCTTCAACAGCACTTAAGACTTGGGAGGTGCCGTGTAAGTGTGTTTGCTGTTATTGGCTATTATTTATTATCAAGACCAAAGGTGGGTGTGGTGAGTTTCAGTAGCCAACACAAAGGAAACAATCCAGTTAGGGCAACTTGATTGGACACAAGAGGAAGAAAGATGAATGTTAAAGGTCAGCAAAAGGAGAAAATCTGGTTGGTACTCAGACAGGGAGGATGGAGTGAACAGCTGGCCTATGTTTGGGTGTCCTACTTACATGGGAGATACTCAGATCAGCCTAAGTAGATGGGAAATGGGACTGCCCAGTGAAACCCAGGAGTGGCTCTTGCCTAGCATGCTGAGTTCCCAGCTAGGTTAAAAGAAAGGTTGTAAAGGTGCCTCAGTTGGTAAACAGATTGCCCTGACAGTGCAGGACTGGATTTGGATCCCCAGACCCCATGCGAAAAATCTGAGCCAGGTGGCAGGCACCCAAGCCCCAGAAGAGGTGGAGACAGGTGGCTGCCTGGCCACCAGCCTAGGCTCCATGGCAAGTTCCAGGCTTATTAAAGACCCAGGCTCAGAAAAACCCAAAAAGGAGCTGGCATTTGAGGAGTGACATCTGCTGTTGTCTTCTGGCTTCCATAAGCATGTGTGTACGTATATGTACCTGCTGCATACACAGGAAGGAACGAGAAGGGTTGGCTACCCAGTGGCCTCTGCTTTCTCTCAGCCATTTTCTCCCACTAGCTAAAAGCAGTGATTGGTTGCAGAGGTCATTTGTAAAGCAGCCAAAATCTTTTAATCAAATGCAAAGTTTAGAGTCTGTGACTTTGGGCTAGGGAAGAAGGGGATGGGAAACGGTGTGCTGTGGACAGGTTTGTTCCTTACCGTGTGTCTTCATGCAAAGTGCTCACATAACACTTGTCAGAAACCACACAAGGATAGCGGCAGTCCCCAGCCATAAAAGGAAAAGATGAATGTTGGCTTTTTAAAAGCTTTTAGCTTCAACTAAAAATAACCTTCCCAGTCTGTGTCTGATACTCAAGAGAAACCATGCACGGTAAATCGTGAATGAATTTTGAGTTTTTCCTTCACTGTCTGTCTCTTGAAGTGAGGTCCTGTAGTAGCTGATATACTTTTATAAAGTTGGGATTTAGATTTTTTTCTTATCCTGGGCACTTCATGTTGCATCTTAAAATCAGTAGCATTCAAGTCCTCGAAAGAAAAGAAGGAATTGCAGTTCTAAGCAAAAAGCCATTTCACAGAATGAATCAGCCAAAGAGACTTCTGGGGGTTCCTGATTTCTATGTGTTTTTTAAAGATTTGATTTTGGGAGGCTGCACATTTGAGAGTGGAATTTGTTATATCAAGTCTTCCCAGTTGGGGGAAACTAAAGAAGGAATGGAGAAATAGTGACACTCTCGCCCTGGCAGTGAAAACAGCAGCATCTCTTTCCACTCTTCTTGTCCTACTTTCTCTGTCTTTTTAAAAGATCTATGTTATGTGTAGATGTCTGTGTGTGTGCAGAGGCCATGAAGGACAGAAGAGGGTATCAGAGCCCCTGGAACTGAAGTTCCAAGAAGTTGGAAGCCACCTCCCATCTGATGTGGGTTCTGGGAACTGAGCTTGGGCCCTTTGCAAGAGCAGCAAGTGCTCTTTAACCCCTGAGACAGCCCTCAAGCCGTTTGGCATTTTTGTTGTTATTGTTGTTGCTCAGTTTTGACTTTGCATCTTCTCAGGGTGATGTTCTGTTATTTATAACCACTCTTATAAAACTTAACGTGTATCAACCTGTTTGGCCCTTGGGATACACACATCTAAATACTGATCTCGTTATCTGAGGTTTAGATTTCCTCCCACTCATACCCTTTGGGGAATGGCTCAAAGGGGATTTCCTGACATTTCCAGAGTTTTCTTTGAAGTTCAGATTGCAGCAGGCTGTTTGGAAGCTTCATGAAGCAGTTGATGATCACAAACCTGAATTGGCAAAGGAGGATTGTGGTGGATGGGAAGTGCCTATTTCATCTTCTTGCTTAATCATGGCTGTTCCTTTCTGATTCCCCTAGACACGCTCGAGCTCTAGACGGGCCCAAGCTCTGCTGACTTTCTCTTCCTTGCAAAGCCTGCCTTTGGAAACCAATCTTGACAGATCTCACTGTCTCCACTTCTCCAGGCTGAAGACATATAGAGATAGGATTCATTTGTACAGTGGTCAATGGCCCCAGGGAATAAGGCACAGAAAAAAAAAAAAACACTCAAAAGTGTTCATGCAAACTCCTTTTAAGATGCATGATGACTATTTCTATAAATGCTCGGGCAACATTGCACTGTGTCTAGAATACAGTGAGACTGGTGGAGCTGGTTTCTTGTTCACTTCAAGGCTATTTGGGTCCCATTTGCATTTGGTTTTAGAAAAAATAACTGTTGGCTAATCAGCTGGTCCACCTGCTTTTTCCTTTCCCAGGAGACTTGGGCAGTGGCCATCTGGTAGCAGGCCATGGTGCCTTGAGATGTGAGATCTTCTCAGGACCCCGTGGCATGCATGCTGTTAGCACTCTCCCCTCATACATAAGGAAACTGAGGCTTGGTATAGGTTGAACAACGTGTCCAAGATCAGGCTGAGTCTGGGTTGGCATCTGTGAGACTCTTAAGTTCATTCCTAAGCAGTTGTGTAGAGAGACATTTCTGGATATAGGTGTTCTGCAAGCACTTCTAAGGATGCCCAGGTTGCTAAGGGAGTCTTCCCAGGCATCTTGCCCATTGTTAGGTACATCTGTTCTACATCTTGCCTCCTTTCTCACCCACTGTAAGAGATATTATACATTAAGAATCCCAGCCCAGGCTGCAAGGGAAGGAAAGTCCAAGGTTACTATGATGCCCTTGTGTTTACAGAGCTCTTTATGATCTCGGGACTCTGCTCCATCTTTTATCTTGTTTGGCTGGCCATGACCCTGTCTGCAAGAATTGGTGGAACATTTGGTAATTAGTATTGGGTCAACTCTAAGTCAGGCTCTGTGCTAAGGAATAAGAAGGCCTAATCCTCCCATTTAAAGACTGTACTTTGTGTTTTGCATGTACCATGGCGCCTGTGTGAAGGTTAGAAGACAACTCAAGTTTACTGATTGCTTCTCCCCTCCACTGTGGCTTCTTGGGATTGAACTCAGGTTGCCAGGGTTGCGTGGCAAGCCCTTTTGCCAGCCTAGCCACTTTGCCAGCCCATACTCCTACTCTAATGTCTTGTGAAATAGGGGAGGGTGAGGATGAGGAGGGATGGCTTGCTCTAACCCAGGGATGAAGGCAGCTGCAGCCAGTAATCCAGTGCTCATGGTCTCAGTCTAAGATTTAATTCTTTCCCTCACTTAGGAACACTGGCTGCTTGTCCACCTTATGTTTTTGGCTATAGTACCCCGGCCTTTCTTAGTCACCCTTTCTCAGTGGCACTCTTCTTTCTCTCTCTCTCTCTTTTTTTAGATCATTCTTATTGGGTTAATTGCACCCTGGAATCCAGGCCTGGCCAGTTAGAACTTCTCATACTCCCTGGCCATGGTGAGTAGGGTCCTACCGTGGTAGAGACCTGAGCCAGGCCAGCGAGTCTTTGCTGGAATTGAGGCAAAGAGGAACTCTGGTCCTAGGGGAGTTGATCCTGGCAAAAGAAATAGCAATTCTATCTTAGCATACAATTTAACCTTAGATGAACCACACTCTTATCTTGGAGGTGGGGAAGGGCCTCTCATGAGCATGAGACCTCTCTTTCTCTAGTCTAACCGCACCCCATTTCCATCTGAGAAAACAAAACCAGAGTTCTATGGCATGGAGTGGCCACTGGGGTTGACAACTAGGCTCTGTGTTTGCCTTCCCCAGTGGGACTGGGAGAGGTCTTTAACTTTCATCTGAATCATATTCCTGATCCATAGAAGAGGTGGGAAGAATTTATGTTTAGCTGCCTTAGCAACCATCTGGTATATTTTGAAAGGCATCAGTGATGGGTTATGAAAGGTTTTTTTTTTTTTTTTTTTTTTTTTTTTTTTTTTTTTACTGTGGGGATGGTGGTTTGGCAAAAATGCAAGACAGTTGATCTTGAGTCCCTGAAGCATGGAAGAAGTGAATACATCTGGGATGTGGTTATAAACACACAAATGTGAGCACTCACTTTGAACTTGCATACTCCTTACGTCCTCCAACCTGTCCTATCATCATGGTGAGAAGCTTGGGCAGGTACATTTTCTGAGAGTGTGCTAGTTTCTTTTCCTGTTTGTGTAACAAAATACCTGACATAGCTTAAGGGGCTGGAGTTACTGGTTTATGGTTTTAAAGGGTTCCATTCAGGCTCACTTGGCCCTAACCCTGTGATAGCTGTGGAAGCAGATGGCCAAGAACAGCTGTTAACTTCATGGAGGACTGGAAGCAGAGGCCATAACAGGAAGGGGCCAGGTCAAGGTATCCACATGGACTCCCCGACTCAATACATGGCCTTCTCCCTTCAAGTTGGTCCTACACACTAAAGTTTCCAGAACTCCATTGCTGTCAGAAGGAGGGCAGGCATTTAATAAATGAGCCCAGGCTGGACATTTCATATTAAAACTTACCAGACAGGAATCTAAGTTGTATTCCATTAGAATTCCAGTATTTGCAGGTAGAGACAAAAGGGTTAGGAGACAAGGCCAATCTCAGCTACATGGTGAGTCTGAGGCCAGACTGAGACCAACAAACTGGAAATGTGAAAATGAAGAGGAAAGTATTGGTAGAAGGGAAGGAGGGAACTCGGATCGGGAAAGATGCCCTAGACCTGTCCAGCGTCTACTCCTGCACTGGCTGGTTCTGTGTGTCAACTTGACACAAGTTAGAGTCATCAGAGGAAGGAGCCTCAGTTGAGGAAATGCCTTGATAAGATCCTATTGTAAGACATTTTCTCATTTAGTGATCAATGAGGGAGGGCCCAACCCATGGTGGGAGGTGCCATCCCTGGGCTGGTGGTCCTGGGTTCCATAAGAAAGCAGGCTGAGCAAGCCATGGGAAGCAAGCCAGTAAGCAACACTCCTCCATGGCCTCTACATCATCAGCTCCTATTTCCAGGATCCTGCCCTTTTTGAATTCCTGTCCTGACTTCTTCAGTGATGAACAGCAATGCCAAAGTATAAGCCAAACAAACCCTTTCCTTCCCAACTTGCTTTTGGATCATGATGTTTTGTTACAGCAATGGAAACCCCAACTAAGACAACTCTTTAGCTGATATACCATCAAGACATTTCCAGCTAAAGGCAGATGCATTCTTAATCTCATTTGTAACTAGTTCTGTAAGTTTTGGTGAATACATGAACTGCACCTTGATGAAATGGGATTTCTTTGTAGGGTTAGATAACTTGTCCTTGTCTGTATTAAGGTCATATGCTACATAATGATACTGTGGTCCATGAAGGATCACAGGTATGATGTTATACACCATATAGCTTGCTGTAGAGAAGGCTAGCTCTTCTAGCCTTGAATAAGTCTGCTCTGTAATGTTGACACCACAGTGAAATTGCCTAAGAATGCATTTCTCAGAATGTATCATCTTTTGTTAAACAATACAAGAAATAATTATTTTTTAAAGTGAGGGTTATCCTGATTCATTCCTTTATACAGTTATTCATTTAATCTTCATGAGGACCTACTTTCTGACAGAGAATAGTCTAGAAACTGAGAAGGGAACACTGGAGCAAACACACTGCCTTCCTTCTGAGCTCACATTCCAGCTGGTTGCCCCCTAGACACTTGTGGCAGCTCATTTTTTTTTGCTGACACAGAACGCTCGAGAAGACCCACACAAGCTTGTATGTTTTTGGTCTTACCTCCTTCTGGCACAGTCATTTGTTCGAATTTTACTTTTATCATGCTGGTGTTGAACCCAGGGCCTCATGCTCCATCACGGGCCATATCCCCAGCCTGCACTTTGCCTTTATGAAGCACTTCCCAGAAACTGCCCATGCTACTTCCGCTTTATATCCTCTGGCCGTAACATCTGTGGCCATCTTCTCAAGGCAAGTCTTTATTCTTGTCAGCCATGTTGTTACATAGCTCTCTTAGGATTGCCCTGAGAAGCAGGGGAGAGCTCATTCAGGTATCACAGGCATCAGTGTTAGGCTTTTTAGTTATTTAGCTAAGCAGTACTTCTTAGGAGCTAAGATCCATTGTAGTACAAATCTTAAAAGTCTTATTAATAAAAACAAACTCAGAGCCAGGTATTGGATGAACAGTGAAAGATCAGAGAAGCAGAACAAGCCACAGCCACCCCACCTTGCCATTTCCTCAGCTGATACTGTTTCCTCAGATTGGAAGCCTCTGAGTCCTCATCCAGAATGAATCTGAGCTGAACTGCTGCTCAAAAGCCTGAAAGCTTAACCAGGCTTTAGTTCATGGTTTTTATGCCTTATATACCTTTCTGCTTTCTGCCATCACTTCTTGGGATTAAAGGTGTGTGTGCCATCATTTTCTGGCTTCTGTATCTAGTGGCTGTTCTGTTCTCTGACCCCAGAGAAGTTTATTAGGGTGCACAATATTTTGGGGAACACAATACCACCACAATCCATTAACATGTTAGATGCTTTGCAGTTACCCCTATAGCTTAAGAGTAAGGACTTAAGGCCTGGGGTGTAGCTCAGTGGTAGAGCACCTGCCTCACATGCATGGTACCCTAGGTTCAATCCCCAGCACTGCCAGAGGAAATCAGAAAGAGCAAGGGCTTATATTTTCATTCCTTTTGGGCTTCACAGGGTCACTAGTTGGTTGGTCAGCATTCTAGAAACTTAAAGCATCAGACCCAGGGTCCTGGAAGGACAAAAACCTACCTGACAATGGTACTCACAATGGCGGTAAAGACACATTGCTCTAGAAGTCTTGAGAGCAGGAGAAAGTATTGTGGAATTAAACATAGCCCCTCCCTATGATGTGTATATATTGTCCTTTTCCCCCTATGGGGCACATCTATCTATGGAATCTCTCATGCATGTAAGGCCCTGGTCTACCCCAAGTCCAGAGTACCAGTATAGCCTAGTGTTGGAAAGTTGGGCCCTGAAGCCAGAACGAATGGGTTCCTATGCTGGATCTGCCACTTTGTAGCTAGAACAGCTTAACTCTGTCTTCTAATACTGTGTTTCCTCCTCTAGTGAATGGAGGGTGTGGTGACAGCAGCGGTCACAGCAGGCACACTACAGCGCTGTCAGGAAGCTGTCTTAGCACAATGTCTGGATTCTAGTAGGAATGCTAGAGATTTAGTCGTTATTGCCCGATTTGGTGGCATGAGGTACTTGGCTGTAATCCAGGACTGAGATAGCTGAGGCAGGAAAATTTTGAATTCAAGGCCAGCCTTTGCTATATTGCAAGATCCTGTTTCAAAATCAAACAAACAATATTATAAATATACAAGCCATACTTTCCTCCTACCTCTTCATGCAAGAGGTAATTAATTATTTATCCATAAACTTGAGTCTTAATAACCTGCTCAGTCATGTTCTGAGTTCTTTGCCAATCTCATAATAAATCACAAACTGGGGCTCTTGCTCATAAGGACATTATATTTAGTTTATTGAAGAACATAAGATAGCATAGGTGATAAGGCTAAGTGATGTGCTGAGTTATAGAGGAGGATACTGATGTCAGACACAGCACCCGGTGGGTTTCTAGCATCCAGTGGCAGGTGTTCATAGAATGTTTGTTGTAGAGGTACAAGCAGATGATAAATAATGTTGTCAGCGCAAGCATAAACGTGGGGCAGAGCATCATACATCCTGCATATTGGAGATGATTCTAAATTCTATTTACCAAACACCTGATAAACTACTTTCACAAGCTAAACAGTCCCTCCAAACACCTGGAATGAGGCATGTCTTTAACCTTACATCAGGCACACCAGAAACCGGACAAGAGGCAGAATTGCTGGTTGATTAAAAATAGGCGTTGGAAGTAGAAATCAGAGGGGAATCAACGCAAGAGACGTGGCCTCTAGCTTTGGTTTTCTGTTGGGCTATGTCATCTGCTTTCTTTATGTGGCTTCTGTCCTCTCATATCTAATGGGTGAAGAGGGGGTGGTGGAGGAATGTAGTGGTGGGGTGATGGCGATACATGGACTCCTGGAAAGTGGAGCTTTGTGGTAGTGTTAGATGAAATAAATTGATGCAGCCCAGGCAGGGTGTATGCTGAGGGGAAAAAGGCTGACAGAATGGAAGAGGGAAAAATCTTACCCTCCTAGCATAACAGAGGGAGACTGAGTCTTGAGGCCACGGTGATGTGTAATACTTCTTGAAAGAAAAACTGTACACAGATTGAGCAATTTGATTTGAGTAAGGAATGATTGCTGATTAGAGCAGCACTCAGGACCAGAGGAGGTCGACAGCCCTCCACCCAGATGTTAGCAGTGAGCTTTAATAGAGCAGGAAGCAAAGTAGGAAAGTCACCCGATTGGCTGCTTTTAGGCGTTTGGCTTATTTGGGCATCATATGATTGGTTGGCTGGCTGTAGCTGGCTGAAACTAATCTATTTGTCACTAAGTTTTTACTCTGCCAAAGTCTATAGTTTGTTACTTAAGAACTTAAAATGCAGTGACTTATAGCAGGAATCTTAAAAGTTCTTATTAATAAAGTCAAACCTGAGGCCAATTATTGGGGTGAATGCTGGAAGATCAGAGAAGCAGAACAAGCCACAGCTTCCTCACCTCGCCAGTTCCTCAGCTGGTCTTGTTTCCTCAGATTGGAAGTCTCTGTGTCCTCATCCAGAATGAATCTCAGCTGAACTGTGCTGCTCCAAAGCCTAAAAGCTTAACCAGCCAAATGCTGCTAGTTTCTGGTCTTCACGCCTTATATATCTTTCTACTTTCTGCCATCACTCCCTGGGATTAAAGGCTAATTTCTTGGAATTAAAGACATGTGTCACCATGCCTGGCTGTTTCTAATGTGGCCTTGAACTCAAAGATCCAGAGGGATTTATGCCTCTGGAATGCTAGGATTTAAGGTGTGAGTGCCACCATTTTCTGGCCTCTGTCTAGTGGCTGTTCTGTTCTCTGACCTTCAGTGACTGGTAAAAGTCTTTTGGTATGTCTCTCCATCTTGAGAGATTGACTGAGATCTTGGCCATTTGGGCTTTTCCATCCCCATCCTAATGGACTTGTTTGATTCAGTACAGATCCTACAAGTCATGATATAATGTCAGCTGAATGTTCTGACAGTCTTCTCTTGTGTTTTCTAACAACATTTGGTTCACAGTAAATGCCTGTGTACAAGCCCTGGAGACATGTGAGAAGAGGTGATGCAGCAGGGAGATTATTCCAAGGGCTGCTAGGAGGGCTAATGCCATTACGATCCTTCATCCACATTGACCTCTTTCCCCCTCATTTACTGAGAAAGAGTTGCCAGCATGGATGGTTGGTTGATAAACTTTGCATAGATACAAGTATATCCTAAATGGGCACTATAAACAATCTCGTTGGGATGCTTTATATGTTAGGAGTCACCAGTAAGGCAACCCAATAAGTATCTACCCAACATTCACTATCAAATTATTGGATGGCTGGAGGCTATGGACAGCAGAGACTGAAGATAATGAATTTGGCTACAGACTGCTGAATTACTTTTTCTGTTGTTTTCTTCATCAGTTTGGAGCACAATTTAACTGTAAAGTCTTCAGTATAGCTTTTGCTACTGTTAAATTTAAACAAGGAATCAGTGTATAAATCCAGGAGACTAACTCAGTAAAGAGACCTAGATGAGGAATTTGAGTCACACTTGGACTATCAGTGAAATAAGTGGCAGGCCTTCTTGCATTTTTCTTATTATGACTCTGAATATACAGATATATAAAGATGGGCACAAGTCAGACATTTCCTTAAACACACCCACAGTGAAATTTCTTTTAAAACAGTTATTTAATTTCAGCACTCAAGAGGTGGAGGCAAGCAGATCTCCACAAGTTCCAGACAAGCCAAGACTATAGAGTGAGACCCTCAAAACAAATAACCCACTAACACCCAATTCTTTGGCAAACATGTAGATTTTACCGTTTGTTAAAGATGAAAGACACTTTTATACTAACAAGATGGTTGTACTTGCTGGATGTACAGACTCTTCAACAATTTTCAGGGTTGATCAAAATGTTGATTTTCTAACCATCAATGCACTTTATATAAAATGTGTCATACAAAATAGCAGAAGTATGTTTGGGGCCATTTCAGAAACCACTGGGAATTTTTTCCTAATCTTGAGCCAAAATTCAATGAACAGTTTTTGTTTGTAAAACTCAAGTAGCAGTTTTTAAACTTAAACATCCTAAAATAATACAAACTACAGATAAACTACTTTGATCCTTACATACTACAGGAATGACTACAGGAAACCATTGGTCTTTATTTCTCATAATCCAACCATTATGCTTGTATAAGAATAGAAAAATTTATATATTAAAAATACTAAGTTAAATTATGCCTCAAACTGTAAGGTTGTCTCAAATCTGAACCAAGGTGTTTTAGCAGTGTTCGTTCATGTTGTGACAGCACACACAGTGCCTCATGTGCATGGCTGCAGTGAAGTCAGACAATGCAGCATGGGCCAGTACTGTGAGAACCCCCTGGATTCACTGTGTTTGCAAAAGCCTTTTGCCAAAGTTTTCACACTTCCCTCACTCAGTTATGGGACAACCTGTGTGTTCATGACCCATAGTTAAGATTTAAGTGTAACACAACTTCTAAGGAAACCCAACTGAATGCTAGCTAGGAATCCTAACAATGCTATTATCTTGCCACACATAAGCAAAAGTACAGCGTAGTGGGAAAGGGCCAGACTCAGTGTTTCAGGTGAGATGGGATGGTGTTTTTTCTGGAGAATCTTCCTCCTCCTCGGCTTTACCTTGAGTCCTCCAATGGAGGCACACTTCCAAGAATTTGGACAGGGCTTTCTTGAGAGATGAGGTTCACTCAGGACTTAAAGCTTTTCTGTAGCTTTGCATCAGTGTAATTGGTGTGAAGAATTTGGTATGGGCCGCTTTAAGCCCTGCTGGAAGGGCCATCTTTCTCTGGTTTCTGAGAGACCTGACCTCCATGTTCAATGTCATGAAAAGGCTGGCAGTCGTCGGTTGGTGGCCCTTTATGAGTCTATGCTCACCACAGCACTTATGCCATGCCAAGTGTCGATTTGCTGCTCTAAACCAGGTAGATGCACAGGGTTGATTATAAAATGGGTTTACCATCAGCTGGCTTAAGATGACATGCTCAGAGTCATTTATCGTACTGGTATTCTTCATTAGAGTTCTGGAAACAGTCCAGTGGTCTGATCTTCAAGTTCCCAGTAGCTTATATTTTTCATAGTCCCTCCTATGAACATGACATATGATATGTGTTGTATGATTGCAGGCAGTGTCTGTCAGAAAAGCACAATAGTAAAAGATAGCATTTAAAATTGCATTGATTAGAAAAACCATTATAATGCAAATGAAATGGCAATCTCATTATCTGTAAGACAATATTTTTAAGATAATGCCTGGCTAGCTTTATGTCAACTTGACACAAGCTAGAGCCATTTGGAAAGGGGGGACCTCAACTGACAAAATGTCTCCACCATATTGGCTTTTGGGCGAGCTTGTGGTACATTTTCTTGATGGATGTAGGAAGGTCCAGCTCACCGCTGGCAGTGCCACACATGGGCTGGTGGTCCTGGGTATTAGAAAAAAGGCAGGCTGAACAAGCTGTAAGCAGTGTTCCTCTGCTCTGTATCAGTTCTTGCCTGACTGCTCTAGATGATAGACTACAAGCTGTAAGATGAAACAAACCCTTTCCTTCCCTAGTTGCTTTTGGTCATGATGTTTTATCATAACAGCTGAAACTCTAAGACAATAATTAAACCATGAGTGTTAGCATTGTTCCAGGAATTTTATGCAGTGTACAGAAGACATCAATAACATGCTCATAATGACTTAAAGTTTACTAATCTTACTATTAAAGTTTGAATAACTTAATTAACATCCTTGTTTTGTTTTTTGAGACAAAGTCTGATGTGCCCCAGCTTAGCCTCCAACTTTGTTTAGCCAAGAATAAACTTGAACTCCTGATTCTCCAGTTACCGCCTCCTGAGTGCTAAGATTATAGGCATGTGTCACTTATAAAAAAGAGAACATAATCATTTAAATAACCATTTGGAAATTCTCAAAGCTAACAATGAGCTACAAAGGTTTGAATTTGACAACTTCCCCAAATCAAACTCCAAAGTGCTGAATGCTTTTAGACATTTGATTAAAATAGGGTCACTGGCCACTGTGAGATAATCCTTAATCTGAGTGATAAAGTTCATAGGCAAATACATTCAGCTATTTAGTTGTAGAAAAATCTTAGATCTTTAATAGAGAGGGCTCAGTTTCCTTAAGTCATAAAAGACCTAGTTATTATGGCCAATTTCTTCAACAAGAGAACCTGTAAACGTCTTTGAAAGTCTTTCAGGCAGAAGGCAAGGGGAGAAGAAAACAGCCCCCCTTTTATTTATTTATCATTTAGCACATCCCTTACAACCAATACAGAAGGTGAATCTGGCTGCACTCAAAGGCAAGGCTCTAAGAGGTTAAGAGGCTAGGCAGTCAGGAACTAGTTCACAGTTGAGGTCCTGGGTTTAGATGTGGCATCTGAGTTTCTAACAGAGACCCACCCTCATTTCCCTTTGACTAGGGGGCCATCATAACCCAAGGCAGCTCCTATAGACAACTCCTTCATCACCCGGACTTCACTGGTGCAATATCTAAGCTCTTCCACTGTAGGATCTTTATTTAGGGTAACTCTCACAGGGTCATGAAGTGGACATCCTTCCAGATCCTCCCATTGTAGACTCCTGCAGCAGCTGACCCCACTTTGCATTTCCCAATGATAAAGTCACATTCCCAGGAGAAAAGGTAAACTTGGCATAGAGGAAAAAGATTCATTTCAACTATCCTTTTCTAGATGCCTTTTCTTTTTGAGGATTGGTGTGTGGGGGAGGGAGGGGGGGTGACTCCATAGTTGGAATAGTCTGATATTCTTAGAACTATTTTCTTTTCTAAAATATCCATTGTCAGCTTTCTATGCTTTGTCAGGAAAATCAGCCTGTCTCAGGCATTCAGATCTATTAACAAATTAGGAATGGTAAAGGCCCTGGAGTGGCCATTCCATCCATCCATTTGGCCAACTGTGCCTCCTTTACAGTCCTCTAACCACCTTGATGAATAAATACTTAACAATTTTATGTCTAGGAAAATTTTAGAACTAGTCAAGAAATTATTTCTAGTAGATACTTGGTTATAAAAAGGATTTTAAAAATGAAGATCTTGCTATGTAGCTGAGGCTAGCTTTGAACTCACAGGAGGTATCCTGCTTCAGCCACTCTAGAGCTGGGGTCAAGGGGTGCATCAGCAGGCTTGGGTGGTTTGTTTTTTTGTCTTGAAAGGACTGACTAGGCTTTGACTTCATCACCCTTTAAGATGTTTCGATGACTGTTTCAGAATCACTGTGCCCGGCTTCTATCCAGTCCTCATGGGAGTGGGACTGACCTTCTCCGAGTACCTACTTTAATCATACAGGTCAGCTGACATCTAGGCAACCTCAACCCACCTCTACCAATGATTAAATGCAATACCTATTACAAAACACAGGGCTTCCTTTTCATGCAGCTTCAAGTTGGATTTAAGTCAGAGCACAGAGCAAGGATCTCCCTAACTCAAAAGAGGGACTTCTTTTCCATCAGAATGCAGAGTGCAGATCTATCTAAGGAATAGAAAGTGAAGTTGGACATTTCTACTTGGGAGCCTCTTTATTTTTGTATACTATAAGAATCAAGGTCATCTTATAAGAAAGATGGTAGTAGGAGAGGGGTATGTTAAAGGGCAGACACCACTGTTGTAAGGAAGGGGATGAAGAATTGACTTGAGATAAGCAAAGGGATGCCTGGGCAGAGGTAACACCAGAAATGCTGACTGAGCAGTGGCAGCAATGAACACCGGAGTGTAGGGCAGAGATAGAGCTCTAGTTAGGTGTGGCTTGGCATATTAGCAGAACAAGAAGGCAAGAAGATAGAGTAATTGAAAACATATCATCGATTCATTCTCCTAACAGACACCATAAAAGACATTTTGGCTGAACATAGAAGGAGGTGAAGACATGAGCACATGGAGACTTCTAGAGAAAACCTATCATCAGGAGACTAGAATCATCAGACATTAATGCAGCAATGAAAGAGATATGGAAAGATGGTATTGGAATATTGACTAGCTTTATGTTCAAACACTCTGCTGAATGCTTTGCACATATCAGCTCAACTAACTCTTAGGACAATGTGGAGACTCAAAATTTAGGGGCATAGAACAACCAAGTAAACCTATTCATGGTTTTCTAGCTGGTCCATGATAGAGCTTGGATTTTTGTACCTAAGTGTTTTGGCATCATAACCCCAGCTCTTCATTTTATACCACACTGCCTCTAGAAGGCCATTGGTAGAGTGGATAAAATGTTTCATTGCCTGTGGCTACTCCATCTTAAACAGTAATGGTATTATCTGAAGAAAGGACCTAAAGCAAGATGTGCATGGAGGTCCTGGAGATGAGATTTCTGGGAACACCATCCATATGGTTGCTATGTCAGGGTCAGCAGGACAAAAAGGCTTGGGAGAAAAACATGGGGCCTGGGTGATAAGAAAATTCACAAGTGTGGGCTACTAATCAGAAAGCCAGTACGTGACAAAATGAAGAGGTGTAGCTTGTCATGCAAGCAGATGGACTAGGTCCCAAAGCTCAAGCTTATGTGGGTGGAGGAGGATTGAAGTGAAAATGCTGTTGTTGGAGAAAGAAACTGTTAACTCTTCCTCCCAGCCCTAATCCTGATGGGTTTTGTTCTTGGCAAAGAGCCAGCATACCTCAAGGAGGTAGATGGAAGGAGCATGTGCCACACAAAGTTGAAGATGTTTGGAGACTCACTTTGTGTACTACAGAGTTCCAGGAATTTGGGGAGACCGAGTAAAAGTATGAGAACATAAGAGAATATCTGGATGGGAAGGAAGGAAAAGGATGAGCCGCAGGAGCGACCATGTGAATAATAACCACAGATGATGAACTACTGATGCCACAGCTTCCCTGAAATCCTGGAGGCAAAGTTGCAAGGATCTCAGAAAGGTACCCAATCCAAGGGGACAGAGGTGGTCCTTCATTCGCATAAGGAAAATAAACATGTCCTCCCTCAGCATGGCGGCCACCTGTCAGATGGGTACCATGCTCTGTCCCCATCACATTGGCTTTTTACCATTTCCTCTACACTGGAGCTCTTCCAGAGTCTGGTGAAACTATGGGTCCCTTTTCAGAATAATTATAGATTATGTGCTGGCTAATTTTATGTCTACTTGACACAATCTAAAGTCCCCTGAGAAGAGGGAATCTCAAATGAGAAAATGTCTCCAAAGACAATGTGAGCATTCTAGGATGTCTATAAAACACATCTTCAACTTAAGAGTTTAATTGGGAGGTAACCCACACTTAGTTACCATGCATCTTTACATAGAAATCACATTCAAACAACAAATAACGGACTGGGGGGAAAGCCTTAAATTCAAGAACTCTTCTGAAATCTGCTTGAGAAGATCACAGGCCAAACTATTGCATCCCCAGTTGGTGAAAGTGATAAGCTGGGTGCAAGATTCATAACTCACTAGAGCACAGATGTCCACAGAAGCCAGCATTGGGGTCAGAATGACTGCACTCTGGTTGGCGAAGTGCCATGGATTCAGAACACACAAGTCTGCTCAACATAGAAGCTTGGAAACAAACCTGGGTCCTCTGGGAGAGCAACAAGAACTCATAACCACTCAGCCATCTCTCCAGCCCCAAAGGCAACATTTTGAAAAAGACCAGAATGTCTTCAATCAGGAGAAATTATATAACCAGAGCCTAGCCAACCTAGGAGAAAAGAAAAAAAAATCCACTGGGCTATAATATTCTGTATATTCTACATAAAATATCTAGTTCTATCTCATTCAAGATATCCTGGTCCATCTAAGGGGAAGGAGCCACTAAGGAGTATGTGTGAAGGTCACAAGCTCTCTAAAAGCCTGAGGCCCAATATTGCTTCTCATAAGGTGTCACCTGACCTGCTCCAGTTAGTAAGGCCAATGTAGTGCCACAGTTTCTTTAACTTATGCCAGCCTGCCTAGCCTAACAAAAGCTAAAAAAAATACAATTTGAAAAGGTCAGCATACATCACAAGGGGGATCTGATATGGCAGGAACGTTGACTTCAGAACAGGAATTTGTTGTTGTTGTTTTTGTTTTTTTGTTTTATTTTTTGTTTTTTGAGACAGGGATTCTCTGTGTAGCTTTGTGCCTTTCCTGGAACTCACTTGGTAGCCCAGGCTGGCCTCGAACTCACAGAGATCCACCTGCCTCTGCCTCCTGAGTGCTGGGATTAAAGGCGTGCGCCACCACCACCCAGCGAGAACAGGCATTTTTAATAACTATAATTAATGCTTTAGTGGAAAATCAGATGGTACATATGAATAGATGAATAATGTAAACAGAGGGAGAGAAACATTAAATTGTAAGCAACTAAGGCAGATGAAGTGTGTTCCCAGGATGAGGTAGGAGTGTTGTGAGCTCCAGGTCAGCTAAAGGCACAGAATGCAACCTGTCTCAAAACAAAAGAGATGAAGATCACTAATGGAAATAAAGGATGTCTTTTATGCAATCATTGGTAGACTGTTCACAAGTAAGGAAAGAAGACAATAGGTTCTCCCAAAACCGAAAAGCAAAGAGAAAGGAGACTGGAGGTTGTAGAGAAGCACAGTTCCCATGAACTACTACAATATGTGTAACGTAGTAAGCAAGGGGACATCAGAAGGAATCCAGAGAAATAGTTGAAGCAATTACCACAGAGAATTTACCAAATTAACCAGCAAGCCACAGACACTGGAAGTGTGGGCAGAATCAGATCAGATGAATGCCAAAACACCACACCTGGGCATATCATATTCACCTTTTAGAAAATCAAGTAAGATATCTTAAAGCTAGCCAGACTTTCTCTCTCCCCACAAAGGACATCGCCTTATCAATATGGGAGCAAGGAAGAAGAGGGTGGGGTGAAATATTAAAGAGATGAAAGAAATAACCAAGTTAGAATTCTCTACCTTGTGGAATCAGCCTTCAAAAATGAAGGAGAAATAGGCTTTCTCAGCATACGTAGGGAAGAAACTTGCATCTTGATGAAGTAAGGACCCATATCAGAGAACAAGTAAGTGGGGGTAAAATAAAAGCTTTGGTCCTGTTCTTAATGTGCTCTGTTACGTGGATGGACAGGGACACACACACACACACACACACACACACACACACACACACACACACGCTATGTATAGTGAAATTAATAATGGCAATAATACAAGATATGGATCTGCACATTATTTTGTTCTGAAGGCCTCATACCTGTGAACTTAAAATTGACATGTGAAGAAAGAAAATGAAATCATATCACATGCTCAGATTAAGCTGAATAAAAGAATGGAAGTGACACATAGGACCTGGCCTGGTGGTAGATGTCTTTAATCCCAGCCCCTGTGTCTTACTTAGGGTTTCTATTGCTGTGAAGGGACACCATGTCCATGGCAACTCTTACAAAGGAAAACATTTCATTAGGGCTGGCTTACAGTTTAGAGGTTTAGTCCATTATCATCATGGCAGGAAGCATGGTAGCGTGCAGGCAGACATGGGCCTGGAGAGGCAGCTGAGAGTTCCAAATTTGGAGCCGGGGCAGAGTGTGAGCCACTGGGCCTGACTTGGACTTCTGAAACCTCAAAGCCCAACCCCAGTGACACACTTCCTCCAACAAGGCCACACCTCCTCAACCCTGTCAAGTAGCGCCACTCCCTAACAACCAAACATTCAAGTCTATGAGCCTACGAGAGTCATTCCTAGTCAAAACACCACAGCCCCCAAATAACCCAATAAGTAGGTACATGAATCAGGCAGTTATTAAAAATACATATGGCCAATAAACATATGAAAATGTTCAGTGTCCTTAGTCATCAATGAAGTAATTGTAAATCAAAATTACATCTTATCCCAGTCAGAATGAATGATGAGCACCAAGAAATCATCAAGAGAACAACAACAAATGTTCATAAGCATGTGGGAGTACTGCATGATAGGGAAGAACCTTTACATACTGCTAGTAAAAACAAACTGGTGTAGCCATGACATTCCTATATATCTGAAGGAACCTAGGCAGCAGCACATAACAGATGTACATCCATATTTATTGTAGCAGTTTCCCACAGTAGGCAAGTTTTGAATTAGCTAATGGATACCAGTAAAAGATAAAGAAAATATTATATATATACATACATACACACATATATATGGTGTATATGTGTATACATATATTTATGGGTGAGAAATACCTTGTTATTTCTCATATATATGAGAGAAATACATAAACACACACACACACACACACACACACACACACACACACACACACACACACCCCAAGGTATTTCTCATTCATTTTCAGGAAAATGGATGGGATAACAGATCATCATGTTAAATGAATTAAACCAGGCTCAAAACCACAAACAATGTATTTCCCCTCATATGCGGAATCTACCCTTTAAAAAGATAAGACTTAAAGATCAGAGGGAGGAAAAACAGGACCAGTGTGATGGCATAACAGGAGACAGAATAAAAGTACACAGTGTTGGGTTAAAATGAAACCCATTATTTTGCACCATGATATACACTAAAATAATAAAGGGCTAGCTGATGCCATAAGAAAAGGAAATAAAAGATACACAGATAAGTGATTCATGAAAGAAACAGTTGATAAGCTGGACTTCTTTAAAATTAAAATAAGTTATTTTCAAAAGATGTCAAAAAAATAAGATGAGCCACAAACTGACAGGAAATACTTGTGCCACATACCTGAGAAAGAATTTTCTAGAAGACACAACCCTTGAAACATTAACAAGAAAATGATCTGATTTAAAAATAGAAGACCTGAGGGTACAACATATCAAGAAAACATACCAGAGACAATAAACCTGTATAAAGACGGTCAGCATCTTGTTATCATGGACAGCTGGTGAAGGTAGTGAGCAACACACACTCTAAATGATTGTTGGTGGGAACACAAAATGGTACAACTGCTTTGGCAGCTGTTAATTATAAAAATCAACATACTCTTGCTGGATGATCTAGCAACATGCTCCTTGGTATCTAATATTCATAACTGTTAAAACCTGAGCCATCCTATTTGACACCTTAGAAAAGACCAAAGGTTATTAGTTTCCAGGATTAGTGGGGAGGAGGGTTGAATAGGTAGTGTATGGAGGATTTTCAGGTCAGTAAAAATATGCAGCATGATCCTCAATGGTTAGGTAGCCATCCCTATACATCTGCCAAAACTCACACAACATACAAAACCCAGAGTGAACCCAAACACAAGTGATGGATGTTGGGTGATGCTGAGTCAGTGGAGGTCTATGGAGGGGGACTTTGTGCATACATGCAGAAGGCATATATGAGAATTGTCTCTACTTGTTTTTGTTCAGTTTTTCTATGAACCCAGAAACTGCTCTAGAAAAGAAAGTTTACTGATATTTTAAAAATATATAGTAGCTCAATAACAGCCTCTGAAAGCTGTCTACAAATCTCTTGAGTGATAAAGATTCCATATTAAGGATTCTTGCATAGAGAAAACACTCACATAGGACCTAACTCTTAGAATGTGGATTTATGATTCTCCATGAATGAGCTAGATACATCTTACACAAGTCCTGTTACTGATGCATGCATCATCCTCAAGGCCTCTCTCTGCCTTGCTTTGTTCTTCAGAATAGGTTTCTCACCCTCAGGACTATTGATATCTCAAGAAAGATGAGCCCAGTTTGGTAGTAGATGTGGTAATCCTTGTACTGCAAGGTGGAGGCAGGAGGATTGAGAATTAAAGGCCAGTCTTGGCTACAAATCAAGGTCCAGAGTAACCTGGCTTACATGAGACACTGGCTTAAAAGAAAAAGTAAAACTAGTAAGATCTCAGGATGGAGGATTCTTTGTTGTGGGAGGCTGCCTGGCACTTCATAAGGTAAACAACACCTTTACCTTCTGATGCCAGGAACATAATCTCCAAGACATGCCTAGCAATCTCCAGACTGTCAGATGTCCCCTGGGGAACAGAATCCACCAACTGGGAGCCATTGCTCTAGCACATAGTATGAGTTAAGCAGTAGCAACCACCCTCTGCCATGGCAGTTGTCAAATGCACAAGAAGATGTCAACTGCACACATCCCATCCCCAAATGCCATATTAGCATCCTACTACTAATGCAGAGAACCGTTAACAGAGAACTTGCATGCCAATGATCAGAGAAGAGCATTTCTCCGAGTTCACAATGTTCCTCAATAGAAATCAGATAACACCTCCCTGAAAAACACTATGTGGTTGTACTCATTACTCTGTTAAATGCCTACAAATTGCTCTTAGAAAACACATATGAGATTTCTGAGCAACATCCATTGAAAGTCAATGACCTCTTATCACCAAACAGAAGAGAAACTGAAAAATGTTACATCATTCCACAGAAAACCCTTATAATTTCTTGCCCTGAGCTGCTTCCTAAAACAATTAGAGACCTATGTGGTAAGAATGGGTTGGCGGAAATTAAGTGTAGTGTGAGGACTGGCTGACATCAGATTTGACTTCTGCTACAAGGGGAAACTGGGAAAATCTGAAGTTCTCTTCTATTATTATATTAGTTCAAGAGCTGTCATTTCAGTATGCAAGGTAAGTATGAATAATGTCATTTCCCACATTCTGCTTGCCAGCTGCTTTCTCATGTTCATTCATCCAGCCACAGGAATTTCAGAATTGGAAATGTAGCTTGGTTGGTAGAGTGCTTGTGTAGCATGTCAGCACCCGGAGTTCCATTCCTAGCCCTGGATACTGTGACACATGCTCAATTTCCAATACCTAGAGAGGTAGAGGCAGGAGGATCAGAAGTTCAAAACCATGGTCATCTTCAGCTACATAGAGAGCTTGAGGCCTGTTCTAGGATACCTGGAATGGAATCTAAGACCCTGATTCTATTTTTTCCACTGTCCACTTCAAAACTAGAAACCTCTTTCTCATTGTATCCCTGAGAATACTACTTCTCCCCACAGCCACTTAATTTCCTCATTTCTAATTTAATTGTACTCATGTGTATGTATGAGTGTCTGTGAGTGTATGCCGTGTGTGTGAGTGCCTGAGGAAGGCAGAAGAGGGTGTCAGATCCCCTGAAGATACAGTTGCTGGTGGTTGTGAGCTGCCATGTGGAAACTGAACCTGGGTCCTTTGTAAGAGCAGCAAGTGTTCTTAACGGCAGAGCCATAGCATCAGCCTCTTCATTTACTTTCATGGCATTTTACAAGTTTCAAAGGCCTGACCTTTATATTTCCACATATAATATTCTCATTCTATTAGACTGACATCACTGCATATAAATATAAGAAGCATGACCAAGAAGTTAAGGATTGCTTGGTACCCAATAGTGTTAGGTTATTTTATAAGAACTTAACCTTAAGCAACTTGGACCCTGATGGACCACTAGAGAAGGCATAAAAACTGGATCTAGGGAGCCACTCTGGGGATCAGTAACATATGGCTGAGAGTTAAAGAAAATCTATGGCAGAGAGGGGGCAGAAAGGACTCCGTTCCCCAGGAGCCTTAGCTGGTGTCTTCAAAGAGTGTTGTCATCCATCAATGCCAGGACTTCATGGGGAGTGTTACAGAATCCCCACAGCTCCTCAGAGACAGCAGTCCTTGGCTCTTTAAAGTCGTTTTGACCTTAAGGAAAAGTCAGAGGCAGGCTGTCAGAGCACAGGTGCTAACGTGTCAGGGACAAAGGTAAAATTCAGCAGAAAGCCAAATCTGCTATTGTCCTTCAGAATTGTCTTTCTGCCAGACGGTCCCAATGGGCTTCAATCTTCTCCTCCAGGACTGGCAGAGCTATACTCCCCTGGGAGTACCCCTTTCACAGTAGTGGTCATGGGATTGAAATATGTTTGTCCCATCACTGTGGGTTCTGGAAGATTTTGTGTCTTCCATGGGGCAAGATCCTCTTGGCAGAATGACCCACTCTAGCACTTCACAGTTGCTGGGGGGATGGAATAATGAGAACAGAAGACCTGGGCACTTCACATCTTACTTCAACAGAGGCCTCTGCAAAACCCTATCGTTGCAAGGTCTCAGTCAGGCTGGCACCTAGGACAGGTGATAACTTAGATGCTGAAATAGTCATCTCTACAGAAAGTCATAGAAAGGAGGTTCCTGAGATCATGGCTTTAATAGCTGAATGCAGCTCTGTCAAGAGATGGGATGGCTCACTAGTGATGAACTGGTTTGTGTTCATTCCTTCAGTGCATGTGATAGCTAATCTTGGTTGTCAACTTGAACACCTGGAAAGGGGAACATCAGACTGGCCCGGGGGCACGTCTGTGGGGGTATTTTCTTCATAGTTGATTGATGCCAAACCTACTTTGGATGGTACTATCCCTAGGAAGGTGGGCCTGGCCTATTTAAGAAGGCAGCTCAACATGAGCCTGAGAACAAGCCAGTAAGGAGCATCCCTTGCCAGTCTCAGCTTCAATTCCTGTCTCGGGGTTCCTGCCCTGACTTCCTTCAATGCTGGACTGTAACCTGTAAGCCAAATAAACCTTGCTACCCCAAACTGCTTTCAGGTGTGGTGCGTCTCATAGCAACAGAAAGCAAACTAGGACCACACACTGAGGTACACCTCAAGATATCAAGAGCTACAATTCAGAAAGAGGGCTGGGAAGGACTTAATAGAAAACTACTAAGAAAAAGCACCTCATCCTTGCTTCACTTATTTCACACTCTCCATGGTGATCTCTCCTGTGCCTGGGCCCTTGTAGACTTTTCCTTTCCACAGCTTGGGCTTTCTAAGCTCTGAGAGATCAGAGTTTGTGTTTCTTATCAAGAGTTCCATGTGCTGCCATCTGACTAGGCTTCCAAGTCCTCAACCATAGCTGTCACAAGTACCTTCTCAAAACATGCAGCACATCTACATTCACTTCTGTTTGGACAATGTTGCTATGCCATCTGCTTGGCTGTGTCTCAACACACCGAAGCCCTGTGTGTACACACCTGCATTCCTTAACATCTCCCATATGCCCTAACATGCCTCCAGGTTAGAAGAAAGTTGCATGAGTTGCTTATGACTTGGCAATGTTCATCTCTCAGAGACCTAGGAAGGGGCTCTGAAGTCCCTTCTCCATTGTAGTTAGTTTTGTGGATTGGGCCCTGCAGTCTGAGATGGATAAAACCTACACATCTTGTTAGTGCTTTTGAAATGTAGATTGAATTTCACTTGAAATTGAAAAAAAAAAAAGTTTCTGCTCAAGATGATTCTAACAGGCCCCATGGGTTCTGTGTGGTTCAAGTTGGCCTGAACAGGTTCCATGTATTCATTAGAAATCCCTTCAAAGTGATTTTGAATCCCTTCAGAGCATTTTTGAAACAAGAGTGTGTATTAGAGAATCCACTCCTAAGCTTCTAAGTTATTGTTCTTTACTTGTGTGCAAGTTATAATCATTTGTGGAGAGATCTGTTCTGAGTCAAAAAACGGGCTCGCTTTTCTTTTTTTTTTTTGGTCATCTTGTAGCATGAAAGACCCAGTTTCTCCTAAGCAGTCAGTTGAAATTTTAAAAAAGGAAGAAGGAGACTTGGGAGCTGAGGTATGAGTACAAGCCATGGCATGACTTCAATCATGATTTCAATAAACCATGTGCAGGACCCACACTATGATGACAGGGCTATACATCTGCAGATTCATCCCTCGCAGATCAGAAATATAATACCCAGTCTGGACTGAACATGGGCAGGCTCTTTTGATTATGTTTATGATTCCCTAAACAACACCACTATTTACATAGCACTTATGTTGTGCCATTGTATCATAAGTAATGTATTGTAGATGACTGACTGGACACATGAGGACATACATAGGTTATATGCAAATACTTCAACATTTTACCTAAGGGATTTGAACATCTGCAGACTTAGGCATCTATAGGGGACTGGTTCAGAACCAATGGATTCCAAAGGGTAACTGCATTAAAACATCTGTGGAACAACTGTTTGGGTATTAGCTAATATTGAGTGATTATTAATTTGTATGTGAGACCAGTATGGTGGTTATGCCTTAAAAATGTATTGCCTAGAGATGCACAGTAAAGTACTTACAGATGATAGCTGGGATTTCCTTGGAATACCATAGCAAAAAATATGCCAGTTCTTAGACAAAGCAAGAAAGGCTAACTGCTGAGAGTTCTTAAAGATCATAGTGGTGACTATAAGAAGTTAATTTTACTAACTTGCAAGGTTTTTGTAAAGAGTCTACCTGGGTCAGCAAGAAGGCTCAATGGATAAGGGCACTTGGTGCCCATCTGAGTGTGTATTAGAAAGACAGAACCAATTCCGAAAGCTGTATTTTGATCTCCACATGTGCACCATGGGTGCATGCACATACACTAAGCAAACAAATAAATGAGAGACTAATTTTCTTGGTCAAAGTAGAAAACAGGACTGAGAACATCTCATATCCGCTGATATGAGCAACAGAACCTTGTGGATTCTTTGCTTCTAAAAATCTTTTTTGTTAAGAAAAATTTTTCATTCATTTTACACATCAAAGATACCCCCCTTCCCGCTCCCCCAGCCACCTTCCAATTCACCACTCTCTCCCCACAACAAGAAGGCATAGGCCTCCCATGGGGAGGCACATCCAGTAGAGGCAAGTCCAAGCCTTTCCCCCTGCCTCAAGGCTACATGAAGTGTCCCATCATAGGTAGTGGGCTCCAAAACGCCCCCTCATGCACCAGGGATGGATTCTGATTCTACTGCCCCCCCCCCCCCCCTGCTTCAAAAGATCAAACTACACAGTTGTCTCGCCATGCAGAGGACCTAGTCCAGTCCCATGCAGGCTCCACAGCCATTGATCCAACTTTCATGAGTTCCCACAGTTTGGTTTGCCAGTTGTGGTAGCTTCTAAAAATCATACAATACCCTTTTCACAAGATAGGTATTGTTTGGGTATGGTGACTGTTTTGCTCATCATGCTAATTCCCACAATGTTGAATGAAGTCCATGGTTCTGAGTTTGAAATTGCTCTTAATAATGGACCACAAGTTTGTAAAGAGGGATAATGAGATCTTCATTATGTTTTTGTTTTTATTTTTGTGTGATCACACTTCTGTGCAAGCATGTGGGTTCATATGTATGTAGAAGCTAGTGATTAACCTTACTTTTTGAGTCATGGTCCCTCACTGGGGCCAGCAGCTCCCCATTTCAGCTACTCTGGCTGCTCAGTGAGCCCCTGGAGATCCCCTTGTCTCCACCTCCCCAGTGCTGGGATTACAAGCAATTGTGCTGCCATGCCCTGCTTTCGACAGGAGGGCTAGGGATCCAAACGCAGGCCACATGCTTGCAGGACATGCATTTTACCAGCTGAGCTAGCTCCCTAGTCCTTTTGTGTTTTTTAATTGCTAAATACAGGAAAATCAGAGACTTATTGGCCAGAACCTTATTTTGTAAAGTTCTTGGCTTCACATTCCTCTCTAAAATACCCAGGCTTTCTGTCTCCACCTGGATTCTCCTGGCACCTTGTGCTTCACTTTGAATCCCTCTGCCTTACAAAGCTGTGTTTACCCATGAATAGCAACTGTGGTCCCTCTCCTCAGCACAAAGATTTTTCTATAACTTTAGACTAATTTCAGCTTTATGACCCAAGGGATGCTCACCACTGAAGCACTACAAGTCATCACTGAAAAATTCCAGCTGCTCTCATGTTAGGTTCCCGAAGTCTTCACCATCCCCATAGCTCTTAGACTTGCAATGACCGCATATTCTGGAGCACCAAATACATATTCTTGCCCAGCAGAAGCTGTGGTGAGGGTGCTATCGTATGAAAGCTCATGCTCCCAGGAGGAGAAGTTGGGGATTTGGAGAGCTCCACAGACAGGCAGTGGCTCGGGAGCTGACAGTGTAAAACCCAGGCCCCTCATGGAGTCTGCACCTGGTTACTTCACTTTGGCTATTCTCAGACTCACCAGGGTTTTGATATTCTTAGGGTAAGTGAAATGTGACAGATTGGTTGCCACGGCAACACAGTTATAAATTCTGTTCTGGCAGTGAGTTTTCACATCAGAGCTTTCTAGGATTTTTCCTTCAATGCAGGGACACAGCGTTTCCCAGAACCTAACAGAAGAATATAGCAAGTTCATTGCTCCTCAAAAGCAGCAAATGGCATCCATACCAGCACTATGCACTGTGAGTCTTAAACCATTGCATGTGGCAGTGTAAAGACAGACTTGGGAATGTGAAATGTCCCATTCTTTATCTTCTTTACAACTTACCAGGAAATTCAAAACTTAAAATCTTAGGTCTTCAACCAGAAGGTTGCATATATAGCTTATGCTAATGATACTAGTGCTTAACGCATAAATAGAGGCCATGGTGATTCTAAGCATCAAAACTGTGTCTTTCAATGTGTAAAACTGAGTGTATAAATGTTCACCCTGGTGGTTCATTAATTCTTTTCCTCCTGGAATTACTGCCAAGTGCATCCACTGCACAGAGCAGCGGTTGGAGGATTGCTGAACTGAAGTATCTTCATCAACTTTTGTGGGGATAGAGCAGGGGCGGTAATGTCCATCCCAAGACTGTATGCTTGGAATGGCACTGTTGGCTTGTAAAGCACAAACTAAGCTCACTGAGCACCCAGAAAGCTTCAGACATAGAGGTAAGGTGCTAATGATGGCCATTACTCACAGTTGCTGCCTTCACAGAACTGTCGGTGGTACATGGAGGTGAAAATAAGATGCCAATGGCCACAGTGCATATCCCAAAGGGAACCCCATGTGCTGCCTACAGCAAAATATAACACAGGTGGTTTCCATTTTTCTCCTGCTGGATAGATTCAAGAAAGGAGGGTCTATGAACCATGGAGTGGGGTAGAGGAGGCTAGAGGCGGTGTGTCACATGTCATCAAGGGATCTGGGTATAGCTATATGAAGGTGGCATCGTGCTGGCCTTAGAGAGGGGATCACTTGGCTAATGGTAGTGAGGAAGACTTGCTAGGAAGAAGCATCTGAATAAAGAGGCAGACATGTGCTGGAATGTGACAACAGTTCCGTCTGGCTGTAACTTAGGTGCTTTGGACAAAGTGATGACACAGAAGTGACAGAGCAAAGTGGGGACATCTCCAGTTCCCTTTGAGGATCTGACAGAGACATGATGTCATGTGAGGATACTGGCATGTGTTCCCAGGCAGGGAGCATCGTGGATACAATTTTCCCTTCCGGAACATTAACCTTACAGACAGTAAGCCCTGAGGAGTCTGGAGAAGGTTAGCCCAGCTTGGTTTTGTCTACCCAGCGGCTTTCCTGTATTGTGAGGCTTTCAGAGCATACACATGGTTTGCTTCCCTCCATGACCAACTTTTGAAAATGAGGGACTTATTCTTCAAATCCATCAAGGGATTGTATTTTTTCTTCTCTTTCTTTTTCTTTTTTTAAAATCACACACAAGTGGAGAGGGAAGGAAAAGGCTGTTGTTGTAAGTTTGTAAACTGACTTACTTGGCAAATCTTTGAACAAGAGACTGTTTTCGCAAGTCCTGAAGGCCCCAGGCTGCTTTCCATCCTGTAAATTGGCATTTGGGGAAGCATCTTCTGCACATTCCAAACTATGAGACATGACAGCGAAGTCAGCACTTTCTGCCAGATCCAGCCACAGGGAAGAGGGTAGACACCAAAGCTCATTAGGACTCAGACAGCAGCGAGCCTGGCTCCAGCTTTGTACCACATCCTGGGATAACTTAAGCATTCCAGTTTCCCACCGAAGGCAATGCTTACAGGGGCTGGGGAAGGGTAGAAGAGGTCGTTAGAGAGCAAAGGAACTGAGAAAATAAGGACCTGGCAGGGAGGGCCTCAGGCCAGGACAGCTTCCAGAATGCGGAGCAATGGTTTTGTAAACCATTGTGTGCCTATGTGTATATGCATGTGGTGTGTGTGTGTGTGTGTGTGTGTGTGTGTGTGTGTGTGTGTGTGTGTGCACGCGCACACGTGTGTGCATGCATGTTCATTTGTGTGTATACATGTGGGTGTGGGTAAATGTGGAGGTCACAGACAATGTCCAGTATGAGTTCTCAGGTGCCTTCTGCCTTCTGTTCATACAGGGTCTCTCACTGGCCCTGAACTTTGCTAACTGGCTTGTGAACTCCAGAGATCCCTCTATCTTGCCTCCTAACTTGCCTGGCTTTTTGCATGGGTTCTGGGGGTCAGAACAAGATTCCTCATGCTGGTGAGGCAAATCTTTATTAACTGAGCCATCTTTGCAGTCCACAAATTATTTGGTTCTTGCAATCACACTGAAGATTATTGGTGACTCCATTCTGTGGCAAACAGAATAGGCTTCAGGAAGTCAGCTGCCCAAGGACACACAGCTACTAAGAAGGGTACAAAGGGAGTTCTAACCCTGGCATGGGGTCCTGGCACTAAGAAATCAAAGGTAGGAAGAGGCTTGCTAGCCAGCATGGGTGGGTAGTTCATGATCCTGCTGGGGAGGAAGATCTCACCTAAGTCTCAAAGGAGACCAGGAGGACTGAGGCAACTTGGGAGCCTATGCTTGCTCCGTGGACAGAGGTCAAACTCCAGTGGACAGCCCAGCACTTTTATAAGAAAGCAAGTCTGGAGGAAAAAGTCAGTTTGTAAGAAAGGAGAAGCTGAGCAGGCACTAGGACTCATTAGAACAGTGTGGTAATACTCGGGAAGTAAAAAACGAAGCCTGGGAGGTGGATGGCAACTACGGCTGTGTGACAGACAGCACAGAGTCCTGAATGCCATTTAATTGTCCACTTAAGCATGGTTAAGACAGTCCACTTTCTGGCCTGCTTATTTTACCACATAAAATCAGTGAAGGTTTGCAAGGTGAAGAGTTACAGAGGTTGATTATACAAGCAGGATGGATGTATTTAACACTATATGCTTAAGAAGATAAACTTTCTACTATGGATGCTTTCTCGTGGTAAAAACAACCAACAATAGTAACAACAAAAAGATAAACTCGGGCTTTCCCATCAGTCAGTGGAGCCTGGCTTTGGGCAGGGCTTCCTAGTTCAAATTCAGAGGAGTCTGGGGCTGGAGCCGCCCCTTCCTGCAGTCATGCTTAGGCAACCTTGGGGGCAGAAACACAACACAGAGGCAGGCTCCAGCCAGAGGACATACACATTTTGGAGTCAAAAGGTCACCCTCAGTCAGACTGCAGTGGAATTTGATGTTCATTAACTCTGAGGTTTTAAAAGCCCTGACTGACATCCTTCCACACTTAAGTTGCTTCCTTAATTCATTTTAAACTCAAAACCCAGACTGCTTGCAAGTGGGATTATACAAATAGATGAGAAGTCAGTCATCTGGAATGATGGTTTTCAGTTTTTATGTTGGGAGAGTAAAACCACTACGTCCCCGGCCAAGTTCACAATGTGTAGTTTCCGAGTGTTTTTCTTGAGAGTAGTTGGAAGGGGAGTTGGTTCCCAAGGAGAATGTTTGTGTGCACTGCTGAGGGCCAGGGAGTGCTGAGGTCACTAGGACTGCCCCCTCCCCCAGTCCCTGGTTTAGAAATGAAATTGTATTTATTATCCTGAGTATTCTCAGATAGTCAGCCTCCTGTGGAGTTTACAAGCATGAGGACACAATCTTTCTATGACAGATGGTCTGAATTCAAGTTCGAGTTCCCTCCCACATCACAGGACCCCACTATGTAAGTGCTAGAAGCTCTCAGAGCTGTATCTGTCTAACCCATGAAATAAGGAAACATAGCCCAAACTGTGGTGTGGTTTGATGTCAAAATTTAATGAAAAAATATTACCCAAATTTCTTGCACAGTGCCTGGGGCATAGTTTATGTTCATTAAATTACATCTCTGGCATTAGAAGGTTGTGAAGAGAAAGCCCCAAGTCTGGGGAGCTTCCTGCCCCAGGCCAGTAACTTTGTTTGCTTGTTTGTTTTTAAAGATAATGTGTGTGTGTGTGTGTGTGTGTGTGTGTGTGTGTGTGTGTGTGTATGCAAGTGTCTAAGGAATCTAGAAGAGGTTGTCGGAAACCCTGGAGCTGGAGTTACAGGTAGTTCTGAGCTGCCCAATGTGCGGCTAGGAATTGAACCTGGATCCTTCACAAGAACAGAATGCCCTCTTAAGCACTGATTCATCTTGCCAGTTCTCAATAACTATTAATACATCCTCCTACTTCTCCAGCTGGCTTTGAACTGTGTGCATTTGCTGTCCAAAAGTCCCAGCTTGCTTAGCAAAATGATCCTTTATCACTTGAGAAGACATACTGTTCTGGACCCAACCTAACCTGCTGGATAGAGCTTGTGACTTGTGGTTAGGAAACCTAGACCTCATTTCTTGATCAATCAGTCACTGTCCATTTCTGGTCAAGCCTCCTCTCTTACTTGAGCATGGCTTTTCTAACAAAAAATGACAACAGCAAAGTTTGTTATCCCTGCTGGGTGAGGACTTGGCCACAGTGCCTGTCCCTCTGGGCTGAATGCTGTCTCATGCGTGTGCCCTGGCACAATGCAAGAGTGGCAAGTCTTTCCTGTGCACGCACTTAAGGAATCAAGAGGCACTAAGGCATCAGGGTGAATGCAACAGAAGTGTAACCCAAGGGACAGCACCCCTCACAAGACCACAACTCTGAAAATAATACTCATTTCTACCTACACGAGTGAGGCCGGGGTGAACGTACCATGTATATTAAGATGTAAGCTTTACAAGTGAAATCACAGTGTTGTTAGCTCCGAGACTAAGTCCTAAGACCCTTCTCAATAGTTCCTTCTGCAGTCTGGGTCCCCTCCACTGAGAGAGCCATATTGAAAGGAAAGAAATTACTATACCACTCTGGACACCCACACCCACTCACCCCAATATAGTTACATATGTATTTTATTTTTATGAATGGCATATCGCATGAATGATTCTGAAAATTGATAAGGGCTTTTTTTGTTCACTTGGTAAGACACATGGAGCTATTTTCTCCTTCATCTTTTAAACTGAACAAGGTATTATGCAGCCTGGTACATATGATTCATCTGTCTCCATATCGATGAGAATTAAATTTTTCCCTTTTCCAATTTGCAGGGCTCATCCTTGACTATCACTTTTATAAACATCTGTGCATATTTTCTATAAAGATAACAAGAAGAATGAAACCACAACATCTTTAGGTGAAATCCACAATGGAACATAAAATGCCATGCTTTTAGTCCCTAACTGGTGTTAAGAGAAAGACAGAATCAAAAGAATATTTAGGAAAACATTATGATCAGGGGGACTGAGTGAGGTTGCATATACTATGAATTAAATTCCCGAGCAAAACTTTGTACTAGTCAAATATTAGTCTGTGGGTTTTCATACATTCAAAATATGTGTGGAACCATATCATTCAAAATATGAGTGGAACCATGTAAGTTTCATATTATATTTTAAGATCTTTATAGAATCCTTCTGTATTTAAAGTCTTTTCGCCAAAAAACTTTCGGAAATTCCTATCACAAGATATATTATATAACTAATAAAAGCCACATGGTGTTGGCAGATGAACCCATAGCTACATAGGACAAAGTAGGTCCAATCAGGCCTTAGTAGGAACATGCAAGTGGAAATCCTAAAGAAGGAGGCAATGCAAGGTGGCAGGGAAACTATGCAGGTTGAAAAAAAAATGAAGGCAAGTAACTGGTTTGCTATTTCCTTGTAGATGTGCTTCACCCCCATAGCCCAACAAACACACAAAGAAGTAAGCACACACAAACTCAACCTTTTATGAGAATGACATTTGCTGGAAACACTTTGGTAACATAAAACAAAACTTGAAGAAATGCCCTTTATTTCTAGTCATTTCACTTGAAAAACTAATGTTATTTTTTTTTAATTGGTTCACCAACTTTTGGATTTTTGGAGATATGATCTCATTATGCAGTCCAGACTTTCCTGAAACTCACAGAGATCCACTTGCTTCTGCCTCCCAAGTGCTGTGATTAAAAGTGTGTGCCACTACGTCTAAACTCAAGTATCAGTTTTAAAGACATAATTCTCATAAAGAAAAATGTAGTAGGTTAAATTTTTTCACACCACTTAAAACAATAAAGAAGGCAGAAACAACTTGAGAATCTAGTATAGATAATATGATTAAGTAAATTAAGGAATCTTAATCTTAAATAAAATAATTATAGCCATTTGGCTATCCAAACTATTGGGTTATAATGTTTTCACACAAAAGCTCCAAAAAGCAAAATTACCACTCCCCAAATAAGACATCATTGTATTTTTAGGAATATATGTGTTTTTAGGGTTATGGCTTAGTGTGAACAAAGTGCTTGCCACCCAAGCCTGATAACCTGAGTTTGGATTCTTAGAACCCATATAAAAGCTCATGGGCCAGGTAGCCTGGAGTGCACAGTGCTAAAACAAATAGGAGAGACTTTGCCTCAAACAAACTGTGAGGCAAGGACCAGTATCCAGACAATGGTAGGTACCCCTCTCCCCCCACACACAGAAAGAGAGACAGAGAGGTGAGCATGTTAAAAATAAGACAGAAAAATATGACTTTCTCATAGAATTATCAATTTGAATAACTCTTTGTGTACAAAATATAATTTCACACTGGGTGTAGTGGTGCACGCCTTTAATCCCAGCACATGGGAGGCAGAGGCAGGTGGATCTCTGAGTTCAAGGCCAGCCTGGTCTACAAAGAGTTCCAGGACAGTCAGAGTTAGACTGGCTTCTATAGAGAAACACAGCCTCAAAAACAAACAAAAATACATAATTTCACAAGAGCCAAGGAAACCTACTGAGAGATAACAGTACCTAAATGGAGTCAGACATGGTGGCTCATGTGTCTAATTATAACATTTGGGAAGCTGAGGCAAGGGGATTGCCATGACTATGAGGCCAGCATGGTCTACTATTTGAGACACCATCTCCAGGAAACAAAAAGCAGACCAAACCAAGGATGCTTGGGCATGGTATAGAAACAAGAAGAGGCATTCTGAATGGGGAAGAAAGTATGTTTTTAGACTCTTCTCAATGTTACTTCCCCAGCCTGAGGCACACACAAGAGGGACCCCTTTCTACTTGGGGCAAGATGAGGGAAATGAGTGTTGCCTCAGACCCTGACAAGAGGCCTTCCACAACAAGAGCCAGTTCGTGAAAAGCCCTGAAGCCCCAGTCTCCTAGAGCCGATCTTGTCACCAGGCCCAGTACCACTGTTGTGTTCCCAGTAGCTATTACCTGTAAATTCAACCATCAGGCTAGTCCTTGGGACCCTGCCTCGGTTTCATATCAGACCTGAGGCTCAGCCTACACAGCCCCAGGCTTCAAGCCTGCCCTAGTGCAGTGTGACACTTGTAAACACTGGGAAGGGGTGCCTACTGGCACGTCCACCACACCTCGGCTCATCCAAGTTGTTCTGATTTGAATGTGAAATGTCTCCCACAGGTGTGTGTTTGAATACTTGGTCCCCAGCTGGTGGCGTTGTTTTAGGAGGCTGTGCAACATATCTCAAGAGTTCTAGGCCAGACTCATCTCCTGGCTGCTGTGGTGCTATACCAACCACCCCCAAACCCCTGTCACTCCAGTCAGAAGATAGTCCTGCCACAATGGACCGTGTTCTCAAAACTGTGAGCCAAATAAAACCTTCCTCCCTGGAGGTGCTGCCAGGTGTTCTGCTACAGCAATGAGGAAGTAACTCACACACTAGAATGTCCCACTGCTAGGCCATCCCTTAAAGCCTTAGGCTGTAGGTGCCAAGCCAGCCCTTATGGATGTGGATGCAGTATACCTGAAGACTCAGGCTCCATGACAGTCTTCATGGTTAAAGGATCCACCTCCATGAACTTGGGTCCCAGCTATGTCCAGCACACCAGGCAGGCCTCTATCTCAGCACCACACTGGCCTCTACAGACCCAGGCTTACTGCTACCACAGGGGCAGTTTAGCGCATACGGACTTAGGCTTCAGATCATCTCCAAAGGACCTAATTAACTGATTTACCCTAGTAGATCCAGACATGATGCGCTTTCCCAGAATCTCTGGACTGGCTGATGAAGGGCTTTTCCAGATAAAAATAGCAAATCATTCTATAAATTAGGAACTGCCCCACCACCACCACAGGAAGCCAATAAGGAAACAGACTTAAAGTTCATTTGAGACCAAAGGGGCCAAACTGAAATATATAGAAAATTCTACCTAAAAGCAGCTAAATACATATAGAATGTGACAACTACCCGTAGCATATTCTGTAGAACTAATAAGCTAAGTAAAAAGTTTAACTGTTCTGGAAGACTGAAATAATAGCAAGTAATTTGTTTCTGTCCACAATGGTATCGATCAGGAATAATTTCCAACCAATTGTAAGAACATAAAATCAAATTTGGATGCTCTTGAATATGCAAAATGTCCAGGAAGAAACTGACCATGATCAAGTATGATTTGCCACAGAGATGCAATTATGGTTTAACATATCAAAATCCATAAGCAAGATATAGGACGTTAAAACAGTGAAAGGCATCTCAGTAGGTACAGAAAGGAATTTGACAAGATCAGTATCTTTTCATGATGAAAATTTTCAACAAATCAGCAAAGTAAGAACATACCCCAACACAAAAAAGGTCTCATACTAGAGGAAAGAAATGGAACCAGCCTAGATGTCCATCAACAGATGGAGAATGAAAATGTTGTATATAGATACAATGAAATTTTATTTAATCATAAAAAATGAAACTGTGCAATTTGCAGAAAAATGGATGGAACTAGAAAAAATATTCAGTGAGTTAACTTAGGCTCAGAAAGACAAACATGGTATGTTTCTCTCTTGTATATGGGGATAATAGCTTCTAGTTTTTACATATGTATTTATGTGGGAGTGGGGAGAGTCAGCCATAACAAGTATGTTTGAAAACCTACTATTTTGCATGCTACATTACATATAAGTGTGTGTGTGTGTGTGTGTTTCTGTGTGTCTGTACAACATACCCACAGCTAACATCAAATGCTCATTTGTGGTGGTATTGTATTCCCCAATATATTGTGTGCCCTAATAAATTTATCTGGGGTCAGAGAACAGACAGCCACTAGAACAGAGCCAGAAATGGTGGCTAGAAAATTGGTCAGAGCAAGCCATAGCAGAAGTTGGGTGGTGTGGTACACACCTTACACCTTTAATCCCAGTACTTGGGAGGCAGAGCTAGCCGGATCTCTGAGGTCAAGGCCACTTTAGAAACAGCTAGGCATGGTGACACAGCCTTTAATCCCAGGGAGAGATAGCAGAAAACAGAAAGGCCTAAGGACCAGGAACTAAGTTAGTTAGGCATTTGGCTGGCTTAGCATTCAGGCTTTGGAACAGCACAGTTCAGCTGAGATCTATTCTGGATGAGGACACAGAGGCATCCAGTCTAAGGAAACAAGACCAGCTGAGGAACTGGCGAGGTGAGGAAACTGTGGCTTGTTCTGTGTCTCTGATCTTCCAGTGTTCACCCCAATAACTAGCCTCAGGTTTGCTCTTATTAATAAGACCTGTTAAGATTCCTGCTACACTCATTGGTGAAATGGTCAAAGCTTTTCCTTTGAGACCAATAAAGATATACAAAAATAATTCTCACCACTTCTATTCAGCATAGAACTGAAGTCACAGCTACAACAGTCAGGCAAAAGAAGAAATAAAAGACACAGGAAATGAAGATGTGGTGATATTTTATTTGTGCTGAAATGTGATATTTTATTTGTATGTTAATAAATAAAGTTTGCCTGGAGATCAGAGGTCGTAGTCAGTCATAAACAGAAGTCAGGAGGTGGTAGCACAAACCCTTAATCTGATCACATGGCAGTCAGAGTCTCTGTGTATTCAAGGACACAGCCAAGCATAGTGACACATGCCTTTTTTTTTATGTTTTATTTCTTAGGTTGTCTTTCTTTTTTTATTATTATTATTATTTTGTGTTTTAATTTTACACATCAGCCATGGATTCCCCTGTCCTCCCCCCTCCTGCCTCCACCCCCACCTTCTCCCCAGCCCCTCCCCTCCATTCCCATGTCCTCCAGGACCAAGACACCCCAGGGACTCATTTAAACCTGGTGGATTCAGTACAGGCAGGTCCAGTCCCCTCCTTCCAGGATGAGCATGTGTCCCTGTGTAAGCCCAAGTTTCCAAACAGCCAGCTCATGCACCAAGGACAGGTCTGGGTCCCACAGCCTGGGAGCCTCCCAAACAGATCAAGCTATTCAATTGTCTCACTTATCCAGAGGGCCTGATCCAGCTGGGGCCTCCACAGCCTTTGGTTCATAATTCATGTGCTTACATTCATTTGGCTATTTGTCCCTGTGCTTTTTGCAATCTTGGTTTCAACAATTCATGCTCTTGCAGTCCCTCCTCCTCCTCGACAGTTGGACACCTGGAGCTCCACCTGGGGCCTGGTTGAGGATCTCTGCATCCACTTCCATCAGTTATTGTGTGAGAGTTCCAAGACGACTGCTAGGGTGTTTAGTCATCTGATCACCAGACTAGGTCAGATCAGGCCCTCCCTCGACCACTGCCAGCAGTCTACAGAGGATGTATCATTGTGGATTTCTGGGGACCTCTCCAGCACTCTGCCTATTCCTGTTCTCATGTGGTCTTCATTTATCATGGTCTGTTATTCCTTGTTCTCCCTTTCTGTTCTTGATCCAGCTGGGATCTCCTGCTCCCCTTAGCTTTCTTTCCCTCAAATCTTGCCCTTCATTACTCACACTGTCGTCCAGGTTGTTCATGTAGATCCCATCCACCTCTCTGTCATTGGGTGATCCCTGTGTCTTTCCTAGGGTCCCATTTTCTAGGTAGCCTCCCTGGAGTTGTGTAGCAGTCTAGTCATCTTTGTTTTACATCTAGTATCCTCCTATGAGTGAGTACATACCATGCTTGTCCTTCTGAGTCTGGGTTACCTCACTCAGGATGATTTTTTCTAGATCCATCCATTTGCCTGCAAACCTCACGATGTCATTGTTTTTCTCTGCTGAGTAGTACTCCATTGTGTATATATACCCTATTTTCTTTATCCATTCTTCAGTTGAAGGGCATCTAGGTTGTTTCCAGGATCTGGCTATTACAAACAATGCTGATATGAACATAGCTGAGCAAATGCCCTTGTGGTATGATTGAGCATTCCTTGGGTATATGCCCAAGAGTGCTATAGCTGGGTCTTGGGGGAGATGGATTCCCAATTTTCTAAGGAAGTGCCATATTGATTTCCAAAGAAGCTGTACAAGCTTGCATTCCCACCAGCAGTGGAGGAGAGTTCCCCTTGCTCCACATCCTCTCCAGAATAAGCTGTGTTCTGTATTTTTGATCTTAGCCATTCTGACAGGTGTAAGGTGGTATCTCAGAGTCGTTTTGATTTGCATTTCCTGGATAATTAGGGATGTTGAACAATTCCTTAAATGTCTTTCAGCCATTTGAACTTTCTCTGTGGAGAAATCTCTGTTTAGTTCTATAGCCCATTTCTTAATTGGACTGTTGGGCATTTTGATGTCTAATTTCTTGAGTTCTTTATATATTCTGGATATCAGCCCTCTGTCAGATGTGGGGTTGGTGAAGACCTTTTCTCATTCTGTAGGCTGTCGCTTTGTCTTGTTGACCGTGACACACGCCTTTAATCCCAGTACCAACCATAGAGACCTGGAGGTCTGTATAGACAGGCAGTGATAAGGAAGTCATATGGCTGGGTTTAGAGCCAATGAGAAGGCAGAACAGGAAGGCCATAAAGGTACAGGTTAGACAGGAAGAGGCTCTTTTGGGAAGCTACAGCGAGGTGGTAAGCTATGGTTAGTTGAGGCTATTGCTCTGATCTCTATGGCTTGCACCTCTGTATTTGGCTATGTGTTTCTTATTTAATAAGACTGTTTAGAAATTTGTCTACAGGAAGACATTAAATTGTCTGTGTTGCAATAACATTTCAGATATATAAAGCCCTGAAGGCACCAAAAAAAGTCTATTTGAACTAATAAGTAAATTCAATGAAGCTGGAGGGTCTGAAGTCACTCTATATAAATCAGTAGTGTCTCTATACACCAACAACTTACCTGAAAATAAATTGAAAAAAATAATCCCATTTAAAAAAGCTACAAGAAATAATAAAATTCTGAGGAATAAATTTACCAAAGACGTAAAAGTTCTCTACTATGAAAACTACTTACAGCACTGATAAAAGAAATTGAAGATGGTGCAGGTAAATAGAGATATCCCAGGCTCATACAGTAGAAGGAAGGACACCATTAAAATGTTCCCACTACCTGAGGTGACCTGCAGATTCAAGGCAAGCCTTAGCAAAATTCCAGGAATTGTTTCTACAGAAATTCCATCCCAAGGGAATGAGGAATAGATTGGTAAAAGCTGAGGCACCTCTCTCATTGTCAAAAAAAAAAAAAAATCTCAGCACTAGTCATCAGAGAAATGCTAATTAGAGCCACCATGATTATATTACCTTGTACCTCCTAGAATGGCTACAATTTAAAAGGTGGATGATAAGCTCATTATTATGACCAAATACCCAACAGAAAGCAAGTTAAAGGAGGGAGAGTTTATTTTGGCTGATAGTTTGGGGTACAGTCCACCATGGTGTGGAAGTCATGGTGGTTAGGGAGAGCAGGAGTGAAAGTCCACTTGCTCACATCAGGATGGACCAGGAATCAGAGAACTGGGAATACTATCACTCATCTGGCTTGCTCCTTTGCTTTGGGCTGGGCCTCCATCCCATGGGATGGTGATATTCTTGTTAGGGGGTGCCGGGCAATCAGGGAGAATAGTCCTTCCTCAGTTAATACGCTGGATCTGGACATGCCCTTACAGACAAAGTCACATGTGTGTCTCCTAGAGAATTTGAAACTCAGTCAAGTTAATAATGAAGCTTAAGTACTGTAGTAAGTGTTGGTGGGAAAAGAGCCCTTGTGCCCTTAGTGAGAATTAGCTATAAATTAATACCGAGGTTGTAGAAAAGTATGTGGAGATTCAAACAAGCAAGCAAATAAATAAATAAAAAGGAAAGAAAGAAAAATATCTGAAATGAAATGGGTATGAATATGAAGGACGTGGAATAAATGTGTCAATGAGGATCTCTATGCCATGTTCACTGATCCATTAGTTATAATCACCAAGCTATGAAATCAAGCTAAGTGCCTAAGGACAGTATGTAAAGTGAAATAAAACAGGCATGTGGCCTTACTTATAAGCAAAATCTAAAAGGAATAATCTCACTGGATGTGGTGGCACATGCCTTTAATTCCAGCACGTGGGAGGCAGAGGTGGGTGAATCTCTGTGAGTTCAAGGTGAGTCTGATCTACATGGTAAGTCCCAGGATAGCCAGGGCTATGTGGAGAGACCATGTGACACATAAAATAAAATAAAAAAGAGTGATCTCATGGAAACAGAGACTAGGATGGTGGCCGAGTAGTGAGGAAGGTGGGATCTTTGTTCAGAGGATACAAAATTTCAGCTACATAGGAAGAATACGTTTAGTGATTCTACTAAACATTATATAATACGCCTAATCACAATATACCACATATGTTATATAAGTTATAAATGTATATTAAATATTTGAAAATTGCTACAAGTGGGACTGGAATCAGAAGTTAAGAGTAAGACCTTCTACTGCTCTTCCTGGATGATCTGAGTTTGGTTCCCAGCACCCACATTGGGTGGCTCACAACCACCCATAACTCTAGCTCCAAATCAGTCTAATGCCTTTAGCCTTTGTGGGCACCTGCACTCATGGCTACATACCCACATATGTACACATAATTGAAAACAACTAGAAGAAATCTTTAAAGAAAAAATTGCTGCAAAGTTTTATGGTGTCATTACTAAAATTAAGTGAGATCGTGCATGTTAATTAACTCAATAGCCATTCTATAATATGTACATATTTCAAATATTCATAAATATTTATGGTTTTGTTTGGTAATAAAAGTTTATATTTTTGGCAGTGCTGGGGATCATACCCAGGGTTTTTCATATTCTGGGCAAGTTATTTATGACTGAGATATACCCTTGATCCTTTTAAAAAAATAAAAAATTAAATACTAATTGATTTATAACCAGGTTTTTAAAAAAAATCACACTAAAAGAGAAATGGAAGGTGTCTTTGAATGGTAAGGTGAGTTATTCCCCCTGTTTTCTAGTAGTTTCCAATACTTTGATAATTGATCTTTTTATCCAGTAAGGAAGATACAACAGCAACTTAAAGACGTACACGGAATAACTTAGAATTTTTATGTAAAGGAAGGTGAACTAAGGCATTTTAAAACTTATTTACATTTTAACTTTTCTCTGACAGACAATACCCACTTTTTACACATCATAGGATCTGTCCAAAGCTGTGCACTGGTTATAAAATCCTTTTATCTAATGCTTTCCACATGGAAATTTTGCCCTGTTATTAAAGCTTTCCAATTTACCAAGACTGACTCCAACACATGCCAGGAAAGACAACCCTTGAATTGGCAGTGGTATTTATCACTCTCCCTCAGTCATCTGTTATTTGTAACTTTTCCAATCACATTTTTACTAAATTATCAATTGAGATTTCATTCTGGGATATAAAATTATTGACTGAATCTGGCAGTGTGTTACAATAGCCACATCAACATGTAGTGACCTTGAGGCCTCCAGATGCAGCTCTGCACCCCCCCCCCCCCACACACAACAGTCTCAGACTTAAGAAAGGCAGGGAAGGCTGGGTAATAACTCCATCTGTAAACTGTCATGCAGGCATGAGGACACCTAGCATGATGGGCACACTCTGATCCTAGCACTGGGGAGCTGAAGACAGGAGGATCTCTGAGATTTGCTGGCAGCCAGTCTAGCTGAATCATTGAGCTTCAGTTCAATGAGAGAGCCTGTCTCAAATGTAAGGTAGAGAGCAATATTGACCTTTGACGTCTATATGCCCACATATGGGGAAATACCAACCCCTCAAAATGCATGCATATGCTAGAGAGAGGTAGGAGGAGAGGGAGGGGTAAAGGAGGGAAGGAGGAAGGGGAAGGGAAGACAGAAAGGGGCGGGGGAGGAGAGGAAAGGGGAAAAGGAAAAACACTAAGGAAGTCAGCAAGTACCCAA
The DNA here is from genome assembly GCF_903995425.1 of Onychomys torridus. NCBI lineage: Eukaryota > Metazoa > Chordata > Mammalia > Rodentia > Cricetidae > Onychomys > Onychomys torridus. The sequence goes on along the minus strand of NC_050447.1, from coordinate 69,841,161 downwards.
GCGACATTTGAAGCTAAGTCTTACAAATTCCACCCCCTGCTCTTTCCAACCAAAGCAGACATAGCTCTTTGCCCCTTTCAGCTCCAGGGCCACCTGTCTTAATTCAGGAGCATAAAAACTTGCATCTAAGTTGATAAATTCTCCCAGATAAACAGTCTCAGCTGAGTCTGGCCCTGGATGTGGCCATGTGGACAAAGTCATCGTTCTCTGAGAAGTAAACACAATCAGGCTCTTAGCTCATACATTCTCATCACATTCCCCAGTAGGGAGGGTGGCAGGAGCTCTTGGGGTTTCCAGCCAACCAGGAGGATGCCAGGCAAATACAGGAGCCACAGGAGGAAAAGCAGAGTCTGCTGCCTCTCTCAGTGGAAGAGCTGGAGACTGAATGCTAGCTACCAGTGTCAGATCAAAGGTGGGTTGGGTCAATGGCATTAGTGGGAGGGAGCAGGAGTAGTGGTTCTGCCCTGGGGATCTCCTCCTCAGTGGAGCTGGTGCTACAGACACTTGGTCTGCATGTAGTTGGCCTGACTCTCTCCATAGCCTTGTTGCTACACCCTGGCATCAGGGAGGTCTGCCATGAGTGTTTTCTGCACTGAGATCGGAGCATGAGCATCATTTGGGGCATCAACAGTGGTTCAAGATGTGGAGCTTAAAGAGTCCACTGGTGGTTCAGTGTAGTGTATTCATGCAGGGTCTGTACACCAAAGTTCAGGGCAGGAATGAACGAAGACTCTCTTACACCAATAGCAGCAAGGTCATCTGGTGGTCTTAAAGAAGCTACATCACATCCATTCACCCATGCAATGCAAGGTAGCATAGTGCGAGCATGCATGCACGCACACATGCATGTACACTAGAACCACCATCAAGTCTTTACAAACCTGAGATTCCAGGACTGTGGATGACACTATGCCTCTCAAGGGTGCACCACATCAGCCAGTCTGTAGCACAGAGCACTCTCTGTAGCTGCCACAGAAAGGAGCATTAGCTGGCATGACTGGTTAAGAGCGGATTATGATACTTCAGGAGGCAACAAGAATTGGAAGATGTCTTTCTGAAACTGTCACTGAGAAGACCACAAATGCCCCAGGCCGTCATCTAGATGGCTTCCTGTAACTAAGTTCATGTCCCATCTACTGTAATGCTGAATTTTTGGAGTGAATTCTTGGAAAGAGATTAACAATGTAAAATCCCTCCCCTTCTCAGTTCAGGTGGGATCCTTCTCTGCACTCACAGTGGAAAGGGGTCAGCACCAAGAGCCCAGTGGCTTTCTTTCCCAAGAATTGTGATTTCAGCACTTCCTTCCCCTTCTGGGTCTAGAAAAGGAGCTGGGGTCAAAAGCAGCATTCCACAACCCAGGACTTCCCAGTCCTCTTTGTATCACAGCCAAGAGAAAATATACTCACCTCCCTGGGGAACACATAGAAGGTTGCTTACCCTTGTCATAAAACAAAGCTACAGATAGTGCATAACTATTGTATCGAAGAGGAAGACATGCGATACGTCATGTCTGAACTGTATTTGACCATGCAGCCTCCCCATGAGGATTCTGTGGACTCTGTTTTGGGAAAAACTTCATAGTGGATTTATATGAACAAAGACACTGCTCTAATGTCCCCATAATTGCCATAGCTAGTAGGCCTGTGCCTCTTCCGACAGAGAATTCACCCGTGGCAGCCCAGCCTCTCTTCGTCTCAGCAATTCTACATTCAAGCCCTGACCATTTAAGGGTTTGTCCCCATCCTCTTCATTCCCAGGCACTCCTGTTGCCTAGTTCATGGCAGGGCTGGCTATAGGCCCTATCTTCCCCAACATGATCCTGAATGGTTTGATTTCTGTTGCTATGATAAACACTGTGCCCAAAAGCAACTTAATGGAGGAAATGGTTTCTTTCAGCTCATATTTCCAGATCATAGTCCACCACTGAGGGAAATCAGGGCAGGAATTCAAGCAGGAACCATGGAGGGATGCTGTTTACTAGCTCACTTATTGACTTGCTCACTCATGCTCAGCTAGGTTCCTTATACAGAGCAAGCCCTAGAGATGCCTAGGGATGGTGCCTCACACAGTGGGCTAGACCCTTCCACATCAATCACCAGTCAAGATAATCCTTCACAGACATGGCCAGAAGCCAGTGTGATCTGGCCAGTTCCTCAATGGAAGGCTCCTTCAGAAGACCCTTGTATATGTCAAGTTGCCTGCTGAAGCTAACTAGTACATTGAGTCTTGTGCAATCCAGCATCTTCCCCTGAAACACTTTTCTCATTTCCAACATGCTCCACTTCTATAGGATTTGACATGAGGATGTACAAATAATCCAGCCAAGTAAGAGGGAGGGTGCAGGGATCAGAAAAAGAGAAAAGGACCCACTGCCAAGTGTAACTAGAGTTTTCTCTCTGGGTTCTACCATGCCTGGCAGTCCGACAGCCCACTTATAAAATAATCACTCAGATGCTTATATTATTTAAACTGTTTGGCCTAATGGCTCAGGCTTCTTGTTATCTAGTTCTTATATCTTAGATTAACCCATTTCTATTAGTCTATATGTTGCCACGTAGCTCGTGGCTTACTGGTACCTTACATCTCGCTTGTCATGGCGGCGGCTGGGAGTATCTCTCTGTGTCAGCCTTCCACTTCCCAGAATTCTCTTCTCTGCTTGTCCTACCTATACTTCCTGCCTGGCTACTGGCCAGTCAGTGTTTTATTTATTAACCAATCAGAGCAACACATTTGACATACAGAACATCTCACAGCAGCCAAGTCAAATGCTTCCATCGGCATCTCAGATCGTCCCTGCTTGTTACTTCTGAGGTTTGGGTGTTTCCCTAGTAGCTGTGGGTTCACCCAGCTTGGGGACCACTCTGTACTAATGTGACTCTCCTGCTTGCCTCCACACACCTCTCTCTCTTTCTAAAGGGAGTTGACTGATACTACAACAAGGCTAAATTTCCAACTGAATTTCCAAAGGGCCAAAGAGAACTGTGGGCATTTGGGCTGAGGCACCTGAGGTCCTGGATCACACATGGTGAAGCAATCCTGGCCTTTACTGTCTACTGTTTCTAGACCTTCTACAGTTTAAAGTCATATAAAGTTTACTTTTCCATCTGGACTTTGAAAATTGGCCACAATCCGTTGGGATGGAATGAAATGACCTTTTTGACAAAGACTGCTGATATCTTGCGTCAGTGTTCCAGAGCAGTATGAAAATGACCGTGAGGTGAGATGTGGGCATACAGGGTCTGTGGCAGGCTCTGATTCAGATGTTCATCTGTTCTTTGTCCTTCCCTTGTGCCTTGGCTGAGGACCACCTTCCCTCCAACCCCATCCAGTAGTTAACTATCACATTTTCACCTCCATTTGTCTCTCCTGAGGTCAAGTTTCAGATGTCCCCTGTCATCTGCCTTATGAAGAGTCAGATAGTAAACATCTTAAGCCTGTGGACTATAAGGTCTTTGTGGCAACTACTCAACTTTGTCATTGTAGCACAATACATGCCACTGATAATATGCAAACATACCATTGTAGCTGTGTGGTAAAAAAAACTTTATTGATGTGGGGCCAGATTTTGTGATAGGCCATAGTTGGATTACCACTACTCTCCACTTTTTTAAAAAAATCCTCCCCTACTTCCTTTTCATTTTGAATCCCAAGAATATGAATGAGGTGTTTAAAAGGCAAGCTATTTGTCTTGTTACTTTTGGATAGCACTCTTGTTTTTTTTTTTTTTTATACTTCAGAAAGTACATGTTGTCTTGTCCTTGTAGGTGGTTACTTAAATTGAAAGCAGCTGTGAAGAAAAGAACTCTCGGGGCACATTTGTTATGCCCACTAGTATGAAGTAGTGATTTTTAAATGTACTGTTTTTGTTTAGCTAGACATAAAGCTTACCGGTGTGCTGCCAAGTAACTCAGGAAAATGTTCTGCACCTCACACTGACCAGACACAGAATGGCAAGTGTTTTTTGCTGGAGATAAAAAAGAAAGAGGTGAGGGGAAGGAGGGAGAGAAAGAAGAAAAGGGGGGACTGGAGGAGAGAGGGAAGGAGAGGGAAGAAGAATGTAATTAAGCTGAACAACTTTGGAAATGATGGGTACTTCTAGCTATAACATGAATATATTGCCTTAACCTCTCAAGATCTTGGCTGTGAAACCTTCTCACAGAACCTGAGCTTCCTGGGGGAGAGGCAATCAGACAGGAAGACACCTGACTAAGGTACAGACAAGGAACCCTTCTGTGTTTGCCTTGTCAATGGTGGCATGTGACCCAAATGGCCGTGTTAAGGTCACATGGCCTCAAGGATGTAACAACAGCAATTGCATCGTCCTCTGCTCAGCCTGTGGTTACAAGGAGAAAGGGTCCCTGACTAGTTCCTAGGGACCTTGTGATGCTTTCTACATTGTTTTTTGTTGAGGTGTTCAATGAAAAATTATCCAGACCAATCTCCATAAAATACTCCTGATAAAATTCCAGGGGAAAAATTACAATAGACAGTCTAATAACAGCATGATTTCAATTTTGTTTAAAGTACTTATGAACTTACCTAGACCCATAAACCTGACCCTAGGAATACATACAGTAAAACATCAACAGAACTTTTTCTATATGCAATTACACATAATTGAAATGTTCCACATTTTTATTCCTTTGTGTGTGTGAGTATATATGTATACATGTTTTTTGAGGGAGGTGTGTGCACAAGTGTGTACGTGTGTGGAGGTCAGAGGTCAACATTAGGTGCCTTTCTCAGTTATTCTCTGTCTTACTGTATTTTCTGTGTCTATTACATTTGTACAACGTGTGTGTGTGCACACTGTGCATACTGTAGTGCACATGTAGTGCTCAGAGGACAATTTGCAGGATCGGTTCTCTGCTTCTGCCATGTGGGTCCTGGACATAGAACTCAGGTTGCCAGGCTTGCAGTGGCAGGCACCTTTACCTGCTGAGCCATCTGGCCAGTCCCATGCCTTTTTCGAGACAGGATCTCTCAGTGGGACCTGGGGCTTGCCAATTAGACTAGGCTAGCTGGCTAGCAGACTCAGGGATGATCCTATCTCTGGCTCTCCAGTGACAAGGTTATAAGTGTGCTTGCCCCTAGGTTTTTACGTGGGGTCTGAGGACCTGAACTCAGGTCCTCATGCTTGAGATGTGCCAACTAAACTGTCTGCCCAGGCTTGGTCCCTTGCTTATCTTTAAAAAACTTGATCTACAATCAACTCGTTGCTTCTTTAGCTTTAGAAAATGACATCTTAAAAGATAAGGAAGCCTGAGTACCTCAGCCTAAGTTATAAACATAAGAAAGCAGTCTCTATCTCATGGCAGTTTGCCCATTTGCCCAGAAGCAGACATCCTCTCTGCCACATGGAAACTTCCAGATAAAGCTCTGCTGCAGGCAAATGGAATTGCTTAGGCATCATCGAAAGAGTCATTTCTCCAGGTTAGCCTGGGGGAGGTGCAGGAGTTCTGCACGGATGATCTGGGGAATCTGTGGCTTCAGGGCTCCTCCTAAGATCCTTCTTTCTAGTTCTTCCAAGAGAATGTGCAGTACCTGCTGCCGCCCAGCCCAGCCTTTCCCCTCTGCAGCTCAGATTACTGAAAAATACCTCAAAGCTAAATGAGCAAATGGCATGGCTTAGCTTTTTTTTTTTTTTTTTTTTCCAGCAAATTTTAAGAGATTGATTTCATTTGGAAAGCATTTCCCAAACAGGAGTTTCTTAAAGAAACATGTGTTTGAAAAGCAGAGTTCTCCTCTAGTAGTTCTTATTTCTTAATGGGGGAGAAAAAAAAAGCACCACTGTGTGTGTGTGTGTGTGTGTGTGTGTGTGTGTGTGTGTGTGTGTGTGTGGGGGGGGGTGATAGTCAGAATCCAGAAGGTCCACTTTAGGTTTTATGGGCAGTAGCTTCATTGTTTCATGGTACTGTCCTGATGCACATGGCATCTTTGCTGAAGAGGAGAGACCTTGATAGTAGCCTTGGATTATGGCTTTGCTACTGGCGACACTGGAAAAGTTCTGCGAGTCCTGTGATGTCTTCCTTTGTTCCTATCAGGGGAAGGAGAAGCTGTGAGGACCACAGTGATGCACTCACTAAGGAACACATTTAACCTTTTTTGGAATGTATCATTTCTATCTCATGATACACCACTGCCCTGGCCACGTCTCGGTGCCTCTTGGCCTCGTCTTGGTTTCTTCAGGCCATTGTCAAGGCGTCTGTGGCTGTGTTACTTTGCTAGAGCTGTAGCTCTTCTTGCCCTGGATTCTCCAGAACAGGGAGTTCATTGCCCTTTGGTCACAGGGATGCCTACCAGGAATGTTGGTGACCTAGGAAAAGCTTTGTCCATGGTGATTGTTCATACCCCCTTTCCTCCAACACCTTCTGATGTCATAGTCAAGCACGTACTAATGGATTCCATTTAAAAGGAAATACTTGGGTCTCTTGTTTTGGTATATGTTGCTTATCTTCTTTTATTCTGTTCTTGAAGAATCTACCGTAACTCATAGACTGTGATATAAGGAGAGTGGATCGAAAGTGCTTATTCTAGCTACTTGAACATATGGAATTTCAAAATACATAGATCTTTTTTCCCTTTTTTATTATTATTATATTTGTGTTTTAATTTTACACATCAGCCATGGGTTCCCCTGTCCTCCCCCCCTCCCGCCCCTACCCCCACCTTTCCCCCATCCCCTCCCATCCATTCCCATTTCCTCCAGCGCCAAGACTCCCCTGGGGATTATTTTAAACCTGGTGGATTCAGTACAGGCAGGTCCTGTCCCCTCCTTCCAGGCTGAGCATGTGTCCCTGTGTAAGCCCAAGGTTTCAAACAGCCAGCTCATGCACCAAGGACAGGTCTGGGTCCCACAGCCTGGGAGCCTCCCAAACAGATCAAGCTATTCAATTGTCTCACTTATCCAGAGGGCCTGATCCAGCTGGGGCCTCCACAGCCTTTGGTTCATAATTCATGTGCTTACATTCATTTGGCTATTTGTCCCTGTGCTTTTTGCAATCTTGGTCTCAACAATTCACGCTCTTACAGTCCCTCCTCTTTCTCATCAATTGGACACCTGGAGCTCCACCTGGGGCCTGGCTGAGGATCTCTGCATCCACTTCCATCAGTTATTGTGTGAGAGTTCCAAGACGACTGCTAGGGTGTTTAGTCATCTGATCACCAGACTAGGTCAGATCAGGCCCTCCCTGGACCACTGCCAGCAGTCTACAGAGGATGTATCATTGTGGATTTCTGGGGACCTCTCCAGCACTCTGCCTATTCCTGTTCTCATGTGGTCTTCATTTATCATGGTCTGTTATTCCTTGTTCTCCCTTTCTGTTCTTGATCCAGCTGGGATCTCCTGCTCCCCTTAGCTTTCTTTCCCTCAAATCTTGCCCTTCATTACTCACACTGTCGTCCAGGTTGCTCATGTAGATCTCATCCATTTCTCTGTCATTGGGTGATCCCTGTGTCTTTCCTAGGGTCCCATTTTCTAGGTAGCCTCCCTGGAGTTGTGTAGCAGTCTAGTCATCTTTGTTTTACATCTATTATCCTCCTATGAGTGAGTACATACCATGTTTGTCCTTCTGAGTCTGGGTTACCTCACTCAGGATGATTTTTTCTAGATCCATCCATTTGCCTGCAAACCTCACGATGTCATTGTTTTTCTCTGCTGAGTAGTACTCCATTGTGTATATGTACCCTATTTTCTTTATCCATTCTTCAGTTGAAGGGCATCTAGGTTGTTTCCAGGTTCTGGCTATTACAAACAATGCTGATGTGAACATAGCTGAGCAAATGCCCTTGTGGTATGATTGAGCATTCCTTGTATGCCCAAGACTGCTACAGCTGGGTCTTGGGGGAGATGGATTCCCAATTTTCTAAGGAAGTGCCATATTGATTTCCAAAGTGGCTGTACAAGCTTGCATTCCCACCAGCAGTGGAGGAGAGTTCCCCTTGCTCCACATCCTCTCCAGAATAAGCTGTGTTCTGTGTTTTTGATCTTAGCCATTCTGACAGGTGTAAGGTGGTATCTCAGAGTCGTTTTGATTTGCATTTCCCGGATAATTAGGGATGTTGAGCAATTCCTTAAATGTCTTTCAGCCATTTGAACTTCCTCTGTTGAGAATTCTCTGTTTAGGTCTATTGCCCATTTCTTAATTGGACGGTTGGGCATTTTGATGTCTAATTTCTTGAGTTCTTTATATATTCTGGATATCAGCCCTCTGTCAGATGTAGGGTTGGTGAAGACATTTTCTCATTCTGTAGGCTGTCACTTTGTCTTGTTGACCATGTCTTTTGCTCTACAAAAGCTTTTCAGTTTCAACAGGTCCCATTGATTGATTGTTTCTCTCAGTGTCTGTGCTACTGGTGTTATATTTAGAAAGTGATCTCTGGTGTCAATGCATTCAAGACTACTTCCTACTTTCTCTTCTATCAGGTTCAGAGTAACTGGATTTATGTTGAGGTGTTTGATCCACTTGGACTTAAGTTTTGTGCACAGTGACAGATATGGATCTATTTGCAGCCTTCTACACATTGACATCCAGTTATGCCAGCACCATTTATTGAAGATGCTTTCTTTTTTCCATTGTACATTTTTGGCTTCTTTGTCAAAAATTATGTGTTCATAGGTGTGCTAGTTAATGTCAGGGGCTTCAATTCTATTCCATTGGTCCACATGTCGGTTTTTATACCAGTACCAAGCTGTTTTTATTATGGAAGTTCTACAGTATAGCTTGAGGTTGGGGATCATGATGCCTCCAGAGGTTGTTTTATTGTACAGGAATCTTTTGGCTATCCTGGGTTTTTTGTTTTTCCATATGAAGTTGAGATCTTTCCAGATCTGTGAAGAATTGTGTTGGTAATTTGATGGGGATTGCGTTGAATCTGTAGATTGCTTTTGGTAAGATCGCCATTTTAACTATGTTAATCCTGCCTATCCATGAGCATGGGAGATCTTTCCATTTTCTGACATCTTCTTCAATTTCTTTTTTCAGGGACTTAAAGTTCTTGGCATATAGGTCTTTCACATACATAGTTAGAGTAACCCCAAGGTATTTTATATCGTTTGTGGCTATTGTAAAGGGTGATGTATCTCTGATTTCCTTCTCAGCCTGATTGTCCATTGTATATAGGAGGGCTACTGATTTTTTTTGAGTTGATCTTGTATCGTGCTATGTTGCTGAAGGTTTTTATTAGCTGTATCAGTTCCTTGGTTGAATTTTTGGGGTCACTCATGTATACTTTCATGTCATCTGCAAATAGGGAAAGCTTGACTTCTTCCTTTCCAATTTGTATCCCCTTAATCTCCTTATGTTGTCTTATAGCTCTGATAAGTACTATACTGATAAGTATGGGGAGAGGGGACAGCCTTGCCTTGTTCCTGATTTTAGTGGTATTGCTTTGAGTTTCTCTCCATTTAATTTGATGTTGGCTGTTGGCTTACTGTAGAGTGCCTTTATTATGTTTAGGTATTATCCCTGTATTCCTGATCGCTCCAAGACCTTTATCATGAAGGGGTGTTGGATTTTGTCAAATGCCTTTTCCGTATCTAGTGAGATGATCATGTGGTTTTGTTCTTTGAGTTTGTTTATATGGTGTATTACATTGACAGACTTTTGTATGTTGAACCACCCTTGCATCCCTGGGATGAAGCCTACTTGATCATGGTGGATAATTGTTTTGATGTGCTCTTGGAGTCTGTTTGCCAGTATTTTATTGAGTATTTTTGCATCAATGTTCATGAGGGAGATTGGTCTATAGTTCTCTTTCTTTGTTGCATCTTTGTTTGGTTTAGGAATCAGGGTGATTATAGCCTCATAGAAGGAATTTGGTAATATACCTTCTGCTTCTATTGTGTGGAACAATTTAAAGAGTATTGGTATTAAGTCTTCTTTGAAGATCTGGTAGAATTCTGCAGTGAAACCATCTGGTCCTGGGCTTTCTTTTGTTTGGGAGACTTTTAATGACTGATTCTATTTCCTTAGGGGTTATTGGACTATTTAAATGGTTTATCTAGTCTTGATTTAACTTAGGTATGTGGTACCTATCCAGAAAATTATCCATTTCTTTTAGATTTTCCAGTTTTGTGGAGTAGAGTTTTTGAAGTATGACCTGATAATTCTCTGGATTTCCTCATTGTCTGTTGTTATGTCCCCCTTTTCATTTCTGATTTTGTTAATTTGGATGCTTTCTCTCTGTCTTTTGGTTAGTTTGGATAAGGGCTTGTCTATCTTGTTGATCTTCTCAAAGAACCAACTCTTTGTTTCATTAATCCTTTGTATTGTTCTCTTTATTTCTATTTTATTGATTTTAGCTCTCAATTTAATAATTTCCTGGCGTCTGTTCCTACTGGGAGACTTTGCTTCTTCCTGTTCAAGGGCTTTCAGGTGTGCTGTCAAGTCACTAGTGTGAGATTTCTCCAGCTTCTTTATGTGGGCATTTAGTGCTATGCATTTCCCTCTTAGCACTGCTTTCATAGTGTTCCATAAGTTCAGGTATGTGGTGTATTCATTTTCATTGATCTCTAGGAAGTCTTTAATTTCTTTATTTCTTCCTTAACCCATTGCTGATTCAGTTGAGCATTATTCAGTTTCCATGAGATTGTAGGTTTTCTGTAGTTTTTTTTTTTTTCTTTGTAGTTGAAATCTAACTTTAAACTATGGTGGTCCGATAGAACACAGGAGGTTATTCCAATTGTTTTGTGTCTGTTGAGATTAGCTTTGTGGCCAAGTATGTGGTCGATTTTAGAGAAGGTTCCATGGGGTGCTGAGAAGAAGGTATATTCTTTTTTGTTCAGGTGGAATGTTCTGTAGATATCGATTAAGTCCATTTGAGCCATAACATCAGTTAAGACCATTATGTCTCTGTTAAGTTTCAATTTTGCCGATCTGTCCAGAGGTGAAAGTGGGGTGTTGAAGTCTTCCACTATTAATGTGTGGGGTTTTATATGTGATTTAAGCTTTAGTAATGTTTCTTTTACTATGTTGGTGCCCTTGTTCACATTTGAGACTTCATCTTGGTGGATCTTTCCTGCAATGAGTATGTAATGTCCTTCATCGTCTCTTTTGATTGATTTTAGTTTGAAGTCTATTTTGCTGGATATTAGGATGACTACACCAGCTTGCTTCTTAAGACCATTTGATTGGAAAATCTTTTCCCAGCCTTTTATTCTTAGGAGGTATCCGTCTTTGAATTTGAGGTGTGTTTCTTGTATGCAGCAGAAAGATGGGTCCTGTTTTCGTATCCATTCTGTTAGTCTGTGTCTTTTTATAGGTGAATTAAGTCCATTGATATTAAAGGATATTAATGACCAGTGATTGTTCATTCCTATTATTTTTAGTTTTTGGTGGTAGTGTGTGTGTGTACTTCTCTTCTTTGGGGTTTACTGCTGTGATGTTATCTATTGCCTGTGTTTTCATGGGTGCATTTGCCTTCCTTAGGTTGGAATTTTCCTTCTAGTGCTTTCTGTAGGGCTGGGTTTGTGGATAAGTATTGTTTAAATCTGGTTTTGTCTTGGAAGGTCTTGTTCACTCCATCTATGAAGATTGAAAGTTTTGCTGGGTATATTAGTCTAGGCTGGCATCCATGGTCTCTTAGTGTCTGCATTATATCTGTCCAGGTCCTTCTGGCTTTCAAAGTCTCCATTGAGAAATCAGGTGTTATTCTGATGGGTTTGCCTTTATAAGTCACTTGGCCTTTTTCCTTTGCTGCCATTAATATTCTTTCTTTATTCTATATGTTTAGTTGTTTAATTATTATGTGGTGAGGGGACTTTTTTTTGGGGGGGGTCTAGTCTGTTTGGTGTTCTATAGGCTTCCTGTATCTTCATAGGCATTTCCTTCTTTAAGTTGGGAACGTTTTCTTCTATGATCTTGTTAAATATATTTTCTGTGCCTTTGAGTTGGTATTCTTCTCCTTCCTCTATCCCTATTATTCATAGGTTTGGTCTTTTCATGGTGTCCCAAATTTCTTGGAAATTTTGGGTCATGACTTTGTTGGTTTTAGTGTTTTCTTTGACTGATGAATCTATTTCTTCTACCGTGTCTTCAACACCAGAGATCCTCTCTTCCATCTCTTGCATTCTGTTGGTTATACTTGCATCTGAAGTTTCTGTTTGTTTACTCAGATTTTCTATTTCCAGCATTCCTTCTGCTAGTGTCTTCTTCATTTTTTCTATTTCCCTCTTCAGGTCTTGGACTGTTTCCCTTGCTTTTTCATGATTTTCTTTCAGGGACTTATTGTTTTCTTCTGCTTTAATTGTCCTTTCCTCTAGTTTTTTTTTATAGCATTCTTCCCATTTTTTGTTTGTCTGTTCCTCCACTTTATTTTTGATTTCTTTTATATAATGCTCTAGCCTCTTCATGATGTAACTTATAAGGTTGTTTCCTTCTTCTTCTTCCATTCCGTGATGTTCAGGTCTAGCTGTTGGAGAAGGGCTAGGTTCTGGTGATGCTGTATTGCTCTTTATTTTGTATGTACTTCTGCCTTGACGTCTGCCCATCTCCTCTTGTGTTCATTCTTGGTCTTATCAGTGTACTTGGTCCAGACAGAACTGACAGATTTAGGGAGCCTCTTTCTGGTCCAGATGGAAGCTCTGGGCTGGATGGGAGCTCTGGTCCAGATGAGAGTGCTGGCCGGATAGGAGCTGGGAGGCTGGACTCTGAGTCTCAGGAAGTCCCTGGAGTTTTTTTTATCTTGTGCAGATGGGAGCTCCTCTTGTCCAGATGGGAGTTCCGGGACAGGATGGAAGCTTTGGTCCAGATGGGAGTTCCGGGGTGGATGGGAGCTGGGGGCTGTTCTCTGAGTCTCAGGAAGTGGCTGGGGTCTCACGCAAATGGGTGTGGGGGCAGGGTGTTGGGACTGTAGGGTCTGCCTGCAGTCTTGGAAAAGGGCAAAATACATAGATCTTTCTTACTTACTCACACATATATGATAGAAATAATGAGTTCCTCAAGGAGTTCCTCTACTGTTTATCTTTATCTTGTGTGTGTGTGTGTGTGTGTGTGTGTGTGTGTGTGTGTGTGTGTCTCATTTTGGCCAGAAGAGGGCAGAATGGCATATGTGGTCTCTATGAATCAGTGACATTCCAGGAGCCCCAAACTATGACAAGTAATTTTTGAACATTGGTTCAATTTCTTCTTCTTCTTCTTCTTCTTCTTCTTCTTCTTCTTCTTCTTCTTCTTCTTTTTTTGTTAACATGTCCAAAATTGCCAGGCAACAAGAATGCCAAAGGCCAATGTTGGGTTAAGTCTTGAAGAACTTGTGATCTGCCAAGGGCACTCAAACCTATTACCCTATGTATAAATAACTACAGGAGGGTATGATATAGCTGGCAACATGAAAGTGGACCCATAGAAGGCTTATGAGGTTGCCAGACTGCTGGACATGGTGACACATGCTTAGAATCCCAGCACTCAGGCACTGAGGCAGCAGATCAGGAATTCAAGGCCAGCCTGGGCTACGTTGTACATTTGAAGCCAGCTTACGATACATGTCTTAAAAAAAAAAAGTCCAGAGAGAGCTGTGAGAGAATGACACTCTAGTAGAAGAGAGACCATGGCACAGACTTTGAGATGAGAAGGAGATATGTGCTGGAGGAAGAACCAGGAGCCAGCATACTTTGTGATCAAGCCTATGGTGCATAAACTAAGCAGGACTGGAGATGTGTAGGTGGGTTTGACCGTGCACTACTGGCTGTCGATGAACTTTTACTATGTATTAAGCATGAGTCTAAGAAATGTCTGGACAGAACTCATTACGTCTTCCCACCCTGTGGTCAATCTTATGTTACACATGAGGAAACTATGTGTGGCCAGTCAGGCTTCCTGAAAGGGGGACTCTGAGAGGAGAGGAACATCTGAGAGAATTTTCAGAGAATGCTCCTGGCATTCAAGGCATACGTAGGCACATGAGGGCCAGAGAGGATGGAGGACCGGGCAAAGGTGAAACCAACTATAATTCCAACTTCACTGGGGTTCTAGTCTTGCTCATGGGACACTATGAAGCTAAGATGTCCCTTCAGAGATGTTCCAAGATAGGATGAGGGGCCCTGGATTTACTAATCCTGGGTCATGTCTAGTCATTAACTACAAATGCCCCAGCAAAGGGGAGGTAAACCAGGGCAGGTTCCAGAAAACTCAGCTGAGGACTATCCACTTGTAACACTCCAAGAAGCTGGGCACAGACCTTCCAGTCCCAAAGCCAGTGTGGCTGGTGCAATGTAGAGTCCACTACACTGAGTTCAGGAAGCTTGCCCAATGTGAGAACACTTAGAAACAGAAAAGGCAAGGTTAGAAACTAGGGCAGCTGGCTGTAAGACTATGCATTTAACTGCATTGGTGTACTGCAGTGCAGGTGGCTGGTGCTAGATGAACACAGTCCCCTCTCAGCATGTAAAGGACACTGGTCCTGAGATCCTTCCTCAGATCCCAAAATATGCAGATGCTCAAGTTCCTTATGTATAATGAAAAGTGGCACAGTAGTTTGCATATGGCCACAGTATTTGCATATGACCACATCTGTGTAGAATACCGAACACAATAGGTATAGATAGTTGCTGTACTCCATTGGTTTCGAGTGACAGCAGATAAACAGTCTGTACTGCTCCAGTACAGAAGCACCTACAGAAATCTCCTTACAAAGTACACAGATGGAGCAAGGGGAACACATCTTACATGACAGCTGTTAGAGATAGACTAAGGGTCTGAGAGAGGGTGTCAGGCTACAGCCGGGGAAGCTTGTACCCCATTCGTGTGGATCCAGGGGAGTGCTTAGCATGTGGCAAATGCAAATTTCTATTCTGGGAACTTTCTGGATTTTTTTTTTTTTCTATTTTTGATACACGATTGGTTGAATCTGATGGGGGGATCCCACAGACACATATCCTGCAGATATGGGAGACTGTTTCTAATCAGAAGACAGTGATGTTCAAACCTCTGTTTGCTAGCACAGCTCTTGATAATGGAGGGGGGAGCAGACAGCTCAGAGTGGCAAGAAGACCTCTTGTTTCCTTGTAAGAGTGCAATCTAGCTTAGAGCATAAGACTCAAGAAGTACACAGAAAGAGAAAGCTCAATCTCCACACTCTCTTGTCCCCTTTGCTCCCAGGATATAGCCATTGTCACCTCAGAGAGAGCATACACATGTGTAAGCATAGGCACACACGGGGATCAGATCCCTGGTTCTCATTATCACAATATCCACATTATTCTGCACTGTGCTTTCCAGATTAACACCATGCCTTAGACCTTGCTGCAGCGAAGTTCCTATGGAGCCACATTATTCCCTTAAAGACACAAGATACAAAGCTTTCCCATCATATAATGATTTACCTTTTTGTTCTTTTTCATAACACTGGGAGTCAGACTGGGTATCTTGTGCTTGCGAGTCAAGTATCATTAAGTTAAACGCTCAACTGTACTATGCTTTAGACCAGATCATTTTCAGATGTTTTCAACCCTGAAAGAACTTTTATTTGATTCTACATTTTAAAAGGTACATTTTGGAGACAAAGTCTCCTGTATAGCCCCAGTCTTTGCCTCAAACTGATGACATCCCTCCTGTTTCAGCCTCCCAAATGCTGGGATCACAGACTTGTGTTACTCTGCCCAGCTGTTTTTGGGGCTGGAGAGATGGCTCAGAGGTTAAGAGCACCGGAAGTTCTTCCAGAAATCCTGAGTTCAATTCCCAGCAACCACATGGCCAAGTGGCCAAGCACACGTTTAGCATGCTCTGAGACCATAGAGTTTAACTCTCAACACCCCCAAAAGGAGGTAAATAACAAACAATGCTAGAATATGTTTGTATACCTATCAGTTTGTACATGTGAGTGCATTGCTGTGACATGAAGTCTCAGAATTACTAGGCCAAAGGATACACAGTTTTTAATTTGAGAGAATCCAACTGCTCTTCACAGGGGTCTGCACATTGTCCAGTAGAGTCCTGTTGCCCCAAATCCTGACCCAGTCTAATATGTGAAAAGGGGGGGTGGGTGTTGGGTTAGGATACAGCTTGAAGGCAGAACACTTGCCTAGACCTAATAATCCTTATTATTCCCTCCCATCCGCCGATATGTAGAAACTAACAACCTGTCATGGCTTTAAACTGCTTTTATCTTTGCTACGGGAAGTTCATTCCTTTCTGCCGCCAGTGATAAATATTTAGAATATATTTTAAATGTAAAATCTTACAAGGAAGAGCCAAGTGAGGCTTCGGTTTGTATCTGAGGTCATGTGGGACTCCTGGTTGAAGGGAGAAGGTCATGATGAAGGCCATTGCCTGTGTTGTAGCTTCTGAGATTCACCTACCTCTCCCTCTGTGGTGTTTCTGCCCCCAGCTCATGTGCTCCTCGGTGCAGAAGGCCCTGTTTGAGGAGGAGGACCATGTCAAGAAGCTGCAGCAGAAGGTGGCCACCCTGGAGAAGCGCAACAGGCAGCTCCGTGAGCGGATGAAGAAGGTCAAGAGGTCTCTGAGGCAGGCGCGGAAGAACAGCCGCCACCTGGAGCTGGTGAACCAAAAACTCAACGAGAAGCTGGTGGGCACAGGTGCTCAACAACACATCAACGCCCTGGACCGGGAGCCCGCGCGCGCCCCCTACCTGCACGGGTAGCAGGTGCAGGTGGATGCAGGCCTGCCTTGGCTGTCCCAGAGGAGGAGAGAATAAAAGTGGGTTCTGTAACACGCACTTACTTCAAACATTATAGGAGATACCCATTAGACATTTGGTAGTCTAACAGGGTAAAATGGCAAGTCTTAGTTGCTTTCCCATCGGGTGCTGGCCTTACTGGCCACTCGGCTTCAGACCCTATGAGTGGCATGCCCTTTTTCTGTCTTGGTGCCACCCAAATACCTTAAAGCTCAGAGGCAGTGGGATCCCTGGGTTCTGGCCCATCCCAGGTCTGGTCCTCAGCCTCTAGGGGATCTCTTCATTGTGGAGAGATCATTCTAGAAAAGATCATACACGAAGTTATCACGGGACTCTGTTTTTAATTTCAGAAGAGAGTCAGCAGGAGTCTCAGCAACCAGAACTGGAACAAGCAGGCATTCGGGAGAGCCGCTGTTCTAGAGAACGTTCTGGAATGTTCCGCTGCTTTTGCCCATGGTTTTAGAAGCAGGGCACCTACATGCAAATGTGCAGGGCACCCATAGGTCAAGGCAGTATTTCCCTCACAGCCGAAGCATGTTAAGACTTAATGAGTTCGTCACAGGTAAAGGAACTGAGCAGGGAGCTGAGGCAGCTGGTAATAGGTAAAGATAAATTATATCAGTTTTCCAACCCCAGCTCCCCAGGGCTGACATGATACTCACAGGCTGTTTTAATCTAGAGAGTAATTGTTTTTGTGGACACACCTTGTTTCATGAGGCCGAGAGTCACACTAGTGTCTGTCCCCTGCTTGCTTGGCAAATCTCTGCCGCGGAGCTGCACTCTCAGCCCTACGATACTTTTGAACCAGATCTCTTTTGATGGACATTTCAAGATGTTTTCAACCCTTGTTCCCAACTTGGAGTTCAGCTCAGACACTGTGGAGTCTTAACTCTGTTTGCTCAGCCTATCACATCTTCGAGTTCAAGGTCAATGACCCCAACACACTGAGATCACCTGCTCTGCAAATACATCTCCCTCCCTGGTGGGATTCAGTAAGGGCTGGGTTCTCACCCGGACTCACAAAGGGCTTTGTCCAGGTATTCCAACCCAAGCTTCTACACATAACCCAAACTCCTATCCCAGAAACATACAATGCTCTCTGCCTAGGCTCCCTACAAAAGGTCTGTGCATAGCCTGATAGAAATATTTGCATAACAGTGCACGCTCCTTTAATCAATTCCTTAACAAAAAGTTTTCTTTGGAAAGAAAACTTCAAGGCAGTTCAATAGAGCGCTCTCACTGTCCTTACTACTGCCAAGGTTGATCACGTCTCAGCTCTAGTATTCAGAAGTCAGCTGTGTGTCTGCTGCTTCATCTCCCCTGTAGACGGCCCTCCAGACCAAACGTCCTTCCATGCTGTCCCTTCCATAGAAAGAATCCTTTGGCTTTGCAGTGTCAACCACCCAAAGTCCACACCAGACACACGAGGCTGATCAAATGGCCGTTACTGTCACGCTGCCACCTTTCTGCTTTTAGGAAGTCCAGGCACCTCCCTGAGAAGTATCATGTGTGAGTATTCTGCCCTTCGCTGCGCTGGGGATGATGGGAAGTTCTATCGGGGACCAATTTTCCTCCACTCTCACCCCACAGCCCCTTTAGCTATTCCTAAGTTGCTACATAGATGAGCCTTCTCGTTAATTCTCCCTGGGAACATTTAATTAGAGTGGTTTTGTTACCGCCCAAGAGAATGGCAGGCTTAGAGGTGACAGAGCTGGGACTTAGAGAAATGTGGAGGCCGAGATGCGTTTTGTTCTGCTTTTCCAATAAACATGAGCAGTGATTCCAACAGCTGTGAGACAATAAGTGTGTCTTTGAATCAGGGAGGTTTCATGATTTCCAGCTTCAGCCTGGAAAAGTGATTTAGAGCCTTTGGAGAGACATCTGGGAGTGACCCTGGGACCCTGAGGACTGTTCAAGCCTGCTCTCCTGCCATTCCCTGATGGATGTGGCCCTAGTCTCCCTCCTTCTGGGTTCCCATCTCTCAGCACACCTGTGCTCCTGCTCTTCCGCTCATGGGGGACAGGAGGTATCATTAATCAGTGTCTTCAGACATTACTGAAATCTTGCTAAAGGAGAATTCCTGGGTCCCATCATCCTCTGCCTTGTTATCTTGCCACCTATCACTCATATGAATGACATGCTTAATGTTCCATAAAGAGCTGACTCCAAGCATCACTCATGATATGACACACTTTCTTCAGTCTGTTCTAGAACCT
This sequence comes from Onychomys torridus, assembly GCF_903995425.1. Lineage (NCBI taxonomy): Eukaryota > Metazoa > Chordata > Mammalia > Rodentia > Cricetidae > Onychomys > Onychomys torridus. The sequence goes on along the minus strand of NC_050447.1, from coordinate 69,822,313 downwards.
TCTGTGAAATTCAGGCTACTTGTTTCCCTTCAAGGCACCAGGAGACAAACTGTTGCAAAATGGCACAGTGAGCAAGAAGCAGGTAGACTCTCAAATCTTCAAACGACAGTCCCCAGGAATGTTCCACTGATGAAGTGTGGACAGTGTTGAGTATAGGAATGAGGCTTCATTAGCCCCACAGGATGTTGAATGTCAACGTCTTTGGTGGCTTCCCATTCAGGACACTATGCTGTACTGTTTACTCCCTTTTAAAACACTTGTTTTAAACACCAGGCTATATTGCACACACATTATGACCCCTACTTGGTAGAAATTACTGGAATTCATGCATCTGGAGCACAGGACTTATCTAGTTATGAAGAGACAGATTATAAAGTCAAATCACAATGACTTTCATTCAAATGGCAGGATCAACAACAATTCATAGTCTATGGTGGTTTTTTTTTTTTGTTTGTTTTGTTTTTTGTTTTTTTGTTTTGTTTTTTTTTTTAACCAAAATCAAGCACCCTAACTGCTATGGTGTCACACACCTGTAATCCTACACTTGGGAGGCAGAAGCAGGAGAATCATCAGTTTGAGGCCAGTCTGGGCTGTGTAGCAAGACCATGACCCACATCTCACTCCTAAAAACATGAAAGCACCCCAGCATGTATTAAGTTCTTTCTCACAGATTGTCCCATTTAATGTTCTTAATAATTTGATGAAGTAGACAGCTCAATTCCTATTCTCTAGCAGGAATCCAAGGTTTCCAGAAATAAATGGCTCAAGGTGCACAACTGTGCAGGTGGTTAATCAAGCCCTCAGCTCTCCCTTCTCTTCGCTCTGTACCTGCTCCTCTGTGCTAGCAGGACTGGGCCTGTCATTCAGATGTGCAGTTCTGACACCCGTTCAACTCCTTCTTATTACTTCCACTTTTTACTATCAACATTTACTGGAAAGGTTCAGTGCGTGTCACACAAGGAAGTTTATCAGACTAGAAATGAGGGAGGGTGATTACAATCAACCACAGTACATGATAGAACACATGTACATATGTGCTACGCATGTAGACAAAAGTCACAAGTCAATAATTTTATACATGAGTGTGACATAATCAACTTTCTTGGCAAGAGACTATTTGGTAGGATTGCATATAATTTTCTTATTGATCCCCATATGATCCCCATTGATCTTTGGCACCCTTTTTAAAATCTACCATAAATCTTTTGCTTTAAAAAATATTCTAAGCATCTCCCTTTCTTCCAGACAGAGTAGTTGGCTGTTCCTCCACATTATAAAGACAGTACAACCCATCACTAGTGTGTTCCCTGAATTCTCTCACCTCCTTCGCTCATGCTATCTAGGTTTGCCATCCTCCTCTTCTCCCACCATCAAGGGGAGAGGCCTGCTTCCACTGCTCCATGCAGGACCTGTAAGATTCCCTTTTCCTGTGACAACTTCATATGTGTTGGAAACAATCTCAGATTCACATGTTGAAGGTAGGACTTTGGGGAGGTAATTAGGAGTTGATGAGATGAGAGTGCTCTCCCAGGATGGTATTAGCAGCTATACAGGAAGAGAGAGACCTGAGCTAGTACTACTGCATTGCTCAATATATGATGCTCTCTACCATGTTCTGATGGCTACCAGATAATTAGTACCATGTGTGATAAATAGTCCTCTATTAATGAATCACCACCTCACGTATTTTATTATAGCAACAGAAAACAGACTAAAACATTTGATTCCAACATTCTCTTCCTTAATCATAGATCTTCATTACTGGGGACTCCTGTCTTTATCTTCCAGACACTCTCAGACCTATTCACACCATGACAAAAGCCAAAACGAAGCATGCTAGCCCCAAGCACAAGAGAGGTCCATGACAGCCCCCATACTCTCTAAAATCATTATCTTGGTTCTGCCCTTTAATCCCCAATGAAAAATGTACATCTGTAAGTGCTGACTTCTACCTTCTACTTCTCACAACCTTCTCAGCCTGTGAGGACTGGATTTTAGTTCAGGCTCCTGCTCTCAGGCAGCAGATGGCCAAAGTTACTTTCTCCCACACTTATGAAACTATCAAAAAGAAACACTTGGTACAATTTATTTGACATAATCCATAACTTATTACCAAGACTTTCTTCTTCATTTTTCACACCTCTTCTTCCCATCTCTCTGACCACTGATAAATGACTATACTAGCTTTCACCAACCAATTTTTAAACTTACAAATTCTAATGACAACAAAATTACCATTAATAAAGTGTCTGTATGTGTAGTTATGCAATTCTAGGCTAGTGGTTCCCAACAGAACCTTCTGTAATGGAAATAGTGGAAATTACTAGCTCTTAGAATGTGGCTAGTGTCAGGGGCTGGAGAGGTGGCTGAGCAGTTAAGAGCACTAGCTGCTCTTTCAGAGGATCTGGGTTCAATTCCCAGCATCCATAGGACAGCTCACAACCATCTGTAACTCCAGTTCCAGGGGATCTGGGACCCTCTTTTGGCTCCCATGGAACTGCATACATATGGTGCACAGATATACATGCGAGAAAAACTCCCATACAGATAAAATAAAAATAAATAAATCTTCAAAAAATTGATTAGTGTTACAAAATAGCTAAGGTTTTGCTTAAGACTCTTTAATTAAAAATTGTTTTATTTTATTTTTATATAAGATCTGGAATACGTTTCCTTTTGAAAGTATTGGGTACTGGCACCCCTGGGAAGCAGAGAAGTAGGCATTCTATGATCTTCAGATCAGAGAAACCTGTGGGAAATCCTCCCTAGGGCACTGAAAACACAGTGAACTGAACTTCAAGAGACAACATGAGTATATTAGCTGTAAAAGGAATCGGGGCCAAATAAGTCACCCAAGTGAGTGGTGATGGGATTGAACAGATGCAAAAGAGGGCCCACCTCATGAACATCAGACTGATCCCTATAACTGACGTCAGTCAATCTAGATCTAGCAATCAAAGTCCGATTTTAGTCTCTAATTTCAGGGACTCATAGCACGGCAGCTGGTTCCAAGACCTACGACAGTTTACTCAGTCCCTTGAATAAACAGAGGTCAGGAACCCTTGTGTTGAAGCAAGGTCCTGTGATGACACTGTAGTATGTCTTAGTTTTCCTAGACTTATACAAGGGTACTTACTAGTGTCAGTGTGTACAGAGCAAGGGAATCCTAAGGCCACCATGGATTTATGGTACTGATGCTGAACTATATCTGAGACAGAAGTCAAAGAGATGCTCATGGATAAGGGGTCACAAGTCTAGTGCCATGGTATAAGTCCATCTCATAGTAGGTCTCATTAGTCTGTGAACCCATTCCGAGCTTACTTTTCCTAGCTCTTGAGTAGGTAGTGAAAACAGACACTCTGCCTATATTGCCAAAATGTCCACATTGATTTGCTGAGCCTTGGATCTAAGGCTGTTATGTCAGAAAATTTAAGAGGAAAACCTGAGTTTTCTATTATTTAGGAATACCAAAATAGATAAATAATAAAAATAAAAAACACCAAGAAGTCAATATCCTACCAGAGAATAGAAACATTAAATTATAAAGAAGCATTTAATATGAATCCTAGAGTTGAAAAGTACAATAACTGAAATAAAATCTTCACAAGAGGAATTTAATGACAGATTCAGAGAAAAATAAAGGTAAATCCATTGAGATTACTTGTCCAGGCACAAATTGAGAAATTAAAAATAATGAAGAAAATAAGTAAGGCCTAAGATTTATAGGTCCCATCAAGCAGACCAGCATCAAGCAGAACCATCTGTTCTGGTTCCAGAAGGAAAGGAGAAGGAAAAAGGACAGTAAGTAGATTGATGATTGCCAGGTGCTGGAACGAATGGAGACTGTCTCAGCATTCCTTTTGAAGGATAGCAATGTTCTAGAAACTGTGGGTGCAGCCCTGTGGTAGTTATCATGCATGGAGTTCCAGGATCATCATCAATGCTGCAAAAGACAGTTTTAGAATCAATAATAATTTTTGCACAACATTGTGAAAGTGAACCTAAACTCATATATATATATATATATAACAACAAAAAAAAATAACCCACTCAGTTCCTCCTGCCTCATCTCCATCTGTGTTTGTCATTTTCCTTATTGCTGTTATAAAATAGCTGATAAAAGCAGCTTAAGGGGGTACGGGCTTATTCCGGCTCATATCGAGGGGACAGCCCATCATGCCAGGGGAGACAAGGCAGCAGGAGCTTGAGGCAGCTGGTCACATTGCATCCACAGCTTGGAAGTAGAGTGATGAATGCTGGTGTTCAGCACACTTTCTCCTTTTTATTTAGTTCAGACCCCTAGCCCACAGGACGCTAACATCCACAGGAGGGGGCTTTCTTTCCACCTCAATTAACCTAATGTAAAAACTCCATTAGAGACACAACCAGAGGTATGTTCCCATGCTGCTTCTGAATCTAAATAAACTGACAATCAAGACTAGCCACCCCACCCTCAATATACTACCCGAAGCCATATCCCATGCAATTCACCCAGAACCCAATGTCTTTGACTATATCATATAGTTTCTATCCCTTCTCCTTAGGCTTTTCTTTGTCTATCACTGAGAAAAATCCCATTTGTCTTTCAAACTCTTTCTCGAGTACATGATTCTTAATCTCCATAGCAACCATTATAGTTTCCTTACATTTTTACAGTTTTGAAATATGTAGTGATTGAGAAGTCTTGGGATAGTCTAGCTAAGCCATTTGGAAAGTTTTGATAAATGTCTTTTTTCTTTTTATTAAAAAGATGTAGTAAAAGATACAATACAAATGGTTAAGATGACAAGTTTTGTGAAGACCCAGTTCAGAAGTGGTGAACGTATTTATACCACTGTACAAGAAGTAAGCATCTCAGAAACCTATTTCGAGAAGCCATTCTTAACCCCCTCTCTGCCGGTGGAATCTGTTTCTGCATCCTCCATAGTCTTAAGGCATTTGGGGAACATTCCTATTGTCTAGCATTGACCACATTACACTTCACAAATGTGTGAGTTCCCTGAGTAGGACTTGTGGCAAATTCATCACTGAATCCTCAGTGGATAACACAATACAACATTAACTAAATACCTGAGGAGGAAAGAATGAAGCCAGGGAGGTAGCATCACGTGTTGAGTTTCCATACCTTAGAAGAACTGGAGAGATTCGGGGAAGGAGGCAGAAAAAGTTCATTTCTTGAGAACCCAGGCCCTCTGAGTAACCAGGTCCCAAGCACAGAGAGTTGCAATCAGGGCAAAACCACACCCAGCCCACCTTTTTCCTCCTGGGGGTCAGAGCAACCTGACTAATGTTATATTGCACAAGCTACACATTAAGCAGGTCCCTCTCTCTTATCTAGGGAAAGAGTGACCATGTTATCCAGCTGCAGTCCATATGCCCTACATTCCTGTATCAATCATGTAGTAGAGGTCACAAATGAACTAAACCTGCTTCTTTGTGTGGAAGACCCTTCTCACAGAAACCGTTAGAAGCAGAAACCTGGATTTGTCCTGAGGAATGAAAATTCTCCTTCAATTGATCCCCTACCCACCAAGCCTTACTGCTCACCCATTGCTGGCCTAAATGAATTTTTGCCTTAAGGATAATTTGATTTGTCACCCTGACCCCACTTTCTCTCCTCTCTAAAAATGCAAGCATCATCCGCGTTGCCTCCTCTTTATGACCAGATACAAGGGCCGCAGGAGTTATTCCAGGGAATCTGGCTCCCCTTAGGTGCTGACATTAAGAAAAATTCCTGCTTTAGAATGCATATAACCTAACTCCAGCAACCCAAAGGAAAACAATTTCTTTTGGCTTATGGTTTCAGAGGGTCTAGTCCATGGGTGCTCAGCCCCATGTCCCTGGGCAGAACATCATATTGGCAGCAGTAGATGGTAGATAAGGTTCTTCATCACATGCCAGACAGGAAGCAGAGAAAGAGAAGGGACCAGGAGACAGGTATCATCTTCAAGGGGATGCCCTGTGGGACCTACTTCCTCCAGCCAAGCCTTACTTCCCAAAAGTCCACTACTTCCTAGAATAGTGCCACCACCTGGGACCTAACATATTCACCCGTGGGGGGCATTTTAAATTCAAATCCTGAGAATCCTAAACACAGCAGCTGAGTTGCCACCAGCTGAAGTTATTTGCTCTGTGCATAAATGTTCAGCCTCCTTCTAGCTCCCAGCTTTCACAAAGATTATGCAAACATCCATAAAGAAGCATCATCAGCTCCCATCTTGTATAACTAACTATAGAGGGGATTTAAAAGTCACCTCTTGGTTGCCTCAACAATACTTTTCTCAGAGTAGGGGGCAGGCTTCAAAGGCTCTTGTTTTCCTTCTCACACCCCCTTCATGCTGCTGTTCCCATGACATCTATAAAGCTGGTTGGCTTTGCCACCAGAGGCTTCACAAGGCAAAGGGGTAAAAGCCTGGTTTGTTTATCTGGGGGGTTCTCTAGCTTTTACTAAGGGACCTGGGAAGAGGCTCCTACAAGGAAGTGAAATGAAACTTCAATTATCTGAATTTTTCAAAGAATTCTGCTTTCCATTAAGGGTTCATGAGTTGGCTGTATCCTCTGTCCCTATGAGATGTATCTCTAGTTGCCAGATGGCTGGGCATGAGCCACATGGCCTGGCACTTTGTGTCTTTCTGTCCAATAACAATGGGAAAATTTAAACCAGACACAGAAACAGAACTTTTATTTTATTAAAATCATGTCTTAATTGTGAAGCTGGGGACCCTGGGAGTGAATGTCAACATTTCCAGACCTTTGAGCATGGGAAAAGAGGACAAAACTACCCCCAGCAAAGTGTCAGACAGTGACACTAAGTGAAGGGATCTCCACCCTGGCAGCCCACTGGGGACACCTAGGAGCTGCAAACAGAAGTCTCTTCCTAACCAACTTAGGGGCCTAGCTTCTACGATGAGATAACACAGTATCTTCTGCATGGGGGAGATAACATCCATGGCTGAGAAATCACTGTGCTGAGGATAAATGAGGTTTTTTTTTTTGTTTGTTTGTTTTTTAAACAAATGCTTCACCCTGGGAGATAATAATTTAGAGGTCCTCTTAGGAAGAAACTATCTGGGTATTTGGAATATCTCTGAGTATTTCTAAAATAATCTAAATATAAGTAGTGTAGATTGATATATTAGCTAGGCATGGCTGTGTAATAAATTACCAGAAACTTAGTAGTATAAAGGGATGACTATTTGCTGCCTTACATCTACAGTTCAGTGTCTAGGGGTAGCTTAGTGCTGTTTTCTGCTAAGGTCTGCCATTGGCTAAGTCAAAGTCAAGGTGTTGCCTGAAGGCTTCCATTTCAATGTTCATGTGACTGTTAGCAGATCTAATCCTTTGAATTGGAAATGCCCCCACTCCCTATAGGCTTGTAGTGCTTTGAACAAGTGGCCTCCAGCTGATAAAAGGTTTTGGAATCTTTGGAAGGTAGAGCCTTGCTAGAAGAAGTTGGTCACTGGAGGCAGGTCCTTGGAGAAATGTTACCCCTGGGCCCTGCCTATCACTGTCTTGGCTTCCTCATCTGCCATGATGTGAACAGAGATGCCACATCAAGCCTCTCTCCAGCCCTCATGACAGCCTGAACTCTGAGAGTGTGAGCCAGGATAATCCTTCCTTCTTCATGTTGTTTATGTCGGAGAATTTGGCCACAGCAACAGAAAAGGAACAAAGGCACACGACTCAGTTTCTTGACATGTGTTGAACTAAAGCCTCACTGGCTAAATAGCGGCCCTCACGCTCTTGCCAGATGGGTCTCTCAAACACCAAACATACACGCTTAGAGGGCAATGGAGATCATGCACAAAAACATAACACAATTTACATCTAGAGAGAAAGTGAACTCCCATCACCTTTGCGATACACTTCAGATCAGAAACAAGTCATAGTTCTGCCTTCAATACACACACACAAAGGGAAGACAACACACACAGACATCTGTGCCAGGAGTTGGGAGTGTATGAGCACTCTCTTAGACTTCGCTCATTCCAACTGTGCTCTGACAACTCAGTAGTACAAAAGCATGTCCTTGAGAAAGGAAGCACTTCCCTCAGACACTTGTGTATCACATTTCTACCATGTCTGTATCACCACCATGACTGGCTTGGTCATTTTATGAAGGACAACTGCCACCCCCTGGAGATGCCCAAAAGCCATGTTCCTAAATCACTCACTGTCTCCTAGGTGCAGTCTAACATCCAATGGAGAGTTTGTAAGACTCAATTGAAAGCACAGAGAAATTCGGGGTAATTAACAACTCTGGATTCTACTGAGGAAATTCAATCCAGACTCACACCCCTTCCTTAAACAGTCCTGTCTTAGGCAGCTTGGATGGCTATCACACAAAGCCCTAGCAGGATGTCACAAACAGCTTTTATTTCTCACAGTTCTGGAACATAGATGTCTCAGATCAAGGCAGTGGTAGATTTGGAAGCTAGTACTGAATTCACACATCGTTGTTTTAGAAACTACTTCCTGCTTTGCTGACACCTATCTCTACTCCCCCCATCTCTTTTTTCTTCCTTCCTTACATTATTTTCCTTTAGATTCATTTTATGTATGTTTATGTTTGCCTGTGTATGTATGTATGTATGTATGTATGTATGTATGTATGTATGTATGTATGTGCGTGACTGGTACCCATGGAGGCCAAAAGAGGATGTCAGATCCCCTGGAACTGGAGTTACAGATGGTTATGAACTGCAATGTGGGTGCTGGGCATTAAACCCAGGTCTTCTGCAAGAGCAACAAGTGCTCTTAATGGCTGAACCAATTCTTCAGCTCTACACCTATCTTTTCATGGGGTCTCCACAGAATGGATGAGGGTGTCAATCTATGATATCTCAAGGGATATAAACACATGGTTCATAACCTCTTCTATCTGCTGGTTCCCTAAGTTTCATGAAGACATTTCCAGTGGTAGAAAGAATGCTTTATGGGCAAAAGGCTATCCTTGTGACATGCCACAACACAGTTTGAAATTTATTTTCTTGTCATCCATCTTCTGTCTCAGCTAGTAGTATGAACCTGAGACCCCAGATGTGCACTCATCTTTGTCTCCTCTGTGAGGCCATGGAGATGATTTGATGTCATTATACTTGTCCTTCTATCAGTAAATTTAAAACCAACCAACCAAACAGCCATTTTCATATCTATATTACCTCCAACATGGCCCCTTAAGACATAGCAAGAGGACTGATTTAATAAAAATTTTCTCAAGTGCATAAAGATCTCCCACATAGGCGCTTTCCCTAAATCCCACACTGTCATTTGCATGCTGTATTTAAAGGTGTTTTCCTCCAGCAGTCCACTCTGCCATGGATTCCTCAAGGCGCTTGCTTTAGTTGGAGCTAATAACTCAGAGCCCAGTGTTTAGCTTGGAAGAGGCAAGCTGTTGCAAATCTCTGGGTTACCCAGCCCAAGGCCATGTGGAAAACTTTTATGAGCATCAGTTAGAGGAAGGTGCAAGCCTGGTTCTTCCACAGCTCCCATTCAGGTAACTTACTCAATGTCCCAGAGGCATACATCTTTCAGATCCAGCCCATCTGCCAAGAACTATATACCACAGGGGACTTCAAAGAGGAACACAGCATGCCGATTGGAGAGAAATGCTTTTTATTTAAAACATTTCTTTCCATGTTTTTCCTTGTTTTGCTCTAGAACATTAGTAATTGGGTAGAACATTCATCCTGCTCTCATTACAGAATTTTCTTTTGTGTGTAATTCATGTGTAGGGGTACACACATGTGTGCACATGAGTGGCCATTATGTGAAGGTCAGAGGAAAACCTCAGGTGTCATCCATCAGGTACCATTCACCACTTCCCTTCCCTTATCTCCCTTCCCTTTCTCCCTCCTTTCCTCGCTCCCTCCCTCCCTCCTTCTTTCCTTGACAGTGTCTCTTGAAGGCCTGGCACTTGGTAAGTAAGCTAAATTGGGTAGCTAGTGATCCCCAGGGATCTGCCCATCTCTGCCTCCCCTGCACCTGAATTACTAGTGTGCATCACTCTGTCTGGATGTTTCCCCCATGGATTCTAGGAATCAGCTCGGGTTGATTCCTCATGCTTCCAAGGCAAGCACTTTGCCAACTGAGCCATCTCCCAAGCCCACTACAAAATGTTCTTGTCATCCGTCCTTTATCTCAATCATCAGTAGAAGACAAAGAACCCGCAAGTCCCCCTCCTCTTCTCATCATGACTGATCATGACTAATGGTCCACTTGTGGCATATAGCATGTGGGAATTAAGATGCCAGGACAGGATTTCAACCCAGGAAGACCACACAAACATGGGAAAATTCTATCACCACTATGACTCCCGTTACACAGAACCTACTTCTTTTTGAAAATCCTCTGCTGGCTGTGGTTGTACATTTTCCAACCGCACACACCACAGATCACTTTCCCCCTCAACTTTCCTCCTGGAATTTTCAGGGGCTGGCTGGCCTGCCCTTTGTTTCTGAGGTGGTAGAGGTGGCAGAAGTCAGAGCACGTGAGAGACTCAAGGCACATTTCTCAAAGAACCATTCTAGACCTCCAAGGAAAACTCTGAATTCAACTCATTTAAATAATTTTGGTGTCAGACACAAAATACCAGTGAGTTGGACATTCATTTTGTGATTCTAATAGTCAAGTACTGATAAGGCTTTGGGCTGGGGGAGACACCATTTTCCTTAACCTCAAGCGGGAACTGTCTAACTCACCTTTTGTCGGCTTCTCCTTCTGAAACATGATGAATGCATCCAGATGTTTCTAGCACTTTATCATACTGTTGGGTGCAGGGAAGATGGGTTTTCATCTTTCTGAGAGTCATAAACATCTAACACAACCTGCTTGCATCTCCTCAAATATATCATTTTCTCTCAACCCACAAACTGACCTGCCGTACCAAGATGAACACTGTGCTAGGGTTTCCCCTGGCGCCCTGCCCCCACTGGCTAAGTCTCACACATAAATCAGTGCTGTTCAGAATAGACAGATGCTCTTAATGTCAAAAGAACAAAAGTCTTCACTGTTTCAACTTCCCCCTGGAGTTTTGCTTTCTTTCCCCTCTCTTCCTGATCAGCTGGACCCAGGGTGTCTGTTCTATTTTCAGTAGATTTGGAGGCTAAACCTCACTGAGAAATGGAGACCCGAGGGTTACTATAAGCTTCCTCCTTAGGAAGCAAGCTAGTGCCTCCTTCTCACTTTAGTCCCTGGCATGGAATGTGGACACAGGCTGGGTTCCCAGAATCCTCTAAGGTATTGTATTGGAACATAAAAATAGACTTCTCCCTGCAGGGGACAGATTCCAATTAGAATTCTGAAATTTGTTCTCAATTTCATTTTCCACCAAAGGGACTAGATTTAAAACCAGGCAGCTGGCAAATTGCCACAGAGTTTTTCAGCTTGCTAGCCATGACATGTCATGAAAACAACTCACAAAGCATAGAGAAGTCTTCCGTTTCAGGAGCTCAGTGGGAAGCTGGAGCGGCTCCATCTGTCTCTGGCCCATGAGCCTGTTAACAGTGTTCCATAGGCCATGGAACTCAGTGACTAATGCAAGCAGCACCCAGGGGCCAGTGAGGTCTAGAGACTGACCGAGTGTTTGTCTCCATGCTGGTTGATGACTGTGTCCTATGCTTTATTCACCTTTTTATTAACATCCTTTTTGTGATATAGGGATTGGAACCCAGGGTCTCATGCATACCAGCAAACACTCTGCCCAAACCTGTTGCCGCCTCAAGACCTTTGCACACAATATTCCTTCTGCTTGGAACCCTTCTCCTTCTGAGCTTTGCACAGCTTCCTTTTCCTCCTACTTGGGAGTTTTCCTCTGAGAGTTTCTGGTTCATCACCCAGCTGAATACATGGCTTTCATTTCACTCAGAGCAGCTTTCTCCTCCCTCCCCAGACAATCAGCCCCATGGTCACAGGCCCTGCTGATTTTGTTTTTGGCTGTATTTCCCAGGTGGTAGTTCCCTGCTGTCTATGATCAGACCATGACAGGTAGCAGGTGCTCATTGCATGAATGGATTACCTTTATAATGCTCTTAAAATCTATGTTAAGAAAATAGCAGTGCATTTTCCCAGCACTTGGGAGGTAGAGGTAGGAGATCAGGAGTTCAAGGTCATCCTCAGCTACATAGCAAGTTTAAGGCTAACCTGAGCTACCTGAATCTTGTCTCAGAAACTCTAAAGAGAGAAAAAAAAAAACCATGATATCTATTTTACAGATGAGAAACTGGAATCTGAGAGATCCAAAGACATGAAGTCACAGGCTATGTGACTTAAACAGTATCACACAGTTAATAAGTGGTGAAAATGGGAGTCAGAACAGTGTTCTGGCTCACCTTTGTATCTTTTTATTCATTTAAAAAGTATGTTAACTCTGTAATAATTTTTGGGTTATAAATTACATAAGACACAACTTAGTGCATAGTTTGATGAATTTTGACAAATATATACACCCATAGAGACATCGTTAAGATGTAAAACAAGATAGGAATATTTCTTTCATCCCAGGAAACATCTTTATGCCCCTCTGTATTTCATAACCATAATCTCTAGTACAGTCTTTCCATGGGAGCTTTACTGTGTGTGTGTGTGTGTGTGTGTGTGTGTGTGTATAACTTTTCACTATTAAGGTATATGGCTTCTCCAAACTTCAGACCTCTCATTTGTAATGTACATATGACTGCAATAAAATATCTTTCCCATGGATATATATATTAGGTGATACATGTAAAGCTTTGAGAATGGCATTCATTGTTGTACTGGCTTACTTGGGCTACCATAACAAAAGATCACAGGCTTTGTAGCTTGAACAATAGAAGTTGATTTCTCCATAGTTTGGGATGCTGGGAACCCCAGATCAAGGCACTGAAAGTTTGCTTCCTGGGAGGGCATTCTTTCAGGCTTACAAAGAGCCAGCTCCTCACTGAGTCCTGGCATGGCTTTTCCTAAGGGCATGTGAAGCGAGTGGGAGATGTCTGCTGTCTCGTCTTTCTCTTAATAAAGTCATTCTCAGCTCTCACATTTAACACTAATTTCCTGCCCAAGTCCCTTCCTCACAGCACCAGTATATTAGGAGCTGAGCTTCAATTCAGTGCAGATCTGAAGGAGGGCACAGTCAGTACAGGCGGTTATTACTGTCATCACAAGCTCGTACGCCAGGATGTGTCGGTGCTGAGATTTTCTCCCAGAGATCACTTATCCCATGACCCTCCCTTGACTTTACCCAAGCCATGGAGTGACAAAAATAGTGACATGAGATGTGTGACTTCCATTTGCAGAAACATGGTTTCTGAGCAGCCCTGTCTCCAAGCTGTCACCTCAGTCCTAGAGGAGAGGTCAACAAGGACAGTACAGAAAGGGCAAGACTTGGGGGTCAGCAGCCTTTGTGCTATTCAGCTTTCTACCACTATGACAGATTCCTGAGATAATTAATTTATGAAGAGAAAAAAGATTGTCTTGGTGTCTTAGTCACAGTTCTACGGTTGTGAAGAGACACCATGACTGAAGCAACTCTTATAAAGGAAAACATTTAATTGGGGGCTGGCTTACAGTCAGAGCTTACTGACTTACTCAGAGCTTAGTCTGTTATCCTGGTGGAGGCATGGTGACATTCATGGCAGTGGAGCAGCAGCTGAGAGGCACACCCTAATCTGCAGGCAGATGGTGGGTGGGTGGGTGGGTGGGAACAGGGGAAAAGGCAGGGAGAGGGAGAAGGGGCCCAGCATGGGCTCCTGAAACCTCAAAGCTCACCCCCAGTGACAGCTTTCTCCAAGAAGGTCATGCCTCCTAATCCTTCTAATTCCTTCTAATCCTTCACTCCCGGGTGACAAAGCATTCAAATATGTGGTCTATGGGGCCATTCTTATTCAAACCTTATTGTTCTGGAGCTTCTAGTCCAAGATCCTGTGGCCCTAATAGCGTTGGGCTTCCAATTAGGCAGCCCATTATGACAGAAGCATGTAACAAAGTTTGAAAATCATCCCTTTTATAAGCCAGGGCTCAAAGTGAGGAAGAAGGTTGTGGTAGTTTGAATGAGAATGGCCCCCATAGGCCCACATATTTGAATGCTTGGTTCCCAGTAGGTGGAATTGTTTGGGAAGGGTTAGGAGGTGTGGCCTTGTTTAGGAGGTGGGCTCTGAGATTTCAACAGCCTACACCATTCCCAATTAGTTCTCTCTTTGCTTTGTGCTTATGGATCAAATGTAAGCTCCAGGGCCATGCCTGCCTGCCTGTTGCCATGCTCCCTACATGATGGTCACAGATTCACCCTCTGAAACTGTAAGCTCCCAATAAACTCTTTCTTCTATAAGTTGCCTTGGTCATGGTGCTTTAATACAGCACTAGCAAAGTAGTCAAGTCAAATGCACTAGGATCTCCCACTCCAATTCAAATACATACCTCTGCTAATCTAAGGGCCTCCCTCTAGAGCCACATTCCAATGGTTCTATCACCTCCCAATGGCACCATCCTGGAGACAAATCCTTGAACATGTGGACTTTGGGAGACATTTACCCAAGTCATACCAAGCCCTATAATGGAATCTGTGAGATGGAAATAATAGTGACCCTTGGCATTGTATCAGCAACTGTGAGGCCACATAGGTAAAGAACCTCTCATACACATGGATATTTGTAGGTGCGTGGCCATGAGGTCTTGGATTGCTCTTACATGGGGTTTATTCCAGGGAGGGTTTTCAGATGACTTGTGTCCAATGTGCTGACTTCAGATCCAACAAGAATCATACTTAGCCTCTTCTTACCCCTCTTTACTGATCTCCACCATTTCTGTAAGACAATTTCAGTGAACCTAAGTTGGGAAGCTTGCCTAAGAACCAGGAAGTCTTATCTTCCATTTGTTTTACTATCCTCCAAAGGAAAGACAACAAAGCAGAGAAGAAAGATCACACTCCTAAAATCCAAGTTCTTTTGGCAGAAGACATGATACCCTCAGCAGAACTGGATTTTACATTATACAGAGAAACCTAATAGTAAAGGGAAGGTATAGGACATCCCTTTCCTAGGAGGCCCCTTCTGGTCACTGGAATAGAAGTAGACTTAATTCAAAAGTGCATTGTTTCATGAATAGCAAACATCAAGGCATTTAGAGAAAAAAAAAATGCTTCTCCAAAGATTAACATTTGCTCAGTCATCAGAGAGCTTCTGGGATACATTTGATCCTTCTCACAGTAGAACTAAATTAAAAGTCTAACAATCTGAATCTGGGACAGCTGGCCTTGTTGATATCCCTAAGGAGGTCTTTCCTTACATGGGGACTGTGGGTGGTAAAAGAATAAAGTAATCATGGCTATAATTCCCATGTTGTTTAAAAGATGTCAGGACCATTAAAGAAGGGAAGTACTCTGGTTGGAAGTTACATATCACATGAATATGATATGACTCTCAATGGCTCTGATGCATCAGGGACCATTTGGAGGAGGTCTTGCCAAGATGAGGCCCTGGGCAATTGTGTATGTACACCAGGCTGTGGCTAATTGTTTCTCTGCTATTGTTCTGAAACTTTTCAACTTGCCTGGAGCACATATCATACAAAAACAAAACAGAATGTCGTCTTACAGAAAGATAAAGGTCAGAAAGATTAACTTTACCTCAACCACATAAGCTCGTAAATACCTGAGCTAGTCATCTGATTCTGAAGGACTGTCTCAGCCACCAACTTTACTAGAATACTAAAAGCAGTGGCTGCTTGGGGAGCTCTCACTAGGTGCCCAGGCACTCCAATACATGGGTAAGGAAGGTAGAAATCTCCTTGTGCCACCTTACAGAATGTAGCCCTCCCAGTGCTTCTTCCTTGGACTCTGAGGACCATCACACAGCTATGCAGTACCTCCCACCCAAACACAAACACTTCATTCAGTTACTCAAGCCCTTTCATAAAGAACACCAGTGAGCTGCTGATGGAAAAACACACTGAGGGGTGAACAGAAAGAAAGAACACTAAGCATTTACATGTGACAGACACCTGCCAGGTTAATAGGGACAGCATGTATACACGTATGTGTGTATACATATACACACACATATATATAATACACACACACACACACACACACACACACACACACACACACACACACACATTGAAGTGGCCCAAGTAGCCTTGCCAGAATACAAGGCCTCAGTTTCGGTTTCCTGGGCTGAGCTGGCCCTCCCAGGGATAACTGCTCCCTGCCACCTCATGATGACCAAAGATAGCTACCCCACCCTGAAGCTGCAAAGTCCCTGGCTCCCAACCAATTGTGGTGACTTGTTGCCACTAGGTTGGAACCCACTAATTAGCCTAAGGGTCTGATCCCCCAACCCTGGAATTCCCCTAGCTGTGCGTAAAAGGAGCTTACACGCTCCTCTTGTGGTTGCCGCCATCCTACCTAAATGGCTGACCCCCTGCAGGTGGGAATATTGTCTCCAGAAATAAATGTTCTTGGTAATTGCATATGTGAGTGGTGGCCTTTGTGGGGTGATCTGTGGACCCTAACATATGAAACTACCTCAATCATGATTCCTTGGTTGCGAGAGACAGAAAAAACAACAAAATTATGTTTTAGAAAATGAGACTCCAGTTTTGTCTCAGACATGAAACAAGAGCTTAGTCTTATTGACATTCTGCCCTTGGCTTGAGTGTCTAACATCACAAGTGCTTTCTATGGTAGCAAACCAAGGTGCTCCTATAGAAGTCAGCACACCAGCACAACCTATCCTACAGTGGCCTCCAAACTTCCCAGCACATGGTCTCACCAACATAAAGTGAAGCCCCTGGAGCTGATCATATTGCTTTGTGAGATATAATCATGGTCTTATACACTTAACACTGCACTGAGTGACTTCCTGTGGGAGCTTGAAGCTTGAAAGTAGTCATGGTGAGAACATTTTCACCACAGAAGCCAGAAAATGCTGCAAAACATGGCTTGTCCCCCATAAACCCCATGGATTGTTAGTTTACCAGCATACTGTGGTTACAATCCATTATTTATTATGATAATAAACTTTATGTATCAACTGGACTGGACCATAGGTATAAGGTACCCATGATGTTGTTCCTGGGGGTGTCTGTGAGGGTTTTGTAGAAGAGATAGTATTTGACTTAATGAGACAGAATGAAGCAAGTGGTTCCTTCAATGGGAACAGGGGTCATTCATCTTACCCAGGGCTTGACTAGAAAAAAAAGAAGGAGGCATTTGTTCCAAGTTTGTCTGCCTTTGACTGGGATGTCAATTTTCTGACACTCAGGCTCCCAGTTCTTGGACTTCTAGATCTAGAACACTCACCATCAATGTTCAGGATTTTAAACCATATCACAGATTGTCCTAGACTTACAGCCTGCAACTGTGGCCTATGACTGCATGAGTCAATATCTTAGGTTTTGAGTGTTAAACATCCCCCATGGGCGTTTGAGTAGCTGGTGGTGCTGTTTTTGAAGGTCATGAACTTTTGGGAGATGAGGTCTAAATCTCAGACTTAGTGCAGAAGCAAGGCTGGGGGTTACTGTTGAGCTCTGGCTCTGGTTTGGAACTCTGCTTCATGATTCCAAGAGATCTGAGGAAAGCAGGTCACAGGGTCCCAGTGCCAGCTAATACCACCCTGGACTAAGCTCATCCCAGCCACAACAGTGTCTCCACTGTGACATGCTGTATTTTCTAGTCCATACATCAGCATAAATCCTTCCTTCTTAGGCTCCTTCTTGTCAAATATTTGTTCACAGAGATGAGAAATGTAACTAATACAGGATATATATATATATATATATATATATATATATATGTATACATATATATACACACACATATATATGTATATATATGTTATGTGCATTCTATTGGTTTTGTTTCCCAATACATTATCTGTAGCATATGGTAGTAGAAACAGACATTTCTAAGACAAACAGTGAGAAATGTATGTATTTGACTGGACCTGGGTGGCACATGCCTGTAATCCAGCTGGTTGGGGGGCTGAGGCAGGAGGATTATAAATTCAAGAAATTCCTGGGCTACAGAGCAAGCTCAAAGCCAGCCTGCACAATACCCTGACTCAGACTATCAGTAGTAAGAGTATTTAACACAGCATGAACAAGGCCCTAGGTTAAATCACCAGAACAGAAAATAACCACCAAGAAGAACTTGCCTGTCCTCCAGAAGTTTCTTTACATAGACTATATGTTACTCAAATAAGGAGAAAACTAGGGGGAAAAAAGCCAAGAAAGATCAAATTTCTAGTTTTGGAGCCTAATTTTAAGCCAGTAACCATCTCTCCAAAAACTAACTGCAGATGGCTTCTTCCTGGAATAATTTCTGTGTAAACAGAACAGGTTTTACCCCAGACCCAAATGTCTGCCTCGGATTCCCCAGCGCCCCACCAGCCTCAAGTTCCGCTGCATCAGCTCTGTGTCTCCCTCTAATTGCGGCGTTTAAACTGAGACTCATGGCTGTCTTCCACAGTGAAGCTTGTCGAATGCTTCATTCTCAGGGTAAACAGATTTCCAGTGGGGGCTGCCAGCAGCACAGAGGACCTGCCAAGCTTGGCAGATGCTAAGGTTCGAGGTTCTTCTGTCTGTTCTCAGCTCCAAGCTGGCTGTGAACTAGCTCTACTCCCCAAGGCCCACCAGACTCTCAGCTGCTTTGCCCAACACCATCCTCTCTGCTCAGCCTCCTGCTTCCTGTGGGTCCGATTAGCGGAAGTGAAGAATCTGATGCAGCCCAATGGCAAAGGCTTGTCTCCTCTTCCCATTGTTCCCTGATCTTTATCCCTTGGCCCCCACAAAGGGGAGGCACCCCCCCCCAATCTGACAGACAGCCTGTCACCACGAACATTGCTTTCCCCACAATACTGACCACAGCCATCCTTTCTCCCCCGCGTCATGTTTCTTTCATTTGGGATGAAACTGGAAATGAAGGGAGTGGGAAAAGGCTTTTGTACGCAAGCCCCAGCCTTTGAGTGATGCAGCTCTCGGCGTTCTTGTTGTGACCAAACTACCTGAAAGAATAAGCTAAAAGAAGATTTATTTTAGCTCAGGGTTTCAAAGCATTGTATCAGCCATCAGTCCTCATCTGTTGGCTCCGGGTCCACGGGAAAGCAGAATGCAATGGTGGGGGGACCCTTTGGAGGAGGAGGCTGTTCACCTCATGCTAGATAGGAAACAGAGGGTGAAGGAGGGACTGTAACCGTCATTCCCTCCCTGAGCCTTCTTTCTCCAGATGTCCCCAGGTGACTGAATGATCTCACAGAATTCTGGCTTCCTTCGCATACTCCAAATACTCTTTAGTTCACATAAGCATTTACGTAAGACTCTTCTGCTAGCTAGGAGTTATAGTCTGAGCTGCCAGAGTCATGATGCAGTCACTGATAGGTGATGCGGCCCTGATACTTTATATCTGTTTGTAGGTGGGTTTGCAAAATGTGAGGTATGCTTCCTCTCTAGGTTCTGATGATGATTCTCAGGCTGGGTGGTGACGGGAAGATCCCTGGTGATATTCAGGTTGAGAACTATATTCCACCTCTAGTAGGTGGACCAGTCGGTCTCCTTCCAACCTGCTTCATTTTCTTACTCTTACAATCCAAATATCAAGAAAATAAAAACAAGCAACCTAATTAATGAAGCCAAAGACTGATGTCACAAAACACAATGAGCGAAAATCTGTGTCAAGCAAATCTTTAGGTTTGTTATGGTTTCTATTTTATTTTTGTTACATTGGTTTTGGATGCAGGGTCTCAGGTAACCTAGGCTGGCCTCAAACTCATTACACACCTGAGGATGGCTTTGAACTCCTGGTCCTCTTGCCCCTATTTCTCAAGTCTAGTTATTAGAGGCGGCACCACTATGTCCCCAAATGGTCTCTGTATTACTCCGTGTGTGTCTAGGAATCATATTAAAACAAAGATGGTAACTTGTGAATTTTGTAATCTTAATATTTGAGATCTAAAAAAGTTACCTCTATAGGAAATAGTGAGACCGTGGAGGAAGTCGGTAACAGAAGCTCATTCTCTGAGTGCATCTTATTTTATAGATTGACATCACTCTAAAACAAGATTAGAAAACTTCAGACTGCTGGCCATGGTGCATGCCTATAACCTCTGCACTCAGGAGGACCAGGCTGGAGGAATGAAAGTTCAAGGCCAGGCTGAGCTACAAAGTGAGACCCTGCCTCGATACAAATGTTTCTAAAAAATTCTAATTATTAAAAAAGAAACTGTGGAGGCTGGAGAAATGGTTCAGCGATGTCTAATTACTTTCCTATTCTGTAAAGACACACGTGACCCTGTTCACTCTTCTTCATTTACCCTTCCTTTTCCTTTCTTTTGACTTTCCAATCTAAGATGGAGGGCAGAAATTTAAAAAAACAAACAAACAAACAAACAAAAACCTATGTATATTTACAGAGACTGTGGCTACCTTTGAAGACCTATTATTCCAAAATGAGAAAAGGAGATTCAGGGGGCGAGAAGATGGCTCAGTGGGTAAAGGTGCTTTCCACTGAAGCCGAAAACTCAAATTTAATACTTAGGGGACCACATGGTGGAGAGAGTCAGCTTCTCCAAGTTGTCCTCTGATACCCATACAGTGTATGCATGTGTGCATGTACACACACACAAGCTCTCTCTCTCTCTCTCTCTCTCTCTCTCTCTCTCTCTCTCTCACACACACACACACACACACACACACACACACACACACACATTCACCCTCTCCCAAACACACTCATATGCTAAAATAAATAAATAAATAAATAAATAAATAAATAAATAAATAAATAAATGTAAAATATAATGTCTTTAAAAGAGAAGATGCAATAAGGAGATAAGAAAACTTAGAGGAGAAAATGAGACCAGAAAGAGGCAAGAGGAAGTTGCTGCCCACTTTCCTGGGGATTTCTAAATGCGGTCACCTCATGGCTCAGCTAACTTGGGGATACCTAAAGATCCCCCCATTTCCAGTCATTGCTAAAATCCTTCAATGCAGATGTAACCATCTTGTTAAATAAGAAACACAGAGCCAATTGAAGAGTTAAAAGCCAAGAGGTCAGAGCAATAGCTGAGAGCTGAAAACCTTACCCTTCACTGCTGCTCTGTCTTTCCTCTCCACAAGAGACCTACTTCCTGTGTTTCTCTTTTTTATAGACTTTCTGTTCTGCCTTCTCATTGGTTGTAAACCCAACCACATGACCTCCTCATCACTGCCTGTCTGTACAGACCTCCAGGTCTTCTATGGTTGGTATTGAGATTAAAGGTGTGTGTCTCCATGCTGGCTGTGTCCTTGAACACACAGAGATCTGCCTAGCTCTGCCTCCCAAGTGCTGGGATTAATGGCGTGCACTACCACCACACAGCTTCTGCTATGGCTTGCTCTGACCCCAAGGCAACTTTATTAATATACAAAAAAACTCACATTTCAGTACAAATAAAATATCACCACACTTCAAGTTTCAGATTCCTCATGTTAAGATGACTATGCCCAGCCTTCCTTGACATTAGGTGCGGCCATGTGTCTGTCTGCTGTCTTGTGGGATGGTGCAGTAGCTGCAGGTTCTTTTGGGTAAACACATAAATGGAAGGCTCGCCCATTGTTTCTTTTCCCTTCTCACTGGCTGATGGTGATGGTATTAAGAACATCCTGGCCATGCAGGTGGAAAACATCAGTAATGGAATAGTGAAGAAGAATGTAAACAGACCTAGGTCCACCGAAGACTTCACAGGATGTAGATGCCTCATCCTCTGCCCTCTTTAGAAGCTTGGATGCTCATATGACAGAAAGGGGAGTGAACTACTGTCTTGTTTAAGGCATTTATTATAATTGGGAATTGAACCTAGGGCCTATCACAGGTCAGGCATGTGTTACACAACTGAGCTAGGTCCCCAGTCCTCTTTACTTTTCATTTTGAGACAGCTGACACAGGGTCTTACTAAGTTCCTGGGGATGCCCTTGAACTCACTCTGTATCCCAAGGAGACTTGGAACTTGCAAGCAGCCTCTTGATGCTGCCTCCTAGTTAGCTGGGATCAGAGGCCTGTGCCTCTGGGACAGGTCTTTTTTATTACATCTAGAGGGAAAAAATTAGCAAACATAGGATCAAATATAGGATCAGAAAAAGTAGCTGACTAAAGAAAATAATGCTGGGAAATATTAAGAATCCCACCATTGGGGAGAATATCTTGTCTTCATTTCTTTTTGAAAGAATATGTGGGCTGGAGAGATGGCTCAGAGGTTAAGAACACCGACTGTTCTTCCAGTGGTCCTGAGTTCAATTCCCAGCAACCACATGGTGGCTTACAACCATCTGTAATGAGATCTGGTGGCCTCCTCTGGCCTGCAGGCATAAATGCAGGCAGAACACTGTGTACATAATAAGTAAAATTTTTTAAAAATTTAAAGAAGAATATGCAATACTCAGGGCTTAGCTAAGAGATCTGCAGCCAGTAACATGGATTACTATGGTGGTTGGAAAGATAATGGCTCCCTGTAGACTTATATATTTGAATATTTGGTTCCCAGAACCCTTCGGACTGTTTAGGGATGATTAGGAGGTGTGGACTTGTTGAAAGAGATGTATCCCTGCGGGTGGGCTTGGAGGTTTTAAAACCCCATGCCAGACCCCACCCACCGTCTTTTCTTTGTGGGTCAGACAGATGTAAGCTCCCAGATACTGCTCCAGCACCATGCCTGCCTGCCTGCCTGCCTGCCGCCATGCTCTCCACCATGATGGTCATAGATTCACCCTTAGAATCTGTAAACAATTAAGTGCTTTGCCTATTTTTTTTGTTTGTTTGTTTCCTTAGTCATGGTATCTCTTTACAGCAATAGGAAAGTAATTAGGCCTCACTGAACCATCTCTCCAGCCTCCACAGTTTCTTTTTAATAATTAGAAATTTTTAGAAACATTTGTATCGAGGCAGGGTCTCACTTTGTAGCTCAGCCTGGTCCTCCTGAGTGCAGAGGTTATAGGCATGCACCATGCCCAGCAGTCCTAATCTTAGTTTATAAAGATGTCAATCTATAAAGGAAGATGCACTCAGAGAGTGAGCTTTTGTTACTGATGCCTCTGCAGCTGTGTCACTTTGCACTCTTGCTGGCAATGAAAGGAGTGTCTTTTCCCTCACAGCCCTGTCAAGTGTGGGCCAAAGGTGGACTTCTATTTAATTATTAATTAATTTGTGTATGTGTAGCCAATATTGTATGTGAGAAAATGTATTTCTATGTACTTTTTTCTTTTGTGTGTACTCTGAGGGGTGCACATTTTTGAAAGTACTGAAATATCAGAACAATGAATGCTATGAGTGGATCCAGCTCTAATTCGATCTCCCAGCTGGAAAACCCACCAAACACACTGTTCTCAGAGGAACTTGAGATATCAAACCAATACAGACAGATACTACACTTGATCTTAGTCACAAAGGCTGATAAAGAATTCAGCATGTATTTATTGTTATTATTATTTGATGTGGGATGTCTTTCTATACATTGTGAATATATGTTGTTCTCATTGGTTAATAAATAAAGCTGCTTTGGCCTATGGCAAGGCAGGATAAGAGCCAGGTGGGAAATCCAAGAAGAGATACTAAAGAAGAAGGGTGGAGCCAGGGACAGACACCATCCAGGCACCTAAGGAGCAACATGCCAGCAGACCAGTAATGCCACAGACACATGGCAATACATAGATTAATAGAAATGGGTTAATTTAAGTTGTAAGAGCTAGTTAGTAATAAGCCTGAGCAATAGACCCAACAGTTTGCAATTAATATCAAGCCTCTGCTTGATTATTTACAAGCAGCTGAGGGACGGAGTGGGACAGAGAAAAGCCTCTGGCTATAATTATTAATATACTATTACTATTATTTTAAGCAAGGTCTTACTGGGTAGCCCAAGCTGGCTTTGAACTTAGCGTCTCCCCCCCCCCCTTTTTTTTTTTGGATTTTCGAGACAGGGTTTCTCTGTGTAGCTTTTCACCTTTCCTGGATCTCATTCTGTATCCTAGGCTGGCCTCAAACTCACAGAGATCTGCCTGGCTCTGCCTCCTGAGTGCGTCTTCTTATCTCTCGATCCCGAGTGCTGCAATTTTAGGTGTGTGTCACCCTGTTTCCTTCAGTGTTTTTCTAATTCACATTTTTTTGCTATGAAGATAAAGGTTTGCTATTCTTCAAAATATATACTATACTTTCTGATAGACTGTACCTTAGGCGAAGACCTCAGGCTAAGCGGAAGGAAGCAATTCCAGAGACAGTTAAAAGGAATCAAGCAAATTTCATCCACACAAAATCAAAATAAATCCAGTTGGTCCTAACACACCCACATTAAATAAAGTAAGTTTTTGCCGCTGTTAGCACAGTGCCTGCGGCAATGATAAAGCTCTATAACTGAGAGCAAAGCATGGAAGAAAGTTTATTCGGGATTAGGTTTAGAGCCTTGGGTGGAGAACCATGGCTGTGAGTGGCAGACAAGGCAGGGGAAGCAGCAAGTCACGAGATCACATCCTCCCCCATGAGTAGGAAACCGAATGAGCTGGAAATGGGGCAAAGCTGTGAACTTTAAAGTCCACCCCCAGTTACATGACGAACTTCTCCCAGTAAGACCCCACCACCTTCCCAGACAGTGCTACAAACTGGGGACCGAGGGTTGTGTTCAAATACATGAGCCTACCGGAGCGGACATTCTCATTCAAAGTACCACAGCACCAAAAATCACTCCCCAACGAAGAGATACACAAGAAGTAGAGGGAAGTTTGTAGCAATAGATGCTTGTATGAGAATATCCAGAATATATAATGGACTCTGAAAACCAGCAAGAAAAAGAAAGTAAAATATCAGGAAAAGACTTGAACTAATATTTTTACATAAGCAATAAAGTGAATGAACCAAACAACCTAAGCAAAAATGTTCAACATCTTTAGGAATTGGGAAAATACAACCTTGGTATTTGATACATAATGATGTATAAGTGTACAAGCAGTAGTCTAGCAAAAGTTTAAAGGCTAAAGTTTAAAGTATATGTATGTATCCCTTAGAAACTGGAGCCCATTCTACCAGCACACATGGAAAAGAATGTTCAGAGATACAAACTGGAAGTAAACCAAACTCCTATGTACTGTAGAATAGACAAATATGTTATCATATAGTTACTGGTAAACTGACAAGATGTGTAACACCAGAGAAAAGAGTTCTAATTCATAGCACCTGCCAATTTCCATGGTGTAAATACTCCCTTCAGGGCCAATTTCAAGCTCCCAACATTCTGTCAATTAGTTTATATAACCCATGAACATTTAACCATCCATTCTCAATCTGGGCAAGCTGGCTCCAGTACATTCCTGGGAATATTCCCAAGTTTTAACACTATTCAGCAATAAAGGTGAATCAACCACAGCTACAGGCAACAGCATGGATAAATCTCATGGACATTGGGTAAATCTCATGGAAATTATGTTGCACAAAATGCACAAACAGCAAAAGAAGTCACAGAGCATGATTTCATTAGTACAGAATCCCAAATGGACCAATTTAAACCAGAATGCGTATACTTGTGTGGTACAGAGGTAAGCATTAGGAAGGGTAAGTGTAGCAGGGCAGTGGTGGTGCACCCTTTAATCCCAGCACTCAGGAGGCAGGGGCAGGTCGATCTCTGTGAGTTTGAGTCTAGCCTGGTCTACAGAGCAAAATCCAGGACAGGCACCAAAACTACACTGAGAAACCCTGTCTCGAAAAACCAAAAGGAAATATGAGGACAGTGGCTAACTCTAACGAGGAGAGGGATCCAAAATGGTAAAAGATGTGGTTGGTTTCCCTGCAGGTAATGTTGTATTTCTTGACCTGGGTGGTATTATGTGGTGTGTTTTTAATGTATTCTTATATGTGTTCTTTCTGCATATATTAAATCAGTGGTGTGTTGCATTCTGTCAAAATGGGCTCAACCAAATCATAAGAACCCACCATGCTCATCTATTCCCAGCTCTGCCTTGGTGACGTTCTGTTGAGTGCTTGACACCAGCCAGATGTGGCATATTTACAGCCAAGAAATTGACAAACACACATGGCAGAGGATTACTTTTTTTTCTCCTGAAGAATGAGTGTATTAGCCCACCACTAACACCACATTTGAAATAACCATATGATTTACAACATTGGCATGTTGAAGAAGTTGGTTTTTTTTTTTTCCTCCAGGATAAAGGCCCTCAAAAGTTTCAAGACAAAACCAAATAAACCAAATAAAGCAAAATGCCAACAGCTAAACATAAAAGATGACTTTAATAATAAAGAAAAATGGGATGTCAGCTGTGAAAGACAGCTTGCTGTAAGAAATATGGAATGTTTGATGTCCTCCACTGATATATAATGAAAACCAACAAATTGGTGCTAACCTTAAGGACCCTATCTAGTCATTCACATTTACAGTTCTTGAGGAACACTTGGCAAAGATGGAGAGGACCAGGAGCCTTGCCGCCCACCACCCCACTTGACTCTCTCATCACTGTCCACCCAGATGGTACTGCTGCCTCCTCCTCGGTCGTGGGCTGAGCAGCTAGCCTGTAGTCATTACTGCCACAACTTGTGTCCCTGTGGAAAGAACTGAATTTCAATCTGCACATTTACATGGATTTATGTTCTCCAATGTGTGACTGTAAGCTATGGCATCACTTTGGTTCATTTCTGCTTTCCTGGTGGTAAGCAATTTTGTTTCTTGTTTGTTTGTTTTGTTTTGTTTTTTGTTTTTGTGGGTTTTTTTCAAGACAGTTTCTCTGTATAGCCTTGGCTGTGTGGGAACTCACTCTGTAGATCAGGCTGGCCTTGGACTCACAGAAATCTGTCTGGCTCTGCCCCCCACCCCCCAAGTGCTGGGATCAAAAGCATGTGCCTCCACTGCCTGGCTTGTAAACAATTTTAAATATCATGCTATATTAAAATAATCATGGACTCATTATAAAATTTAACTAATTGCGGTTTCCACAGGGAAATTTTGGACTTTGTGTTGGCTTCTTCAGGTAACTATGAACAGGCAAACAGAAGCCATTTTGCTAAAAAGTGTTGGCTCTTCACATGGGCGCACACAGGAATTAACAGCAGGACGGAAGTCTGGCATCTGTGCCTTCATGCCACATGTCTCCTTTGTTACAGGCTTGGACTCTAGATTAAGTGCTGGTCAATTAAGTACATGTCAATCACCATGTTGATTCAGAAATTAGTGATAACCGAATTTCACTCATTCCCCTTCAAGGTTGAAGGCACAAAGATAAAAAACAGCTGAGGCATTTTATGCCAATTTTAACAGATGCCAAGAAAGCTTCCTGAGAGTCTCCAGTCATTGTCCTAAACCCCCTTGGGCCCCAGGGATAGTAGAACCTCACAGACAGTCATTACATCATTGTGATGCCCTTTAGCTAGGAACCATCATCTCATGGGAAACTTACTGCCCACCCCCCAAATAAGGCCCTCTTTAGGGGCCATTTTCCATTCACAGAATTGAGATAATGGTCAACCAGATCACAGGTGCTTCTCATCCTGCACCCCAATTTTCCTCTATAGAAACCTAAAGTACCCCAAAGATGGACTAAAATGCCTAGTTTCCATTTTCTCCAAGTGGCCGTTTTGATTAAAGCCTGTGGTGGTTTGAATAAGAGTGGCCCCTGTAGGCTCATATATTGGAATGCTCAGTCACCAGGAAGTGGAACCCTTCGACAGGATTAGAAGGATTAGGAGGTGTGGCCTTGTTGGAAGAAGTGTGTCACTGGGGATGGATTTCAAGGTTTCAAAAGCCAATGCCAGGTCCAGCCCCCACCTTGCTCTCTCATTCTCTCTCCCACCCCCATTCTCCACCCCCACCCCTACCTGTGGATCAGGATGTAGCTCTCAACTATGTCTCCAGCACCATGCCTGCCACCATATTCCCACCATGATGATAATGGACCAAGTCGCTGAGACTGTAAGCAAGCCCCCAATTAAATGCTTTCTCTTATAAGAGTGCCATAGTCATGGTGTCTCTTCATAGCAATAGAACAGTAACTAAGATAAAGCCCTTCCTGTGTTTTTATCATTGGTTTTGTTTGCTTTCTTTGGGCAGGGTGACTGGACCTGACATGTTGAAATTCCTTGAATCAGACTTCTAACCTCTAGGACTCTACCAACAATACTCTTAAGTCCATGAGACAGACACACTTCCTTACATCTTCAGGGCTGCTTTTGACAGAAAGGAAATTTGATGGTTAAAAAATTTTAATTGTGAATTAGTATTATTTAAAGTATAAAATCTGAAAAAAAAAAAGCTGGGTTTAATGAGAGGTTAATATCATCACATAAACCTGCCACATGGAGACTTGCCTGGAGAATGTTGATTTCATACAGGAATGGGCAAGGAATAGTGGACTCAGAGGAAGGCTCTTCTCCAGTGGTTTCACTCACTTGTTTCAAGAACAGAATTGGGCCACCCAAGAGTCTAAACAAGGCAAACAAAGGGCTCTGTTCTTTGCTCGCTGATTCTTTAAAATAGTGGCTTGAGTTGCCAGTGAGACAGAAAGGGTGGGAAAACCTCAAATCTGGACAGCTGTTTTGTGGTAGATGATTATCAGGGCACTGAAACAGACTGAGTCCATGAGTGAGAACCCTCAAAGGTGGGAGCATGCACTGTGGACATCCTTCCCCTCCGAATCCTCATGCTCACTATGCATCATGAGCCCAGACACATCTCAGTTCACTCCACTGAGTTTTCTTGGTCATCGGCTTCCAGCTCCCAATTCTTTTTACACTGTTAGGTACAATTGGATTCACATTGGTTTTTATGTGGCGAGATACCATGTCCATGTCTCCAGCGGCAGCTCCACCCAGGACATCATGGAAATGAACATCATCAAGTTTCCACACACCAGGAGACAAAGCGCTGTGAATTCTACTTCAGTTTCATCCCCAAATGTTGGGACCAACTCTAAGCCATCTTAAGAGTGGGAACTTCACCCCTTACTTTTAGAATCTTCCTTTCTGGAAGTTTCCTTCTTTTCTTGCCTACACTGGCGGTGGTGGCGCACTCCTTTAATCTCACCACTCAGGAGGCAGAGGCAGGCGGATCTTTATGAGTTCGAGGCCAGTCCGGTCTGCAGAGTGAGTTCCAGGGTAGGCTCCAAAGCTCCACAGTGAAACCCTGTCTCAAAAAAACATTTAAAAAAAAAAGAGTACTTCTAAATGTTGCAGCTGGTTGACATTTCTATTACTTTATTTCTAACACAACCATGGTACACTATGCTGCAAGGATGTGCTGAAACCAAACCACGGGTATCACTGTGCAGACTTAGATTTGCTATTCCAAACAATAGGAGGTCATTTCAGAACCACTGTGAGTTGGAGGGAAGTCAGTGGGAAGTATCGAACAATTTATCAGAATTGTAAAGTTCCATAAACCTGAAAAATACACCCTAACCCAGGCTTTCACTTCAACTCTCTCAAGTCAGAATTTCTTTTTTTTTCTTTATTATTATGTGTTTTAAATTTTATACATCAGCCATGGGTTCCCCTGTCCTCCCCCCTCCTGCCCCCACCCCTACCTTCCCCCTAGCCCCTCCCCTCCATTCCCATGTCCTCCAGGATCAAGGCACTCCTGGGGATTCATTTAAACCTGGTGGATTCATTACAGGCAGGTCCTGTCACCTCCTTCCAGGCTGAGCATGTGTCCCTGTGTAAGCCCAAGGTTTCAAACAGCCAGCTCATGCACTAAGGACAGATCCTGGTCCTACAGACTGGGTGCCTCCCAAGCAGATCATCTGTCACCCCATTGATTGCCAGGGTTGATTCAGCTGATCTGGCTGGCTAGGCAGGTGTCCCCTTCCTCCCTCACCGCTCCATGTGCGTCCCTCCCGAAGCTGCATGCTGGGTTGAAGAGAATGACCTTCCCCGAATAGAGGAGGACTGGTCTTTGGTCAAGGGTAATATGAGTAGCTGCGCTCCCCTGCTAGAACCTCCAAACAAGTTCTCAAATCAGAATTTCTTAAAGTGTGAGGCAGACAATTTTGTTATGCAAAGGTTGAGTCTGATATAAAATCCCCATTTTAGAGCTGTACTGAACAGAAAATTGATAAACAGTCACTGGGGACAACACAGACTCCTTTGTCACCCTTCTAGTAACAAAACATCCAACAAACTCCTATGGTGGACCCTGCAGAGTAGAAGACAGAATCCCCCCTTTGTAGAAATGCATGCCCTAGTCAAACAATCTAGAAGTCAATGGAGAAACATTAGAACATAAAGTTTTCAGTGCGTGGAGCATGTACTATAGATTTCTGTGATCTTTGGGAACAGAATTGGCCACTCATTCACAGGGCAGAATTCTCAGGTGCCACCTCATTGAGGTGACCAGGACATGGCCAGATCAAGAGTGTGGTAAGTCAGTCACTTTCGTATAAGAAATGGGTATGCTCACCGCATAGCTGACAGAGTTTTCTCACCTTCACAGACAGAGAGGTACACAGGGCTGGAAGAAGGTTGTCTCCTTTAAGGACAGGCCCCATATCACACACTAAAAGATCTTCATCTCTTCTACAGCAGAAAGGCAGAGCCTAGGCAAGGAGTCTGTGTTCTCCTGCTAGATCTACCGAGCATCTATGCAGATTCTCTGAAAGGTCCTTGAGATGCTTCTGACTTCACACACACACACACACACACACACACACACACACACACACACCCCACAGTAACTGGGGGACAATATTCAACTTGGATTTTCCTTGCTTAGACAGTACATGGGCATGTGTTTGAGATGGGCAGGAAGCTTGTCTCCCCTCTGTAGGATATCGTAGGCATATAATTGCTTACAATCCTCTCTCTTACACATATAAACACTCCAGACCAATGAAAATAGAAGACCCAATCAGGAGATTTCAAGTGCAGCTAGTCCCTTAAGATACTTTACTCAAGCCAAAGGAGTTAAGATTTAAAAAAGAATTCTCCACCTACCAAGAGCAAGCAAATCACCCCCAAAGGGGAATTAGCCAAGAAACAGAATGACACCTGGGCCATCTTGCTGGCTCCCTATGGATTTCAATTTCAGGCATGCTTCTGCATGGCCATGTGATGAACAGGTATCTCAGGCATGGAGAAGCAGACACAGAGGGCATTTAGGCTCTCTTGGTGATTGTGGCCAGAATAAACACAGCAATTAGCAGACAGACTGAGTTTCCGGCACCTGGGCTCAGCCCATGCTCCCAGAGCACCTATGAATCCCCATGAAGAAACTCAGCAGGAGGCAGTGGATGAGTATGCATCAGATGGATTTTTAGGATAACTGCAAGCATCCTGTCTTTCTTGCTATCACCCTACATAGACAGCCAATTCCCCACTTCTGTGGATTCTGCCAGAACACAGCCCTGTTGGCTCCACATCCTAATTCTGAGATCCCACTCTGTATTTCATTCCCCTTAGAGTAGACTCTCTCCAGAACCTCAAAATTCCTACCAAGGTTCCAGGGCCTTGGGAAGGTAAAAGTTTCTCCCACAGGCCAAAGCCAGCCTCACCTAGCCTTCCTGCCCCACAGCCTCTGCTGTAACTCATCCTCCACTTTGAGGGGAACCTGCTTCTTCCTGATGACATCTATAACATTTCTGCTCTTTCCCTGGAGTCTAAGATGTAGCAAATGCAAACAACTGGCTGGCTGAAAGGAAGCACCTGGAACTACCCCTGATTAAAATTGGCTCTCTGCCCTTTGAAGCTAACCTGAGACTGCTAGGAGGCCAGGCATGTCTGTCACTGAAGGCTGAGGGCGAGCCTGTTCTGGGGTGGGTGGGACTTACTGAGCACAGGCAATCTGGTAGCATTTCCTTTCTAGGGGTGATAAATGGGTTCTAGCCACTCTTAGAGGCTCTTAAATGCTAGACTGGGATACTGTGCTCTGAGAGAATATACTTCTAAGGGTAAAAGCCTTGAATGAGGGCCCAGAGAGATAGCTCATCAGGTAAATGTGCTCACTGGAAGCTTGATGACCTGAGTTCGATCCTCAGAACCCATATGGAGCAGGAGAATGGACAGAATTTGCCCTCTGACTTCATACTTGTGCCGTGACATTTGCTGCCTCAAATAAATAAATTAAATGTAATCTTCAATAACAACAACAACTCTGTTTTTAAAAGGCTTGAATAACAGACAGCCGGAGAAAGCAGAATTAGAATTGTCAGGGCATGACCCTGAGCTGAATGAAACAAATGGTGCCCGAGTGCTTAGGTGTTGGAGGAAAGCAGTCATAAATGTATGCACCCAGAGGGAATTGCATGCTTCATTGGGGGTCTGTGATGAGCAGAGGGGCTGACCAGCTGGGGCTCACCATTGCCCTTCCCCTCACTGACTCAATGATTCATCATTTCTTCTAATAGTTGACTTATTCCCGACCGAGTACATACACCAAGGGTGCAATACCCATCAGCCAAGAAGTCGCTGTCTCAGCTTCCATGCACTTCTGGGTGCCTCTCCATGGGTCAGACTGGGAACAAAGTAACTGGGGTTAAGAGGAAGCAAGAGAAAATTGCTGCTTATCCAAATGGTAACAAAGTAACTGGGGTTAAGAGAAAGCAAAGGGAAATGGCTGCTTATCCTAAATGGTAACGAAGTAACTGGGGTTAAGAGGAAGCAAGGGGAAATTGCTGCTTATTCTAAATGGGGACATTGCCCTAGTCACTTCCTAAAATAATCTCCCACTGAGCTGGTGCCCAGTGTGAGTCCTTGAGAGGATGTCATTAAGGATACCAGGAGCTAATCCACAGCCACCTTAGGAATGGTTTCAAAAACACCTTATTCCTCCTAGGAATAAAAAAAAGGGTTGTACACATTTATATGGCAAGTGTTGAGGCAGACAGCCCCTCAGCTTTAACCAGACTTAACTTCTGCAGCCTCTCTGACCCAGAGCTTTGTCTGTGTTACACTATGTAGGGCAGTGGTTCTCAACTCGTGGGTCATGATCCCTTTGAGGTCCAATGATACTTTCACAGGACTCACCTAAGACCACTGGAA
Organism: Onychomys torridus; assembly: GCF_903995425.1. Classification (NCBI taxonomy): domain Eukaryota; kingdom Metazoa; phylum Chordata; class Mammalia; order Rodentia; family Cricetidae; genus Onychomys; species Onychomys torridus. The sequence continues at coordinate 69,789,351 of NC_050447.1, read as the reverse complement.
ATATCAGCTATTCACATTATGATTCATAACAGCAGCAAAATTACAGTTATGAACTAACAACAAAAATAATTTTATGGTTGGTGGTGACCACAACCTGAGGATATATATATATATATATTATATTATATTATATTTGTGTTTTAATTTTACACATCAGCCATGGGTTCCCCTGTCCTCCCCCATCCCGTCCCCTCCATTCCCATCTCCTCCAGGGCCAAGACTCCCCTGGGGATTCATTTAAACTTGGTGGATTCAGTACAGGCAGGTCCAGTCCCCTCCTTCCAGGCTGAGCAAAGTGTCCCTGTATAAGCCCCAGGTTCCAAACAGCCAGCTCATGTACTAAGGACAGGTCCAGGTCCCACAGTCTGGATGCCTCCCAAACAGTCCAAGCCACTCAACTGTCTCACTTATCCAGAGGGCCTGATCCAGCTGGGGGCTCCACAGCCTTTGGTTCATAATTCATGTGCTTCCATTAGTCTGGCCTTTTCGTCCCCGTGCTTTTTCCAGTCCTGGGCTCAACAATTCACGTTTCCACAGTCCCTCCTCCTTCTCAACAACTGGACACATGGAGCTCTACCTGGGGCCTGGCTGAGGATCTCTGTATCCACTTCCATCAGTCACTGGATGAGAGTTCCAGCCCAACCGTCAGGGTGTTTGGCCAACATCTGATCACCAGACTAGGTCAGATCAGGCTTTCTCTCAACCACTGCCAGCAGTCTACAGAGGATGCATCACTGTGGACCTCAGGGGACCTCTCCAGCACTCTGCCCACTCCTGTTCTCATGTGGTCCTCATCCATCATGATCTACCATTCCTTGTCCTCCCTTTCTGTTCCTGATCCAGCTGGGATCTCCTGCTCCCCCAAGCCTCCCTTCCCTCAAACCTTGCCCTTCATTTCTCCCACTCTCGTCCAGGTTGTTCATGTAGATTCTCTGTCATTGGGTGATCCCTGTATCTTTCCGAGGGTCCCGTTTTCTAGGTAGCCTCCCTGGAGTTGTGTAGCAGTCTAGTCCTGAGGAGCTATATTAAAGTGTGCAGCATTAGGAAGGTTGAGAACCACTGATTTAGGGGATTTCTATAAAGACAGATCTCTGTAGAGAGCAGGCTGATCTCTCTCTCTTTCTCTCTCTCTCTCTCTCTCTCTCTCTCTCTCTCTCACACACACACACACACACACACACACACACACACACACACACACACACACACACATTTGAAACAATATAACAAATGAGCTTCTTCCAGCTTCTTCACAATTGTAGTGGGGGCCAAAGATTACCATAGAATCAGAGAAGGAGGACTCCCTTAACTACGTTGACTGGGAGGAGCCCCAGTCAACCAGAAAGAAAGCAATGGCTGACCCCTTTGGGTCTTACCTTCTCTGTGCGGGATGAAGTTGGAACAAATCCTTTCCAGCACTACAACTTGCTTGTTAGCTGCAAAAGGCCAGGCCACAAAGGGAATTTCCCTTCCAGGAAGAGCAGCAGGGGTAGGGTGTGTGCCAACAGCCCACAGAAGAGGGGACACTTCACCCCACAACTCCTTATTTAGTCCTCACTTGAGCCAGATTGTCAGGCAGGCTTTGTGTAGAGCGCCTGGTCACCTCTGGAGTTTCCTCCTGACTGCAGGGGGCGCTGTGGTGCCCATGACCACTGCTTCTCCAACTGCCTCTCAGAGAGGAGGGAATAGACAAATGCTTTGATTTGGCTGCAACTAACACTGAAGTGTTGTTGGTTGGATGGCCAAGTTGGTGATAATTAGTCACAACTCATAGTTCCCGTGCTTTGTAGCTCACTGTTGCCAGCTTCTATCTAAGTTCTACACCTGCTGCCTGTGTCATACAACTGCTATATGGGAGATCATACATGCTAGAGCTTGTTATCCTGGGTCTATGGTCTTACAATAGCAGTGTCTCTGACTCTCAGGGCTTTCTAGGAAGGCAGAATCTTAGGCCCCACTCCAGCCTGACCAAATCAATCGACATTGGAACAAGATGCTCAGGTATCATTGAAGCTGTCTACTTTGGGAAACCCTCCAGAAAGGGAGGTTCTTGTGCCTCAGTTGCCCTGAGATACAGATGGTTCTCTGTGCAGTAAGTGCTTTATCCACATTTCTCTGTATTTATTCTTTACCCTAAAAGGTAAATCAGCATGCAAACTGGGATTCTTGAAAGACTTTTGTCTTATTCAGTGTTCTATTGCTATGAAGCGACACCATGGCCACGGCAACTCATACAAAAGAAAACATTTAACCGGGGACTGGCTTACAGTTTCCGAGGCACAGTTCATTATCATCATGGCAGAGAGCATGGCAGCAGGCAGGCTTGGTGCTGGAGAAGTAGTTAAGAGCTAGCTACATCCTGATCCCCAGAGAGAGAAAGATAGAGACAGAAAGACAGAGCATGCTCCTGGCATGGACTTTTGAAAGCTCAAAGCCCGCCCCCAGTGACATACTTCCTCCAACAAGGCTACGCCTCCTAATCCTTAGAATCCTTTCAACCAGTGCTACTCACTGGTGATTAAGCACTCAAAGGGATGGTCCTACGGGTGTCATTCTTATTCAAACCACAACAACTTAAAATTTTATAATGCCAGCCTCACCATAAAGCCCTTTGTTAACATACCATTTGCCACCACTCACACCACCACACTCTATATAGATTCCACTTTGATTCATAAAATGCAAAATTATCTGAAAAGATTTTGAACTGTGTTCTCTAGAACGACTCTATTCATTTGAAGGCTGGCTGGGTTCTACAGAAAGATACCACATTCTCCAAAAGATTCAGACCATTTCTCCAGCAGTAAGAAATCCCAGACTCTTTGCTGTGATTTAGCCAAGAGGAAGCCCTTAGTCTATATACAATGGTTCCTATTTTATTAACAATGAAATTATTTTTGTCTTTACTTAGACTTAAAAACAGAAACATTAGGCTCAACATTCATGTATTTAGAGAACTGTATCTTTAGGAGGGACTGTATGTTGATTAGATTAAATAGGTTTCTATAGCATAACTTAGAGACATCTTTGGTAGGGAGGACAGAAAAGGATGACAGTAATTGTCTTGGTTACTTTTATATAAAACACCGTGACCAAGGCAACTTAATAAAAGAAAGCATTTGGTTGGATTTACAGCTGCTGAGGGTTAGTGTCCAGGATGGAGGAGGGGGGCCATGGGAGCAGAAACAGCTGAGAGGTCATAATCTCAAGCCATAGGCAGGAGGCAGACAGCACACAGGGAATGTCACAAATCTTTTAAAATCTCAACTCCTACCCTGATGACACACCTCCTAATCCTTCCCAAACAGTTCTGCCAAGGGACCAAGTATTCAAACATCTGGGGGCCCTTCTCATTCAAATACCACAGGAGTGAAGGGAGTGGTTTCTACTTTCAGTCTTTTAAATGTTCAAATTGCATTGGATTACATTCCTAATTATAAGCACACTCAACAGTGTACTTCTTCCATTTAGGTCTATACATTTTTATACCATAGCTTCTCCAGTTAAAACAAAGAATCTAAATAAATTAGACTTGGAATTGTAATTTCAAGTTGCTTTATAACAAACTTTTAAAACAGATTAAAAGAATAAAAAATAGGACCCTCCAGTTTGCACAAAGATAAAAACTTAATCAAGTTTTATCTCTGGGAAATTTAATTTTTTTCTTGATCTTGTCATTTTAATTCTCTTTGTGTATGCTTCATATGCTAATCAGTATAGTATTATACATCTATAATATTCAAATATATGAACATCCATATAGTTGGAGCATGCTCAAAATATTTTTATCATCAGGATGCACGATCAAAACTATTTAGACACATGAAGACTTAGGTTTGGTTCCCATCATCCACATAGTGTCTTACAACCTTCAGTAACTCCAGTTCTAGGGGATCCAGTGCGCTCCTTTGACTCTGTGGGTACCAGACACACATGTGGTACACATACATACATTCAAGCAAAACACTCATACACACTAAAAAAAAAAAAAAAAGTACTGTTTAGAGACCAGTGCACTAGATTAATGATCTCTTGCTGTCTTTTGTCAACAAATGGATGGAGGAGAGGAGTCCTGTTTCTGCTGTTCCTCAAAACCAGTCATGCTACCAACATTCTCCGAGCCTGAGTCATCTTTGTTAATGTTCGAATTTGAGCTTGTTAATTTAACACAGACTTGGAAAGAAACAGCAGGAAATGTGCACTTCACAAGGACTCAAACAATGTTACCTCCTGTGCTTCCCTGCTCTGGGCTGGGATCCAAATTTGGAGAGGAAAAAAAAAATCCTGAAATTTGCTGGTTCAACTGTGAAAATTTTCCATATTACTCGGGATTTGAACCATTACACCTGACTCGGCAGCACCCCTCCTTTGTCTTTTTTTTTTTTGAGGCAAAGGCAGCATCCACACGGGGCACTGGAACCCAAAGGCATTTCACCATTTCACTGAAGTGTGATGGATGGAGAGGTTTAAGAGCTGAAGGATGCCCCAGAGGTTTCCTTGTCAAATGCATCATTGTAAAATGGGAAACAGAAAGACAAAGACTGGAATGAGTCATCCAAGACCATATGGCTTGCTGCTGGCACACAGGGAATGAGACTAAGGACTCCCTGGGGCTCCAAGACCCTCTGTCAGTGGCTGAGGTGGAGGAAGGCACCATGTGAAATATGGAGCTTTTGGCTGCTGATGAGATAGGACTAGATAATGTCTGGCCACTCAGTGATCCCAGACAGCATTTAAACAGAAATCTCCAGTGCACACTGATTTAGGCTTCTGTGTGGGATGCAATGTGAAAGATTTATGGATTCACTAAAGCTGGAAAAGTTGCTTCATACAGCCTGGTCTCTGGAGACAGGGAAGCTCACTTGGTACTTCCCCAATCTAAAATCTTTGAACTGAATGGTGGGCTTGAAAATCTAGCCTTTCTCATGCTGCCAAGCATTCTGACGAATACTGAAGGGCTGAAAGGGCTGAAATGAGAGAGGGTGGGGCATACTGAAACCTCGAGGAAGAGGTGTGTGTGTGTGTACTTCTGTGTGACAGGTGTGTGTACTCATGTGTGACAGCAAGAGTGTGTCTCTGTGCATGCATGCACAAGTGTGTCTGTGCACATGTGAGCATGAGCGTGTGTATCTCTGTGTGTATATGTGTCTGTATCCCTGTGTATTTGTGCCTGTGTATATGTGTGTGTGTGTATCCATGTGTATTGTGTGTGTGTGTGTGTGTGTGTGTGTGTGTGTGTGTGCGCGCGCGTGCACATCGCTCTCTGCTGTAGCTTCAGTACTTGGAGCAGCACTTGCATATAGGAAATGCTCAGAGAACGTGAACGAGAACAGGCTCACCTAGAAAGGTAGAGGGATGCACAAAGAACACCAAGGTTCTAACCTGCTCATGCTGGGCTGTGGGAGGCCAGAGAGTTGATCTAGAAAACCAACCAAGAGAGGTGAGGAAATAGTGGAGAAACATCCCAGCCACCTGTCTTCTCTTGGTGCGTTAAGCTGCTCACGGCTATATTACATCTGCTCAGGAGGCTTTGGGGAAAGCTGGCTCTTCTCTAAGTTTTCCTGCTAGGCTTCCAGGACTTCTACGGTCATCTTCAAATCTGTTGGGTAGGGCTGGGGACACTGCCCTGGCCTCTGTGGAGAATGGCCTGATAGGCCTAACTCTGGTCCTTCCATGTCACTTCATCTAAGACCCTGCTTCCTCATGCCTGAGACAGAAAGAGTGGTTTGTGCCTTTCCCACTTACCATATGTGGCTGGGGTAAGGACAGAATGATACTTGTGGTCAAGTACTTCAGATGCTCTAAACTCCCTACATGTGCATTTTCAGGATAGGCTCACCTGTACTTAGACTTGCCTAATATTTCAACCTTGAACAGTACTCTACTCTTCGTCAGGACAGGATCTAGTCCCCAGGCAGCCTTTGCATGTGTATTCACATACACACATCACACATTCACCACTCTGTACTGGCTGAAGCAATACCTGGCTAGGATGTATCCTGACTCTTAGAGGAAGACTGGTTATCATTTACATTGATAGTCTGGATTTGCATAGTTGGAGTCTGTGACATTTGTGGTGTGATGACTAGTTAGCCATTGTCCCACCCTGGCTACATTTGAAATCACAGAGACCCTGATTTTCATGAGTTGGGCCTTAGAATTTTCCAGCAGCTCCCTAGATGACTTGGATCCATGGTTGGGCAGGAGAACCATCAGAAGAGGCTCCTGGAATCTGCTGCTACTCAGTCTGGTCCAGGGAGCAGCAGCAGCAGCAGCAGCACTATCTGAGAGCATGTTAGATACACAAGCCTTCTAGTCTCACTCCAGCTGCTGGCCCACACTCTTTTTAGCTAGATCCCAGATGATGGAGAGTGAGAAGATCACAGTGATGGGAGCAGCAGGCTCTCCTCTGGGGAGTCCTTAGCAAGGCCTAGCTCTTGCACGCATGTGTTCTCCCTGGAGTGACAGGTGGTAAGCGCCTTGAGCCAGGTGACCACAAACATCAGCATCAGCTATCTTCCATGGCCATGGAGGGGAACAGCTGGTCCTCATTAGAGGGGCAGCTGCTGAGCTCTTTCTGCATGATTAGAGCCAGATTGGGCCAGCAGCTCAGAACCTGAAGTGTGCTTCACTCAATCCTCTGTGTGCTGATACCAAGAGCCTGCCCAGCAAGGGACAGAGGGTTAGACTCTCTGCATGCAAGAGAACAAATACAGTGCTGGACCCGGGGGTGGATGGTTGTTACCCCAGCTACTTGGGAGGCTGAGGCAGGAGGATGCCAATTTCAAGTTCAGCCAAGGCTACAGAGTGAGTTCAAGGACAGTCTGGGTATCTTAGTGAGATTCCATCTTAAAATAAACAGGAGACCGAGGATATAGCTGTGTGTAGAGTGCTTGCTTAGCATGTGTGATGTGTGAGGCTCAAGAGCCAATCCCCACGATTTCAGAGAGAGAGAGAGAGAGAGAGAGAGAGAGAGAGAGAGAGAGGAAAAAATGAATAATGCTGAAGCAAAAGAAAGATTGTGGGGGAGGGAAGGGAGATGGCTCAGAGGTTGAGAGCATGTACTGTTCTTTCAGAGAACCGATTTGGTTCTCAGCACCCACATCTGCCTGTAACCCCAGCTCAAGGGATCAGATTCCCTCTTCTCACACCTGCCTATAATTTAGCTCAAAGGATCTCTCTCTCTCTCTCTCTCTCTCTCTCTCTCTCTCTCTCACACACACACACACACACACACACACACACACACACACACACACCCCTTCTTAAAAGAAGAAAGAGGGGCTGGAGAGAAGGCTCAATGGTTAAGCGCACTTACTGCTCCTACAGAGGGCCCGAATCAGTTTCCAGTACCCCCATGGCAGCTCACACCACCTATAACTCTGCTTCTTGGGGGTCTGATTCCATCTTCTGGCCTCCACAAGTGCAAATGAACATACAAAATACAAATAAATAAATCTTAGGAAGGAAGGAAAGGAGGGAGGGAATGCTAATAGTCAACAAACCCAGCTGTGATGACCTTCTGTAAGTACACAGTGATGATTTTATAAAGATGGGGGTGGTTTGGCTTGGAGGATTGTGCTGACAATAGGTGTCCCTTGACTACAGTAGGTGCTCAAAAATGTTGAATGTATACATGTGCAAGTGAATGAAAGCTCAGGACAGGATTTATCCACAAAGCACTGAGGGGGTCATAGAGAGGAAATAGGTTATGGAGGAATGTGGGTTCTGAATGCTCCTACATCCAATTTCCTGGCTGCCAGGAGACCTGAGTGAAAGGCTAGTTTCCTTGGGTTCTCTGTCAGTAGAAAAGTGAGAGAAGGAGGTCTGGCTATTTTTGAACAGTATGATGCCAAATGAGAGGTGTAAAGTGCTTTTCTGTGTAGCAGCTCCTCAGTGACAGCCTTGTGAAGGCTAATGTCCTCTCCAACTCTCACATCTTGAACAAAAGAGGCTAGGTGACCCCAACCCCAATTCCTCCCTGGAACCAGGCTAGATTCTGCAAATCTTGGCTCACAGCTCACCTATGGCCTAATGCATCAAAATCTGCTGGGCTCACTCAAGCCAATACCTCGTTTCAAGTCCAGATGCATGCACTGTCCAGATGCATGCACTGTCTCCATTACTTCCTTTGATTGGAAGCCATTACATGATTCATTAATATTCTCTCCTCCCTGCTGTGGACATCGCTCTGTGTAAATAAAGTTCTGATTGGCCAGTGGCCAGACAGGAAGTATAGGCGGGACAAGAGAGAAGAGAATTCTGGGAAGTAGAAGGTTGGAGAGAGACACTGCCAGCCGCCACCATGAAAAGCAACATGTAAAGACACTGGTAAGCCACAAGCCATGTGGCAAAGTATAAACTAACAGAAATGGGTTAATTTAAGATAGAAGTAGATAACAAGAAGCCTGCCAGGCCATACAGTTTGTAAACAATGTAAGTTTCTGTGTGCTTTCTTGGTTGGGTCTGAGCGACCGTGGGACTGGCGGGTAAGAGAGATTTGTCCTGACTGGGCCAGGCAGGAAAACTCTTAGCTACACCTCCCTGTCTCTCTCTCTATGTGTATGTGCCTCTTTCTCTCTAATTGCTAGGCAATGTACATTCTTGGTGTGCTCCCAAGTTTTCCAAGTATGTGGGAACTGAAGTTCTCAGGGCAAAAAAAGTGAATCTGTGTTAGAAATTCTAAAGTCTCATTGACTAATATTCCATGATTATGGAGAGTTGGAATGTTGCAGGCCTATCACCAAATTATGGTGGGTAACCTTTAACCCTTTTAATAGACATTATATGTTTGACCTAACATCTTTCATTGTGTCTACTAGAATGTACAAACACATCCCTAGCTTCCAGCAACCCAAAGGCTAAGAATGTCACTAGGGGAGCATCTGAGGCATATAATGTGTTTCTCACTTTGCTGTAACCCACTGACCTGATGGTTCCACCCATGGATTTTTAAAGGGCTTGGATTTATAACTCTGTTCTGTTACTATAAAAGCTTCATGAAACTGTTACCTCATTGGAACATAGTATTTGGAGTAACCTAAATCTGTGTTTCTGGCCATGGTCACTCATATGTATTTGGTTCTAGGGCAAACTATCTCTTATTCCTTTTGAGATATGAGCCTTATTTTTGTGTTGAAATATGTAAGAAGATGAGGCTTGGCACATTCTTGCTAGATCTTGTTGGAGATCTCTGGACAGACCAAGTATATTCTCACACAAAGACCATAACAACCCAGTAAAATTGGTTCAACCCGAAAGACGATTTCGGGCATTGATTTTTAGCAATCGTTGGCCATGAAGCAGAGTTTGCTATAGCCATGCCCCCCCCCCCAGGAGCAGAGAAAGCCAGGAGGCTTTGGGAGCACACTATTTGTATCCACCTCTTGCTATTACAGCATGGTTCCTCCTACATGGGCAATCCTGTATCTCCCCAGTCCCACAATTTTATATTTTTATAACACATGCTCAGTTCATTTCTTCTAGCTCTACAAAACCACTTACTATTTGGATTAGGAGGTAATCAACCTTCCTAATGCTGCATACTTTAATATGGCTTCTCGTGTTGTGGTGACAACAACCACAAAATTATTTTCATTGCTAATTTATAACTATAATTTTGCTACTGTAATGAATCATAATGTAAATAACTGATATACAGGATATCTGAGACCCCTGTGACCCCTGTGGAAGGGTCATTTGACCCTAGGGGTTGAGACCCATAGGTTGAGAACCACTGGATTAGAAGACTTGTCTGATGTCAGATCTGATTGCCATAGTATATGCAATGGGCTATGAAACAATGTTTCTCTTCAAACAATTTTCTAAAAAACAAAGACACTCCCATCCCAATAAAACAGCCATCAGCAGCCTTCTGGTGGGGCAAGACTCTTCCTTTGGGCATTGATAATGACAAGCTGTGCTGAGGGTACAGAAGAATGTGGACAGATTGCTCAAGCATGGCACTGCCAAAACCACCTCTGCTCAGAAGGACTTCCTGAAAATCAATGTTGACTTTTCTGCCAAAAATTTTATGAATACCTAATTGATACGGCTTGAGTTCCTGGCAACCCTCCAGCCAGCTTCCGCAAGAAGAAGAAGAAGAAGAAGAAGAAGAAGAAGAAGAAGAAGAAGAAGAAGAAGAAGAAGAAGAAGAAGAGAAGGAGGAGGAGGAGGAGGAGGAGGAGGAGGAGGAGGAGGAGGAGGAGGAGGAGGAAAAGGAAAGGAAGAAGCCTTCTTGTCTAGATAACATTGAACCTGGCAACCCACCCCTCCACCTCATGGCTACTTCCTTCCAATTGCTTGTTGGGCAAGTGATGGGAAACATCTCTGTGATCTCATGAGCTTTCAGGCTCTCAACCCAGACTCTTTCCCTTAAATCTAAACTTAAAGGGCTGGGGGTATAGCTCAGAGGTACAGAGGGTTCACTTACAAACCATCCACACTATTGCCAACCTATCAACTGACAAATAAATAACTAAGCCCCAAATTCAGAGAAAAAAAAAAAAGGGAGAGAGAGATGTTGAAATGCAATATCCTATTCATGATATAGGAACAGACCATCTACATCCAAAGGTGATTAATTCTCTTTATTGGAGGAAAACAAGAAGTCATCAATCTCATTATCATTATGATAGAAATCGATATGTATACATGATTGTCAAGGCAGAGAATCATTTGCTACATAGACCCATGAACAATTTTGCAGTGCCGCAAACCTATGGGGGTTAAACTTCTTGCAGAGTTTGTTACATGCATGGGATAAATGCACAGTTTCCCTTCTTTTACTTTTTAAAAAAATTTTTTTTTGGACAAGCATGAAACAAATGAAACCAATTGCAAGCCTGGTAATAGTGAATGGGGCCAATCCTGGGTTTGACGGTGGAAGCCGTTGGGAAAACATGCCCACTGTTGGGAGAGAGCTTGATGAAGGCCAATTACATCATATATAGCCACAGAAGCCAATTTAGACATTGTTCCAATGGATGTTCTGGAAAGAATGTACCTTTGGTGTCTTCTCACCTGAATGTGGGACTAAGACAAATGTTCTCCAAAACATGCAGTCTCTCAAACTGAAGATACTGCTGTGATACTGGACGCAGTCTTACACCGCCTGAAAATGGCCAAGGACCTAGCAAGGAGAACCACAGCTTCCGCAGTGTGGGACAGACACCTGAGCTGATGTCCTAGCTCCTTCTTTGTCTCTTTTGTAGCCCAGCTGCCAGCTCTGCCCCCCAGGCTTTGTTTTCCAAAGTGCAGGGTTATCCAGGAGGGCCTCAGAAGCCTTGTCTGTTCAAACTAAGATTTTTTTTTTCCCCATTGAGAAGCAAGTTAACTAGTGTTTGGGACTTTTGAGTGATGTCTTTGACTAAAGCCTCAAACATGTCTCAGCTTTTCCATTTTTCCCATCCCTAAAGAAAATAAAATCACCTGTAAGCAACATAGTTTGGTAAATCATCAGAGGACATGGTAATTATATAACAAACTCCCCAGAGACAAAGAAGGTTAGAAGCAGGTATGGAGGATGCAGAAGCGGCTTTAATACAAGGGGTCGATGCAACTGTTTGTCCCTTTGGCTTAGAAAAACACAGACACAGAGAAGCCATTCCACAGCTTGCTTTGTCCACGAAACCAGCCACATGCTGAACTGAATGTTTGGCTTCCAAATGCGCAGACAGCCTTTGGGTTTGCAAGAGTGGACCCATAAAACTGCAAGCTGAGCTGCTCCCACTGGAGTTCACAGGGAAGGCGACACAGGGCACAGTCCTCCCTGCTGATTGTGAAGACTTTGGCTGCTGGCAGAAGGCAGGCCAGGCTGTGGCCAGCATGCAGGGCCAACTTCACAGCTGGGCTCCTGTGCACACACCAGAGCAGCAGGCAGACCGTGATGCACTGAGACCACCAAGAAGGGACCTGGTGGATGGGGTATGGCCTTTCCTCCTCCTCTCTTCCTTAGACCTGCCTGCTACCCAGGGTTGAAGTTTTCAAGCTAACTCACCTGAACACAAATCTTTGTAGAGGTAGCAGGAAGTAAGTTTGCCTTTTAAAAATCTGCTTCCCCAGTTTGGCTTAAAAAACAAACAAACAAACAAACAAACAAAAAACCACCTCAAAAAACTTTCAATTCTGAAAATTGAAGAATTGGAATACCTTTTCTGCTTGCAGCTCCAATCTAGGACCAGGTAACCCCTTAAAGAGAGATGGAGTACATACAGATATATACATTGGTTTTTAATTTTGGAAACAAACTGAACAGTGTTTGGTCTGGAATGTGTTCAAGGGAAAGGCAATTGCTGGAATGTGAGGAGAAGGGATGGGGACCTAGCACTGGTTCTCTAGGACATGCAAGTGGGGCCCATATCTCACTTGCTGGGAGTGATTGTGTAAACCCGGAAAACCCGATTTCTGGTTATGAAAAATGGAAGGAGCTGTCCTTCACCAGTCCTCACCTTCCTTCCTTGTGGCCTAGGAAAACCCAGCACAACACTTGGGCAAATCTTGCAAGGAAGCAGCGCTGCTGGCCCCAGGTCTCCTGTCTGCAGCCTGGAATAATGGCACCAGGATGGTTTCCCCAGCGTGAAATGTCAGTTCTGGCCATAACTCTGTGTAGGCCAAAGGGTCATGATACCTAGAGCTCTAAAACCCCAGTCATTTCCACTGGGTGGGCTTTCCCTACTGTTTAAACATGCTCATAAAACATCAAACCCGAGTGCTGACCATACCACATTTGCATCCCATGGGAGATCAACCTCTCAAGAGGGGACCAGTTGGTTCCTTCTCCAGTGTCCACACTGTTCTTGGCCTGTGGTATAAAGACCAGTTCTCTCTGCCTTCTACAAGCTATCCAGCCCAAGCTGGGCATTGTGGTGTAGACGCAAAAAGGTTAAGAAGGTAAACAGTGTCTGTGATTCACTGAGCCAACTGCCCTGTTCCCCAAATACCACACTCAGAGATTTCTGAAGCTTGGAAGTCTCTCAAAACCACAATGTGCAAATGGATGTGGTTGTCTTCTTAAGGAGGCATCTTAGATGACATTGGGCACAGTTTAAGTGGTATGGCTGGAGACTCAAGGTGGCATTTTAGAAGTGACCCAGAATCAAGGTCAAGGGCAGGAATCCATACTTTTTGGGTTGTTTCAATGCCTTCATCAGAGTCCTTTTCTTTCACACAGAGAGGTGAATGGCAGCTGATTTTCTGGAGTCAGAGTCCCTTTGGGATTAGAGGCAGTAGGAAGGGGTAAAAAGCAGCCAGGCTTCTTACAAAGGCCTGTGACACTGGGGTTGCTGCCTCAGTCACTGGGCAGCTCCCATTTCCTCAAGAGTTTTGTGGCAGACCCTGTCCCTCCAGCCTCCAACTGCCTTTGTCCCTCCCTAACCCCCACACGGAGCTCCAAACTCTAAAGATCCTGTGATAGGAATGACAAGCTATAGCCTTGGAGCTGAAGGGGCTCCCCTTTGATTCACTGTTGGTTTTAGATGAGTATTAGCTGCCCTTTCTGCCTCAAGTATGGGTGAAGGCCGGGAAAAGAGGGAGGGACAGGCAGGAAGCAGAGGGAAAGAATATTCTGGAAATATTTCAAAATTTCATAATCAAGTAAAGAAATAAATATCCACTTGCTCAGAAAATGTGAAGAGGCTATAGTGGGGGTGGTGGTGGTGGTAAGAGCTTGATGTTAAGAAAGTAATCTGAGAGGGAGAGGCCTGTGTGTCCACAGGATGCTGCCAAGCATACTGGCATGTGCATGAAATTCTCAGACTATGTCAGTGGAATCTAATAAGAGTGAGGGAGCCAAGTCTTTGCCACCCCATTTTCCAGGTCATAAGACTAAGTCTATTCTATGGTCTGATATATTATTATATAACAATACCAACTGGAAGTGAAACTTCCATCTTCCTACCATCCTGACTTTCTCAGAATGGAAGACTTGGGTGGTACATATTTTCACCTTTCTTAAAATAGTAGGAAATAACCCAAGTTAGTGACATCATGCATGTGCTTCCTGAAGACATGTTCAGCCTTATCTACTACTGGGCTGGCACTTGTGATCATCTTCTTTACACCAGCTCATGGAGACTCAATGTGTCAAGCTTGAATCAAGCATAGTTGATTGCAAGGTAGACCTGTACCAGGGTTTACTACTCAGCTGCTCTGTGTTTATTTGTAGTTCATATATATTTATATGTAGTCTATGTACTCATATACCAGCTCTATGAAATCCTTTCATCACTAATAATAATGTTACTTTGTAGATGTAAATAGTTATGTGTACCATACAGCATAAAGGGCTAACACATGAAAGGTGTCAAACTCAGGTAATATCACCTATTGCAGCAACCAACCAACCTACCTCCTTCCTTCCTCCATCCCTTCCTCCTTTCTTTCCTTTGAGATAAGGATTTACTAATTAGCTCAGAATGCATAGAAACTGAGATCCTTCTGCCTCAGCCTCCCAAGTGTTATAATTATAGCCCACCAAGAACACCTGTATTTTTTTTTAATTATATGAACTTGGATATTCCCATGATACTAGTTGGTAGGAAATATCCTATAAACTTTAGAAACACTTGTGGGTTTTCTTAAATACTGTTTGTAATATTTATTTCATTGCCTTTCTGAAGGGTGGAGTAGGTGGGTAAGTCTCCATACTCAGTGGCATCTGCTTTCCAACTGGGTCTGTTGTTATTTTAGAAACTCTTCCTAAGAGATCTATAGATTTTGAAATGAAAGCTTCAACTGCTACTCTTTGGGCTTGTGTGAAAGGATTCTCACTAAGCATGTGGGAGCTTATGATGCAAGTGGGAACAGGTAGACCAGATGTCTGACTTTGAGACTGCTCTTAAATATCTTGCACTGTGTTCTTTGGGGGACTGGAGCTGCTTCCCTAGTGATAGTGTGTGTGTGTGTGTGTGTGTGTGTGTGTGTGTGTGTGTGTGTGCAAGAAAGAGAGAGAGAGAGAGAGAGAGAGAGAGAGAATATGTATATGTTCATATGTTCATGTATGTTCATGTTTGCCATGTGCACTGGGGAGGGCTGGGGTGAAAGCGTACAAGTGACAAGGATGGCTTACTTGTCCAGCAGGACTGAGAGAGGCATGAGGACAACCACCTCAGGACTGTGCCTGGGCCATCAGGGACACCTATCACAGCCCATCTTGGTTGGCTACAGCTGACTGCAGCTGAGGCTCAGGCTTTAAACAGACATGAGAGCTGAAGGGGAACGCTGGCAAAACTGGCATTTAAGCTACTTGCCTGGGTCTCTGAGAGCCGCCTTGGAGAATGTCTGCCCTGGCCTGCGCTCTGTGCCTGCTCTTCTCGTATATCTAACCACTGTGCAGGTCAATGACATGGACTGGTTTTCATAGGACAGTCCTGATTTTAGCCTTCAAGTTCCATATCCGGGGAAATTCTTCAGTCCCTGGCAAACCAGGGCATACAATGCCCTGACCACCCCAGCTACTTTTCATTTTAGATTTCTCTGATGTAAGGGAAGGCTTATGTACCAGCTTTACCTTGCCATCTCTGAGGTGGGCCATATCCTGCTCACTTGGTGCCTTTCCTTCTCACCTAACAAAAAGGGTTCTTCTTCGAGGCCTTTTCTGTCCCCTCCCTTGGCTAATGTTCTTGGGAGAATAGGGTAAGAATGTGGAGGTAGGGGAGGGGAGTGTGTGCTATAGGCCATTTGAAGGGTAGGATTAGAAATGAATTTTAAAAATTAAAACAAACATAGAGTGAGTCGTTTTGAAAGTGCATAGCTGAGAACAGAGTTTCATCCATCATCCTCCATGAGAAATGAGGGCTGTGTGTGGTTTGTTTTAAAAAACAAGATGGCAGCTAGTCCCGCCTCTGAGGGAGGCTCCTGGGCCTAGGCCCTGCTGGAATCCTGTTCCTGGAGCTCAGTTCACCAGTAATGTGGAGCCTGGAGTTTAGGGCAGGAACAAGGTTATCTCTTCTGTGGTTGCTTAGGGGTTCTCAGGGGAAACTGCTGGTAAGGTTTTCTGCAGGTTCCCTGCCAAAAGCCACCTGGAGAGAAGCCTGCCCAGCCCAGGGGCGGGGTGACCTCCGGAGGGCCAGGGAACAAGTAAAGTGCACTCAGCCTTGTTGATGGATTCTTGATCCTCTTAGAATTTAAAAAAAAAAAAAAAAAATACCTTTTAACTCCTCCTGGAGGGAAAAAAAATCTCTTAAAGGTAACGTAAAGCCACCATTAAAGGAGCAAATGAGAGGTCATGTAACTGACAGAGATCAAAAAAGACACGTCTCGAAAAGGAAAAAAAAAAAATCCTAATGCACAACATTTACCAATATTTAAATAATCCAGTTGAAACCTTTTTTTTTTTTTTCATGAAAAAATACACCCTAGATGGCTTCCTACACTGAGAGAGCGGAAGTGGTGGAGTTGGGGGAGGGGAGCAAGAAGGTCCATTCAGTTAGAGCTTTGCAAGATTCGTATATACAGCACCAGATCCTGTGAAGTCAGCTCCCCTTGAGTCAGTACAGTTTGTGAGAAATGAACACATCAGAATTGCAGTATAAAATATGGCCATAAAAAACTTCTGTCTTCCAGTCCTATGCAGGCGCACCATGCAGGGTGGGTGGGGTCTCCGATGCTGGAGCTGCTCCGGCCGGCCTGGGGCTTCCCCTTCCCCGGCTCCGCCCCCTGGGTCCCACCTCCAGAGCCGGGTCACTTGCTTCCAGTGTGCCCTGTCGTCACAGTGGTGGGCCTGGGTCTCCTCTCAGCTCCGACTCCTGTGACCCCCGACGAAGAAGAAAGGAAACTACAGAGCGTGGAAGGTGCCAGACCTGCCAGGGACAACAGACGCGGGTGTTGAGAATTAACTTCACACGCCCTTTCCCAGAAAGACAGTCAAATGTGCTGGGCTAGATGGATGAAACTTGTGTGTAGCTGCTAGGCAAGCGGCTGTTACCCTGAGCTGTACTGCCAGATCCTGCCCTTTCATCACCCTATAGGAAAATTTGCTTTATTCTCTGGTCCAACTTTGAGGCCCTTTTTTCTTTATAATTATAATTGTTATGTCTTTGAAAATGAAAATGTATGCCCATCATGACATAGGATATCTGAGGCCCCATTTATTTAGCACTTTCTATATACTGTATGTTACACACTAGGATAATCTACTACTTTCTATATACTAGGCACTGGGGTGGGTGTGGATTACATACCATCATTACTAGAATGTTTGTTTCTTTAATTTTTTTTCATTATTTTAATTTGTGTCTCTGTGTATCAGGTTTGTGTGTGTGCAGATAACATGTGTGCACATGTGTGTGGAGGCCAGAGGTCAACCTCAGATAGATATGTTTAGCCACTCTACACCTTGCTTTTCTGTTTGTTTTGTCTGTTGGGGGGACAGTTTGCTGAGTTGGTTAGGCAGGCTGGCCAGCAAGCCCAAGATGGTCTCGTCTCCACTGCCCTATGCTGGGATGAAGAGCACATGCCACCCCACATCTGGTTGTTTTCCATGGTTCTGAGGCTTAGTGCATGTCAAAGCTGAGAAGAGCAGATCGTTTCTTTCAACAGCAGAAGTAGGCATTTTTAGAATGAAAAAAGGGCCTGCACCCCGCTTCAGGCCCAAATTTACATTTCAGGAAACATACCGAATCACTGGCCTTTGAAATGAGGATGTTCATGACTTCCACCAAATCTTCCCAAAGGCTTATGATAGACAGTTTGGCCCTGTAGTAGTAGTGTTGTGTGGTGAGTAGACCATGAACATCCTATATTCATCAGGGGATTCATCCATTGATGAATTCAAAGTTGGATTGACTACTGGAATGTGGGACCTAGCTGGAGGAAGCAGGTCATTGAAGGACATACCATTCTCCCAGCTCTCTGTCCTCTGTCTCTGTTTTCCTCGTTCCTGGCTGCCATGAGTAACCGTGGACAGAAAGGACTGAGATTGTGAGGCAAAGTGACACTTGCCTCCTGTCACATGTTTCTCTCATATGCTGTCAGAGTAACAGAAAACTGACTCATAAAGCCTTGGAAGGCACTGTTGATGCAGCAGCTATGGTACAGATTTGGAAATGGACATCCCTAGCCACTTCATATATCTGGACATAGGGAGAACC
Source organism: Onychomys torridus (assembly GCF_903995425.1). Classification (NCBI taxonomy): domain Eukaryota; kingdom Metazoa; phylum Chordata; class Mammalia; order Rodentia; family Cricetidae; genus Onychomys; species Onychomys torridus. Next base: position 69,771,262 of record NC_050447.1, on the reverse strand, counting down.
ATAAAATAAAGTATTAAAATAGACACTGCTGCTGATACCGTTGTACGAATCTTTAAAGAAATGAGGGGCCAGCTGTTTTATTTCTTCTGGTTAAGGGTGGTAAGAAAGGTCTATGTTGACAAGTATGATTGAGCTAGAGGTGTGCAATTGTGTCAGAAAAGCCCATGGAGATGCCATAAGAAAATTTAAGAACTGTGTATGAGTTGAGAATGAATAACAAGATTAGGATGACTCCTTTGGGGAGTGGGGAGGATGCTGGGGGGTCAAACTCAGGGTCTTCTTAACTTCGTTTCCTACTAGGCAAATGCTCTCCCACAGAGCTGCACCCTAAGCCTTTGCTTTTTTGAGAAGGTTTTACTGTGTAGCTCAGGCTGGCCTTGAACTTGGAATCTTTCATCTTCAGAGGCTGGGATTATAGGTGTGTGCTCTATATTCAGCCATGAGATGGCTCTTTCACAAAGAAAGGAATCCTTTCACTAAGCCAAATAGGAAGGCACATGATGCCTGACGGTTAAGGGGATGAGGGCTGATGGGAACCTTCAAGGCAATGGTTTTGGAGTAGAGAACCATCAGCATGCTCTAGGAGATTAATATACATGTAAAGATGGGGAGTGGGAGAGAATTAAAGTGTGCCTTCCAGGATACCACATTCTTTACAAAGATGAAGGCCAATGCAGTACCACCACTGTTGCTTTTATCGCAAAGCCAGCTTAGCGCACATAACTAAGTTCAAATACTCATCATTCTTATAAAAATAACAACAAAAATAACAAAACCCAGACTTTAGAAACTAGTGCAACCAGACCATGAGAACTCTACCATTCCCTCGTCAGTCCAGAGGGAAACTGTACAATAAGGGGCAAGTCAGAGGAAGGAGAGAGACCAAGAAGTCCTCAGGTCTTATCTTTGGTCGTGCGGTACTTATGCCATGGATTTCTTATCTACAAGTAGAAATGATTATCACACAGAGCGGGTATTAAACATTGAATAATGGTCTATGGTAATCAGGAACATTAAATGGGTCAGAACATTGCTGGGCAAACCATCAGTGCTCAGCTCTTTTGCCCAACCCGGACTCATCTGAAATGCCCGCTGAAGAATTCTGGTTTTGCTACATACGCACAGTCTTTTTGGCTCGCCAAACTGAGGTTGCTTGAGACACTTGCATTTGAACTGTCCAGGCTGCTGCCGAGCTGTAGCCTTCGCATATGTCTCACGACGGCTGTGGCGTTAAACGCTTGCTGAAATGTGGGAAGGACACCAAAGTGGCGAGGAGGAGAACCAGTCATTTCAGGTAGTTGGAAAACACTCGAGATTGCTTCCTTTCACTTATTCAGAAACTGCAAGCGCTACACATTTTCTCTGATACTCTCAGGACACTTTCGAAAGAAAATGTCTACCATTCTTTTCAAAAGTGCACACATTTACTTAACTCTCTTCCCCATCAAAATATATTTTAGAGGTTAAAAATTCACTTGCTTCTGGCATGAATAATTTCCAAAAAACACTCTACATATTTTACAAAAAGTAACCCTTAGAATAAAAAACACATATAATAATATGTTTTAATATACGATATTTTAAGGTAGTGTTTATTTTTCTATAATTGGTACCTCTTTTTTTCTTTTTTGGCAGTAGTAGGGACTGAACCTAGAGCTATGAATATGCTAAGCAAATATTCTACAAACTCTCTTTTTACTTTTTAATTTTGTGAGGCTTTTATTAAGCTGTCCAAGCTGGCCTTGAATTTGTAATCCTTTTGCCTCAGCATCCTGAGTACCTGGAATTACAGGCCTGCACCACTAGGGCTGGTTCTATCATTGATATTGTTGTCCTAAGTAATGGCATTACTTCCAAAAATAAAGTAGGTTAACAGAATCTTTATTTTTTTTTCTTTTTTCTTTTTGAACCAGTGTCTCACTGTGCAGTCCTAGCTGGCCTGGAACTTACTATGTAGGCCAGGCTGGTCACAGTCACAGAGACTGGCTTTTCCCTCTGTCCTGAGTGCTGAGGGTAAAGGCATGCACTACTGTGCTTGGCTCAATAGAGCTAATTTTGTTTCTGTTGGCTCTCACAGCAAGACAGCCAGCTTTTAATTACTGAATGCCTATTAGAATACAGAGTTCAATCAATCAATACATGATCATAAAATTGTGATGGTTGAAATTCATCAATTTTTTTTTTTTTTTTTTTTTTTTAAACCAGGAAACATTGATGCGCTCAATTAGGTTTTTATGTTCCCCCTTTCTCCTTTCGGTCACTTTAATAACGGTGACTATTCAAAGTCTGGCCAAGTGAAGGGAGCCAGGGAGGGGTGTTCTGCTAGAGGAATAACAAACAAGTGAGTTCCAGCACAGTTGCTCTCTTTAAGCCACAGATGAGAAACAATCCTTCCTACACTGTGATATCCCATAGTCAAGAATCACTTACATTTATGGTGCTGGGGAGCTGGCTCAATGGTTAGGAGCACCGGCTGCTCTGTCAGAGGACCCCGGTTCATTCCCAGCACCCACATGGAGGCTCACAACTGTGTGTGCACAGACATACATGCTGGCAGACACCCACACACATAAAATAAAATAATACATTTTTAGAAGAATAAATGAAAATTAGCAAAATTTATTGAGTAAGGTTCTAGGGATTTCTGTCCAAAGCCTCACAGGTCACTTAGAAACACAACATGCTCAAATTGGAGAGTCACTTTCTCCAGAATGGTTTAAACTCCCTGAGAATTTGACAAGTGTGGAAACAGACACACTTAGGACTTACTCTCCATTTGCTCTTTGCAAAATTCTTCCGGATCTGGGCGCTGACGGATTCATGAATGTTTTTGCTGAGGGCGGTGTCACCAGCAATCCTGAAACACAGGCAAACAGACTTCTTCAAAGGGGCTCCTTGTGCTTGGCCATAGAGTCCCAAGCTGCTTTCCCTGGAAGCTTCATCCTACCCTCAGGGAGTTGAAGCTGATGGGGGTCTGTGGCTGCTGTCCTTCTAGGCTGTTTAGTTCCCTAGATGAATTGTCCTTAAGCTCACACATACCAAAGTCCCACGTCCTATAGTACCTTAGACATTCTTCCTTCCCAGCACCCTCTTAGTCCACTTTTTACCTGTCTATCATGTTTTTCCTCCTTTGAGTCCACTCCCAGCAACATTAGAATTCACAACAGCTTAGAAACCTGAGTGCATGTCCCTTGGGTTCACTCCTGTGGTGATATTGTGTCCCCCAATATATTGTGCATCCTAGTAAACTTATCTGGGGTCAGAGGACAGAATAGCCACTAGATAGACATAGAGGCCAGAGAATGGTGGCACACATACTTTTAATCCTATCACTTGGGAGGCAGAGATCCATCTGCATCTCTGTGAGTTCAAAGCCACACTGGAAACAGCCAAGCATGGTGACTCACGCCTTTAATCCCAGGAAGTAATGGCAGAAAGCAGAATGGTATATAAGGCGTGAGGACCAAGAACTAGAGCTGGTTAAGCCTTTAGGCTTTTAGCAGCAGTTCAGCTGAGATTCATTCTGGATGAGGACTCAGAGGCTTCCAGTCTGAGGAAAAAGGATCAGCTGAGGAACTGGCAAGATGAGGTTAGCTGTGGCTGGTTCTGTTTCTCTGATCTTCCAGCATTTACCCCAATACCTGGCTCCAGGTTTGATTTTATTAATAAGACCTTTTAAGACTCATGCTACACACTCCTCTCTCCTCACCAACATTAGCCCTTCAGGGCTTCTCCAAGCTATCACTTTTGCTCCTTAGCTGGTCCTGGTTTCAGGTTTCCTTGTAGACAAGGCCCCTACACACTGCCACCTCCAGTAACTTTAGCTCAGCTTGGCTCATGCTCTAGAAAGTTCTTATGGCTCCCAGGACCATGCCGACTCTATATTCATGGTCACGGGTGGTTGTATTGGAGTTCTTGCTGGTTTCCAAGCCTTCTTCCCCACTCCCTCCCACCCTTCCCATCTTACAATCTCCTTCAGAGTGGCCAAGAACTCCCTAAGGTCACACATAACACAGACCACCCTTCTCTGCCATACACCCCTTCTCTCACACCAATATTTTCTTCTATATCCAACTGATTTTTCTTCCAGGTCAGGGAAACCTGCTGCTCTAAGCCTTTCTTGAATTTGACTGTTCCATTTTTCTTCCTAAACTATTCAATTCTAGGTTGGTCTTTGGTATCTTTGAAAAAAGTTATTGACCTCAAGAAAGCTACAAGACAGGCTTCAGAGTCCTGGACTACCTTTCCAGCCAGAAGGTACCTGCTATAGGAGAAAACCTTTCACCACCCAGACCTGGACTGCCCTGGACATAAAACGGGCGCATCACTGCAGAATGCCTTCTTCAAGAGGCATCAGACATGAAAGGAAGAAGCTCTGGGCTTGCTGAGACCAAGACCCATCCTGCCCAGCCTTTCCTTCCCTGTAGTCCAGGAACTAGACTGAGTCTGTGCCAGGCTGATATCCCAGCTCACAGTAACCTCTGCTTGTATCCCCAGATGTACCCCTCTCTCTTCCCAGAAGGGCTTAAAGGAGGCTCAGAGATGGGCTGAAGGGAACCAGGTTTCCATTTCAAGCAGCCCCCAGTTGCCCCCTTCCCAGGCACACATCAGCGAAACAAATGTGTGAAGGAGCAAATGGAAATGAGGAATGAGCATGGTCTGGGAACTGGAGACATCTTAGTGAAGCTTTCACTCTTTTGGAGTTCATAGAAATGCTTCTTCCCATGTCACATAAGATGTATGTGTTAGGAAGTATGTGTGGGCACATGTACCCTGTGTGTGTGTGTGCTCGCGTGCGCGCGCATGCATGTGGAAGTTAGCCTTACATGTCATTCCTTAGGAGCTATCTTTTTTTTTTCTTTTTCTTTTTCTTTTTTGTTTTTGGTGGCAAGAAAAGGTCTCTTCCTGGGATCTGGGGCCTCGTCAATTAGGCTATGCTAGCTGGCCACCGAGCACCAGAGATCTTCCTGTCTTTGCCTCCCCAGCAGTGGTATTTCAGCTATATACCACCATGCCTGGCAGGGCCTCAGGCTTGGACAACACACACTTTATGAGCTGAGATATTTCCCTCAGAATCCTTCTACATCATCTTTAACAGTTCTGTCCTCAGAAAATGATGCTAATTCTAACGAATCTGTGCTTAGCTCTTTCTTGGAAATAACTGGGCCAAAAAGATAGGAAGTGCGCAGAGTCCTGTTACAGGCCAGAGCTGGGTCCAAACCGAACAGCTTGGGGAGGTGGGGGTCAGGGGAGTTCACTTCCACCTGCTTGTCAGAAGCCTGGTCTCCCAACACCCTGAGCCAGACCCTGCTGCCTCACTATGGCTTCCCATGCCTCCTGGTGGGTTACCACAGGCCAGGATCTAAGGAAAATGCTGTCTGAGTTATTTTGGGAATGATTCCTGCTCACTTCCCACAGTCCTCAGCTGCGCTGCATATGGGTCAGAGCCTGGCTGGCGGCAGGTGGCTCAGCAGCAGTTAGGCGGTCTTCACAGCGGTTCAAGTCCAAGTGTGCTATTCGATCTACTATCTGGACAGCCATGAACGTACAAGGAGAAAATGCTCTCAGACTTACATGACTTTTCAGGTTGGTCACGAGGAGTTTCTTGGGCCTTTTCTTTTCTATGTTGGGCAAGAGGGAAGGGCCTCTTTGTGACAGTGAATCTTAAAGTGAACCATCTATGATTTGATGAATGTGCTGCTGTCTTTCTTGTTTTATGTCAGAATGCCCCTTCATTTCTTATCTGTTGCTGATTTTTCACCTTTGACTCTCCTCTATTTTGGAATCTAAAATCACTTTTACTTTATAATCATTCAAGGCTAGTATTTTCTAAATACAGCTTTAAATCAGGGCCTAATGTTTATGAGCAGTTAAGCCCTGTTTATTCATCAGTATTAGGCAAACTAACTCCATGAATAGAATAGTCACTTCGTGTGTGCACACATGCACATATGCATGGAGGCCAGAAGCCAATGGGGGTGTCTTCCTTAATCACTCTCCACCTTACTTTTTTAGACAAAGTCTCTCATTGGACCTGGATCTTTCCAATTCAACTAGAATGGCCAGTCTGTGAGCTCCATGGATGCTCTTGTCTCCACCGTTTCAGCACTGGGATTATAGGCAGGTGAAGCCATGCCAGGGTTTTGTGGTGCTGGGGGATTGAACTCAGGTCCTCATGCTGGTGGTGTGTGTGTGTGTGTGTGTGTGTGTGTGTGTGTGTGTGTGTGTGTGTATGTTCTAGACATATTCTATTCTCTCTGGTTCTGCTACTTGGTCCAAATGGGCTTGATGATGTCTGGTACCTCCCAACCTCAGTCTCTTGGACTACTTCTAACTCCCATGGCAAACAGTCTGGAATCTTGCAGAGGGATGGAGTCTCAGTCAACCTTCAGGGGTATGATGGTTAATTTTGCATGCCAACCTGGCTAGGGCATGGCACCCAGATATTTGAACATATGCTAGTTGCTATGTTCTGGTGAAAGTATTTCTTAGATAATATTTGAAGACTTTGAGTTAATCACATCATATGGGTGAGCCTTATCCATTAGTTGAAGGCTTTGGGAAAAGAGGAAGAGACTCTGTCTAAGGATTATAGCTGCTACATTCACTGTTCCCTGGGTCTCTCTGCACATTTTTTATTTCCTAAACCCCACAATTAAACAAGCAATTGTCTTAATTTTTTAAAATAAATTTCTCTCATGCTGATTGACTTAATTTGCTTGTCAATGAAGCCAGAGATAAATATTCAGGGCCATCTGACCTGGAAATGAGCCCCATAAGTGCTGCTGTGAAAGCAGGGATGGGTTCTTATCCTATGTGCATTCTCCTTATCAGGTCTCAGCAGGAGAAAGGCAAAACCCCAAACCAGAGTGGGCTTAGAAATAGCTGCTAAACGGTACTGACTAGCTTCCACAGGAAAGAGCCCTATTCTGTCTCGAGTGGTCTGTTCTGAGGTCCAGGAAAGCATAAGTGCTTCCCAAGGGCTCTCCTAACCCTGGGTGGCTTGGATAAAGATGGATGGACAAGCATGGACGAACATGAATTTCCAGGGGTTTGAGTGTGTCAGGAGCACAGCTCTGAGAACAGCTGGAAAGGCTCCACAGCAGGCATTTCTCTGCCTCCCACTGGCTCCCAGCTGGGCCCACATTTTCCTTTGTCCATCACAATGCAGGGAAGTATAGGACCTGAGTGATGCTTGCATCAAATGTATGTGTTATTACTTCCCGGTGTCGGGCCTCCTGAGAATTGGGAAATACAGTAAAAATGGAAGAGCTTGCCATGAGCCTTCTGATTAGGGAACCCTGGGTGGCATAGCTTTAAATCTCTGTGCCCAGCTTGACTTCTCTTCTGGGTGCCACACTTCTTCAGTGTGTACCTACCCTGGCTCTCCAAATCCCAGCATGGCCGGCTAACCTTGCCCAAATCCAATTAATCATACCCAAGCCACATACTCTCATACTTGCCACCCCAAGTGTCTCTCATTATTAGGCCCCCTCCTCTCTGCTCTGTACCTTCCTGCTGCATATTCAAGATCCCCTTCTAGCTCTTCCCTTCCCCAATCTTTTATTCTGTATCCAGACAGGGCTTTCTGAATGTAAATCTGTTCTACCCAGTGAAGCAGGCTTGGAATCACATAGGTGGGTTACAAGTTCAAGGTCAGCCTGGGCAATTCAAAAAGACCATATCTCATATTGTTTTAAAAAATGAAAAAGGAGCTAGGGATATAGTTTGGTGGTAGGTTGCTTGCCTAGCACATTTGAAACCCTAGGTTCAATACCAGAAAATAAAATAGCAGCATCAGCAACACAACAAATACATAAATAAAAATCTTATCACCCTGCCTAAAACCCACCAAGGCCCCCTTGCCAAAAAAGGGGCACAGTTCAATTTCTTAGGACACTAATAAAATATTAAGAATCCATGTATGTCACAGATATGTTGGGTGCCAGGTGGTCTTGTTTGTTACATGTACCATCTTAATTAACCCCTTGAAAATTCCTCTAGGGCGTGTATTACCATGTATGATCTGGATTCTGTGGAGGATGCCCAAGGGGTCCAGGCATTTACCTAGCCAGGCAATAAGAAATGAAGGCAGGCCAGACTCCACTAATCCTCACTCTCGCTTCTAGATTCATCTCTTGCCTGTCTCCTTTTACTCTACAATACCAAGGAATATCAAGTGCCATGGTTCAGTTCTGGACATTTGGTGTTTAGACCTATTCTGGGCCCACATTTACACAACCTGCTTGGAGCTCCTCCCCTTTCTGTGGGCTGGGCGGCAACCTTCTACTAAAAAAACCTGGCTTGGCACCGGATCTGGTTGGGCCTATTCTAATCTCCTGAAGTTCCTAGAAAGAGATTTTGACTTGTTTTTGTTGTTGTTGCTTTTAAGAGAGACTAGCTTTCCCTGTCATGGAGGGGGAAGGAACCCAGGAGACTCCATCCCTCCCTGAGGATCTGTAGGCAGTAAATGGTTGCTAGAGGAGAGACATTTCTTCAGTGGTGTACCCCCTGGTAAGGTGCCCATGTAAATAACTCCTCACACATTTATATAAGCAAACCTAAGTAAACTTGTTAGGACTCTCTCTTCACACACACACACACACACACACACACACACACACACATGCACACATGCACACGCACACATACTCACACATACATGCATATGTCTGTATATGTGACAAGGATGTAGAAGGGGGCCTTGTGGGGGATTAGTGGGAAGGGGACAAGAGAGGATAGAAGAGTGAGTGTGATCAGAGTACATTACATACACATATGAAATGCCATAATGAAACCTACTCTTACATATAATTAATATATGCTAGTAAAACTGTTTTTAAAGGGCTGGAGAGATGGTTCAGTAGTTAAGAGCACATATTACTCCTACAAAGGACCAAGATCAATTCCCAGCACTCAAATTAGGTGGTTCACAACTGCCTGTAATTCCAGCACCATGAGGATCTAATGCCCTCTTCTGGTTGCCATGGGCACCTGAACTCATATGCATCTACCTATATGCAGGTTCACACATACACATTATTGGACAAGCTTGAGGAAGCCAGATACTTCTTCTCTCTATATGATAATCTCAAAAGTCTGAGGCCTTTAAAAACCTGTGCGTGTGAAGAAAGAAAACCTTTACTGTACTGACGTCATGTGTACCATTCTCTGAGGTTACTAAGAAATATCTCAATGACTTACAATCAGCACTGTCCACCTTTCCAGAAAGTTCTTCCCTTGCTTCTCCACCCTCTGCTGCCTCCCTTCTTTATACAATGAAGAGCATTCGCTGTGGAGCCAGACCTTTCTGGCTGGAGCCCTCGGCTTTGCCATTATCTGGCTGTGGTGTCTTCACTCAGTTCCTATTTCCTTGTTTCTGAAGTGAACAGAAAACCTACCTCCCAGGGTTACTGAGAGAAAAAAAAGAGTGAATACTTTAAAGCAATCGGCAGAATTCCTGGAACACAGAAGAGACTCAACAAAGATCAGAGCAGGAGTGATGAATTAGAATTCTGTGAAGCTGGGTTATGACACTGATTCTAAGAGGGTCCCTGAAGAGGTTAACAGCTTGGAGGGGATGCTTTAGAAGATGACAGGCCAAACACAGAACAGTTTTCTGTGGTGCTTCTTATGGGAACTTTCTCCTGAATAATTCAAGGTTCTCTCTCTCTCTCTCTCTCTCTCTCTCTCTCTCTCTCTCTCTCTCTCTCTGTGTGTGTGTGTGTGTGTGTGTGTGTGTGTGTGTGTGTGTGTGTGTGTACTTGCATGCTGGGGGAGTAAACCCAAAGCCTTGTACATACTAGGTAAGGGATCTACAACTGAGCTACACCTCATTGCCTCTATGTTCATTATACTGGGCGCCCTAGTTTATGTGTTAAATATGTTCAAAGGTAACTGCTAAAAGTTTAGTCCTTAGCTTGTCATTATTGGGAGGTGGTGAAAATCTTTATGAGGGAGGGCCTCATGGGAGAGCTTTAGGTCATGGGGGTGCCCTTGAATGGAACTATGGCATACTGATCTCTTTCTCTTGTTTCCTGGCTACCATGAGGTGGGCTTCTTGCTCCACCATGGATCCCCTCTGCTTGCCAAAGGCTCCATCACAACAGCACCAGCTGAAACCTCCAAAACTGTGAGCTAAAAAGAAAACTGTTGTCTTTTTAAGTTGACCAGCTCAGGTATTTTGTTATAGTAACAGAAATCTGACCAACCCACTGAATATCTTTTTCTACTCTTGGGTACTTGTTTCAAAGTGGATGCTCATGGGTCTGTAACAAACCAGACATTTGCTCTGCCTAGACGTTGTGTGACTCTCTTTATGTACACTAGCTCCACTATGTCTTACCTTAACTTAGTAAATTAGAACTGTTACTGTTAAAAGTGAGAAAGCTGAGACTTAGCAAGCCAAGTGTAAACCCAAGTCACACTTAGTTGTCTAAGGGATCAGTGCTATTAGGAGATGTGGCCTTGTTGGAGTAGGTGTGGCCTTATTGGAGGAAGCGAGTCTCTCTGGGGGTGGGCTTTGAAGTCTCCTTTGCTCAAGCTACACCCAGTGATTGAGTCCACTTCCTGTTGCCTCTGAGTCAAGACATAATACTCATGGCTCCAGCTTGACATTGGCCTGCATGCCACCATACTCCCCATTCTGATGACTGAACCTCTGAAGCTGTAAGTGAGCCACCTCATTTAAATGCTTTTATTTATAAGAGTTGCTGTGGTCATGGTGTCTCTTCACAGCAATTAAAAAAAAAACAAAAAAAAAACAAAACTAACTAAGACAGGTTCCAACCTCATGACATAAACACAACACTGATAGTGTGTAGATTGCCATAAAGCATCAGTGAGTCCCTTTAGAGTTAAAGAAACACTAACTGAAAAAAAATCACCTGAAAAAAAAAAATATATATATATATATATATAAAACTACTGCCAAGGAGTACATTCCAATCTTAATGCCTCATATGCCTCATTGGGTATTTTCTTTTAGCAAAAGTGATCCTCAGAACCATCTGTAAGATGAAAAGTGACCTGCTATCTTATAGACACTTAACTTCTGAGTGTATTCAAAAACTGCATCCTGAGGGCACCAAAAAGTACAAACACTGGCTTAGGAGGTGAGGAAAGCCCCTGCCAGGATGAGGTGGAGTGAACACCGGAGGGTTTTCATGAATAAGGGGAGCCAGTGAAAAGTCGACTCTGGAGGGTATGGGATGGCATTGACTTCCCTAAGGTGATCTTTCTTACCACGGATGCCGGGCGGCCTGCTCACATGTGTATCTTTTACTTGGGTCTTTTTCCATCAGGTTCCGAATGAAGTCTTTGGCTGTTCAAAAAGAAAGAAAAGGGAACAAGTCACTCTGAGGGTTGAAATGTGATGACAGGATGCCCTGGTGTTTTAAATATGTGTACCATTAAAAATGTGAGACCAGCTTTTTACCTTCGCTATTGTCCCTTGGGTACAAAAGACACCAGTGTTTAGATAAAAGCAGAGGCATGGCTGACACTCCAAGAGAGACCCAGTGAATGAAAAGGTAACAGAGCCAGGCTGGGACCTGACTCCCAGCTCGAAGTTCTTTTTTTTTTTTTTTTTTTTTTTTTTGATAGCTACTAATGATGCCTTTGGTCTAGAGAATAAAGGGAATCATCTTCATAGTCATATGCTCTTCAGTTCACCATTGCCTTAGAGAGATGCTTTGGGGATGTCCCCTGAATGTGTTATAGACATTACTGGTTCTACTAAACCCACTGAAGAGCTAGCTGGAAAGCTAGCAGGTCGTGGGGGCAGGTGTGGGGGGATACCCCAGAGGAGCATCTGCATCACACTTGAGCTGTTACTACTCAGTGAATGAGATGTTACCAAGATGCAGCAAGATGTATCCTGGTGTGGTAGAGAGGGCTTGGTCACCATGGAGAGGGCAAAGGTCAGAGTAGGACACTGAGACTGAATGCCAGCTTGGAACCCATTGCCCTATAGGGCACGGCAGTTTGCTGTCTGCAGATCTGAACTTCTGGAGGAAGCCCCTAGCTTCTAAGCTCCAAAGTCGAGTATTCCCTGTGAGGTCTGTTTCAGCAACCTAAGGTGGTTGAGGATGGTTGAGGAAACAGGCAAGGGGCTCCCAATTAGGAGTAAATAACATAAATAATAAAAATGATCCATGTGTGCAGCTCAACAAAGAGTGTTGTTCACCTCCCTTCTTCCTTCTACGGTTCTCCCCCTCCTCACCTGGGCTTGCTTTTGCTCTTTACCCTCTGGAAAGGATGATGAGCTTCTCTGGGAGGATTTCAGTGTGGTGTACTGTGGCTCAAACATGGGCTCCAGACAATAAAATCATGACCTCAGCCAAGAAACCTCCATCACGCAAACCATGACTGCTCAATGCAAGAACGTCAAGAACGTCTTGCTGAGGATATGTGACTTCACAAATACAATCTTGTCACAAAAGGCAGGCTTTGGTAAAATTGGGGTTTCAAATCCCAGTTCTGCCATGTATTGATTTCATAAACTAGGACAGGTTATCTTACCCCCTGGGGCTTCAGCCTCATCACCAGTCACACATGGATGATATACACACCCATCTAGTGGGTCATCCTGAGGACTGGGTGAGCTGGAGTCCATGACTTCTAGCACTCAGCACCTAGTTGGTATTCATAAAATCCTAGATGGTAATATTTCATTTCTAGAGCACCCACATCAGGGAGAGGTAGATGAGCAAGTCTGCATCCCCTGGCCAGGGTTGTATATCTCAAGCCTGTTTTCCAAGTCAAGCCCAAAGACGTAGCTCATAAAGCTTTCTCAGGGACAACCACAGACTGAATGCTGGTGTACAACACAAGTCCTTTGTTGAGATGCTAATTCCTGTGATGAGGGCCTCTGAAGTGGCCCTTTGGGAGGTGATCAGGACACACAGGCAGGGCTCTCAGGAAAGACCCGAGTGTTCTCGTGAAAGAGACCCAGAAAAACCTTGTCCCACCCCCTTTGTGTGCAAACACACCAAGAAGACAGCCGCCTATGAATTAGGAAGCAGGGTCTCATCAGATGCCCAGTGTTACTTCCTCCTTCAGAATTGTGCAAAATAAATGTTTGGTATTTAAGCCACACAGACTGTGGTATTTTGTTACAGTAACCCCAGTAGAAGACAGAAGCCTCAGGGCCAGTCTGAGTCCCAGGGTCCTTGGGCTTCTACGCTAGGTCATCTGGGTGTAAATGCCATGAGAGACCCACCAGAGTCGGAGATGTCATCCCAGTAGGGGGAATCGAACTCATATTCTGCCTTGAGGATCTGTTCAAACAGCTTCGAGTCATTTTCATCGTAAAAAGGAGGGTAGCCACAGAGCCTGCAAGGCAAGAGGGAGTAAGATTGAGTGTACGCACAGCCACTGTGCTGGATTTATACTTTGCCTGGAAGGAAGACACATGATCTGTTCATCAAAATAAGGAACCCCACACTCAGTGAGCTGAAGTTAAGTCTCGGTGAAGGAAACACACCCTCAATACACAAACATGCCACAGGAGTGAAAATGTGATTCCCTAAGCAGCAAAAAGGTTAACTCCATCACATCACGGCCAGAGGCAAGTGCACACATTCATAATTCTACCATATCTCTTTCTTTCATGTCTTTATTAGTGTGTGTATACGATGTGTATGATGTGTTTGTCAGGGTGCACATGTACCACAGTGAATGAGTGTGGTAGTTAGAGTACACGTTGGCGTCGCTTCTGGCCTGCCAGCTTTCTATGGTTTCTGAGGATTGAAGTAAGGTCACCAGGCTTGCACAGTAAACACTTCTATTCACTGAGCTACCCTGCCACTCCATAATATTTTACATGGTGTTAACTAGAATCCCATGAACCCTAGAAAATCACCAGGCAGTTTCCCATGTGCAAATATTATTAATCATGTCTGTAACACTGTCCCCAACCAAAAGGCTGGTAAAAGGAACAAATAAAATGCATAATTGAATGTCTTTCTGGACCCTTCGGGTTCATTCTATTTAGGAACTTGTTAAGGAAGAAGAGGGCATTTTACAGCCTTGATATCAAGTTGCTAGGACTCATCCTGACCTGTGCGTTATTGTTCCACCAAGGAGGAATCAGAAGAGGATCGGAAATGCTGCCATTTTTCTCCATTATAAGCAACAGACATCCACAGGAGGCAGCTCAAGTTACCTCACTGTAGAATCATAACACTCCAGTCAGGGTGTCATTGGGCCATGCCAAAGACAACTTTGCAATGGTCCAATTAGGATGTTGCTAGAAACAAGTTAGAACTCTGGAGAGACTAAAGGGTCATCTGGCCACCACGGCAAGAGCAGACATGTCAATTAGATTCAACCACCACAAGTCAGTCAATGACACTGTGTATTTGGTGGCTGGGCATGAAGCATATACAGAGGTAGAGCATATACTTAGCAACTGAGAGAGTAATAAATAAAATAAACATAAATTAAAATAAAAAAGCCATGGTTTCTCTTTCCAGTTCTGCCTTCAATCCCAATGTCACCTTTACTGCCCGTAGGCCACTAACATATTCCAGGGATCAAAATTTCATCTAGTATATAGGTGGTCAGAGTAGAAAATTCCATGTATATATTGGTTTTTAGCTATATGATTCTGTGATACCTCTCCTGTAGTTTTTTTCAATCAGCTAAAATACTTAGGAAAAAAACACAACATGCCTGGGGCCCACATAGGAGTGGGTTGGAAGGATCACGCAACCAGAAAGGGTGGGGTCAAGGCCGTAAGTGACCCCAGAGCAGAAGACGTTGGTGCTTGATTCTAGAAGCCCAAGAACAGACTTCTATGTTGCTGATCTGGCTCCTGGGGCCAGAATGCGGCAGCCACAGTGGGAGGCCTGACCCCAAACTGAGGCCTGACCCCAAGTTGGATATTGTTCCAAACATAGCAACAGCCTAGAGAGCAGTTTAATGAGAACAAATGAAGAGGCCTCCACAGACAGTAGGTCTGTCGGGATTTGCTGTTGGTTCCTAATAAACACAATCAAGGTCCAGCCATCTCTCATGTGTCCCGCCTCCAGGGGCACAGCTGAGGCTGGCTGCAGAAGGGAGGAGGCAATGACTGTTGTCCAGGCCAGGCGACATTCTGTGGGCTGTGAAGATTCTACATCATCCAACTCACAAGCGTGTTTTACAGGCTGAATGATGCCTGGAAAATTTCATCTGTAAAGATCTGCTGTGGTGGGCAAAATGAAACAGCCAGTGCTTTGGAAACCACCAAGAGCATACTTCGCTACCCAAGGAAACCCTGGGGCCTCCGAGAGAGGAATATGTAAATTTTGCCCATAATGAGGATTTGGGCATAATAAAATGTGTGCATTAGGAAAAGCCGACAGAGCAAAATGTTAGTTTGTCTTGGAAAAAACCCTGCATGGTAGATATGTGAGCTCTTTGTTTGTTAACAGCTGAGGGTGTTTTGCTTTATGGTTTGGCTTTCTTCTCGAGGGAAAAATGTTAAAAATTTTCAAGAAGGATTTCTTCTTGTGCCAATTTTTTTTAATGTATATTCCAATTTCTTTTCATCTAAGCTCTCCCCCCGACCCCTTTCCTCTTTTACACAGAGGACTGTGTGTGCAGGTGTTCTGAGGACCAGAGAGAAGGAATTCAATCTATCTTGGGGCCTGAGTTAAAATTAAGAAAGAGATGGTTGGGGACGTGGCTCAGTGAGTACAATGCTTGCTGTGGAAGTTTGATGGCCTGAGTTTGAACCCCCAGAACCCACATAAAAGCCGGACAAGCAGCCTGCCTGCTGCATCCCAGCACTCCTGTGGAGAACTGCCAGAGGCTCTATGGCGGTGGTCACTCCTCCCAGAATTCCCCCATCAGCCCTTTCAGAGCTGCTCTACCTTGTCCCTGGACACTGGCTGTGTAGACATGTGAATGAAGATGGGCAGCATTATCAACCTTAGTGGGGTGCCAGTGGATAAGGACCACAGTAGGGCTGCTGAAGGGGGGGGGGGAATCAAAGATAGGGGGTCTGCTGCCCTGGGCCTCTCTAATTGGGCCCTTGGGTTTGTGGTCCTGGAAGGAAGGCTGTTTCTCTCCTGAGGACAGATTCTATTAGGTTCTTGCCCCAACCCCGGCAACCCATGCTTCTCTCCCTCATCTCTCTATGCCTAGGGGTGTTTAGAGCCCAGTAGCAACCAAGTCCGGAATCATAAGCATCACAGGATTTATGTGGTCTTATCCCACCATCCCTGAGTATAGTCCTTATATCATCTCCATTTTAAAGCAAATTGATCAACAGTACCCAAGGTCCAGGTCTATGTTCTTTACTCTAGGGCTCAACTGATAAAAGAGATAAAGGAGAAGACTTGAGAATCGAACCTCTTCCTTAAGCCTTTCTCTGTGTAGGTGAGCTGGCCTGTATCCACCCAACACCTTCACCTGGAAGGAGAACTCCAGAATGTGACTCTACCTTTTCAATCCATGTCATTCATGGGGTGTGCTCACCAAGATGCTTCAGGCTAGTTTCCCGCATATGGAACACTTATTGTATCTGGGCCAATGGAATGTTGGACACTTTATCTGGGCTCCCCCTTGCTCAGCTCTCCCAGACCCTTAGAAATTAGCTGGAGTGAAAGATTGAGACCTGACCTCTCTGTGACAGGTACTCCATCACATTCATCAGCTGCAGTTGGCAGGGCTCCACCATGTTACCTCCTCCCCGGGCACAGCTCTGACCTGTTCATGTGCACCTAGGGCAGGACCTCATCCTTGCTCCTGGATTGTCAGGGTCTGGGCCAGGATCTATCTGGGGGGTGTTCTAGGTAGATGCCCAGGCACACACACATGTGTGGAAGAAGGGGCTGCCTTGTTGACTACTGAGCCTCCATGGCTGAGCTCAGAAGCAGAGACAAAGGCTCAGGATACAGGAACATTCACCAGTGCCCTATCCCAGAAGAACTAGGGAGACCCCAAAATACCAACCAACCCGACACTTCCTGTACACTCCACTTTCAGGAGGCGGTGGAACAGCAATACTCCAATCTATTCAGACATTCTGGAAGAACCCAGTGCACAAGCCCACTTCTGAGGGCAAACAGTCTATCTTTGTGGAGAGAATAAGGTATGGTTTAGGTTTTCCAAATGGCACCCCTGGCCATAGATCCATCCCACTAAGATAGTTTTCCATGGAGAAGGATGTTAATATAAATGGATGTGAAAATTAGCAATGAATGGCCAGCTGTGGGTGATCTGGCAGGGTGAAGTTTTTCTTGGAAACTGAAATGCTGCAATTACCTAAAAGCTCCTGTCAAGATGCCCATGAGTTCAATGTGGTCATTACCCTTCACTGAGTTATGTTGTTTGGACTGTCTACCCTTGGTCATGGACCTACATACCTGGAAAAAAGAATGTTTGCCACAAGGATGTCATGACTAGTAGCTAATTCTTTGTTCTTTTGTTTCCATTGTCCACCTGCGTGCCTGGCAGCAGAGAGTGACTTCAAATTTTTAATGTTCTTTACATCCTTGTGGCAAGTGCACTTTATGTGAGAGCCTCTCTCTTAGTATTTAAGGGAATAATACAGTTTTTTTGACTGTTGCTTTTTGGGTCTAACAGTGTCTCCCTGTTGAGACTTGAACTTGAAACGTCCCCCAGAGTCTCATGTGCTTGAACAGTTGGTTCCCAGCTGGTGGCATCATTTTGGAAAGTTCTGGCACCTTTAGGGGGTATGGCTTCATTGAGGGAAGTGGTCCGCTGGGGTTGGGCCTTGAAGTTTCCTAGTCTAGTTCCATTTCCTCTGTGTTTTCTGCTTCCTGGATGCAATATAATGACTACCTACTCACACCCCATTGCCAATACCACCTCCAAATTGTAAGCCCAAATATATCCTTTCTAAAAGTTGCTTCTTGTCGGCTCTTTGGCCATAGCAACAAGAACAGTGACTAATATATCCCCCTAAAGGCTCATATCTCGAAGGCTTGTCCCTAAGATGGTGGCTCAGTTGACAGGTGGGTGGGTCCTTAGGGTGTGAACTTCATCATCAGGCTCATTGATTGAGGAGTTCATAGCTGAATGGGCCACTAGGAGGTGGTCGTAGGAAGCAGGTCACTGGGGGAAACCTTCAAGGATCCTGTCCCCAATCTGTCCTTATTTCCACATCTGCTCCCCATTTCCCAAGAATGTTTCCAGAAGATTGCTTGGCCTTCCCAGCATTCACATGTGTAGAGAGGGTACTAGAAATCAATAGGGACCTGAATAATGAGCAGAGAGGCTGTGGGCTGGGCAAGAAGACTAGTAAGTAGGATTATCTCACTGAATGGGCCAGTAAGTCCTCAAGAAGAGAAAAAACAATCCCTCTTCATTGAAGCATTCTGCATTTGCTGCAAGCATTAGCTGACTTCCTTTTCTTGCCTGCTGACCCATAGCAAACACAGCCTGTGGCCACCACTGTCCCCAGGCTCCCTCTCCTGTACCACTTCTTCCTTTCCTCAGCATAGGCTCCTCTGGGGTCAGGCAGTCCTCTGGCCATCACCAAATGCTCACTGAGTATCAACTGTCCTCAGGCATGGAACAAGGCAGCCAGAGCACCTCATGGTTGGGGACAGGGGAACAGATGGTCAACATTAAACTCATCATAAAGAGGAAGCTTTCATAAACACTAGACAGGAAAGGTTAATTTAGAGTTGGTCTAGAGAAGCTACATTTTAACCTTAATCTAGAATATTTTTCCCTATCCCATTCTCTGTGCTAGGAATGACTTGCTAGGTTATAAAGCTCTAGGTATGTGGGCATTGTTTGGTGGTGTTGCATCTCTCTTTTGTGCTCATCCAGCTTCCCAGGCCCCTCTGTATGGCTCATGTGTTGGTTTGTGTCTGTGACTCATCACCTCCGTGTTCCACTCTGTGCTCCCCAAAGTTCCCCAAAGCCCCCCAGGTAGCAATCATTTCACTCTCATTTTTTGCAATCCTATATAGCCCAGCACAAACCTCAGCGAAGGCTTGTTGGATTAATGGGTCCTTAAGTACCTTCAGCTTTCACAGACTACCTTCTTACGCTGCTCAATCCTCTCTACACATTTTCCATTAAGAGCCAGCTCAAATCTCAGCTCTTTTTTGGGTCTTTTCAAGAAATTTGGAAAAATTATGTCTTATCATTGTAGCTATAATGTTTAAAATTTTCACCTTGCTGATAATTTCCTGGAGGATAGATTCTATGTCCTAAATGCTATTTATTTAGGGTTTGGAGAAAGGGTCCCACTATGGCCTTGAACTCATGATCCTCTAGCCTCATTCTCCTCAGTGCTGTGATTATAGTTGTGTGCCATTATCCTTTGTTAATACTCAACATGACTTAAGGAATATTTCTTGAAAATGCTTTATTTGAAACACTTATGCTTATATGTACATGGGCAGGTATACACACCTGTGCATGTTACACCTGTAACAGCACATGCTCTAACAGACAGAAGCAATCAATTGCACTAGGGTACAGGCCAATGGTAGAATACTTGTATATACCATGAATGAATCCTTGGGCTTGATCTTAGCACCCCAACCCTAAATAGGGTTGAACATTTTAAAATTAATATTTACTCCAAAAAAGTCAATTTCAACCATGTTTTCCTCAAGTACAATAATTTTTCACTTGTTTCATTTTTGCAGTAAAACATCCTAATGATCAATAGAATCTGCTATAAATGACATTCTCCAAGGCAATGAGAATGAACATGGGGAACCTTCAACAGATATCACCTGTGTTTCGTAGTGCCTGACACAACCCTCCAAGCATCAATTTCCCTTTCTATAGTACCATCAGAAACTAACTATCCCACTGACTATGGAACTCACATGTTGAAGGTACTCCTAGCTTGAGGCCTTGAGTCAAAAGCTTAAAACTTGACGTGTATGTCACAGTCATAGAATTTTATCCTGGGGTCCGGAACTCATTATTCCTCTCCAGGACACTGAGAGAAGATAGTCTCAAGGCCACAGCTAGTGACAGATCTGAGCATGTGTGTGAGGATTTGGACTAGAAGAAAAAAGGCCATTTTGATCCAGTTCTACAGAGTGCTATGGAGCAATGGCATTGTGCAAAATGCCCATACAGCAATAAATAAGACATAGCTGAGTCTTGCTTTCTACAGTCCCCCAGTTTAATCCCACTTAAATGGGACATATAGAACATTTAGTTTCCTATATTAAGCAGACTAATCATGGTGAGTACATCTTGTAAAAGTTAGTAGCCATCATCTACTACTGATCATTTACCAAGTGTCAGGCATTGGGTTACACATTGGAAACTTCATTGAATGTGATCACAGTAACCTAAGGAAGGACGGGTTCATGTCAGCTCCTCGTCTGAGAGTATATAGTTCATCATGGTGGGAAAGACATAGCAATAGGAGTGCCAGGTGGATGGTTACATTGTATCTACAGTCAGGAAGCATAGAGAGGATTGGTGTGCTCAGTTTACTTCCTCCTGTTTAGGTTGCTTGGAGCCCCAGCCCATAGAATGGTTCTTCCATCCAGGGTGAGTCCTTTCTTCTCAGTTAACCCTCTCTAAATCTACCGTCACAGATATGCCCAGAGATGAAACTCCAAGGTGATTCCAAACTAACCAAGTGCACAGTCAAGATCAATGCTCATCTTACACATATTGCTTCCTTGGGTGGATATTTAAGGAGAAAAGGCTTTCAATCCTCAGTTTCCAGATGAGGAAAATAAATGCATGAATGGGCAACTTAAATGGCAGAAAGGGAATTTTATTTAACTCTTTCTGTAAGTCTTTCTGAGACAAATCATATTAACCTTTAGTTATCTGGTAATGAATGTCACTATAAAGATGGGGGCATACCAATATATTCTTTCTTAATCTGCCCCTGAAGAAAAAAGTGTCATGATTTTTGTGTATGATCGGTTTGGAAACAGAGCTAGAGATGAGGCCACATGACGGACCAAAGAAATAAAGAACTTGCCGGTGTTTGTAGTTATAAAGTCAATGACTCATGGTCTTCATCTGCCTTTCTTCAGGGCAGATTGAGGGAGATGGCTAGGGACATTATCAGCGTGTTTGTGGGTGAGAAGGATAGTAGAGAAGTGAACCTCCGTCTATCTTGATCCATGTCAGATCATCTGGGTTCAGTACAATGCTCCTATGAAGAGCTGCAAAGCATCACAAAGAAGAAAGTCTCCTCGACAAGACCTCATGGACTCTGATGGGACAAGGCAGAAGTTCTGGGATGCCTTTTGGACAGTGTATTGGAGAACAGCGTGATACATACAGTCAACTTTCTAAGTGCATGTGAATGTGTTTCTGAGGGGCTGGAACTTACTTTGAATATTTTACATAAACTACCACACCAACAACTGAATGACAACCCAGACCTCCCTGCTTTGGTCTAACCAGGGTGGAAAGGCTCTGAGGAGAAGGAAATTATTTTCCAAGGAAAGGTTCATGCTGTTTTTTGAGGGCAGAGTCCAACTTTGCCACCAGAGTGATTGTACCGCATGATGCTGTAGCTTAGGTACATGAATGTCAGCTTGGTCCAGGAAGGTGCTACTGAGAAGGGATGGGACCTTTTGATGGTAGAACCTGGTGGGAGGTCTTTAGGTCCTGCCCTTGTGATGAGTTCATGGGAACCCAGTCTTTTTTTTTCCCTTTTGCTCTCTGACCATGAGACGAACAATGGTTTATCTTACCATGTGACCAGAGGTCTAAAGCAGTGGATCCATTTGACATTGGGAGCCTCAGAATTGGAGCCAACAGAGAATATCACACAAGAGATTATTATAGAAAGACCATAAGAGCTCGAGGACAGGGAGAGCATTGTAAAGTGCTGTCTTTGGACACTGTACAGCCATTACACTCTTGATTCATAGCAGCTGTGGTTACCTGTACAGGACCCGAGCCAGTCAAAATTCTGCATGGAAGTGGGACCTTGGAAGCCCCACTGCTATCTGAAGAGCTGTCAGTGGTTAATGGCTGCCAGGACTGGGGAAGCCATCTTTCTTTGGCAGTGTGGCCACTGGTAGGTTGCCTGTACTCCACTGGACAGCCCCATAGTGATGCACAGATGGGCGGCACTAATTGGACTCTGTGGTTTATTTTCTTTCAGAAATGGAAGAGGACATGAAGTGGGTAGGGGGAGGGGCTGAGGAGTCATCCAGGTATGGATATAATTTTGTATATATGCATACAGATCTCAAAGAAAGAATAAAAAAATATTATCAAAAAATGACTGAAATCCCCCCCCCACCACCATGTATCTGCAAACTAGATAAGCCACATAGGGCCAGCTCAGGCTCAGTGTGCCTCTGAAAACTATTGCAGCATCAACCTCGTCTGAGCATCTTTTGGACTCTGAGTCCTGCTGGTACACAGGGACCTCTGCTCATCTTTCTGTCTTGACTGACCCTTGGCAGACATTCAACAAGCTTTATTGAATGGATGTGGGGGCATGCATTAAGGAATATGGGTTTCATTCATCTTACTCTGGATATGATAGATTTTTCAAAACAATTAAATAAAACAAAGCCTTTTAGAAAGCAAATAAATCTTTTGTACTTCTTCCCAGTGTCCATTGGCGAGCAGAAAGGGGTTGAACATATTATCTGGCTTGAGACCAGAAGGGCAATGAGGCTTGAATCATGGCAATACGCAACCCAGTTCTGTAAGCATGTGTTTGAGCATGTGCATTCCTCCTATCTTCCTCCTCATGTGCTGAGAAAAGGGCAGGTGGGAGAAAGCAGGGAAGGCTCTCATCATAAGACCACGCGCAGGGACTCCTGCATGTGCTCCTGATGAGAACACACTGCTAAATTTCCTCTTGTCATCCCCTGGGGGTTAAATAATGACTGGAAAATTGAGGATGGGTAAGCAGATCAGGGAAAGATTTGGGGCAGAAAGGAAAAGGGAAAAGGATGCACGCTCCTTAAGGTCCTGCAAAGCTGGAATTGAAGACCAGGGCTTGCGGAAGAGAGGAAGAAGAA
The DNA here is from genome assembly GCF_903995425.1 of Onychomys torridus. NCBI lineage: Eukaryota > Metazoa > Chordata > Mammalia > Rodentia > Cricetidae > Onychomys > Onychomys torridus. The sequence continues at coordinate 69,748,313 of NC_050447.1, read as the reverse complement.
ACACTATGAGCATCTTAATCCATCTGGGTTCAATGTTTTTAATCTTACATTAGTCACATGGACACCATCTTGAGGAAGTCAGAAGAATTAGCAAAGCGGCCTCTTGAGAGGCCAAACACAATTCACACGAGCTGTGAAATGGGTACAATATGGACAAAGAGGAATGAGGAGAGCTCCCATGGCCAGGAACACTGGGTTAGGGACTGTGGTGCAAATTTTGAGAATGAAAATTAGTTCTCACAAGAAACATTTTTCAGAGCCAAGCACTGAGAGGTGCAGATATCCACTATGGAGGTGATTAATTTCCAGTGCCAACCAAGGATGCTGCAGCCTGGGAAGAATTCCAAACTAGAGTTGGGCATCTGGATGGGCTGGATTCTTCCTACTATTCTGCCTCCCTTCTTCCTTCCTCCATTTCCTCCTCTTCTCCTCTCCTCCCCTCTCCTCTCTTTTCTTTCCTGATTGTTTCCTAGTCTTCCTGCCCCCACTCTCCTTTCCTTCTAGTTCTGATGAGAGGCAGACAGGCATCTATGCAAATCAGCAGTCTCATCTGGGGGATGTGTGGGGTTCTGCCTCCCACAGCCCACGGGCTCTTGATGTACATCCCACTATGTCCTGAAGCCACTCCAAACTCTCACAATGCACGTTGTGGCCGACTCAGACACAGTTCTAGTCTCCCACCACATGGCCAAGAGACGAGAATGTGGAAAAGCCTCACGAACACTATGTTATTTGGAGTTGTGTCACAGGCTCCCACATCCCTCTACCAGCATTTTGCTGATGTGGTGGTGTGAGCTGATGCTTCTCCCTCTCCGACCTCTACAACACTACCCTCAGTCACAAACACTGCTTGGCATTTGCCACCCTGTCACCTCATAACAGAAGGACGTTTTCGTCTCTGTGTACTGGTTTTATTCATTTCTTCCTAAATGTACCACCCCTTTCCTGCTTCTATGTGCCCCCAAATAAATGTTTCAAAATGCAAGCTCTCTTGATTCTTCTGAGTGTTTAGTATTGTGCTAAAGGGATTAATTCAGAGCTCAAATTTCATTATGTTTTGTATATGTGCATATGCATGGCACAGTTTTATGTGGGTTCATGTGCAAGGGAAGGTGTGCAGGCATGCGTATGTGTGTGTGTGTGTGTGTGTGTGTTTTCAGGGGACCTAATTTAGGTCTATATCACCCTCAGCCTAGAGTATATTCTTCCTACCATCTTCAAGTTTGGGATCTCTATAGTTGGAAGCTAGCTCAACTTTTTAAAACTGTGTTTCTAAAATTATGTTCCTAATTGAATAATATATCTTTTCTCAAACATAGGAAGCCCCCTCCCTTTTAGCAAGGATGGGATAGAGTGGGGCGAGGTTGAGAAAGGACCTCGGATGTAGCTCAGTCTCCCAGGTCCTGGAATAACTGGCATATGCCACTATGCTCCTCTATCAGACTGTCAGGAAACTGAGCCTTGAGGGATAAACTATCATTCTATGTGGTGAGGTTGGACATCCTATTTAAAGACAGAGCCCAGAATGGCTCTCTCCTGGCAGATTTCTATCTAGTTTCAATGCCATTGGCTGTCACCTATCCTGTGAAACAGCCTCAGGCCTTTCCTGGCTCAGTCCCAGGATCCACTGCAGCACTGGCCTCCCCCCTCTTGACAGCCAGCAAGACTAGATAGGAATGTATGTGTTTGAGGTCTGTTGCTTCCAGCGGGCAGCAAGTGACTCCAAGGCCAGGGCAGGAATAGAGCCATCTCTGCACCCCATCATATTGCCTGACATGTTTTAGGCTCAATAAATGTTAGTAAAGTGAATGCATGTCAATCCTCTGCCCTCCATTCCCCAGGCTAAATATGCCAAATCATTTAGCTGCTGCATACATGACAGTTTCTAGATGATAATGAGGGACTAGAGGAAGTAAAATGTTCTTCCATCTGGCCCAAAGCTGTGTATTTGGGTTCAGAAATGACAGATGCCAGCTATTCTCTTCCACTTTCTCCATCCATGGTATGCTCTCTCAAGGAGGGCCACAGATAACAGTGGAGACTACTCTGCCTGAAGTCAGTGACAGGGAGTTGTATCCATTGTCATCCAAAATATACAGATTCAGAACCTCAAGTTCATGGTTATGACACGCTCTCTTTACAGCTTTGCATGCCCAGCACCCCCTAATTGAAGTCAGAATACTTTGAGGAGACAGGGCAAAACAATTGGTACAGGAGATTAATTTGGTCCCTGCCCTGAACAGAGGAGAGTGCTTCACACACTCACAAGGCTCATGTCTGACCAAGCAGGATCTGCAGCAGAGACTAAGGCTACTGGGACTCTCAAGCCATGGATGGCATTTAGCATCCATAGGATCCACTCTTTACAAAGGCAGGGAGGAGCTGGCCAGCCTTTCTGCAAGTCCTTGGAAAGCAGGCACACCAAGATGCGACCAATAAACCAAGCCTAAGCAAACTCAGAAATTATCATAAATAAGCATTGCCTGATTAACCAAAAGGGCCAATGCCAAAATGACAGGAGGAGGGTGCAGGTTTGGCTCCTGGAGCAAGAGAAAGGAAGGCAGGAATGAGCCTGTCAGCTCAGGCCACTCTGACCTGATAAGAACATAAGCAATCCACAGTCATGTTTCTCTAGACTGAGAAGGGTGACTTGGAGACTCTTGGGTTTCACAAACACAGGCAAGGTTACCCGTCTCCACAGACCTGAGTTCATGTCTGCACAGGAAACTCTGGGCTGTAGTTCATTCCTCATGCATCCTTTCCTGGGGAGGGAATATGCTTGTTTCTTGCCATGCGCATCCTGACCTAAATGGGGGTGGGGTGGGGTCTCACTGTGACTCAGTCAACAGACAACTCATTATTTAAACGTCCATTCTGAGCCTGTTAATTATGATCCCATGCACACAGAGTATGAGTCTCTGGTGCTTTTCCTTGGAGATATCATTTTCTTTCTTCCCTTCTTCCCTCTTTCCTCTTCCCCTCCTCTCTCATTCCCTCCCTTCCTTCTCTTGCTCTGGGGACCAAACACAAATCCTCACATAAACTAGACAAGTGCTCTAACAGTGAGTGAGCCTCAGCCTATTTTACTTTCTTTTTATACAGGTTAAGTTACTCAGTCTGGCCTTGAACTCACAGACTGAATTCAGTCCCAGCAAGGCCTTGAACTCACCATCCTCCTGCCCCAGTCTCCCTGGTAGTTGGGATTATAGGCCTGTATCACTAATTTACAACCAAATTTACTTTCTACATTTCTTTTTTTAATTGTTTTTTTTTGTTTGTTTGTTTTTTTTTTGAGACAGGGTTTCTCTGTGTAGCTTTGCACCTTTCCTGGAATTCATTTGGTAGGCCAGGCTAGCCTTGAACTCACAGAGATCTGCCTGGCTCTGCCTCCTGAGTGCTGTGCCCGGCACTTTCTACATTTCTATAGGCACAATCCAGATGGGGGGTTAAGGGTGACCTGAAAGATGTGACGGACCCTTCCATGCACAGATCAAGGTATAACAAGGTGTTCACTGCCTGCTGGTCACAGCAGCAAGTATTCTTCTGTTTATTAACCTTCCTGGTATCAAGAGTGAGAATCACTATTCCGACACTGTAGCTTGGGCGGGGCCCAGTGGTTACACTGCAGTCTCTGCCTTCGATGCTTGGTCTCTTGTTCCTTCCCTGAAACATCTGCATTCCATAGAGAGCCAGCTGTCAACCTCTGGGATTCCCTTGGCGAGAATCAGTCTTTGTGTGAGGAAATGAACCTACCTGTATGTAGATGAAGTGTTCTTCACTCTTTTCTTAAGAGATAATTAAGTTGTACACACACACACAGGCACATCAATATTTATGTGACCTAGTTCTAACAAGTGAAAGTGTGGGAGGCTGGGAAAAAAAGAAAGGGGATTGCTGCACTTTTGCCTATGGTTTCTTCTAAGCGGACAGACAGGTCAGAGGTCACGGCCAAGCCTAACTGAGCCTATCTAGCTTGCTTCATTGCTTTTGATCTACCTGATTTCTTCAGTTTGGGGGTGTGAATGTCCCTAGAGTATCCATTTTCATCACAGCAGAAAGCCAGTGTGTTTTCTGCAGCATGATGCATCTCTGAGCGTAACTTAGAGAAACAATCATTAATCTTTCTGAAGTGGGAGTTTGGTCCATGAAATGTTCACTTGGCATTTCTTCTTTTTCCCTTGGCATTTGTACTATCTTGGCCAGGTAAAAGCCCACCACACTGGACACCAGCTTACACTACCTTATCTTTCTCAGCATCTTAAGCTCTGCAGGCAAAGGTGCTTGTAAATCCTCAGCACTAGAGGAAGATCCCTGGCAGGATCGGGACCTATCAAGTGTGCTTAAAAGCAATGAATAGCCTTGACAGAAGAACGATTTCTCCTTCCACATGATGGATAACAGAGAAATGAGCAAGGAGACATAGAGGGAGGCAATTTAACAGGCACCTGCAGTGGCAGAGTGACTGATGTTTATGTGGTGTGCAGAGAGACAACAGAGTGGCAATGTGGTCTGTCTCAGCCATTTTTGCTGTGGTCTAATATCTCATGGTGACAGGCTGATCAATTGAAAATAATAGGGCAGAGTTCCAAAAATCGGAGGAGGCTAGGGTCTTTTCCACTCTAACGGAGAAGAAGAATAAGGGTCTTGGGAAAGCTGGGTTCTCTGTGGTGGTGTTTGTTGGTCTCAGCCTGCTCCACAGCTGTGTACCCTCTACAGACAGTGGATGGGTGGATGGAAGGCTATACACAGTGGATCAACAAAAAAGTTGAAGTTGCAAAAGTCTGAGACTGAAAAGCACAAATTTTGTTGGTGTGTTTTTGTGTGTTATATACATGTATACATGTTGATGTTGGTATGAGCACACCCATGTGGAGGCCAGAGGTGGATCTCAGTTATCTCCCTCAATTACTTTCCACCCTCCTTTTTTGAGACAGGGTCTCTCACTGAACCCAGAGCTCACTGATTCATCAGTCTGGCTAGACAGTGAGCACCAGGAATCCACTGGTCTCTATTCCCCCAGGACTGGGATTATGAACACGCCCTACCATACTCAGCTTTTAAATGGGTGCTGGGGACCCAAGGGATCCTTAGCTTGGGTAGCAGGCACTTTACTGACTGAGCCATATCTAAAGCCCTGGATTCTGCTTTTAATGCTGATTTAACTTAGCGCCAATTTTGTGCCATCCTTACCAACTTAGGCCATAGGACCTTCTTAGGGAGACTTCACCAGCCCTCCAAGTATCACAGCACACTTAGCCTTGGCCTTTCTCTGTTCACATGTCTCTCCTCTGTATATTAATCTTCTCCAGTCTTCTACATAGACCTTGAATGGTATATCCCTTCCCAGTCCCAAATATCCCTGTCTTCAATGATTGCTTCATTCCATGGACCCCAAAAGCTGGTTGAACATATGAGACCAACAGCCTCCAGTGTCTTATTACCAGCACCAATGATCATCATTTCTATAGCGCTTTCTCTGTCTAGGAACTGATCTGGGTGCTAGAGATATAAATATGACAAAGACTAGGTGACTCTACCAGAATGCTAGTGATATACACAGTCAGACAAGTTAGACTCATAAGTAGGTTACAATATTTAGAATGTTAAAATCAAAGGTAGTGTTTTTCTATACATAGCCATGTTACATAGAAAATTATACCCAGAAAGTTTTTAACATAAAGTCTTTTCATGTAGTAGAGACTGTCTTGGAACTTTTTGAGTAGCTCAGGGTGGCACTGAACTCCCAATTCTCCTGCCTCTGCCCACCCCCCCCAACTTTGAAATTACAGGTGTATGCTACTAACCTCCAGGAGGCATCTGAACAATTTATAGGATATAACTAAATTTCATTCATTCTCTGCCTGGGCTTGGTAGAGTTTTGGCCATCATCAAGAAAAAAGGAATCCTTACCCACCACCTTGGAATCTGACACAGTCATGAAATCAACCTGATGGTATTTACTGGGGAAAACTAGTGGTACCAAAGGAAAACCATCAAGCATGAACTTATCAAGTTCTTATTAAAGTGGAAGTCAAAAAATATGGTATGTCTTCCTTTAAGACCAACCTGAAATACTGCATTGTGTACCATAGCTGTAAGTGCCTAGATACACCACTGTTCAGACATACCAAGATACACATGCCATATCTGCACCCTGGAACTCTTGGAGCTCCACCCAGCATTGTTAACCATGTTAACATATCCTAACATGTTCCTAACTGTGGCTCAGGGCAGATGTAGCCAAGTGCTTATTGCCAGTCTACTCCTTGAAGCCTTCTCTAACAGCACTGTGATTTTACTTTGGGATTTTCCTTCTTCCACAATGCCACATGGTTAAGTTGCCAAGCAAGATGGTCCCATTTTCTTTGTCAAAGGTTGCTTTAGAAAGGATACCAGAGAGCTTGCTTCTATGTACTTTCATTGCTATGGGAGGACACAGCGAGAAAGGGAGCCATCTGTAAGCAAGACACAGAGGCTCCCTAGGGATTTCACTGGCCTTTGCAGTCTACGGAATCACGGGCGTTGTTACTGGTCATTGTTTACTCTTTCTAACAGCTGGAGCTCTAAGGCATTCTTACTTGTAGTGGCTTACTCAGTAACTCTAGAGATTTATTGTAGTGTGTGTGTGTGTGTGTGTGTGTGTGTGTGTGTGTGTGTGTGTGTACTACAAAGGCCAAAGAGGATATCAGACCCCCTGGAGCTGGAGTTAGAAGCTGTTGTGAGCTGCCCATCATGTGTGCTGAAAACCAAACCCCAGTCCTCTACAGGAGCAGCAAGTGCCCTTGACTGCTGAGCTATCTTTCTAGCTCCTTACCGGATAATTCTAAGAAACACAAATCAATATTCATTCCAGGCAACTGTTGATACCCTTCTCTATGTCAAGGGAAAAAATGGTACCCACAAATCCAAGGTGAGTACAGTCCCAGGGTAGACCCTTCCAGGCCACCAAGATCAGCTTCAACTGTAGGCAGGAAAAGTCTAGTCCTTCATTTCTACTTTTTAAAGCTTTCCAGGCAAGCTGGGAGAGTCAGGAGCTCTAAGGAGGATTGTAACTAGGGATTTATGGAGCTAGATTGAATAACACAGGCTCCTTGTAACTTAACTGTCTGTTTACACAGGACTGTGCCTAATTGTATGTGTGTGGTTTTATGAGGGGACTAATTTCACAACTTGGGGAGGCCCGCAGAGGCTTCCTACTACTTACTCAAGGTCAGAAAATCTGAGCTTGCTTTACCCAGCAGGGCTGCATAATGGGATGATTTGGCCACTGGTGTGGTTACCAGGTGTCTTGAAGGGTCTACATTTGGCTGTACTTTGTGCTTTGATCTTGAAAGGGGAGGTCTCTTGCCTTGCCCCTTGGCATTGTATAAAAAGCCCTTTGGAATAATAAATCTCAAGGCGACTGGTATTGACCCAAGCTCCCCCCACCCAGCTATCCCGTGTCTCTGTCTTTATTATTGTCTCTTTCTATCTTTCTATTATTTACTCATTCCTCTCTTCTCCCCACAAGAACCCTTGGACAGATTGGAGCTGGACTCTGACAGACTCTGGTAACTGTTATTATTCCGTCCCTAAAGAATTACTGTAGAAGATGCAGTATTAGTTACCCTTGTATAGCTGTGACCAACACACCTGACAGACACAACTTTAAAAAAGGGATGGGTCATTTTACCTCACAGTTCATCACAGTTGGGTAGAGAGAGGGGGAAACAGAAACGGGACGAGGGCAGGATAGAGTTATCAAGACCATACCTCCAGTGAACCATATCCCCCAGCTAAGTCCCCCCTCCTAGAGCTTCCAGGATTTCCTAAAATAGCACCACCAAATGGGCCCCTAAGAGTCTGTGGGTAACATTTTCCAGTTAAACCACGACAATGCTCGACATGCTTAGAAAATGAAGACATTCATAAGGGTAATATCTAAGTCTCAGCACTCACATATTTCCATAAATGAGAACCCTATGGGGTGTATGACAGTGGACCACACTCCCCTGTACAAACTCACAGGGGCCGTCACCCCAATCCACACTGGATTGTACCAGCTGCCCCATTGCATGTTGCTGTAGAAAGATCATTTGCTTCCTCGGTAATGAGGCAAAGCCAACACAAGGGGAGGTATGTTTGCAGGATTCTAGGAAAAAGGATGCCATATACTGCAGGAAGCTTCTCCAACCACAGTGTCTTCTAATCTCTGGCAGGGGAGGTCTGTTTAGCAGAGAACACCCCCTTCTTTGGGGGATGATCAGGAGAGGAACTTCATTTCCTAGCAATGATAGAAACTAGTCGGGCTAAACCTGATATAAAAACCTATCACATAATAAATATTTGCAAGTACAACTGCAATTAAAGCTGGCTTTAGAGTAAACTTAAGCAAAACAAAACCTAATGATAAGGAACAGAATGGATGATCCTGAAATGGCTTCAAGGAGGGCATGGGCTAGAAGACATTTCCTGGATCAAGGAGGTAAGACCTCTAACAGGAAATGAGGAATTCATACCATGTGTTTTGATTTCCATTCATTTTTTCCCCTAATTGTGATTTCTTTTGGAATTGGACTGGTATTTCCACAGTGTTTTTTAACCCACCCCCTCCAAAGCCACACTGGCACATGAGAAGATTCTGTCATAAGTTAACAGGGAAATGAAAATGAAAATAGATCCCACCTATTAGGAGGGATAGTTCATTTTTGTAGTTCATTAATTAATTTGTTGTTGTTTTTGAGACAAGGTCTCTCTCCATAGCTGTGGCTGTCTTGAAATTCATTATGTAGATTACACTGGCTTTAGACTCACAGAGATCTGCCTGCCTCTGCCTGGGGACTGGCTGGGACTAAAGGTGGGTGCCACCATGCCTGGATATGCTCTTTTTTTTTTTTTTTTTTAAAGGGGTAAGCATTGATGTGAATGCCAAACATGATTGCTGGGAGTGTATCCTTAAAGTGGTCTGTTGCTACATACACTGCTAGTGGCCTCTCAAAAGCTGGACAAAGAATTGTCACATGATATAAATATCAGTTCCAGTTTTAGACTCACACATCCCCCCAAAATGAAAGCAAGGGTTTGAACAATGCACACAGTTGTACATCCATGGCAACAGCAGCATTCTGCACGAAAGCCCAAGGGTGGTAGAAACTCTCAATTGTCCCCAGAGGGGGAAGAAGATAAACTCAGGGTGGTACAGACAGTTGGGTGTCAGCACTGAAAGTAAGAAAATTCTGACATGTGCTTCAACATGGATGAACTCTGAGAACATCATAAACTAAATGAGCTGAACGAAAAAGAAACACTGCCATTTGATCCCACTTCTGCGAGGCCCCAAGAGCAGTCAGGTTCAGGGTAGAGTGGAGGTTGCCAGGGGCTAAGGAGGCGCACAGGGAACAGCTGTTTGTTAGGACAGAGTCTGTTTGGGATGATGAAAACATTCTGGAAATAGACAGTGGTGGTACTGCTGAGGGTGAACTGTATACCCCAGAATGATAAAAACCTGTTATACATATTTTGCCACAGTCAGATAAGAGGAGAGGGGAGCCATGGTGACAGGCAATACTTACAAGATATAGGCGATCACCCCAATGGACCAGCAGTCAACAGCTTTGCTGTATGGTTTCTGAGCAAGAACTTCAGGAGCTGTGGACAGATGAAGGAGATTCACAGTCTCGATGATTTAGACGCCTGAGACCAAGGACATTTACCTGGACTTTTCATGTTCTGATTTTTGTTTTTCCTTGTTGGATACTCAGATTTTGAGCCACCTGTGAGTCTAGAAACTGAGCAGGGGCTGAGGAACCCAAACTCTCAGTGGTAGAATGCATGCTCAGCCTACACAAAGTCCTACGTTCAAGTTCAACCCCAAGTTCCAATATTTAAATAAATAGTAATAATTTTGTTAGCTTTTCTAACCAAAAAAATACAAAGAGGTGTGTGTGTGTGTGTGTGTGTGTGTGTGTGTGTGTGTGTGTAGAAATAATCATCCACAATTGATCAATAAATATCATCTAAGTATCATAGCTTAGTCAACAGTATTGTGAGAAGGCAACACTAAATTGGGGTATGGAGTATGAGCTGTACCCCAAAACTGACTAAGGACAGCATCCCTGGCTCCTGTGGGGTTTGGTGAGGTACCACGGGGACAAGGACACATAGCCCTTCCTGTGCCTTCATGGAGTGTGTGGTACAGCCGAGAGGGCAGGGCTAGCCTGGAGCTCTCTTGTTTTCCCTCAGTTTGGGTATCTGCCTACCGGCACTCTCACCTGCTCCTCTGCAGAACAGGGGGACTGCTACTTAATCTCCCTTCATCACTGAGCCAGTAGGCCACCAAGAGACATTGCCTCCAGGGCTTGGGCTCAGTTTGACCCCACCCTGGTGCCCGCGTTCCTGGTCTTGTGGCCACAGCTCAGGATCAGGTATCCACCTGGTGTCTGTGACCCACAGCATCTAGTGCAGGAAGCACTCGATGTGGAATAAATACATATGAGATGATCCATCTCCCTGACTAGTGAAATCTCCTTTACCTTAACATATATATGCTCGAGGCCTCTTTAGTACACAAGTTCCAGAACAATCACAAAGGTAGACAAAGTGAAAATAGAATCACTGATAAAGTCCTTGCTATGCCTACAATTGTGTGTCCTCTGGGATTCGGATGGCTTACTAACCCCAACACCCTTGGGGAAACACTGTTATCATACATTCATTATCCCCAAGTTATAGGGGAAGACACAAGGGCACTGAGAGGTTGAGCCAAGCGGTCAAAGCCATCCAGCCAAGAAGTGATCTCTTCACCCACTTCTGCTCCAAAGGGCCCTAATCTCACTAAGTGCTGCTATCAGCTGGGGCTTGTGCCAGCAGCTCCTAATGCTCACTGCTCTCGTCTTATCAACAGACACTGAGAAATGCACCTGAGCTCGGAGAGCAAGGGCAGGAAACGGAGCCTTGGAGAAGTGGTTTTTCCCAAGCCACAGTCGGACATGGAAAAGCAAGCCAGTCTGAGCCTCGTTCTGGATCTTTCTGTTAGACCATACTGTCTTATTAAAGCGAGAACTTCTTTAGTCCGTAAGAAAAGTCCAGAAAATCTGCCATGGAAATCTGACCTTTCATTCTTTTGAAGATAAGTGACTCCCTGAGCAAGAACAGGAAAGGTGCAGGCGGAAAAGATGACTCAGTTGGTGAAGAGCTTGTCTTGCAAGCAAGAGGGACAGAGTATGACCCCTAGGACTCAAATAAAAAGTGTGGAAAAGCTGGGCGGTGGTGGCGCACGCCTTTAATCCCAGCACTCGGGAGGCAGAGCCAAGTGGATCTCTGTGAGTTCGAGGCCAGCCTGGTCTATAGAGTGAGACCTAGGACAGATACCAAAACTACACAGAGAAATCCTATCTCAAAAAACAAAATGAAGCAAAACAAAAGTGTGGAAGCACACTTGTGATCCCAGCGCTGGGGAGGGAGAGGGAGATGAATATGTGGAGTGTACTAGCTGGCCAGCCTATCCTACTTGGTGAGTTCTAGGCCAGTGAGAGAGATACTGCCTCAAATAACTCAGGGTGGACAGTGGTTGAGTCATGATAGACCAAGCTGTTCTCTGACCTCCATACAAAGGTTCACACATGTACACATACACCCACCCACATACATGCATCTGCACATACACAAATGTGCACATACATACACATATATATCCATTTGTTAAAAAGAATAGGAAGCCATACAAACTCCTGTTGGGTATCTGTTCATGAGTAAGAAATACAGCCTACGGATCGACCCAAATCTCATTTTACATTTCAGTCCTAAATTCCATCATGTTTTTTATCAGACTTTTTTTTAACAGAACGAAAGAAGTGCATTTGCATACCTGTCTTGTCTTTGCTATGGTTGCCCTCAACGCAGTAGCAAAAAGGTTTATAGACCAGTGAAGCAGGGTGCTCACCACCTTGAGAAACAGCCATTGGAGAGTTAGAAGCCAGGTGCATAAATGGGTCCTTCCTGACTCACTGCTAAGAGGATGTTTTTCAGCCTCCTCTGTTATGGGAAGTGACAAAGGGAGCCACTTAACCACAATAAATGTCCTTTTGATTTAGGAGGCTGACACCCTGGTCCAAGTGGACACATTGGCACAGATGGTGCTCAGTGACTGCACCTGCAGGAGCACTCTGGGGCCTGATGACAAGTTTATCACAGGTAGAGGAGGCACCCAGAATACCTGATGACATTCTCGCTACACACAGAGTGACCCAGATGTCAGGAGCAGGGTCAAGCTGGTGGGTAGAGGCCCTGGACCACTTCAAGGATCTCAGGGCTCATTAGCAAGAAGGCCAGCCTTTCAGCCTGGTCCTACCAACCTGCCAAGCCAGGTGTCAAATGGCACAGAAGCACAGCGAAATTAGTGCCAGCCTGATAGCACAAACTCACTGTCATTGCAGCAGGTGCCCAATGGTGACAGACACAGAGAAGGAAGCTGTCCAGATCTATTGACAGCTGCTTACATAGTATATAAGCAAAGACTGAGTCCACGTCCTGGGCTAAGATGTACAGAGACCACTGCCCTGCAAAGCCGTAGCTCTCCGAGGATGATCTCAGTTGTCTGTTTCCTTTTCCTCCCTCTAATTGACTGTGGGAGATGGGGGAGATCTCTAAAAGAATAAAACCCATTTCCAAGTCCTCAATGTTTAGAGAGACAAGAGTGTGCTGGTACTAGCCCCACACTTCACCTTGAGCAGGAACACCACTAACATTCTGGGCAGTTGGGGAAGGCACTGTAAAAGAATTCAAAGCAAGCAGTTGATTCACATTACTTGAAACGCTGAGGTTTGTGTGTGTGCGTGAGGACACATTTGGAGGCCAGAGGACAGACAGCCTTTCTCAAGTACCATACATTTTTTTTTTTTTTTGAGACAAGGCTTTCCATGGCCTGAAACTCAGTTAGTAGGCTAGGCTAGCTGGCCAGTGAGCCCCAGGGATCCACCACAGGTCCCTGTTTCCTCAGTGCTGGTATTACAACCCCATCATATTCAGTTTCTAAAACAAAAACAAAACCAAAAACCAAAAGCCATAGGTTCTGGGGATTGAACTCAGGTCCCCAAGCCAGGCACTTTACCACCTGAGCCATCTCACCAGGCCTATGATCTTCAGGTTCTTGAAGCCATGTACTTGCTACAATCATTTTTACATTGTGGGATTCTACCTATGCAATACAGTTTGTAACATCAATCATATGGCTAGAAAATGTTTCTGGTTTGCATTTGGAGCCTGAATGTTAGAAGAAAGTTCTAACTTATCAATAGGCAAATATTTGGATAAAAGGATTGTGGATGAAAATGTATGCATTCATGTCAAACTTCTGTTGCTCATTTTGATGTCTTATTTAAGCTATACCGATAAAAGTAATTTTAGTCAACTTGTAGGGGGATAAACCATTTACCTTCTGGTGAAGTTCTTAACTGCATTTGAAATCAAAGACTGGAGGTGAAATATGACATAAAATGCCAGGCAAAGCAGCTCATGATTGAGGGAAGATGAGGATTGTTGTGGGTCTGAGGTCAGCCTGAGCCACAGTGAGTTCCTGGCCAGCACAGGCTACAGAGTGAAACTTTGTTTTCGAAGCATAAAGTCCTAAAACTAAAAACAAAACAAAACAAAAAAATAATATTTAAAAACATGAAGCAAAGCAGCAGGCAGTGGTGGTGCACACCTTTAATCCCAGAACTTGGGAGGCAGCGTCAGGCAAATCTCTATGAGTTTGAGGCCAGCCTGGTCTACAGAGCAAGATCCAGGTCAGGGACCAAAACTACACAGAGAAACCCTGTCTTTAAAAACAAAACAAAACAAAAAAGAAAGAAAGAAAAAGACAAAAAAACTACAAAGCAAAGTGCTTTGCAAACAGTATCCTCAGTAATTCTAAGTATTTAAAAACACTGCGACATGAGTCATACACCAAGAGCCCAAGTTCTGATTTCACCTGTAACGTGACTGCTGGAACCACAGGACTAGGGAACATCCTTTGGAAAAGCTCACCCCAATGGCTTTCAATGCTTTCCTTTCATCCCACAGACATGCTTGAAAAACAAAATCTCAGGGGCAGGGATACAGCTCAGAGGTAGAACACTTGCTTAGAATGTGTGAGACCAGGCAGGAACCAGAAGGCAGGGTTATAAAGTAAAGGAAGCCGAGTCCTGCTCTGGACTTTCCACTCGGATTTGCTCCAACACGAATTAAAGCCTGGACTGGAGGTGGCCCCTTGTCTGCATCCATGAGCTTTGCCTTCACCATGGCACTCATGGATGCAGACGTGCAGAAAGCAGATTAAGCACATGATGGTTTCCATCAAACAAGATGCCAATGAGAAAGCAGAAACAGATGTGAAGGCCGAAGAACACTTAAACATGGAGAAAGGTTATCATGTGCAAACCCAAAGACTTAAGATTATGGACTATTATGAGAAGAAAGAAGAGCAGATTGAGCAGCAAAAGAAAATTCAAAAGTCTAATCTGATGACTCAAACAGGGCTCAAAGTCCTCAGAGAAAGATCTCACTTATCTGCTCAATAAGGCAAAGCAGCAAGGTGGTAAAAGATACAACCAGGTACCAAGTGCTGCTGGGTGGGCTGGTCCTCCAGTGCTCATACCAGCTGTTGGACCCTCGAATGCCTGTGCATTGCAGGAAACAAGGTTTCCCTTTGGTGAAGGCTGCAGTACAAAAAGCAATTCCTATGTAAACAATTGCCACCAAGAAAGATGTTGATGTCCAGACTGATGAGGAGGCTTACCTGCCTGAGGAGATAGCGCAGGTGGAGTTGAAATCTATACTGGGGATTGCCAGATAAAGGTTTCTAATGCTCTGGAAAGCCAGTCAGACCTCATAGGCCAGCAGATGGTGATGGAAGTCTGGGGTGCCTTGTTTGGTGCAAATGCCAATAGGAAGTTTCTGGACTGAGCCTGGGGCGGTGCTGGTCATCTGAGGCTGTACTCCTGAAGAACCAGAGATCTGTGTGGCTTCTTCTGTCTGTTCTAATACTGATAATCTAATACTGATACCCTCTGCAGCTAATGCCCTCGGCTCAGTGTCAACCGAAGGGTCATTTGGTGTGGAACCCAGCTCCAGCTCATCTGACACCACAGCTGTGTACGGGTTCTGCAGCAGGACACGAGGGGTCAGATGATGCTGTGTGGCCCTCACCAAGGACCCATTTTTTTCCCCTGCTCCTACTCTGGTCTAGAGTGAGTTGTACATGCTGTCCCCTGCTCTTTGGGTGTAAAGTGCATTGGGGGGGGGGGGGGGTCTTACGTTCCTCCAGCAACACTAGCTTCACTGTTACTATTTGGGTCTAGTTTTCCTTATCTGTAAATATGATTAAAAACCTAAGCCACAAATACTCTTTATTTATTAATACAAAAGGTTTATGTGGAAGAAAAAAGAATGTGTGAGACTCTCGGTTTAATATACACACGTGCATGCATGCACAATCTTTAAATAGGTTGACATGGAGATCAAATCCCAGGATCTCCCAAAGCCAGTGGAGAGACTGTCTCCAGTTCTACCCTTCTGTTCTCCTGAGTCCACCTGCTGGTTTGAGACCACCTCTTCCCATTTTCTGCATTTCTTTTCAGCTGCACAGTAGCAGATAGAGAGCACTTGGGGAGTGACTGAGTTTTCTGGTCTTTTCTGCAGCCAGCTTGCACGGCGATAACCAGCCAAATGCCTTATTATTGTGCTATTGGTCTCAGACCACTTGGCAGAAGTCTGCTGCAATTCTTCTAAAAAATAAAATAAATTCACAGCATCCAGCTGACAACCTTGGGGATGATAATGAGTTTCTAGACCAATGAGGTGCAGAGCTGAGCCTGGGGACTTAGCAAACAACACCCTGTGAGCCAGGCTGCCAGGGTTCCATGTGCCTGGAGATGCCAGGGGATTTTCCCCTCAAGGTGAAAGATTCTTTTCTAATAGCATGCAGCAGAATTGACATGTGGTGGGAAATTTAGTCAATGACTTCCCAATAACCCCAACACTTTTAAAATAGGTAGGCTTTCAATTCAATTCAGGTAAATGAGTTAATGACAAGGGACTAGGGGTTGTGGTACTAGGCAGAACAGGAAAGGGCCTGTTCTCTGGGCACAGCCTTGTAAAGAGCCCAATGGAGAAGACCGTAGAGAGACCCATCCACTTGAAGGTATTGAAAAGAACTTATACATGGTATGTCCCATCCTCTGACTGTCCATTAGGCTTGGTCAAAGCCAGCCTTTTTAGGCATAGAGAGAGAAAGCTGGGGCTGTGGGGGAACTCTATCTGGGTAATACACAGTTGGGTCCTTCAAACCTCTCACCAAAATCCTCCAAAATAGCAGCCTCATAGTTCACTGGGCCTTATAATATCCCCCTCCACCTGTCCCAGCTTTGGGAATCACATTGTTACATCTAGACTTCATAGTGCTGGAGACAGGGGTATAGAACAGCCCTTGTATGTCCCAGGCCAAGCATAGTCTAGTTCAACTGAGACCCAACCTAGTCATCACACATACCATCATTCTTATGAGATGATACTTTCAAACTCGGTACAAGTGGATTATAAAGAGATCTATCACTTTAAGAATATTTAGTGAGTACATACAATGGAGGGGGGGAGGTGAGAGGGAGGTGAAGGAGAGGGAGGGTGAAGGAGAAAGAGGAAGAGAGAGGAAAGAAAGGGAGGAAGGAAAAGTAAGAAAAAGAACCCAAATGGATTTTAGAGTGCCAGTAACTGTTTATTAGGAAATACGTATATTGAGTAAAAGCAAGATCAATCATTCCATAATCAAGTAATTTCTGCCAGGAATTTGTGGGATAAAAGAAAATTGGCTCTAATTCTCTACATATGGGTATGTCTGCCACCCAGCCCATTCTTCTTTTAAAAACCCTTTCTCAAAGACATCTCAGAATTACTAGGTTTAAATCTAGTAGGAGAAAGATGTTATTTTATGAGCTAACAGCTCAAAACTTCCTCCCTCGCGGGACTTAGGGTCCTGTTCAGCTTTCCTCAGTCTTCCTCATGGAAACTTACCAGTTCATTACAGTAAATGAAAGCTCGCGTTTATGCAAACCATGTAGGTGCAGTCAAGCATCAGATCATCCCACAAGCTATCAGAGTTCTCCACAGACAGAGTTCTCTGGATGTCTGTGTTTCCCTCAGGCTTTGTGGAAAATAGTAGGTCTAGAATTTAACACGAAGGGATTTATTACTGTAAGACGCAACCAACCCACATACGGAAAATTCCACTCTGTGGGCAATGGCGTCTATAACTCTAGCTATTTTATATTGATTTAGGGAAAGTGTTCCTGGTAAGCGTGGGGCCCAAAAGATGTGGGGAAGAAAAGAAAGAATTTTAGGGGCCTTTCATCTTGTTTTTAAAATAATTTAATTGCTGATTTTTTTCTTCTTGAAAGGGAGTCAGGAAAAAGATTTATCTAAGTGAAAACAGAGATCAGCTGTCCTGTGCAGGTGGGGACATGGGAACCAATTTTACAAAGAAGAGGAACTTCCCCCTCTCCTGAGCACTCTAGAACAAAGCAGTTCCTGCTAGGAGGTTAAACAAGAGACCATCCCCCGTCACTAAGTTCAAGTTCACATTGGAGGTGATTTGTTCCCCTCTTTAAATGTTCATTCTACCCTTCCTCTAGCACATCATAGACGATCACCTCAGTGGGTGAAGGACAGTAACACAGTCAGGAAGGTGCAGCCCAAGATGCCAGAATAAAAGTCAATGGTCTAGAACCAAGGGTATTGGAATGGCATTACTCACTTGATGCAATCATTTCATCAGTGGTGACTAGAGTGCCTGCCTGTACTGGGTCCTGGCTTTATGGGGTGAGGAAGTGACTCTGGCTACTGCTGGATAGGAACATGGTGTTCCTCTTCTCCTGGGCACTGAGCTCAGAAGTAACTGAACATCAGCCACAGGAGCTGCCTTCTCAAGGAAGAGTGTGAAAAAACAGACATGCTCATCAGGCACAGAGGAAGAAGTGCTCCAAAGCTCAAGTGTAGTTTGACTGAAAGTCTGAAATTAGTGCATTTCCTCTGAATAAAACCCATGGTGCCCATACCTGTAATCCCAGCACTTGGGAGTTAGAGGCAAGAAGATCGGAAGTTCAAGGTAATCCTTGAATCTATTAACAAGTCCGATGATAGCCTGAACTACATGAAACAAACAAAAGGCAACTCTACATTTTTAGAACCTGGGCTAGAGTAAGAGGAGACTTATAGGTAGGCTTCTCTGTCATTATGTCTTAGAGATATCATTATCTGTCCATGTTTTGGTGTCTTGTTTGTCAGAGTGCTTGATACTTGAGTGAAAAGAATGTGTGGTCTGTGGAATAGCTGAATGTGACCTCTGTGGTATTGTGTCCCCCCAAAATATTGTGTGTTCCCCAAAATAAACTTATCTGGGGTCAGAGAACAGGACAGCCACAATATTAAACATGAGGATAGGCAGTGGTATCACACGCCTTTAATCCCAGCACTCGGAAGGCAGAGCCAGGCGGATCTCTGTGAGTTCAAGGCCACATTAGAAACAGCCAGGCATGGTGACTCTTGCCTTTAATCCCAGAAATCCAGCCTTTAATCCCAGGGAGTGATGGTAGAAAGTAGAAAGATTATATAAGGCATGAAGACCAGAAACTAGCAGCATTTGGCTGGTTCAGCATTTGGCTGGTTAAGCTTTTAGGCTTTGGAGCAACAGCAGTTCAGCTGAGACCCATTGGAATGAGGACATAGAAGTTTCCAGTCTGAGGAAACAAGACCAGCTGAGGAACTGGCGAGGTGAGGTAGTTGTGGTTTGTTCTGTCTCTCTGATCTTCCAGCATTCACCCCAATAACTGGCCTCAGGTTTGTTCTTATTAATGAGACCTGTTAAGATTCCTGCTACATCCCTCTCTTGATAAGGAATGTCATGAAGCCTGTGACCAGTTAAACTGTTGGATCACAAGTGGTGGTCTTGCCCTTCAGGAAGACACAAGAAGAAACACTTGTCTGTTAGATGAGTGAAAACAGGCAAACACTACAGCAGAGTTTCAAAGAGTGAGTGACACTGCATGTGATGGGGAGGCAAGAAGATGCTGTGGAATATTAGTTGAAGATGTGTTATATGTGTTTATGCTGTGGAATATTTATTTTAATGCTGCAAAGATGCATTGCATTCTTTTATGTTGCATTCTTTAACTCTGTGAAGTTGTGTTACTTTGCCTGTCTAAAATACCTGATTAGTCTAATAAAGAGCTGAATGGCCAATAGCTAGGGAGGAGAGAGAAATAGTCAGGGCTGGCATGCAGAGAGAAAAAACAGGAAGAGAAATCTAGGCTTAAGAGAAGTGGGAGGAGCAAGAAAAGGAGAAGGAAAGGAGGACACCAGGGGCCAGCCAGCCATTGAGTAAGAAGGAAAGAAAGATACATAGAATAAAGAGAGGTAAAAAGCCCAGAGGCAAAATGTAGTTAAAGAGAAATGGGATAATTTAAGTTAGAAAGCTGGCTAGAAACAAGCCAAGCTATGGCCAGGCACTCATAAGTAAGAAAAAGTCTCTGTGTATTTATTTGGGAGCTGGGTGATGGGGCCCCCAAAAAGTAAAACAATAAAAACAGATGTTTTGATTATTTAAATTAGTTTGAGACTGGGTCTTTCATAGCTCAGGCTAGCCTCAGACTCATTATGTAGCCAAGGATGACCTTGAACTTGTGATCTTCCTGCCTTTCCCTCCCAAGTGCTAGGATGACTGGCATTCACCAGCACAGGTCTAGTCTATGCTAAATGTTGGGATCAAACCTGGGGCTTTGTCCATGCTGGGCAAGCACTCTACCAATTGAGCTACATCCCCAGTGATAATTTCTTTTAACCAGTGGGAAAGAAGAAAGTTCAGAGATGAAAAACTAAAAGTGCTTGTTGTAGAATATTATTTTAAGGTGTATTACTTTTGTTTATGTTGCATTTGTTTAACTCTGTGAAGCTGTGTTACTGGGCCTGTCTAAAACACCTGATGGTCTAATAAAGAGCTGAACAGCCAATAGTGAAGCAAGAGAGAGAAATAGGTGGAGCTGGCAGACAGACAGGATAAATAGAAAGAGAAATCTGGGAGAAGGAATGAGAGGAAGAAGTAGCTGGAGAAGGAGGAGGACATCAAGGGTCAGCCACCCAGCTATACAGCAAGCCATGAAGTAAGAGTAAGATTTACAAAAGTAAGAAAAGGAAAAAGTCCAGAGGCAAAAGATAGGATAATTTAAAGTTAAGAAAAGCTTGCTAACAACAAGCCAAGTTAAAGCCAGGCATTTATAATTAAGAATAAGCCTCTGTAGGTGATTTATTTGGGAGCTGGGTAGCAGGCCCCCCAAAGAGCAAAAACAAACAACAAGTGAAAGAGATCAAGGGGAATATAACCAAGCTTTGGTGTTATTAGAGTTTCAGACATACACTTTAAGAGCATATTTGGTCTTGGGGGAAAATCTCATGACAACAGGAAGGAATGTCCAATGTTCTTAGATCTATTTCAGGAGAATTTTTAGCAGCAATATTTAAAAACTAACAACCCAATACAAGATGAAGGAATTTCCTGTGAAGATCCGACCATGCACTGCTTTCTCTGGAGCATTAGAATCTGGATACATGCCTGTATTGCTAGCACTTGGGAGGCTGAGATGGGCTGATGATGAAATTGAAGGCAACCTTGTCTCCATAACAAGATCTTGTCTCAAAAGAATCTCTCTCTCTCTCTCTCTCTCTCTCTCTCTCTCTCTCTCTCTCTCTCTCTCTTTCTCTGTAACACAGGCCCATCCTTGGCCATGGTTCATCAGCCATCATCTTCCATCTTGGAGAGTGCAAGGTTTTTGGGACAGCTCTGGACTCCTTTTGTTGCTATGGGTTCTTTTGTTGTTGTTTTTTTACCTATGACTTAAAGCTATAATTATTTACTAAAAGTCTATCGCTAAAGAGCATCAGTCCATTCTGATGTTCCAGGTAGCCCCTTGAATTTGATTACAGGCTTGAAAAGTCCCCATGAATGCATCACCTTGGCTGGTAATGACCGTTTGGACCTAAGCTGGGATTACTATGCAAACTCTACTGAAGTCGGTATGTAATGATGGGTGAAGGAATGAAGCTGAGGGACAGGAAGGGAGTAGAAAATCCAGAAGTAGCTGGGGCTTTGAATGTAGAAGCAACTTTGGAATTCAGTAGGCTGGAGGAGATAAGTGTCAGATTAAGGTATTTTAGTGCAATTCAGTAACAAATAACCACTATATGATCCTTATAGATTGGTGCAAGTATTTGGCCTCCCATCCTGTCTGGCTTATGACTGACCAAAGTACTTTATTCCTAAGGTAATCTGTTCTTCTGAAGTCTGGCAAGAAGCTTTCCTTGGCTTTTTCATATGGGCTCTGCAGACTGAACTTTGGTCCTTGTGTTTTAAAAGATCATGGTAAGAGGAAAAAGTGAGTTAGGACAGACATACAGCCTAGCAGTAGAGTGCTGGCCTAGCATGTGCAGGACCCTAGCTTGATCCCCAATAAATAGAGGCTTAGTGTGGCCATGTATGCAAGGCTGTGTTTACTTTGTCTACCCTCTAATAATGAGCTTTATTTGTCCCTGTCCATGTTCACTCCTGCAAAGACTGATGAAAACCAAACCACATTAGCTAGAAGTCTCCCGGTTAGGGGGCCCTGTCTTTTCTAACAAGTAAGGTCTAGTTATAGCACATGGCATGAGATGCTTGCTGGGAGTTATCATTGTCAGGCTGATGTGAGAGAAAGAAAAGGAAGTCTTATTTGGACCATCTGACTACCATCAGCTTGGCATGGCATGTTATCAGCGACATAAAATCTCATTTTAGCATTGGCCTGTGGTGAGAGGATGAGAACAGTGAAGCAATGCATCCAGTCAGCTGCCAAGTATGACAGCAAGTGAAAAACAAGAAGCAAAACTCTGCTGGAGAGAGCCTACCACAGTGAACAGAGGTGCTCTGAGGAAAGATCAATGGAGATTACTCCGGCTGCTGAGAACAGAAATGAGAGATGCCCATCAAATTAATACAGTTCTTCCTGTCTGCGAGGACAGAGACAATGGCATTGTTGGCATATGGCTATCATATCTACAGAAGTGCATATATCTTAGAACAACCACTAAGTCTTGGAGACAGCTCAGTGGCAGACCACTTGCCTAGCACGGAAAGGGCCTGGGTTTATAGCTCTAGTCCTGCCTACATCCTTGAAAAAAAGAAAAAGAGAAGAAAAAAAGAGGGGATACATGGTCTAGCATGTTTGTGTTCTGCATGATAAAATGAGAACTCTTAGCCTCCCCTTATCCCCAACCAACGGCAGAGGTCTGGAAGAGCATGCTTCCAGGAGCTGAAGGGATGGTTCAATTGGTAAAGTGTCTGCTGTACAAGCTTAAGGACCTGCGTTCAGGCTCCTAGCACCCAAGTGAAAACCAGGAGCTATTCTACAGTCCCAGTGCTGGGGAGGAGAAGACCGATGGATCCCTACAGATCACTGGACAAACAGCCTAGCTGAACCCATGAATACCAAGTCCAGTGAGAGACCATGTCTCAAAAAATAAAGTGGTGGGTGAATGAAGACTCCTGACATTGGCCTTGGTTTTCACACACACGCACGCACGCACACATGCACACTCACACATGCAAGTGCATATACACATACTTAAATGAGCATGTACACATGCCACATACATGTATAAACTAAAATAAACAGACATTTGCATTCAGGTTACTTGCTATGACTGGTACCAGCTACAGGTTAGGTTATCTTGAGGATGGTGGTCCCAACACTAACACTGCTGATCCACATCTCTGGTTTCCAAGCCCTCCCCAGTCTTAAATCTCAACTCATGTTCTAAAAATTCAGTGATCCTTGAATTAAGGGCATTCCTCTAACTGGGTGGAAAAAGTAATATTCTAAGAATGCTGACCAACTGTTCACCAGCTTCATTTAAGGAAACACAAGACCAAATGTGTTTAAACTACTTTAGGCAAGTTAAGGCAGAAATAGACTAATGATGCCTGCCGTGGCTGAGCTAGCGATGCTGAAGCTAAGTTCTGGAAGGATACTGGGATGGTCCCTTGTGTGGGAGCTGCTCAACAATCATTCAGGAATTAAAATTTTGCTTATATAGTTCTGATTATAAATAAAATGATGTGCCCAGGTGCCAATAGTCTCTCCCAGTTCCAAGTCAAAAGCAATCGGGAAATAGTGGTGTGCTGGGAAGGAAATACTGCCCAGTGATACATCCCTGCTCAACCAGAGTTAATAATGAAAACTTTCCCTTTAGAACTGCAACAGCTCAGGCAGAGTGCCCACCACCAGCCACCCCCTCTCTCTACAGCAGCACTCTGGCTGGAGGAGAGCAACATGGCACCCCAGTCTTGAGAGACACATAGATACTTGATCTCTATATATGAGGTTCTCTTAAAGTTTCTTTCTGTTTCTGAAACCAGAAGACCTGACCGTGGTCCTTGAATCGGAGCAACCATGTTAGTGTACAGAAAAAGTGAAATGAGCAAACAGCGAAAAACCAAAACTAAACAAGCAAACACACACACACACACACACACACACACACACACACACACACACATACACACCACACACCCCCACACCCCCACATACACATATACATACAGGCACAGATACACACACAGCACTTACATACACCACACAAACATCCCACAACCCCCAAACACACACACATACATACACAGACACACACAGGTACACATACACACACAAACACACACACACACAGAGTAGAGGTTTTCCTCTACTAAATAGGAGTATATTTGTCATCCCTGCTCTTTATCAGTTCCATGATTAAGATGGATGCTTTCTGTCACATACTCAGTGACCTCAGAGGACCCATTTGGGTATTTTAGTTAATTCCACAGCTCGGGCACTCTAATTGATGTTTCTTAGTTCTGACTTTGCCTCTTGTTGTTGGCATCAAGGAGAACAGAACCCTTGACTTAAATGGATTCCAGGTCCAGGTCTGTATCATACTGACAGACACCATGGCCCTCTGAGCAGCTCATTGCCACCAGATGGGCCAACCATTCCTCCTCATTACCAGAAGTGCTCATTTGCAGCAGCCTGTTCTCCAAGCTAAAGGAGTCCAGTCCTTTCTCACAGATCCTACAGGTAGCAGCAGAGAGGTGTACAGGGCTTGTGTGGCAACTGTAACTCTCCTTGTTGCCTGAGCTCTACCTTCCTTCAGTTCTAGAAGTTTCCTTTTGATTGTGCTAGCTACTGATAACTCCTCTCCTTACCAGGACTTTCAGGTTTGCTCCTGAAATACACTAGTTATGCTATACTTGAAATATATAACCATATACACATCTTGTATTATATACCTTGCCATACTGTCCTGGGGTTGGATGGAACAAGCCATTGAAGCAGCATGCAATAGGAACTTGGCGCCAGCAATGGAGTGATGTTTATAATCATTCATTAGTAATTGACACTGTCTGCATGGGCCACGTCTCCCTTTTATTATAAAAGGTTATGTAGGGGCAGAGAAGAAGGGTCAATCAATAAAACATTTGCTGTGCAAGCATAAGGATCAGAACTCTACCCCAGTGTGCCCACAAAATGTCAGGCATGGTCGTGAAAGCTTATAAGCCCAACTGGGGAGGTAGTAGGAGGATCTCTGGGCTCACTGGCCACTCAAGCCAGCCTAGTTGACATGCTCCAGGTCTCAATGAGAGACACTGTCTCAAAGAACAAGGTGGATGGACCTGAGGAGTCACACCTGAGATTGTCTTCTGGCTTCTTCCAGCATGCACACCCCTTCCACACACACACACACACACACACACACACACACACACCCTTATCCCTGTTACTGAGATAACACAGGAATGAATTTACTTAGTTATTTGCCTGTAATCTGTCTCCTCCTCTCTAAATGCAAGAACCCAGGGGAGGAGTTCTGTCTGCTTTGTCTTTTTTTTTCTCTCCTAATACATTTTTCATTCTGTTAGAATCCCTCAGACAGAAGGCAGGCATTAAATAATTAATTCTGGAATAGACAAATGGCACAGCAGCATAAGATTTTTAAATTTGTAGTAACAAGGTCTTGTCATTTTGCCCAGGCTGCCACGTCCTTTGGGTGAGGTTCCCATCCTTCTAAATCTCTTCCTCCTTTCCCTTCCCCCATCTTGCTCACCATTCTCCTCTGCTGGCTCTTTGCTTCCCTCCTCTGAGTAACTTGGAAAATGAAACAGCAGTGACAAGTCCATTTGATGTGACAATGTAATTATGCAAGGACTTGAAACACCATGGAGTGCCTCCAAGGTCACTGAGCACTCCCCACAGTGTTCCGCTGTCTCTAGACCAATGGGTTATAGACTGACTCTCCTCCGCCCTTTAGGAAGGTTCCCTAGTTGTTACCTGAAGACTCATGGGAATGGTGTAGGCTATGCAATACTAATCTCTCTTCCTTAGAGAGACTACACAGTGTTCCCCCTCCCCTCCTCTCTTCCTCCCTCCTTCCCGTCCTTCCTTCCTTCCTTCCTTCCTACCTTCCTTCCCTCCCGCCTTCCCTCCCTCCCACCTTCCCTCCCTCCCTCCCTTCCTTTTTCCTTCCTTCCTCCTCATTTACCTCCCTTCCTGCTCTGTCCCTTTCTATCATCTCTTCCACTTCTTCTGTTTTTTGTTTGTTTATTTGTTTTTGACAAGGTCTTACTATACATCCCAGACTGGCCTCAAACCCAATTTCTTCCTGCCTCCCCTGTGCCCCCCAGTTCTGTGAATATAGGAATATGCCACTGTGCCTAGTACACATGCTGCTCTCACAAAGACCCCCAAAGTTTGCGTAAGGATTCAGCCCTAGTACCCATTTTCCAACCTCACCCCACACCAAACATACCAGCTTGCCCTCTTTCTGCCTTTGGCTTTTTAACTTGCTTATTTCTCTGCCCAGAATGACCCCTTGTCTCTAACTTCCTAGTGGCCAGCTGCTTTCTGTCATCCAGGTGAAGGCTCAAACCCCTAGTTCTCTCAACAGAGTCCTCAGTACCCCTTAATTCCTGTCACTGCCTATGGCATGCTGCTGGCTTCATTTTCCTCAGCACAGCACAATCAGAGATGGCCTTGTCCCCCCCCCCCCCCCCCATCTGTCTGTCTGTCAGTTGTTTCAGCTACCAAGCAGCAAGCTCCAAGAAGGCAGGTAAGTTGTCTGAGCAATGTTCAGAACAGTGCTGGGGACACGGTAGACACAGAGTACACATTTGGTAAGTGATTGACTCAGGGATATGAACAGTTTCCTGGATAAATGTTCCCTAAGGGCTCATGTGATAGAATTTTGGTCCCCAGCATGTGGTGCTTTGGGGAGATGGCAGAACACTGAAGTTGGGCCTATTGTGAGGTGTCCTGGTCATTGGGGCTACACCTTTGAAGGAGTTATTAATATCCCACTCTTTTCCCATCATGTCCCAGTCTCATGGTGAATGGTTTTGCCAGATGCTGTTGCCATGGTTTTGCTGCAAGGCCAACAACTACAGGGCCAATCATTCACAGTCTGAAGCCTCCAAAGCCACAAGGCAAAATAAACCTTTTCTCTTTATAAGTTGATTATCTCAGGTGTTTGTTACAGTAACAGCAAGCTAACACAATTCCTGTAGGCATACTCCAGAAAGCAGAAGGTGAATCTCAGAGACCAAATGTTCACAGCTATTGGTAGCCTTCTCTGCATTTTGTATGAATAACAGGAAGAAAGATACAGTTATGCATTTAGGAAAAAGTATAACTTCTGGCTTTGCCTGCACAGATCAGGGTGAGTTGACTTGAGAGGATAACTTCCTTATGGCTTCTTCCATATTCCTCATACAAGTATTTCCTCTCTGGCTGCATTGATCTCAACATTTTGCATGTTTTATTGAGTCTGCCTGCACCTTACTGTAGGTTCAGTGTTTCACTGTAAATCATCCAAAAATAGACACACACACACACACTAATTCTGGTATTAGAACCTGGGAATTCATCCCATTTTGCTCTCAGACTCTAGTCGGGCCCACAACCAAATCAAATAGGAATTCCACCCAACTGCTAAAAGGTTTCATGGAAACCACTTCACTGCTAACTTGCTATGGTGTCTCTTGGTATTTTTATCTTTCCTTCAAGAGGAAGGCAGGCAGTTGTAATATGTGCTGGGCTCCAGTGCTTCAGGATGAAGATGATGTTGCCATGCTCAACTTTGTGGGTATACACATGCATTCACTTGCACATACACTGTTCTTACCAACGTAGCCTGGGGTACCACAGGCCGTGGACATCACATCTCCTTTGCCCTCCATTTTTGACAAACCAAAGTCACTGATCATTATTTTGGACTCCTCATCTTGACTGTAGTACAAGAGATTTTCAGGCTAGAAAAAATAAAACAAAATAAAGACAGCTTAGAGGTTGTAAACCGAAACTGGAGTGTAGACCTATAGCCCAGCTACCTGGGAGAACATGTCTCTCCAAATAAAAAATAAAATGAGGACTGGGGATGTAGCTCAGTGGTAGGGGGCTTGCTTAACATACAAGAGGCCCTGGACTCGATCCCCAGAACTAGAAACAAGCAAGCAAACAGTTGAACAGTAGGTACATTTAAAGCTACCTTACTTAGGGAGAGTCATCAAATCTCACAATTAAGAACAACCTTGACCTTTAGTATAGACAATGTCTACGTCAACAGATGTCAATTAGAACAGCAGTGCTCACTAAGCAGGCCACAGAGGGCCCTGCAGAGCATTGGTACAAGCAAGTCTTCATTGTCATTCTTTGCCTTGACTAGTAGTGTTGCCTCTTTGCAATGAAAAACCACATTTTGAGGGAACCTAAGAAGTTGATGGCTCTCAGACCTTGTCATTTTATTTCTTGGCTAGGGGAACAGGATTCCCCAGAGATGAAACCATATTTGCAGGATTTGCAGGTTCCCATGAGTTCCCTTTCCTTTCCTTTCCTTTCCTTTCCTTTCCTTTCCTTTCCTTTCCTTTCCTTTCCTTTCCTTTCCTTTCCTTTCTTTTTAAGCCAGAGACACTTGCAGGTCATTTTGCTGTGATCAAGACTCTCTCCTGGCTGTCCCGCCACGTCTTGTAATCCTGGCACATGGGCGGCACCTTGCTGAGATCATTGCTACCTGCTCACACCCCTTTCAGGGGAAGGAGGAGAACTTTGGAAATGAAAAAAGCGGCACTTCCTTGTCATGTGCCCACAGATACCTCTCTTCTGGTTGCCTTTCTGTCAAGCACAAGCCACAGTGTCTTCCTGTTACCCCTATGTACAGGGAGAGTTCAGACAGGGGTTCCACACAACAGAGGTTTCAGTGTACCTTCCAGACCTGCAGTCTTTGATTTGTTTGTTTGGTTGTCTGTGTCATTTTGCTTTGATACAGGAGGATCTTATTATGTAGTCTACGCTGGCCTGGAACTTACTGTGGGATCCAGACTGGCTTCAAGCTTATCATCCTCCTGCCTCAGCCCCCTTGGGATTACAGGGGTATATCTCTGTGCTCAGCATGTCTTCACTGCAATTTTGCAATATCAGTGACATATAGGAGGGACTTCCTGGGGCAGACAATGAAATATTATTGATATGGAGTTTTATGCAAACTGGGAATTGTCATTGGTGCTAGCCAGGATTGGGGTGGGGCTTATGGGTACCATGATGCACCTGTCTCAGGCTAGCCCCTGCTCCACGGGGCTGAGAAACTCAACATGGAAGACGAATGTGTATTTTTATTTAACCTTTACTTTTTGTGTGGCTTCAGTTGATGTTATCTCTCAGAGAAATGGTGGTCAGGACAGTCCTGGAACATCCAACCACCAGGACAATCTGAAGACTTAGTGAGTGAATAAGTACTTGTGGCTCTTTCTTGTCTACAATAAACCTTAAAGGAACGAGAGCAGAATGAAAGATCTTGAATGGAAGATCATTTTCTCACCCTATGTCCAGACTAGCTTACCTCCCTCCCCCCATCAAGCCCCAGGATAAAGCCATTTTCTCCTGTCAGGCTTCTGGGGTCCATCTTGGTTGCTACACATTGAATTTTAGGAATTATTATATGTAGAGTGACAAAACTTGTCTAGAAAGTGTTTCTTGGTCTTTTGTCATCAACTGTTCACCTGTGAGGATATTAAACAGAGGAGAAACATCCTTTGGTAGATCTGAGATGGGGTAGGAGTGGGCCTCTGCGGGCAGGAATTCTGGCATGCAGTCTCTGCTATGAAGAAAGTGTAAGGATTGTCCAAGACTATGTCCTTGACCAAACCTTGGCCAAGATCCTCTGAGCCCTCTTCAATACAAAGCCTTGACCTTGGACTCTCAAGTTCCTCTTTCTCTAGCCAGGCCAGCCAAGCACAGTCTCAGCATGGATGAAGCGAACTCACTTTAGAGGGATCCCCATCCCTGAAATATGACCAAGTTCTTCCTCTGGTGCTTCTGATGCTGTTAAAGAAACACTTACTCTGACATTTTTAAGGGCAAGGAGTACTCTTCACCACCACCATGGGGCTTTATAGGAAGAGGGACCTGATTCAAGTCCAGTGCTACAGAGGTAAGTGGCAATTTTCAGCCACGGGCAGGTTGGAAGACAGTCATGGGAAGAACTGAGTAAGTAAGGGGGACAGTGGCCAGGCCAACTTGATAGGACTTTTGCTTAAGGCATTAGACAGGGTGACATGGTATTGACGGTGGGAGATAGGAGGTTTGGTCAGATATCCAGGGATCTTGTGTTCTATAGATCTAAGATGATTCTTTTGATCAGTTTGGGTCAAAGAGGAGAATCTTTGTCCATGTATGAGTCCTTGGTCTGCCTTTTGCAAGAGAGTTGTGAGGTCACTTTATTTTTTTCTAATTATTATTTTATCTTCCTTATTTATTTATTCATTTATTATTTTGTGACACTGAGGGTCAAGCCCAGGGCCCTGCATGTGCTAGGTAAGGGCTCTACCACTGAGCTATAACCAGCATGGCCCTGGTCCTCACCACTGTTAGGATGTCTTAGCAAGAATCCTGATGTCTTTAATAATTTCCTTTAAAAATTATTTGTGTGTGTGTGTGTGTGTGTGTGTGTGTGTGTGTGTGAGTGAGAGAGAGAGAGAGAGAGAGAGAGAGAGAGAGAGAGAGAGAGTGTGTTGAAGTAATGGAACACATGGAGGCCAGAGGTCAACACTAAGGATCTTCCTCAAATGCTTTTCACTTTTTTTTTTCTTTTGAGACAGGCTCTTTCCACTGAATGTGGAGGCTGCCAACTGGGCTCAGCCTGGCTGGACAGTGAGCTCCAGGGATCCTCTTGTCTCTGCCTCCCCAGTGCTGGGATTATAGGTGTGCGTTGCCATGCCTGGCTTCTTTATGGGGTGTTGGTGGCCAAACCCATCTCAGGTTTTCATGCTTGTAGAGAGAGCATTTGGAGGACTGAATCACCTACCCAGTGTCCTTCTTAGCAATCCTGCAGGCCTTGTGCTCTCCTCCACCTCACCCCTGCTCTACCCAGTCCTTCTTAGTAATCCTGCAGGCCCTGTGCTCTCCTCCATCCCACCCTGCTCTACCCAGTCCTTCTTAGTAATCCTGCAGGCCCTGTGCTCTCCTCCACCCCACCCTGCTCTACCCAGTCCTTCTTAGTAATTGTGCAGGCCCTGTGCTCTCCTCCACCCCACCCTGCTCTACCCAGTCCTTCTTAGTAATCCTGCAGGCCCTGTGCTCTCCTCTACCCAACCCTGTTCTACTCTAAGTACCACTGTTCTTCTTGTGCTCTCTGGGCTCAATCTTTCTCCCCTATGGCAGCAGTCTCAAAAAAGATTTCTTCCTTGCTGCAACAAATGTCAAAACATTTTTTTTCCTTTAACAGAATCCAAAGGGAAAAATATTTTCAGTCACCTGCAGTAGTGACGCAAAGAGTAATTGGAGTCGGGAGTCACCATGACAATTTTGTGAAGAGTGGGATTTGAAGGAAATCAAGTGGTGCTGATGGGGGCTTTGAAATGAAAACGAAATGGGCCAGTCTGTAGTTGAATCAGTTGAAATGCTTGGGAAATGGGGGAGGGGCTTCCTCTTGTTGTAAAATGCATGGGGTTTAGGAATTATCCATTAATGAACTGTAAGACTCAGTCACAGATGCCAAGAGAGAGCTCTATTTCATCACCACTGGCTTTTAATTTTCCTTGTCCCAGGATTTCTACAGCTGGGGAGATAAGCATGTGACTCATGCTACCAAAGGAAGTTCAACTCAGGCAAGGGATTGCCGAGTACCCACCCCCAACACACACACACACACACACACACACACCCCTAACCCCACAGGTGGTTCGTTCTGGTCAGTAGGATGCTTTCCTGAACAATTATCTCAGAAGAGGGTTACTCAACTAGACAGTCACTGTTGGGATCAATACTTTGACTTGTCTCAAGGTTTGGTAATGGCAGCAAGGCTTTTCCTGGCAGGTGGGGATACAGAGGCAAAGCTGAAGTGGTCAAGGGATCCCCTAAGGGATGACCTGGGTGAAAGGTCATCAGGAGCAGTATGAAGGCTGTGGGTGTGAAGGCCACAAAGAACATATGTGCCTCATCACAGTTCTTCCTGCCTGAAGGGGACCCTCAGAAGGGCCTGGTCTCACCTGAAAAATTATTTTGCTACGTATTATGGCATTTCTGTAAGACAACTGTGGGCTAACATTCAAATTAGGCTATGAAGCTCCCTTTCTGGTAGTACTTTACATAATAAACCTTAAAAAATTTCATTCAACACATTTCTGGGAAAGTTACTGCTGCACAGAACACCACAGTGAATCCAGACATCTCAAGGGGCAGGGGAGGGGGGGGGGGGGGGGACAGTTTCGTCCCTCTGTGGACAAAGTTCAGCAAAGCCTAGAGACATTTTCATTTCTATGCCTCCAGGAAGGGCGTTGGAATTTTAGAGGGTAGAATTCAGGGGAGCTGCTAAACAGCCTGCAGGGCCCAGGGCTGCTGCCCACACAGGGTCCTCCATCTCTAAACATCAATGAGGTTCCATGTGGGGGTCGTACACACTTCCTTTCTCGCTCCCTGTACTTTAACACAACAGAGCACCGGGCTGTCTCTAGTGGTTTCCTAGGGCCCACATAAGAACATCTATTTGGAAGGAGAAGTGGGCATGTTTGATCACGGGTTAGGGTAGCATCGCAGACCCTACATATGGCTTTCATTAGCACCGTCAGGCTGGCTGTTGCTGCAGCTTGGACTGGGTGGCCTTCATGTTATCGGGAGTTGATGAAAATTTAACACCACATGGATGAAACTCCTTGGAGCCTCTGCAAAGAGATCCCACAAAAGTCCTAATGCAGCCACTGTGTTCTGCCACAAGGGTAAGCCCAGTTGTCAAAATCATCTTCTCCCTTCTTTTTGATTGCCATGGAATGCACTTCCGGAAGGGCCTGGTGTTCCCGAAGTTCCCGAGGCTGAGAGCTGCAAGCGCTTGTCGGTAAAGTGGAAAATGGTCTCCTGTCTCACGGACCCGCTTTTTAAGGGGGACATGAACACCACTCTTCCTGGATAAGTCTTCATTGTTTAGAACTTATTTCCTAGGCAGTGCAGATGGCCCTGCACACCGCCTCTCTGAAGTCGCAGCACCAACTTGCTTAGCAACAAATATAGGTTCAAACCACGGACGTGGCATGTGGCGGGGGGCACAAAAGAGCAGGGAAGGAGTGCAGCCTGGCATGGAGGGAGGCGCTGGGCTGGCTGACCTAGCTTCTCTCTTACTCAGCAGAGCCTCGGGGCTCCAAGCATGAGCTCATCATACTCACAGCCTGTTTGCCAGCAAGGAGATAGCAAAAGGCAGAAGGGCTTGTTGACACCCCTATGTCTCTTTCTTCAGTGTTCCTCAAGCGGGGTCCCCAGACTGGCGTCACTGTCACCTGAAAGGCATCACCACTCACTAGAAAGGCAAATTCATGGGTCTTCTGTAGATCTGCTTGTTCAGAGTCCTTATGGGCAGAGCCAGAACACAAATCTTACTGACCTCCTCAACAACACTGATTTAGGTTAACAGTTTCACATCTCTGAAGGAGATCTCTAGAAGGTCCTAAGATGGACTATGGGGGAAGGGGGAAAATGGAACCAGAAAAATGATGAGAGAATATGATACATGGAAAGAAAAAGAGAAAGCTCTGGAGTACATCTTTTCTTTTTAAATTGATTTAAAAAAAAAAGTCCTAGCCGGGCGGTGGTGGCGCACGCCTTTAATCCCAGCACTCGGGAGGCAAAGACAGGCAGAGCTCTGTAAGTTTGAGGCCAGCCGGGGCTACAGAGTGAGTTCCAGGAAAGGCTCCAAAGCTACACAAAAGAAACCCTGTCTCAAAATAAATAAATAAATAAATAAATAAATAAATAAATAAACAAACAAAAATAAATGGTCCTGCCTCAAATTAATGTGCCATGCTTTGTTGGTGCCATGGGAGGCCTGCCTCTTTCTGAACAGAGATGGAGGAAGAGCGGATGGGGAGGGGGGTAGATGGGAGGTGCAGGGTGGGGTGGGGATGGGAGGAGAGAAGGAAGAGGAAACTCTGGTTGGTATGTAAAATAAATGAAAAAAATTAATAAAAAATGTTGTGGTGCTGGGCATGGAACCTAGGGTTTGAACATGCTAGGCAAGTGCTCAGCCACCAAGCCACACCCCAACCCAAAGGGGAATCTTCATGAAGGGAAAGCTATGCCATTCTACTCCTTGATACCCAAGAGCAGATGATGGAGATGCTCAACTTCTGTTTAACAAATGTTTATAGTTGACTCTAGCTGACTTCCTGCTAAGGGCAGCGTGCTTGCAAGTCATCCTTGTGTTTATATATAGAGTGGTGCACATGTGTGCTAGGGGGTGGACATTTGTCTCAGTAGGGTATGGAGGCTAGACCTGTAACACTGTAGCATAAAGCCACACCACAACCTGGAATCAACAGCCTGCTCTCACTGACTTCCCAGTCCTTGTGTGTGACAGCTACTAAAATCCAGGTGGGGGAAGGGAATGGGACACTAAGGTGGCCACTATAAGGCCCAAACTCTTCAGTGATAATAGATGAAAAATCACTATACCCATACCTCAGAAAAGACAATGACTTACAGTTTCATCACCCAGGAGGTGAAAGCCAGAGACCTGAAGCCAGTTTAATCTGTATAGTAAAATTCTATTTAAAAAAGCAACCAGACAAAATCAACAAGAAGGAAGGGAAGGAGGGAAAACAAGAAAATGGAGAGATGGTGAATGAATGGGGAAGAGAGGAGGAGAGGGAGGAAGATGGGAGGAAGAGGAGGAGAGAGGGGAGGGGGGAAAGGGACCTTCAGGACACCAGAGGACAGCTGTACCTGTAAGCTCATTTACTGCACCTACTGCAGTGCGACCTTCTTCCTGTCCCCCACACTCTCCCCTCCCTGCTCTTTCCTCTCTTTCACATATGGCTACTGTGTTTATAAAGGGCTGGATGTGGGACACGGCCCTGAAGAGCTCCACTGGGGGTGTCCTAGGTAGGAAAGGGTTGATTTCATCTGATAGTCTATCCCAGGTCACAGCCTATCACTGAGGGAAGTCTGGAAGGAACTCAAGGCAGGAACATGGAGGCAGGAACTGATTCAGAAGCCATGGAGGAGTGCTGCTTACTGGCTTGATCTCCATGGCTCACTCAGCTGCTTTTTTTCTTACAGCCCAGGACCACCTGCTCAGAGGTAGCACTCCCCACAGTGGATTGAGCCTTTGCATATTAATCACTGATCACACTGCCCCCATGTCCTGTCTACAGGCCATTTTTATGAAGGCATTATCTCAATTGAGGTTCTCTCTTTCCTGATGACTCTAGCTTGTGTCAAATTGACAAAACAAGCAAACAAAATCACACACACACACACACACACAACTTAACCAGCACTGGGGATGAAGGGTCTCCATGGTTTTCCTGCCATGTACAGGATGCTCTTTTTGAAGTTCTTGAATTAATACACAACCACCACTCTATGGACCTGTGGGCTGCCTCATGGCTACAGAATCTTGTAAATGGTGGCCAGCTACATTGATCTTCATTCTCTTTTAAACTACTTCTGGCCTTAATGCACTGACGCCCAAAAAGTACACGGCTGCCCTTTCCACATGTCTCTTCTCAAAGCAGCCTCGTCCCTTCCCCATAGCCAGCCCTCTCCAGCAGGTGCATTGTGGATTGTGGAATAGTTGGATGGCATTGTGGAACAACGCCTCACCTTGAGGTCCCTGTGGACGATGCCCATCCTGTGGAGATAGTACACAGCATCCAGGACCTGGCGGATGAGAGTGCTGGCATCTTTCTCTGTGTAAAACCCCTTCTCCACTATCCGATCAAAGAGTTCTCCACCGGACACACTGTGGAACAAATAAATAAGATGTCAGAGACATGGAGGACTGCAAAATGATGCAGGCAAAACCATCACTCAGAGTTCTCAGTAGGATAAAAGAGCAAACTTTGCTTTTAAAAGTAAATTTAAAACATGTACCCAATTCTTAATTTAGAGTTTGCCCAACATTTTCCCAGGAGCAATCCCTAGAAAAGGTACCTATGTCACAGCAGGAAAAATGGGTAGAAAAAAAGGAAAGTAGAAACACACACACACACACACACCCCAAAAAAAACCCTCCAAGATTGTGGCATAGCCATTCCTAAGAAGTCTTTCCTGACCTTGGCCTCTATTATCTATTCTGCTGTGACAATATAAAGTTGAAATGGCCTCCCTGATTAAGCATCATCTAATATAAGCAGATGACACTGGACTGATGTTTTTGTGTGTATGGGTAGGGGTTGGGGGTGTCTTACATGACAAGGCAGTATTGGAGGCAACATACTGGCCTTCCAGCAGGGGTCTGGAGTTCTAGTCAATGTTAGGCCCTAAGACACTGGGTTCATGAGTGCCTTTTACATCTTTGGACCTTGGCCTTTCTCCTGATGTAAATGAGTGGATGAATCTAGTCAACACTTTTCAGCAATGAGTAGGTGCACACCCTTGAAAGTTATCAGACTCTCAAAGTACTGCTTCAAACCTGATAAATCAATAAGACGGAGCAGCCAGAACAGAAACAACCAACTACCTTCAAAGCTTGAGGATGCATATATCACTGGAAAAACAGTGCTCTACCTATATAATTAAGGCAT
Organism: Onychomys torridus; assembly: GCF_903995425.1. Classification (NCBI taxonomy): domain Eukaryota; kingdom Metazoa; phylum Chordata; class Mammalia; order Rodentia; family Cricetidae; genus Onychomys; species Onychomys torridus. Next base: position 69,712,183 of record NC_050447.1, on the reverse strand, counting down.
TGTGGAAAGAAACTCAAGGGACATACTATTTAAAAAAATCCACATTTTCAAAACCACACAAAACATGTATTTCTTAGAAATATTAAAACCATAAACCAGCTTTTAAAACAATTCCTGTTTTTACAGTTTTAATACAACAAAAGATAGATGTTAGCAGTGCACACACAGATGCGAAGATATGATTCACTTTCTGCAAGCCATGGCAATTAATGTGCAAGAATGGATCCACTGAAACCGTCTCTGTAATAAGCTAATAATGACAATAAAAACAACTGCAGCTATAAAAGACCCGTGTTTCAGAGTTTTATTCCATTACCTGTCGTTGTTCTAAGCAATAATGTGCTTGGAGAATGTTTCCCTTGCAAAGCAAACTGACAATCTAGAAGGAAAGGCACTCCAGAGAAATAAAGAACAACCCTGAGAGTGAAAAAGACAGGCAAACAACAAAGATGGCAGTGTTTTCTGACAACCGTGCCGTCTAAACAATCTATCCTGCAGTGAGCCAAGCTTCCCAGACACCCTGTCTCGGCAAGCAATACCAAATTCTCTACATTCTTTGTTTTTCTAGAAATGCAAAGGGTCTAGAGCCCCGATGGATTTCAATATCTGGCCCTCTGCAGAACCAGGGGGTGTACTACCATAGGTCGACTGCAGCAGCATGGCAAGGTGAGCATGGATGCCCTGCAGGCACGCACCTCATTATTTACTCATCACTCATTCAGCTTTTCCTGGGTGCCCACTACTCATCAGCATGGGCCCACACACTTGTAACATCAACTACAAAGGGGTAAACGACACTGCTCATCCATTAACATTGCTCCACCTTCCGGTGATGCCCTCCCATGGATGGCCAGCTTGTCATCACTTTGTCTCTTCTGCAGCTGCTGGAGGACAGGCAATAATCCTTACCCCTCTCACTGTCTCACCTCCTGACCAGGCATTCCACAGCCCAACCTTGCCTGCCCCTCTGCCTCCCTTGAACCCCATCTGCCCGGCTTCCTACTCTTGGGAGGTCTTTTTCTACAGTGGTATATTTAAGGTCTTGATGGACTCTATAAAATGAAAATATGTACATGGCCATGGGACAGAGGTGCAGTGGAAGCTGGAGCATCAGCATCAGTGGATGGTAAGTGCTGTCACAGGCCTCACTAGCTGGACATTTAAGATTCGACATCCTAAACATCACATTGCACCAGAGTTCTACTTCTGAATATCGTTCAGGAAGAATTTGGTTTCCTTAGAAACCAGGGCTCTGAGGAAATGTTGACAGAAAAAAGTAACAATATTAATTTAAAAAGAAATCTTAAATTTGCAAATCACTTTATGCTTTCAAAAAAAAAATTCTCACGAGGCACACATTTTTTTTTTTCCAACGCCCACTGTTAAGAAATGAACGAACCAAAAAAAAAAGAACAAATCTCCAAATTCCTGCTTTGAAGCCGGTTGTCTCTTCAAGTGATAGTATTTGGGGACAGAACTTTGGGACGTCCTGAGGTTGAGGTAAGGTCATAAATGGTGGTGATGCCATGATGGAATTAGATCCTTATAAGGAGATTTCTGTCCCATATGCCCCGGAAGCTACCACAAGCAAGGAAGAGAGCAGCTCCCAGCAGAAATAACCTATGCTTGTACCCCACTCCTCCAGGGCTGTGAGAAAAGACACTTCCCTCCACTGAGTAAGACACCTGCTTATTCTTGAAAGCACATGTGAGGCAGACATGAGAAGTTATACTGTTACAGCATGAGCAGAGGAAAGTTTCCTCGCGGTGAGACACAGGTCACATTCTTAGGCTAGCTGACCTGTGTGGGCTGTGTGGAGAGGCCACCTTCTTGATGACTGTCATCTCTGGGAAGCTTCTGCTGTGAAAGGGCTAAAGCCCCATGTTAAAAATGGAACTCTTCAATTAAAGCAGGCAGAGCATCGTGATGAAATTAGGATGGGCGTGAGGTACCAGGAGATTTGGGAAAGGGAGGAGAACATGGATAATGCGATCCAATGAATGAATGGAAGTTGTCTTGGTCTTCCATTGCTATCAACATAGTATAGATTAGGAGAGTTACAAAGATGAAACCTTAGCTAGGCTCTGGTTCTGATCCAAGGCTAAGAGGCTGCATCTGGCAATGAGCTTCTTGCTGGCTGAGTCTGGGGATATGTAAAGTGTTGCATGGAGAGTGGAAGGGATACACAACAGCCCAGCCAAAGCAGCTATATACTGAATCCACTCAAAAGAATCCATCCAATGGCCATTAGTTCATTCATTATATAAATAGACTCATCCATGTATGAGAATAGAGCCCTACTAGCCTGTGTGTGTACATGCTGGCATGTGTGTGCACATATGTGCATGTGCATGTGGAAGCCAGAGGTCAGTATCAGTTGTCTAGACTGGCCATCAAACCCCAGGGAGCCTTTTGTAGTCATTTTCCAGCATTACCATTACAGGCACATACTGTCTCACCTGTAAGTGTTTCCTATGTGAGTGCTGGGGATTGAACCCAGGTCTTCATGCTTTTATGGCAAGCACTTCTCTACTGCGCTTTATCCCCAGCTTCCCTCTATTCAATTCCTAAAGATCCAACATGGTCATAATTTTAATATCATAATGAGTATTAATTTTCAATGCACTTCAGAAGGTCAACACAGAAGCAACCATGGAGGAAGAGGTCCAGTCTCAGGGGACGCAGACATAGGAAGACAAACTGGCTACCAAACACCAAGGAAGCAAGACATAATCCACGTTTCTTCATTCTCCTGGATTCTAGTTCCGACGGCTGCTAGAGCATGCTAGTTTCTACTGAATTTTGCTACTGTAGCTCATCTTCTTTGCTAATTACAGTCCACAGCTGCTGTACGTGTCAACTTTAACTATACAAATGTGAAGTACTTTGATGTCACCATCTCAGTGAAAATTCAGTTTATTTGTAAAACTTTCAAACTATGTAAATCCCTATGAGTGGAAAAAATAATTGTCAAGAGACACGATACCATTTCAAAGCTGCTGTACTGAAAAAAACATTAAGCTTGGATTGCCTGGTGTATGTAGACCACCATGCAGTGTAACTTCTTTAGGGCACCAAGAATTATAGTGCAAACTCTACTGTTTGCACGTACTTGAACTTATCCACCGGGTTCTCCCCCACCCCCTGTGTGTGTGTGTGTGTGTGTGTGTGTGTGTGTGTGTGTGCGTGCGCGCGCGCGCGCGTGCGCGCTTGTATGGGGATGTGGAGGACCATGTTTGTACGTGGAGAAGCCAGAGGTCAATGTTGAGTATCTTCCTTAATCATTTTCCACCTTACTTTTTGAGAGAGGGTTTTTCAACGAACCTGGTGTTCACTGATTTGATTAGAATGGCTGGCCAGTGAGACCCTGGGATCCACCTGTCTCACGCACCTAATTCTTGGAGGTCCAGCATGGATTCTAAAGCTTACATAACAAGTACATTGCCTGTTATTATTTCTTTAGCCTCCACTACCTGATTTTAAAAGACAGTGTTCTGTTATCTTAAAATCTGATGCTTATTACTATGTAAAATTTTATGTAAAACTGTTATAGTGTGAATGTGAACTGTTAGCCAATACTTGGTCCCTAGCAGGTGGTGCTGCTTTGGAGCCTCATTGGAAGAAGGGATTCACTGGAGGGTGAGGGATGATGGTTTTGGTATTCTACTTCCTGTGCAGTCTCTCCTCCAACTGTGCATCCAATGTGGACAAGCACTTCATGCTCTCACTGCCCTGCCTTCTCTACTATGATGGGCTGTATCCCCTTAAACTACAAGCCAAAGTGATCTCTTCACTTAAGTTGTTTGTTGTCAGGTATTTGATATCAGTAGTGAGAAAAGCAACTAATAGACCTTCCAACAACACCACCCACACAGTCATCAACAGAAGTGCCCACAGTGATGGCTGGGAATGAGTTCCACTAACCTATCCTAGAACGCTACTTAGATGAGAGAGATTAACAGGGAGATGAGTGCCACTAACCTATCCTAGAATGCTACTTAGATGAGATCGAGTAGCAGGGAGAAGACTAATGAGTGCTGTGCTCTTGTACCAGGCAGGTACAAGAAGCTGTCATAAGAAGTTACATAAGGCTGTCCTGTAACAGGGCAGGGACAGCACAGAAAGAAGACATTGGAACAATACAAGAGCAATGTGGTCTTCATGTACCCTTTCCGTCCAGCTAGAAATGTGTTTTCTGAGAATCAATTGCTTTCTTTTTATTTAGTCCTGGGGGGAAGGTCTTCCTGGAACATACAGGTTGTGATTAAGAGACTTTACCAATGAAGCCTCTTTTAATGGAGAAACCCTGAGATCCAGAGGACAGATGAGGCTAGGGTTTTGGGTAGGGGATGAAAGAGGGCAAATTTTCTTTCTCCACTTTTTCATCAATCAAGCCTCAACTTGTCAATGCTCAGGATTTTCCTCTGTCAGTCAGGGAAGCCCTCACTTTCCCAGCCCAATGCCTAGCATTCCCATTCCTACATTGAACTTTGGTCCCCACAACTTTGCTCCTGGGGGACACCCTCAACCATTACAGTGAGAACATGGCTCTACTTCACCCCACCTCTGCCATCAAGACTTTCCTCCTTCATCAAATCCTATTTCAATAATTTTCAAAAACAATTTATTCTTAGAACTCCATTTCACAGTATCTGCCAGGCTTCAATCTGTTCAGAGATTTCCAAAATACAAACAAATGCCTTTCCATCTAATGGACCAGAAAAATTTAACCCCCTATGTACCATTATATTTTGATTCTGGCTATTTGTTCTTCTTCATATGTGGCACAATGGGGCTGAATTGTGTTTCCCACCCTAAACTCTGTATTTTTAAATCTTAACTCTCCAGTATACCTCAGTGGCTCCAATTAGAGTCAGAGCCTTTGAAAAAGTTAATTAAGGCAAAGCAGTTCATCCTACTTACCAATAACCTTATAAAAAGAGACAATGGAATCAGCTGTGGAAGGGGTGCTTAGCCTATGCAAGGCCTTAGATTTGATCTCCAGTACCCAAGAGAAGAGATGAACAAGAGATACAGTACACACAGGAAAGAATAATAATTAATAAATGGAACGTCATAAAACCAAAAGGTTTCTGTAAGGCACCACCATTTAGATAAAGCAGCCAACTACACATCCAATAGAGGGTTAATATCTAAAAATAAATAAAGAACTCAAACAACTGGACATCAATAAACAAATAATCTAATTAAAAATGTGGTACGGATATAAACAGAGTATTTTTATTTATTTATTTATTTTTTTTTTGGTTTTTCGAGAGAGGGTTTCTCTGTGTAGTTTTGGTGCCTGTCTTGGATCTTGCTCTGTAGTCCAGGCTGGCTCACAGAGATCTGCCTGGCTCTGCCTCCCAAGTGCTGGGATTAAAGGCATGTACCACCAGCACTCAGCCAGAGTATTCTAAAAGAATAAATATTTTTTTATTAGTTCTTTGAGAATTTCATACCATGTATTTTGGTCTTACACACCTCCCCCTTCACTTCTGGTCACTGCTGGAGATGGGTTGTATAAGCTAGACTGGAAACAGGCAGATCAGGGGGGAGTAAGTAGAGGGGTTGGTATCTGACTGAGGGACACAGGAGTCCAAGATCACTGGAAAGGTGTGGGGCATGTTTTGGAGAAAGTCCATAGATGAAGTTAGTGTCAGTTTGCTGGAAGGAGAAGACCCCAGAACACCTCTGAGTTTTGACTTGAGGAATGGGTAGATGGTGACACCACTCTGAACTGTGAGTTGCAATGACTGAGTTTCTTTGTTAACTTGACTGAGTTATTGAGTGTCCAGGGTTCTGGTTGAGCATAATTTCTAAGTATGTTTGTGAGGCTGTTTATGGAAGAAATTGCTGTTGAAATTGAATGGACTCCATGAAGTAGGCAGCCCTCCCCAACACGGCTGGGCATCACATGATCTGTTGAGACTTCGAATAGAAGAAGACATGGATGAAAGAAGAATTTACTCTTTTTCCTTTTTGCCTGATGGCTAGAGCTGAAATGGTGGCCTTCCCCATCTTTAGATATGCATCTATGCACCACTGGCTTGAATGCCTTTGCATGTAGACTGAATTATGTCAGTGATTTTCCTGGCACATGGACTATGGTAAAACTATTAACACCATGGAAAGATCAACTTTGGACTACAAACTGCTTAGGACAATTTCGAGATGACTGGCTGAGATGATCCAGCCTGATGGACTACTTGAACAAGGACTTGAAACAAGCCCTGCACTTTCTCATTATGCAGCGGCTGGACAAATGATACAGGACTTGACAATTAACCCAAAAAGTAGAGTTGAGGTTTAAAAAAAAAAAAGAAAGAAAAAGGATAATATAGATATGAGATAGATCACTGAATTTACTCTGAGAAAAAATGATAAAAAAATAATAGGATAAATGGGTAGATCCTTGAATCTACTCTAAAAAGAGAAAGAGAAAGATGACAAAAGGTAGATTATTGAATCTATTATGCAAAGAGAGAATATGGATATGATAAGATAAAAAGGGAGATTATGGAATCTACTTTTACAAAAAGGAACTATTTGTTTTAAATAGGATAAGTAATGAATTTTTTTGTCTGAGTTTATCAAATGTTACTGGACTGGATATTGTTACATATTAATGGAGTTTATCTGAATCTGTCAAATGTTAATGGACTAGACATCATTAATGTAAATCTTTACTATGTATATTGTATATACTTATTGGATATGATTGTTCTTGTATTAGTTATAACCTTTTTAAATTTTAGACAAAAACAGGGGAAATGTGGTGGGTATTGTGTTCCCTGAAATATTGTGTGTTCCCCGAAATAAACTTATCTGCGGTCAGAGAACAGACAGCCACTAGAACAGAGCCAGAAATGGTGGCTAGAAAATGGGTCAGAGCAAACTATAGCAGAAGTTGGGTGGTGGTGGTACACACCTTTAATCCCAGCACTTAGGAGGCAGAGCTAGCCAGATCTCTGAGTTCAAGGCCACTTTAGAAACAGCTAAGCATGGTGACCCACACCTTTAATCCCAGAAACCCAACCTTTAATCCCAAGGAGTGGGGGCAGAAAGAGAAAGAAAGGTATATAAGACCCGAGGACCAGGATCTAAAAAGAAAAAGCATGTAGTTAGTTAAGCATTTGGTTTGTTAAGCGTCAGGCTTTGGAGCAACACAGTTCAGCTGAGATTCATGTGGAAGAGGACGCAGAAGCTTCCAGCCTGAGGAAACAGGATCACCTGAGGAACTAGCAAGGTGAGATAGCTGTGGCTTGTTCTGCTTCTCTGATCTTCCAGCAATCACCCCAATAACTGGCCTCGGGTTTGATTTTATTAATAAGACTCTTTAAGATTCCTACTACAGATGAAAGAAGAATTTACTCTTTTTCCTTTTTGCCTGATGGCTAGAGCTGAAATGGTGGCCTTCCCCATCTTTAGATATGCATCTATGCACCACTGGCTTGAATGCCTTTGCATGTAGACTGAATTATGTCAGTGATTTTCCTGGCTCTCTAATTTGCAGATGGCAGATTGTAGAACATCTCAGTCTCTTTAGTCTCATGAACCTATGATAACCAATCACTATCTATTTTTTTTTTCCTATAGAAACCCCTAGCTAATACAAGGACCCTGATAAAAGTATAGCTTTGGAATAGTAAAACTATGGAGGGTGCTGAAAAACAGAATTCTCTAATTATGGAAATACTTGTTTTCTCTATTGTCCAATATGGAAGCCACTAATAACATGTGTCTCACTAACTGAAAAAGTGATTTTCTAATTTTACTTAACTTTAGTTAGTGTTAGGAGGCACATGCTGGATGACACAGACTTAGAGCCCTGGGTAGGATATATAGAACTAAGAGATGCCTACTATATAGAGAAGTCAAGAGTGTGTAAACTTTAGAGGGTCAAGCCAAGGATAGAGTTGACAACTAGTGAGACATCAGTATGTCAAAGATCTTTCCAGTCAAGTTACAGGTGTGATCTACTGAGAGAGGGTGTCTAGGTTAGAGGAAAGGGAGAGACAATGCTAGTTCTGGGTCAGATAAGGAAGAGCTAGATAAGGACTACACAGAAAGGCAGGAAACAGGAGAAAAGTGACTTCATGGAAATGAAGAAGGGCACCTGGCCAAGCTTGACCATTGCTACTGAAAGACAAGTGTGTGTGGGGGGGGGCAGAGAACAACACAAAGTCAAGGCTCCCAGCAGTGTCCCCAGAGTCACTGGCATACACAGTGTCTTCTACACCTTGGCATTGGACGAGTCTTGAGTATGCAAAGAAGGGCACACGGGACCGAATTATCTGAGACTCATTTTCTCTCCTATAAAAGGAATGACTCTACACGTCTTAAAAATAAGTTAAACAATGAGAAAAGATGCCTTTGCGAACTTCTGACAAGGCATCCCAGGAGGGAGTTAAAAAGAACAAAGAGCTGCCATTGGGCAGGACACAGGGCAGCTTTGGTTTTATTTATTTACTTTTTAAAGACGGGGAGGCCCCACTTTTCCTGTTCCCACAACTGGGCTAGGTTTTTAACATATTCAAGCATTAGGATGGAGATTTGTTCAAGTTTCTACCCTTCTATGTGAGTTCTTTGATTCTGCAATGGTAGGTCCCTCTTCATGTGTATAAGGGTTTGCAGGTGGGGCTGAGAAGGCTATCACCCCAGTATGGCATGTTGCCTGGGATGCTGTCGGTTAATGATGTTCTTATTAGCCCCAGATGACAAGTGACCTGGGTGAACTCATTCAGCATGAGCCTTGTGACAACAGATGGTCTTGAGTGTCTTAAATATGAGACTGGAAAAATCCCATAATTAGCTCTTTGACAATTACATATCGGCCTTTCTGAAATTAGTTCCAATTAGAAAGATTTTCTTTGGCAGAAGTATTAACTACTTTTCTCATCAGTGTGACCAAATGTCTGGAACAAAGCTATTTAAAAGGGGAAGGATTTATTTTGGCTCTCAGTTTGAAAGGATATAGTCCATCATGGAGAGGAAGGTATGGTAGCAGATGGCTTCATGATGACAGGTGTCGGTGTGTAGTGGCTCGCTCACACCTTGGCAAACCAGGAAGCAGAAATGGGAATGTTTGTATCTCACTGACTCTCATTTTTTATTTCATGTAACCCTTTTCCCCAGCCTAATGGGTCTACCTATGTTCAGAGAGGGTCTTTCCCCTGAAGTTAATGCCTAGAAACATCCTCACAGACATACCCAGAGGCATACCTTATCATCTCCTAAGTAACTCTCAATCACTATTCTTTTATCATACTCTTTGTAGAATGATAGAAAATTTTCATTCCTTCAGTAGCTAAAAACTGAACAAGAATAGGCTCTGGAATAGGTCTCGGGACAGGACCTGGTTATAGAGTCTGTAGAAGTGACAGCTCCCATGTGGGGGACTGCCAGCTGGCTGGGAGCATATCATGGCCTATCTTGGGTAAGTGTGTTCCAAACTGATGAAGAACAATTATGCAATTCACATATGCTTAGGGACTCAGAATCTGAAGAAAGCTGATAACCCTGGTTTTATGTTAAATACAAAGGAGCATTTCAACCCTATTACTCATTGTTTTCACTGGACTGTATGTGTTTGTATCTGTTCTGCTGTTTCTTAGCTAATGTGGATCTCTATGGAACATCTTCCAATGCACGTGAGGGAGGACATATGCATTTACAAAAGCAAAGGAAGATGGAACATGGCTTTGAGAAGAGCAAATATGACCCAAGGGGTTGCCTGTCTGTTGTTCAGCCAACTGCTGGGCCAAAGATTCTCTGTATCTGTTGAACCTCTGCATGTTAAAATAGTCATTTATGTATTTGTTATTTATTATTGACTTTGTGTGTGTGTGTGTGTGTGTGTGTGTGTGTACATCCATGTCACAGCACATATGTGAGAGTCAGAGGACAACTTGTGGGAGCTGATCCTCTCCTTCCATCATGTGAGTTCTAGGGACTGAACTCAGGCTGTCAGGTTGATGGCAGGTCCTTTCCCTGTGGAGCATCTCAAAGGCCAAGCCTCTGCATAGTTTTAGTCTCCTGCCTTCGTTTATCATTTAAGATCCCAGCTTGAATGTCACGGCTTCAGAGGAGTCGAGTCTTTCCTGGTGCCCACACAACATTAGGTCCTCGGCTTCATTCTTGCTTAGCACTTTGTATTTTTGCACAGCCCTTGTTGGCTGTAATCAATTGCCAGCAAGTTCATCTGTGCAAAGTTTGTCCTTTTGTCCTGGTTCCATCCTCTCCCATATGGGGAGCTCCACAAGGGTGTGGCCATGTTTGCCTCACTCGCTACTGTTTCATCCCTGGGTACGTACACACACACACACACACACACACACACACACACACCCCGCCACCACCACCACCACCACCACCACCACCACCACCACCAACAACAACAAAACAAAAAAACCCTTAATATTTGCTACCTAGTAGCCAATAAATTCAGTGGCCTGAAATTCAATCAGTGATTTCCAGGTTCAGTGAGAGCTGTGTCTCAAAAATAAGATAGAGGTCAATAAAGGAAGATTGCTGATGTTGACATCACACACCCGATCTCCCTCTCTCTGTCTCTCCCTCTCTCTCTCTCTCTCTCTCTCTCTCTCTCTCTCACACACACACACACACACACACACTATGACATATGTTATACAAAACTGCATAGTTGAGTATGGGTTGGGTCTAGCTGAGCATGACATTCTCACACAGCCATGTAAACCTCAATCCATGTGCTCCAGTTCATAACAGAAACATTCTGTAACCTATGTCCTTTAGCGTAGACTGCTGCGTCACTCCTCTTGAAATTTCCACCTCATTCATTTATTCATTCATTTACTCATTAACGTTCAATTCTCTCAGCCATCTGAGTTTGAGCTAGTCTGAGCATTATACTTTGTCTCTTTTGTTTTGATCAAGTAGCCACACCCTGAAAGGATGTTCTAGAGTCCTGAGTCTACCTCCACTAAATGGCTGTTCTATGTGGCTTTGTAAAGAGAGCCTGGGCACAACTCAGTGTCCTACTGTACAATAGGAGGTCACAGCTAAAAGCATCTGAATGACAGAAGCCTTTAGCACATGTCTACAGCCATTACTTTAAAACACTATGCCAAAAATACATTTAGATGATGTGCTAATGGGCAGGTTAGTGAGCTAGAGCAGAGTGTGGGGAGATAGTGACCCCCAGCCACAGAGTGTGGATGATTGGCTGGCAATGTCATGATCCAATCCATCCACACAGGCAAGGTGGGGTGAAATCATGGAATGAAAGCAGCTATGGAATGCCATTTTACTGTTGCGTGTTTTGACAGATTAACTCCTGGAAAGCCTTTTCTTGTAACTGTATAGATATGCATCATGCACAGAAACGTCTTGGCAAGTGGATGTGCTCTTTTATGATTAAAACAATGGAATGCAGCAGGTGTGGGCGAGCAGCCTCTGCACCAGGCTCTTTCTCCCTTAGCTCAAATGGTTGCAATCCTACAGAAGATGCACGTGGGTGTGGGGTAGGCAGCTTGCAAAACACACTGCCTGTGTGTTCTAGAACCCATTGTGGACAAGCGTAAGTCTTACTGATGGGTTTTCCATCCTTTGCCTCCTGGCACCCACACGTTCTCCCTTCATACTCACTGTAGGAGGGAAAAGGCCTCGCATGACATTGAATGAGAGCCTACACATTCACAAACATTTTAAATTACTAATAGGAGCACAGTGTGTGCATATCAAAATGACAAATATCTTCTTAAGTGTTCCCAAGATCTATGAATAATGGTCTCCTAAACTGTGACCCTGAATAAACCATCCTTCCTCTTAGCTGATTCACTTGGGTACTTTATCACCATGACAAATATCTGACTGGAATACGAAGCTACTCTGCAAAGCAGCTTTCAGTTCCTCACAAAGCTAAAATACAGATGATGGCCCAGCAACTTCATTCCTAAGTATATACCTGGGAGAACCAAAAACATATCCATGTAAAAACTCATATATCCACATTCACAGCAGAGCTATTTTCCATAGCCAAAAAAGTGGAGATAAACCCACAGGTCGATCAACAGATGAATGGATGAACAAAATGTGACGTATACGTACAGTAGATACAGAGACTCTCCACTCATAGGAAGTACTGACATGCATGACTGTGTCACAAGCATACTGAGAACACAGTGCTCAGAGCATAAACTAGACACAAAAGACCCCCGCATTGTAGAATTCCGTTTCTATGAATGGCCAAAGGAGGTGAGGCTGCAGGTGAGGAAACAAGTTAGTGTTTGACCTAGGCAACGGAGAGTGAGTGAGGGTGGATAGACAACCTAAGCTGGGGGCATACAGATGTTCTGGAATTGGTGGGAATTAAAAGAGTGAGCTTTGCGGTATATGAATATGAATCTACGATAAAACTTCCTGGGAAAATGTCCTCTTCTCTTTTTCCCACTTTCTCATTCATGGAATGGCAAATATACCATTCAAGGGATATTCTAGTATGTATGCCTTAGAAATAGCCCACTTTCAGTTCTTGGCATTTAATACACGGAGGTTTCCCATGTCTGTTCCTTAACCCATCATCTCCCCGGACCTCTTCTTTCTGCCTGTCGACACATGCACGTGCCTGTCTTGTTGGAGTCGCCCTTTCTCTTGGTGTCTGCCACCTCTACTTAGTATAGCCACCTTAGCTCTAACAGGGTTTCTTTTATTGGGAAGTAAAGTAGAAGATTTATATAGCACAGAGCCCTTGTCAGGCACGGTGCTCTTAGATGACCTCTGGGAACGAGCCACCTAACCAAGAGTTAGAGCTACTTGATATATCTCCTGGGGTCTTCTGAGACCTCAGATAACTGTCAAAGGAAACCTCACTTGCTCATATCATGACTGTCAATAGATCCTTCAGTTAAGACCTTAACTGCACTGAAATCTCATTAAAATGTTTCACTTCAAATTGTATTTCTTTTCAAGTATATGCTATTTATGTGATGGGAATGTTCTAAAACTGGATGAGTGTGATGGTTAGGCAACGGTAAATTCACTAAAGATCACCAAATGCCACATTCAAATTGAATGAATTTTATGGTATATAAATTTTATTCCTTGTTCATGTTGGGCTGGGGAGATGGTTCAATCAGTATAGCACTTGCCTCACAAGTATAAGGACCTGAGTTCATATCCCAGAACCCACATAAAAAGCCGGGCATGGTGCATGCTTTGTGATCCTAGCACTGGTGAAATGGGGGTGGAGATAGGAAGCTCCCTCCTTGGAGCTTACTGGCCATCTAGCCTAGTCTCCTTGGCAAGGTTCCAGGCCAGTGAGAAACTCCATCTAAAACAAAAGGAGGAAGGGATGTGAATACCCAAGGTTGTCCTCTGGACTCCATACATTCATGCACACATATGCACACAGGAACACATATGCATGCACATGCACACATGCAATGAAAAAGAAAGGAAAAATAAATAAAGCAGGAGGCTGGGAGAGGGAAGAAGCAAGTTGGGCTGTGGGTTGAGGATGCTGGAAGATGGTGAGCACAGGGATGTTGGTGCGTGTTATGTGATTCATCCACAGTGACACTCTAGATATTAGGAGTGTTGGTAGATGATCCCTCTCTGCTGTGACCTTTTGAATTTACTTCTTATAGCATAAAAGCTTTGCCCAAGGTCACACTTCCCTTCCTGGAGACAACCCACACCCACTGAATGAGGGATGTGCCCACTCCTCCTCCTTCCTTGTTCCATGCAGGAGAAACCTGTCAAGGATCACCTCAGCTCTAGAGATTCCAGAGAAGGTAGAGGCTCTGCTGGGACCACTCACCCCACCTCCTTCTTGCCCTGCTTGCTGGGTCTTGAGGTTCTGAAAACTCCCCTGTGCCCAAGGCTCTGATTCAGAGGTTGTTTCTGTGGAAACAGACCTAAGGCAGGAGCTCATTCTACACTCCTCCTCAGCTTGCAAGTGGTAAACATCCTTCATAGTCAGAAATAAGAAAACCAGAAAGTTCCTTGAGTAGAAATGCCACAAACTCTGGAGAAAAAAATGAATTTGGTATTTCATGGATTACAGCCTATCCCAAATGTGTTGCTCAAAGGCAGAAAGAGAATAAGATGGGGCCATGAGGGAGGCCTTCCCTACCCCTGAACCTACAAGTCGGACTACCCTCTCAGCATTTGAAGTGACTGCCAAAGTCTATCATAAGAAAGGTAAGGTGAGGTGACAAGGACTTGGCTTTGATCCATGCAAAAAGCCAACTGTCATGTATTCCAGAATAGGGAGAGGTGGAGACAGGAGGATCCTTGGGGCTTGCTGGTCAGCTGACTTAACCACCAAATCAGTGAGCCCCAGGTCCCCATGAGAGACTGTCTCAAAACATAATGAGGACAGCTCCTGAGGAACAAAACTCAAGCTTAACCTCTGGCTTCCACAGGCACATACACACATATGAATGAACACACACACACACACACACACACACACACACACACACACACACACACACACTTATTTATACATGTCTGAATGGGGTTTTTGAACTGAGATGTGCACTCAAACTGCTGTCTGTCACAGTTCTAAGAACACATGTTTTCTGCTAAGCTGAAGAAAGGAATACAACACTGTGTGAGAGTTCTGAGAATCCAACAGGCCGAGAGATGCCAGCAGTCTGCACCCACACTTGAATACACTTCAGAGTGTATTCATTTCCTACACTTAATACAATTGCACCCTCTACCAGATAGCCTGCAGGCTTGGGGATAATGAGATTTCAGCGAGCCTAGTACTTAAAGTCATTGATACAAGAGCATTTGAAAACACAGGCTGTCCTCTCCACTTGTCACATCCAAAAGGGGATCTGGAAGATCTGCTACCTCTAACAAGTCCAGGAGCAACTGATTGCCTGAAATTGCCTTGTCTGAGAAAAAAAATCAAATTTTATTAGAAATCCTTGCTATCTGACAATTACTAACTCCCAGCAGCCCATTAAATGAGTGATGGCATCTTGACTAGAGAGATGTAAATTATTGATTTTGTTACACTAGACCCAAGTCAGTGCTCAGTACT
Organism: Onychomys torridus; assembly: GCF_903995425.1. Lineage (NCBI taxonomy): Eukaryota > Metazoa > Chordata > Mammalia > Rodentia > Cricetidae > Onychomys > Onychomys torridus. The sequence continues at coordinate 69,697,143 of NC_050447.1, read as the reverse complement.
ACAGAGTATGTGGTCTTATGTAAAATAAGTCAGTTTCTTACAAGAGGCTCTACTGTCCAGCTTCTAGATCCCTAGTATTTGTTGGGAAACCATGGCTTGCCTCCTTGTTGCTTGTGGAGTTTCTCAGCATCTCATGTTACAAACTAATGCTTCAGCATTCCAGTCTAGCTGCCCTTGTGGATCCATTTTCTAGTTTTGGGTCTTGTCTTCCACCCTTAACATAAGTCCTCCCTCCACAAAGCAAATATCTGTAGCCAGCTGTGGTGGTTTGAATGTAATTGGCCTCCATAATCTCACAGGGACTGGCACTATTAGGAGGTATGGCTTTGTTGGAGTGGGTTTGACCTTGTTGGAGGAAGTGTGTCACTGTGGGAGTGGGCTTTGAGGTTCCCTATGCTTAGGATACCGCCCAGTGTCTCAGTCAACTTTCTGTTGCTTACAAGATGTATAGCACTCTCAGCTCCAGCACCACACCTGCCTGCACACTGCCATGCTCCCTATCATGATAATAATGAACTGAGCTTCTGAAACTATAAGGCACCACTTCAATTAAATGCTTTCCTTTAAAAGAGTTGCTGTGGTTAAGGTGTCTCTTCACAGCAATAAAAACCCTAAGACATCAGCCATCTGCGAAGGGTTTCCTATCCTTGGATTCAACCAAACTTGGATCAAAACTATTCAGAGAACACCACAGGTCACATCTGTACTGAAGAAGCATAGACTTGTTCCTTTGTTATTCTTGGAATAATAAATATAGTGCAACAATTATTTACTTACTACTTAATGATATTGAGTATTACAACTCATCTAGAAAATTTATAGTACACAGGGGGATTTGCAGAGGAGAATATACAAATAACCACTTAGTTTTATTGTGTGTGTGTGTGCACATGTATGTGTGTGTGCACATATATGTGAGTGAGCATGTGTGAGGAGGTCAGAGACAACCTTGGCTATCATTCCTCAGGTGCCATCCATCTTGTGTTTTTGAGACAGGATCTCTCACTGGCTTGGAAAGCATCAATTAAGCAAAGCTGGCTGGCCAGAATGCCCCATGGTTCCTCCTATCTCCCTCTCCCCATTGCTGGGATTACAAGTGAGAGGCACTATGCATGCTTTTATGTTTTAGCATGGGTTCTGGGGATGAACTCAGGTCTTGTGTTTTCAAGACAAGAACTTTGCCAACTAAGCTATCTCTTTAGCCCACAATAACCACTATGGATAATAGAGGAGCATCCAGAGATTTTTGGTATCAGTAGGGGTTCTGGAAATGATTTCCCATGATACCCAGGGACAACTATACTTACAACACAGGGTCCTGCCCCTTCTATGACTTTGCACCATGGCTAAGCCTCTTTGCATGTTTTACAACCACTCTGAACCAGGAGCTACAGGAAAGGCTTCCAAAACGGAGGGTCTGGGGAAAAGCCTTGAGAGTTGCTGGTTACAGGCAGACAGAAGGGAAGTAGGGAAATTATACCACAAATGACAGGGTAAATTACTTCTTACCACCTTGGTTATTATAATATTTTTATAAGTTATGAAACTTATTAGTCATAAACAATGTACCATTTTTAATGAATATAGTCACAAATAATTCACTTTTCAAAAATACTTATACAAATACGAATTTTACTTGGTTCTCATGGGTGAAAGGGATAAGGTAACCCAGGGCCCAGAAAGGATGAACTGATTGGCTAGTAAGAAGATAGGGTTAAATCAATAGTGTGTGATATTCCTTTAGTTAGAGGCCTTTACAATTGTCTGATCACAAGTAACAAATGCTCGCCACACACAACATAGGCATCAACACAAAAACAGCTTTCAGATATGACCCCAACACTGCCCCAGGGGACCCTCAATTAATGCTTTGCCTTTCTCCTCTCAATCATTTTTATTTATTTATTTATTGCACATGTCTTGTGTGTGGTGTGTATGTGCGTATGTGTGAGGTGAATATGCATGAACCAGTGTATACGGGACGTGTGTGCACATGCAGTTGTGTTTACCCAAGGCTGACATCAGGAGTTCAATAAACTTCAGGTGGTAACACTTCGTGTCTGCCTCTTATGTGTTACAGCTATTCTGAGAGTCTTCCTTATTTATTTGTGCTTAGATTGTGGTTTGCATCTAAAAGCTGAGGAGTTCAGGACCTGGTAACACGTCACCAGCATTGATAGTCACCTCCCACTAGATAAGCACTGAGAACATAAAATACCACAACAGAAGTATGAAGGGTCGGAGCAACTGTGGGGGAGCTAATGTGATGGGCAGAAGAGGCAAGGCAGGAGAGGAGTCAGGAGTGGTTCCAGGAATGGGAGCCGGGACCTAGCAGCTGAGATTAGCAGGCTCTAGGTTTAGGGGAAGAAGGAGGGGAATGACTGGGGTGGAGGGTGAAAGTCAGGAGGTAGTGGCAGTGAAGCCCCTGTGGTCAGGAAGGGCTCTGTCCCCAAGTATTTCACTGACCACAATGGTTTCTGCTTCTGTTTTTGAGGATCATTCTGATATAAAAATCAAACAAACAACAAAACAAAACACATACCACACAAACAGATCGGGGGAGGATAAAAGAATCATGGAGGCTATCAGGATCTTGCCACCCCAGATCCACCAAAGACGAGTCGAGACTAGCAGAAAGCAGGCACATCAGGGAAGGAAAGAGAGCTGGAGGAAGGAGAGCTCTCAGAACTCCATGGTGGGTGGAATGCAAGGCAGGGAGGAGAACAGCATGAGAACATTTAACAGCTGGATGTGTGTGCATGCGCAGCCTCCCATCCCTACGACACAGGCTCTGCAAACACAAGCCTGTAGCTGCACCTGTTGGAGTTGGTCACAAAAGCTGTGTCACTCTCTTTGGTGATGAGCTAAACTAAGCCAAATTAGGAGCAACCTGAAGCTTTGAAGAGGCTTTTCCCCTGGGAGCGGAAAATGAACCAATATATATAAAGATCACAAAGCAGAAAGCAGAGAGCATCGTCAGAAGAAAGGAGAGATGGGCTAGGGATATATTTCTGTGACAAAGCACTTAACATAAATACCAGGATGTTCTGGCATGGTCAGCAAAAAGAAGGGTGAAGGTATTGTTCCCCAAGAGAAATGAGACAGGAAATGAGACAGAGAATGAGAAGATGTTCGAGGAAGGGGCCAGGTATTGGATCACGTGTTTATAGCCAAGTCAATTGGCACTTACACACAAGCAGATGAAGTTGGTTTTCTTATTAATTCTCATGTGTTCTTTGCTGGGTTTTATACTCAAATATTTTTAAAAATTCAAATCCTTCCTTAGGGAGTACCAGAAAATCTTACAACGACACAAGAGGCTTTATGCTTCCAAATGTGCATTGTTTAAAAATCAATCAACTGTCAGAGTCACTTTCTCTAGAATCTGGCAGTTATATGAATAGATAACACAATTATGGCATGTGTCTCTTCAGTGGTTAGAAACCCAGAGTCTCCTGTACTTGTACATGTGCTCTTCTGTCTCTCCTCATTGGGGACACCAGGGGTGGAGTGGGAGTGGAGGGGGCGTCAAGGTGGTAACAGACCAGCAAAGAACAAGACTGGACTATAATGAAGGAATTGGGAGAGAGGAGGGGGGATGAGAAAGGCGCATAGTTCTCATGGGGACAAACTCAACCTGCTTGGCACAACAGAGATCCCATGGAAGGAAGCCCTTGCATCTGGCACAGTGATGAAATTTATAGAAGGAAAACGGGCATGTTTCAGGATTGGCTGCACATCTGGTTGACCGCCACATAAGTTCCTAGCCAATGTGCCACAACTCAACGAGAGACTCCAGTACTGACTACACAGAGTTATTGGGCTGTGAAATTCCTCAAGGTGCCCACAGCGGAATTTCAATCAAAATCGGCTTATCTTTTTCCATTGCAGTCTGAGCATGTTGCCAGCATCTCTCAGCCCTACGGCAGTGGAGGGCTTGAGAGTGAGTAGGGACATTGAAGGGTGAAGCTTTTTAATTTATTTCTTAAGGAAAGAAATACCGATTATACTGATACATAACTGTGGAGATTAGAGCCAGCAAGGCACACAGGCTCACATCCTAGCCTGTTATCTACTGGGGGTCACAGAAGGTCATTTGAGTTTAGTGGCCAGGTCTGGTGCCACCAGACGGCTAACAGTGACCAGTCCCTGCTAGCCTGATGGGTCTCAGTCAGTATTGCCACTGAAATAAATGGTAGGCTGCCATAGGAAGAAGTATGCTCCTTGACTTCTTGTTCCCTGAATCTTGATGCTTTCCTGTTTATAGCCTAGGTGTGAGAAGTGAGTACCTCCACATATGTCACAGGACCTTCAGGGGACCAAATAATAGGACATGAAAAACCACCACAGACCAAGCACTACTCATTACTTACCACTATTAATATAATGCATTGTTGTTGTGAACATGTATGTTTGGTTTGCAGATGTGTGTATGCATGCATGTTCATGTGGCTGCATGAGCATGAATATGAAGGTTAGTTGCATGTGTGTGCATGTGTGTCTGTGGAGGCCATATGTTGACATCCAATAGCATTCTCTGTCAGTCTCCTACTTTTGAGACACGGGACATGGAGCTCATTGGCCCAGGTAGAGTGTCTGACCAGAAAGTTCCAGGGATCTACCTGTCTCCATCTCTCCAGTCCTGGGATTACAGATGTGCACTACCATGCCGTGCTTTTTCCATGGGTTGCTAGGGATGAAAACACAGGTCCTCATGACGATGTGGCAATCACTTTACTGACTGAGTGAGCCATCTTCCCAGGTTCCCCTCCCAGACACCTACATTATTTTTTGAGACAGGGTTTTGCTATATTAGCTCAGGCTAGCCTCATACTTGAGGCTCTGCATCCCAAGTTGTAGGATTACAGGTGTCTCCATAGCCAATAATATCAGATTGATTTAAGGCCCCCCGAGGTAGGCAAATGCTTGGACCATATCTCCATTCCCACTCAGGATCAAGTGAAGCTTTACTAAGGTTACCGACACTCAGCTGAATGTGTGTCTGGTGGTAGGCACTCTGCCAAAGGTGAGAAAACTATATCTAGATGCCTATAGCCAATGACAATGTACTACTTCTTATACCCAGGTACGTACCAAAAGGCAGACGACACCAAAAGACAAGGCACATCTAATAGCCATTTAAAAAGAGTTTTAAAAAGGAGAAGCCACTAATATGGTGCGCAAGGAAACCAAACCCACAAACCCAGGCCACACGATTCTCTGTGCTTGGTGGCGGTAGGTCACCAGCAGGGCTCTAAACTGTCTCTAGTAGCCAAGGGGAAAACAATTGCTCAAGAGAAGCTTGACAGGTTTAACTAGTTGCTTAGAGTCTTATGGCTGCTTAAGATGAGATCTTCTCACCTTGATCGTCATGCCTTCCAAAACTCTTTAAATAATTTAGCAAATGAGCATGCATAAATTACTGTGCAAAAGATATGTGTAGTGTAATAGAGTGAACATCTGTTTTTCAAGTCTTTAGCCAAGGAAGCAAGTTTGATTCAACCTTCAAACCAGGTAAGCCAACCGGTCATAGAAATATCAGTGAGCATGGCCATTAGAGACAAACAATTTGGCTGAGGATAAATAGCACGAGATAAATGAAATTTTCAGAGCAAAGAGCCATGGGTTTGAATTTTAATTCTGATGTTTCTAAAACATTCCCTGATATTTATGATTTCTGCTGGGCTGTAGACATGGTAGTTTATTGGAATGCCACAGAGGATTGATGATGTAGGCCTGTGATCTGATTTTTTGCCAGGTCTGGCAGAAATCGAACCAGTGAAGCATCTCTTTGCCACAGCTGCTTCTTGCTGTGCTGTGTCTCTCTTCCTCCTGGCCACGGAAGGATGAAACTGAGGCACCATCTATGACTCCACCCAACGTTAATGTGAGTTTCAGATTCTGCTAACTTTTGTTCATATGTGTCTTCCCTCTTCACTGCTACTAAAAATGGCTTCCTAATCTCAGCTCTTGGAATAGCTCTCAAATGGTGCTCCCTGCAGACTCAGCTTCCTCAGACTCACCCTCTACACCACTACAGAGCAAAGGCTCAAGTGAACCTTCCTTAGGACACAACTGGTACCACAGGAATAGGAAGAAAAGCTGCCGCTTGGCTCTGGACTGGAGAGGCACAGGGAGCCAGAGTAAGGGAGCACCATCACAAAGGCCTTTAAGTAATTACTGTTCACCAGGAGCTATGCTTGGCATTTTACACGCATTAACTTCTGGACCCTCATTCCTCCCCAGTGTTGAAGTATGTACGCTTATCACCACCCTTCAACTGGGGAGGAAACAGTGTAGGAAACCATGACTTGTCATGTGAGCGACAGGGCAAAGGTCTAAAGTGAGGTCCACTTTGGCTCCACAACCTGTCAACCATAAGATCAAGAGGACCTGCTTGTTGCTGTCACCCCCTCCCGAACCCCCTTTACTGTTTCATAATTAAAATTCCAAGCTCACTGCAGCACATTCTACATATATGGTGATCATCCTGCTGATGTTTGAACTCAAGTCCCTCTCTTGTTATCCATTAAGGTTCCTTATCATACCCCAGACCTTGTCATCACCAGTAACTGTGACCCACCCATGATCTAATCACCACACAGCCTCTGTCACCCCTTCCTTTAATATTTCCACCATTAGTCCTTTGACTCCAATAACCCTCCAACCCCACTGAGATCCACAATCTATCTTTCCTAGCACTCACCTTTACACCTTCCTCTTTACACTTGATGCTCCCCTGCACCCAGACCTAGCTTTCTATGTAACATGAGGAGGAAAGACAGCTAGCTGGGTTTGCTGACGGCTTGTTTATTTATTTGAGGTGAGGTCTCACTATGTTACTCAGGCTGATCTTATCTTTGTGGACATCAGTGATCCTCTTGCCTTAGCTTCGGTAATAGCTGGATGTACGCCACCATGCCTTGCTTGAAATTCCTGAGCATACTGACCCCCCCCCCCCCCCGATGCTGCCTGGCTATCCCATTCTACTTCTTTAGTCCATTTACTTGGCAACTCCTGCTGACAACCATTTCGCATCCTGCAGTCAGTATTTTCCAAGATTCTCAGTGGAAAACCAGCAATCACCTTCACAGGGTGAAACCACCGAAGGAGAACTTCCCCTGACTCCAACAGAAGCGTGTGCACTCCGTCACTTTTTCTTTTCATAATGACACTTGATCTTTCCAAAGACTATTGGCACGTGCACTCGACCTTACCTCCCTCCCGCCACACAAAGACTCTAGTAAACAGTGTTCTCACGATTCCCCTGCCAGATCATTCCCACTGATGCACCAAACCAATCTTGACTCACTTCCCTTGCAGGCTTATTCGTTCATTCATTCAATCTCTCTCTCTCTCTCTCTCTCTCTCTCTCTCTCTCTCTCTCTCTCTCAAGTGGTAATATTTGTATTAATTCTTAAAGAATTTCTTATAATTTATTTTGATTTTATTCACCCCCATGCCCCAATTCTTCCCAGATTCACTTCCTTCTCTATCTACACAATTTCATTTTCCACCAATCACACTGGCTCCCTTGAGGGTCCTTGGCCACACCAGCTACATTCCATCTTGTGTCCTCTAAGTTCTCAGTTACTGTTGCCTTACCTACAACATGTCCCGCTCATTGTACTAAACACTCACTTAACCGGATTCTGTTCCTTAGTCTGCTCAGTCTGTCACATGATGAACGAGGTTTGCCTGCCCACCCTCCCGCTGAGGCTGAGTGGCCACCCTCCCGCTGAGGCTGAGTGGCCACCCTCCCGCTGAGGCTGAGTGGCCACCCCTCCCGCTGAGGCTGAGTGGTCACCCTCCCGCTGAGGCTGAGTGGCCACCCTCCCGCTGAGGCTGAGTGGCACCCCTCCACTGAGGCTGAGTGCCCACCCTCCCGCTGAGGCTGAGTGCCCACCCTCCCGCTGAGGCTGAGTGCCCACCCCTCCACTGAGGCTGAGTGGCCACCCCTCCACTGAGGCTGAGTGGCCACCCTCCACTGAGGCTGAGTGGCCACCCCTCCCGCTGAGGCTGAGTGGCCACCCTCCCGCTGAGGCTGAGTGGCCACCCTCCCGCTGAGGCTGAGTGGCCACCCTCCCGCTGAGGCTGAGTGGCCACCCTCCCGCTGAGGCTGAGTGGCCACCCCTCCCGCTGAGGCTGAGTGGCCACCCCTCCCGCTGAGGCTGAGTGGCCACCCTCCACTGAGGCTGAGTGCCCACCCTCCACTGAGGCTGAGTGGCCACCCTCCCGCTGAGGCTGAGTGGCCACCCTCCCGCTGAGGCTGAGTGGCCCCCTCCCGCTGAGGCTGAGTGGCCACCCTCCACTGAGGCTGAGTGGCCACCCTCCACTGAGGCTGAGTGGCCACCCTCCACTGAGGCTGAGTGGCCACCCTCCACTGAGGCTGAGTGCCCACCCTCCACTGAGCTGAGTGGCCACCCTCCCGCTGAGGCTGAGTGGCACCCTCCGCTGAGGCTGAGTGGCCACCCCTCCACTGAGGCTGAGTGCCCACCCTCCTGCTGAGGCTGAGTGGCCACCCTCCACTGAGGCTGAGTGGCCACCCCTCCACTGAGGCTGAGTGGCCCACCCTCCACTGAGGCTGAGTGCCCACCCTCCCGCTGAGGCTGAGTGGCCACCCTCCACTGAGGCTGAGTGCCCACCCTCCACTGAGGCTGAGTGGTCACCCTCCACTGAGGCTGAGTGCCCACCCTCCACTGAGGCTGAGTGCCCACCCTCCACTGAGGCTGAGTGGCCACCCTCCACTGAGGCTGAGTGCCCACCCTCCCGCTGCAACCATTAATCTTTCCATATCACTTCATTTGTTCCTATGCGAGGCAACATCTTTTAATGTGCCATGGTGTTTATTTATTGTGTTTGATTACTGATGTCTGCCTCCTCTTGCATCTGAAAACGGAAGAGATTTTATTATTTGTACTTTATAGCAGGCCCTGGCACTTGCCATCTATTCAGTCAAGATTGGCTGACTATGGGGTGGAAAGATGGCTCAGTGGGCAAGACTGCTTGCCGAAGAAGCATGAGGACTGGCTGATGTCCCCAGCACCTGTGTAAAAAGTCAAATGTGGACACATGCATGCCTAGAATACTAGTAATATGGAGGCAGAGGCAGGAGGATTACCAGGGTTTGCTCCAAGTATACTGAGAGATCGCCTCGTCTTAAGGCAACAAGGTAGAAAGTGATAGAAGAGGAGACCCAATACCCTCCTCTGCCTCCACGCACCCACACATACACATATGCATATACACCACACCCACACCCATGTGTGCGCATGCACACACGCACTCACACTAAATGCACAAACACGAGTCAAATATACGCAGCAACTTGCAGGGTGCATGCAGTTTTGCTTTGTGAGAACAGCTGGGCCGAGTGAGAGGGATTGCAGAGGGCAGACTGAGGAAGCAACAGGCCTCATCCAATGCAGCTACCCGCAGCAGGAAGGCATCCTCTCCTTGCCCTACTCCAGTAGTGAGAGCTCTGGCTCATCCTCATTACATGGATAATTCTTTCCTGAACCACTTCTAACAAGTTGCAGTTTCCAACCTCTGCTTCCTAACATGGATTATACCAAGCCACTTAAAACACCTCTCCAAGCTGGGTGGTGGCGGCACACGCCTTTAATCCCAGCTCTCTGGAGGCAGAGTCAGGTGGATCTCTGCGAGTTTGAGGCCAGCCTGGTCTACAGAGTGAGTTCCAGGACAGTCAGGAATACACACAGAGAAACCCTATCTTGAAAAAAACAAAAACCAAACAAACAAAAAACCAAAACCACTGCTCCAAGGCCAACTCACAGTTGCTGTCCTACAGTGGCTAACTACCCTCAGACAGGGGTTCTGTTAATGAGAATTGTAGCCAACTCAATCACTTATACATGCACCCGTCATTCTAGCTATGATATCTCCACATGTTTACCCAGCTGGGCCTCCCAATGCAGCCAGGGCTGTCTCTGCAAGGTGTTAATACCAAACTGGTAGCTAGAGGAGCATGAGAGGATTTCCTGAAATCTACACAAAAAGGTAATAAATGCTACATTTTGGAGGCAAAGCAATACGTGATTGCTCAGCACTGGCGCAAGTGGCAAGTCCAGAGTCACAGCTCTGTGGGAAGGAGACAGCATCTCTGTCACTCCTAGGGAGCCACTTGACACACTTTCCAGGTTAAGTGGCTATGATCCATTTGAAACACTCAGCACCTGAAAAAGCCTCTTGTCCATAGCTGCCTCCTACGAGAACGTCCCACAGTCTGACCTCATAACACAATCAGATTAAAAGACAAGTTGGGCTTGCTTCAGTGCCTTGTGCTGTGGAGGATGTGCTTACAGCCATGATAAATCTCAGGTGACCGCCATGACACTGAAGACTGTGCCCAAGACACTCATGTACACTGCATGTGTCTCTGGCTGTCTTCTCATCCCAACAATCACACTTGTTCTATAAAACATAATGGGCCAGCTGCTGGGGGTGCAGCTCAGCTGAGTGCTGGCCTAGCACGCGTGAAGCTATGGGTTCCTGCCCCAGCACTGATGTGACTCAAACACAAAGTGCCTAGGGAGCCATGTGTTGCCAGTGAAAATGTTAACTGGAGCAAGATAGAGATGTTGCTGGGGGAGGGGGCTGCTGGGGAGATAATCCTGCAGTTAAGAGTACTTGTTGCTTTGGTGGAAGATCCAGGTATAATTGCCAGCACTCACATGGTGACTTATAGCCATTAGTAACTTCAGTACCAGGGGATCTGATACCCTCTTCTGAATTCCTCAGGCACCAGGCACACATGTGGTACACATACATACATGCAGGCAAAACATTCCTATCCATAAAAAATAAATAAATCTAAAAAAATTTAATTTTTTTTAAAAGGTATTATTGGGCCACCAAGATGGCTTAACAGGGTCAAAGCCCTTGGTGTGTGAGTCTGGCAGCCTCAACCTCCCAATCCCACAGCAGCCAACCTCATCCCAAGGCTGTTCACACGCACACACTCAAATATAGTTTTAAAAGCTATTGGTATATAAGCACAGACTGGGGGTATGTGCTCTGTCCTCACAGTAACTTGCTGACATTCCTAGATTTGAAAGGAATTACTTAAGTCTTCCTGAGGCTTTAAGCTATAGTCTAACCACATTAAAACTAGCCTTATTTTTGCTTTACTTGTTCAAATGATGTGCATTAGTCACCCTTGGTTGCTGTGACAAAATGCCTGAGATAGTCAATTTTAAAGACGGAAAGGTCTGTTTGGACTTATGGTCTTGGAGGTTTCTATCCATGGTCACTCGGCCCCATTGTTTGGGGCCTATGGTGGTACAGTGACTCATGGTGGGAAGCTATGGTAGAGGAAACCTGTTCATCTTATGAAGGCCAGTAGGCAAAAAGAGATGGGGGAGGCAGAACCACCACATATGCACAGTCTTGCCAGTATTGGCTGTCATTTGATTTCTTGACGGGAGCCATTCTGCCTGAGCTGAGACCCTCAAAGTAGTTCTAATTTGGGTTTTCCTGATCTCTAAGGATATTCAACACTTTTCAAAATATTGGGGGGGGGGTGGAAAGATGGTTCAGTGGTTAAGAGCACTTGCTGCTCTTGCAGAGGACATGGACTCAGTTTTCAGCACCTGCATGGTAGCTCATACCCATCTGCAACTGCAGTTCCATATCAGATGTCCTCTTCACTCTTCTGAGGTGCTGTACCCATGTACTGCACAAAACACACATCCAGGCAAACACACGCAGAAATAAAAATCAATAACTCTTTTAAAAATTAAAGGGTTGGGGATTTAGCTCAGTGATAGAGTGCTTGCCTAGCAAGCGCAAGGCCCTGGGTTCAATCCTCAGCTCAAAAAATAAAAATAAAAATAAAAATAAAATACAAATATCTTAGTATTTCTGATTGGCAGGTTTCCTTTGCGGGGGTGGAAGGTGTTTGACTTTTACAGTTCTTTCTATTAACTGCCTGTCTGAGGTATAACTGCCAAACATTTCCTTTTACTTCATGGGCTGTCTATCAGTTCCATGGATGGTTGTGTTTGCTATGCAGGAGATTTTTAAGTTGTATAATCTCATTATTGCTTCTTAGGGCTATTTCTAGAGCTATTAAGACATCCTTACCTATACTGACATCTTGAAGTGTTTGTTCTCTTCCAGCTGTGAAGAAGTTGGGGTCCTCTACCCCTGTTAAGGGAATTCTCCTGGTGGTCTAATTTCCTTCTACTAGGCCCAACCTCCTAAGGGGTCTGTCATCTGAATAGAACTCTGTCTCAAAAACTAAGGTGGAAAGGGATGGAGGAGGATATCATAGTTGACCTCTGACCTCCACATGACCACCTCTAAGCCCCCTCCCTACCCACAATCATGGTTGGAAAGGCTAGGCACCTGAGACTCTGGGACAGGCAAGTGAAAAATCCGAGTATTCTCTTTTTGCCCCTTTGGAAAATCGCTTTTGTCTTTATCTTTCCATTCTGCAACTGTATAAAAAAATCATGAAAAATGATACTAACAACATGTTCTAGTCGTGGTTTCTATGGTTCTAGTTGTAGGATTATATGGAGAAAGGGGACATCTGCAGAATTGGATTTAATTAAACTTGACACTATGTAGAGTTGAAGAAATAGCTCAGCAGTTAAGGACACTGGCTGTTCTTCTAGAGATTCTGGGTTCCATTCCCAACAGTCACATGATGGGTACAGCTGTCTGTAACTTTAGTCCCAAGGGATCAGATGCCCTCTTCTGGCCTCTGAGGACACCAAGCAGGCTCATGGTGCATAAACATAAATACATACAAAATGGCAATGAACATAAAAATCAAAAGAATTACTTTTTAAACATTAAAAAACTTTATACTGTATCAGTTAGTTCTCTATTTGACTATACTATTCCCTTTATACCAATAAAATGCCATCAATTCCAGTTTATAAGCTAATTTAAAAATCTTCACAAACCATTTATTAGCTAGAAAAAAAGCATATGGTGTGTGCCTACACATGAAATATTGAAAAGCTCTGTCCTAAGAATCACTTTTCAATGTGTTTATAATGTGTGGGCAGAGGAGAAAAATTAATATTTATTTTTACTTTGAGATTTTCAAGTGCTTCCTGTATCCATTAGACAGTGAGATTTAATGAAAACACAGATGAAAAGTACTTGTTATGAAAGAGCATTGATTTTAAATATCTGATCCCTGAATTCCCTTCTATTACGGCCAGCAAACTGAGTACAGTTCTGATATTGAACATATCTAAGACATACTTTAAAAAATTAGTTTGAATTTGAGTGACTTAGGAGTACTCTTGAAAAAGAGAAATAGTTAATATAGTTAAAAACTATACTCAGTTTATGTGGTGCCGGCCACCAAACCCAGGGCTTCATGCACACTAGACAGAATTCTAACCACTCTGCTGTATCCTTAGTGACATTACACATAGATCTTTTTCTTGCATCAAGACAGCAGGCCCATGGAGTTGTGCCCACTGCCTCACATCTCCCCTTAGCCTGGCCAAAGGCCTCCGGAGAGTGAGTTAATCAGTGCTAGCAGCCAGGTGTTCTGCAGTCAGCCTTTTAGAACTCCTCATTTGGTTCTTGCATGTCTTTGGCTCACAATTAATTCTCAGGCTGAAAAGCCTGAAGGGTGAGAGTGGGCACAATGCACATCTCAGGAGACCTGCCTAGAACAACCTTTTAGATGGGAATTAAAAGGCGGTGGATACAAATCCTTGTTGATTCTTTTAGGGTCATTCACAGAAACAGAACACCTCATTGAAGGAGTTCCCATCTCAAAAACACAAACTAAACTAAACTAAAAAACCCAAATGGCTGGAAAGGTTCCCATTTCCATGTTAAATCTCTGTGAGGACAAACAGGGCTTTGTTCCTGCCACTGGCTCATGCCACTGTTTGCTGCCATTGAGATTAGAGAAGTTGTCCATAGTCATCTTATCTGAGATGTCACCTCTAGGTCTCCTGACTGTGGAGCATTGGTGGGGTTGAAAGATAAGTGGAGGTGCCCTGAAGGGACTTGTTGGAGGAGAAGAGTAGCAGGTGTGTCAGATCCCTCATCATTCAACATGTCTCTCTTCGCTTAGTACCAAGCACCAGTTCTTCTGGCTATTCATGGCCCACGTCTTGATGCACATGGTATTCATCTCCAGATGTTCATGGAAGAATAAAACCTGGAGAAGCATGTTCTGTATGGTGTCCTAACACCTGCCTCTTCTCTCACTGATGCTGGGAGTTCCACGGATGGGTCAGACTGCATTCCTTTTTGCAATTAAAAAGTTGTCAGTTTTAGACCTATAAATAATTCATTTTGATACCATTCACCCCCCACTAGCCTGTCAGCCCTCTATTCTCACTAACTCCCTCCTTCCCAAAAATCTCTCTTATGCTAATCCCATCTTCCCCATCCCTGGTCCTGTGTGTGTCTTCAGGTCTTGTCCACGGCTGTGTCCTCATGACTGCAATGGCCTTGCCATATCCAGAAGATGGCATTTTGTAGCACTCCTTCTTTCTATCCCTCTCCCATGATGTCCCCTGGGTCTTGGAGGGGATGTTACAGATGCTCCATTTAGGGCTGAAGGATTAACAGTCACTTATTCTTAGAACTCTGACCAGACATGAGTCTCTATATTAGCCATCACCCTCTGCAAAAAGATGCTTCTCTGATCAAGGATGGAAGTAGCACATGCAGCCATAAGCTTTGACCAAGTTTACAGTAGCAGGTATCCATTCCTGCTGTGGAGCAGGCCTCAGACCCAGTCAGAAAGCACTGGGTTACCCCACAAACAAGCATGCCACTACTACAGCAATGGACACATCTTGCACCACCGGTGAGCTCACTACTGCTGGGCAGGACTGTTGATGCAGTTTATCCCCTAGCAACTTGCATAGCACCTTCTGGTACCATGAACGTGCTGGCTAATAGAAAGGGAGCTTCCAGCTTGTTTTTAACCCAATTTCTCTATGTCCTGGATGCAAAGTGTATGGTGTCTTCAGTAATAGGCTCTTACCATTGAATTGTGTTCTTTTACACTTCAATGGATGTGGCAAATCACCTTAAAACATTTTCAAGGTTGGAGTTCAATCAGTAGTACACCTACCTAACATTCACAAAGCCTCAGGTTTGAATTCCAGTACTACATAAGCCAAGCATGGCAGTGCATGCATAATCCCAGAGGATCAGAAGTTCAAGGTTATACTCAGCTACACAGAGCATCCAAGCCCAGCCTGGGACTCAAGGGTGACCAGTTGATGTAGCATCACTCTGATAGTTATTTACAAAAGCATACCATACCTTCTGACAGATGACAAAAGCTGAACATCCAAGGTCTCCTTGGACCATCAGCGTCTGTCTATCAACTGAGAGCGAGTTAGGATTGCAAATGTTGGCTCTTCTACCAGACCTAGTGATCGCAATATCTAAACATTGGGAGCCAGTATCAAGGTGACTCTGTGGCTGATAAACTTTCTGTCTTCTCTGTCTTACAGCATATACCATGCTAACCTCTCAGCTGTGCCTCCTAGAGTACTGGACCCAAGAGCTAGAACAAGCAATTATTGTCCTCATAGAACTGGCAGAGGTGTTTCCATAGCTTTCCCTGAGATTAACTGCAGAAAAGACTTGCTAAATAAAAACCATTTGCTGGGGTGTATACTGGTGTGTCAATAATCACCACTACTCAAGAGCCCGAGACAGAGAATCCTAAATTCAAGACCAGCCTGTACAATTTAGCAAGACACCATCTAAAATAAAATAAAATCAAAATTAAGGATTGGGGATATAGCTCAATGGTCTTGGTTTATTCCCTAACACCAGAAAACAAAACAAAAATTAAGCAAGCAACAAAAAAAGAAAGCCTGTTCCCTGAAGAGGGACGAGACCATCAAGTACTTGGTGTTGGGAAAAGCCAGAGTGGGTGTAATTGAGGACTACCACAGAAGGCCAACTCCACTCAACCTGACTCCTTCCTACCAGCTCATTCCTGGTCAGAGCAAAATCCAGTGAATGTCTCCATTTTTCAATAGTATGATGGGGCTCATGATGAGACCTTGCGGGATACATTTGTAAAATAAAGGGAGCCTAACACAGTCTGGTCAGGGAATCTCAGGTCAAAACTCCACAATGGTCTCACCCTACCTCTATTTGGTTTGGATGAAATCAAAGGACTCTACCTGATGTACTTTGCAAATACGAACATGCCCAAGAGGACTATGGGAAAGGAAGGGGCAGGTCTAAGAGATAATATGAAGTCAGTCAGGACTTCTTCCCCCTGTTCTCAGTGTTCTTGGGGAGGATGAGATTCAAAAATAAACCTCCCAAGGTCCTATGTATTCAGAAAAGAAGCTCAAGGGAGAAGAATCAAGAGATGAGTCATTCTAGCTTTAAAGCAATAAATAAGGCAGCTAGTGAAATTAAGTCACGACTCATGTGTTGAAAAAATCATGAGGATCTTATGTCATTAATAAAAGAAGCAACACCTCCAAGTAGTAAGTCCACTTCTCAGTTCATCCTGGACCCACGAAGATCTACTCATGTCGAGACTCCAGCACAACCTTCCAAATGAGGTTGCACTCAAGCTGGCTTTTCAGGGAAGGCAATTTATCTCCTCTAAGTGCAGATTTAAAAACCAGAGGGAGCCATCTGGTGGATTGAGTGTCTGCTAATTAAAATCCTTCTCTTGGGTATAAGATGTGTACCCTGTGGGCACCACGGCTTCAGCAAAAGGCATCGACAAAGCAGTGGGGAGAGTCCTGTGCTTGGTCCACACAAAAATAAATAAATAGACACACAGATGTGGTGGTGTGTAACTGTAACCCCAGTCAGCGCTGGAGGATCCCAAGGGCTTGCTGGTCAGCCACTCTAGCCCAAACAGTAAGCTCTAAGTGCAGTAAGAGACCTTGTCTCAAGAAGAAAACAAAGGAAAACAAAATGGAAAGAAAGGGTGGAGACTAAATTGAGAAGACATCCCAATGTCTTCTCGTGTGACAGCCCCTGGCTTCCACATGTACTAGCCTAGATGAACACCCTACATACATCACATATCTGCGCGCGCACGCACACACACACACACACACACACACACACACACACACACACACAGCATTCTTGTGCTGTATAGAAAATTCAAATACCATTTAGTGGGAATTGAAGCATTCCTGTGTTGTATATATATATATATCCAATATCAATGTTTAGGCAGAATCCAATCAAGAATAAGAGTGAGTACCCTTAGAGAAATACTGGGAGTGTTTCCTCTACTTCTGAAAAAGAAACCAAATGATGGGTCTGTGGCTGATAAGAGGTTGTGCTTTGAACTCGATCTTAAGATCAAGATTCATATTCAGTAGGAGAAAATTCAAAAGATATAAAACTAGATATTAACTAAAGTCATATGAAACAGTGGCTTCCTGAGAGGTTATACAGGTTTCATTAGCCTGGCCATGCTTCCATCTTGATAGTAGAGTTTTCTTGAAAACCTCAACTACTGAGAACCGTTAAAATAATTTGGTTTAATGTCCCCTTCCTCAGCTTTACAATACTGCACCAGGGTTGCTACTGATTGCAGTAGAATGTCTATTTTTGCAAAAATTGACTTTCCTTTCTCTGTTGTATATCTTTTTTATTTTTCCTCATGAAGGAAAATGTACATGTGTTAGAATAACCAGGAAATAGGAGAAATCACTTCAAAACTGCAGATAGAGCTGGCATGGTGGCCCACACCTTTAGTCCTAGCATTTGGGAGGCACAGACAGATGGATCTCTGTTGGTTTGAGGCCAGTCTGGTCTATACAGTGAGTTCCAGGTAAGCTAAGGCCATATAGTGAGACCCTGCGTCAAAAACTAAAAATCCAAATAAAATAAAACCTGCC
Organism: Onychomys torridus; assembly: GCF_903995425.1. NCBI lineage: Eukaryota > Metazoa > Chordata > Mammalia > Rodentia > Cricetidae > Onychomys > Onychomys torridus. The sequence continues at coordinate 69,679,285 of NC_050447.1, read as the reverse complement.
GACAGTTGCCATGAGCAAGTCTGAGGCACTTCCTTGTATTGACAATAACCTTGTCAACATTTCTCCCAAGTCTCCATTACTTCTGCTTCCTCAGCCCTAGATGTGCTACTGAGTATAATTCTTTTTTTAATGAGGAAAAACCAGTTCCTTCATGAAAGCCTAATTACACGGATTTCACTGGGAACTGTGAAGAATAAGCCATTAAAGGCTTCCCATTATTTCCTTTGTAGTTAACTGTTAAAGTGGAACTCGGCTGTAAAAATGCACCAGAAAAGTTGGCGTAAATGTTAGAGATCAAACTGTAATTTTTCAAATTACTTAGGAACCCAACACAAAGACTTATCTCAGGAAAAGGACATTTTTTGTCTCCTATGGTTTAAACCATACTATTACAAGGCGATGAAATGCACACGGTCCCTGGAGTGTTTCTAAACTAATTGCGTCTGATTCTAATATTAATAAATATGTTTATAATGAGAAAATGTACCAATGTGTTCCCAGTGAACACATACCTTGACTGTCACAGTTAGCTTCAGCTATCAATGTGACACAAACCTAGAGTCACCTGGGAACTGGGAACCATAACTGAAGACTTGCCTCTATCAGATTGGCCTCTGGCAGTGACAAGTTTTCTTAATTGCTAATTGATGTAGGAGAGCTCAGCCCGTGGGTAGTGCCATCCTTAAGCATGTGGAGCTGGTGTGTATAAAAAATGCTAGCTAAATACTCATAGATTAATTCCCAGCCATCATCAGAGAAGCTTCCTCCTGCAGGACACAGGAAAAAATATAGAGGTACCCAGCCAGACATTATGCAAGAGAGAAAGACAGACAGACAGACACACATAGAGACCTTGGAACACACAGCTTTAAATGGGATGTCTCCAGCCAATTCCTCTCCTCAGAGCTCAGGGAACCCTATGGATGGAGAGAGTGTAAGGACCAGAGGAGATGGAGGACATGTGGAGAACAAGGTCCTCTGAATCATCTGGACAAAGCTCATGTGAACTCAGAGACTGAAGCACAGGACCTGCAGGGGTCTACCCAGGTCCTCTTCATTTATATTCTAGCTTTCAGTTCAGTGTTTTCATGGGACTCGTGGGTGTGTGAGTGGGTGGGTCTCTGATTCTTGCGCCTCCTCTTGGCTCTTTTCCTTCCATTGGTTTGTCTTGTCCAACTTTGATGTGATCGTTTTTGTTTTATCTTATTACATTTTATTTTGTTATGTTTTATCGTTAGCTCTTAGAAGCCTGTTCTTCTAAGGAGAGACAGAAAGGGAGTGGATCCAGATGGGAAGGGGGGTGGGGAGGAACTGGGAGGGGTAGAAAGAAGGGAACAGGTAATCAGGATCTATTATATGAGGGAAGAATCTATTTTCAGTAAAAGGGGGAAATGAAAACAAAAAAAAACCACATTATTTCTATTTTAAAAAGCTAGTTAGGCATGAGCTAGGGAATGAGCCAGTAAGCAGAGCTCCTCCAGGGTCCCCACTTCAGTTCTTGTCCTGAGTTCCTGCCGTGGCTTCCCTGAGTGATGGACTGTACTAAACCTTCCCTCCCCTGAGCTCCCTCTTGTCAGGGTGCCTTATCACAGCAAGAGAAGACAACTAGAGCAACGGCTTACATGACCAGATACTCAGGGATGCGTCCAGATGGGGATGGCACCATTTTCTTTGCTATCCTCTTTTGTTAGGTGACAGTCCCAAGAACAGGGCAACGGTTGGTGGCAGGAGCCTGGACTCTAACCCAGTCTCAAACCCAGTGCACACTATCTATCCTAAGTGCACAGTGGGTTGAGACACCAGTTCAACCCCAGAAAACAATCCAGGCAATTTCTAGGTATATTGTCTACCTGTCCCCCACTGTACATTTAGTTAAACTGTTGACAACTGTGATAGTTTGAATGAAAATGTCCTTTTCCTGTCCATGCATGTGAACACTTGGTCTCCATCTTTGGGGTGTTATAAAACCTTTAGGACATGAGACCTAGCCAATAGACAGGACTGTAGGGGTAGGACCAGAGGTTTATATCTGGTTCAGGGTTACTGTGAGATGAGGTGCTCCAGACACATAGCCTTGAACTCCCCCTCTTCATCTTCCCCACCATATTAGAATGTACCACTAAAACTGTGCAGTAAAAGAAACCCTTCCTTGCCTTAAGTCACTTCTTTCAGAGATTCTACCACATCAAGGAGGACAGTGACCAATATAATAACATTCAGGTATAGCCTTCATAACCCAAGAGGATCCACGGGCAAAGGAGGTGGGTACCAGAAGGCAAACCACTGAGCTACAAGTGATAACCCTGTAAGCACTGCTCCACAGGGAGCACTGTGGTAGCTTCACAAAGATTAAGCTATAGGCTTTAGAATCTGGAGTTCTTATCGTCAAAGGGAGGTATTTCCTCTATCTGTTTTGTCCTTTGTGCAAGTAACATGCTTGCTGTCACAGTGAACTGTGGTATCCCTCCCACAGTCCTTTATCTCCACGCACAGTTCCAAGGCTCTGGTAACAAACTGGCTCAAAGTAAAGTTATCAGAAGTAGTAGGTAGGCCCACTGCTGATTTTTCGAGGCAAAGTCAAGAAACTTGGCAGGTGTAAAGCACAACAGTTTTCAACTGCAGGTGATTTTGCACCCTCATCTAGGGACATATGGTAATGCCCAGAGATAGTTCTTTATCTGGGGACTAAAGGATGCTACTGGCATCTGCAAATAGAGGAAGCCAAGGATGTTGTTACTCAGCATCCTATAATAAACAGAACATACCTATACAGAAATAAAAATACCAACCCAAATGCCAATCATGCCAGGTAAGAATCTCTCACCTAAAGGGATGAGACAAGGACTGCAGAAGGATGATTTGTATGCCCAAGAACAAGAAAGCTACTAGAACTTGGAAATAGATGCACACTTGGCACAGTGCTTGACATATCACAGACATTCATTAACTACTGCCTTTATTTAAATAAGCAAAATGTCACTCCCCAGGTCCAAAGGAATAGACATTACTAACTTTTTTAGATTTGACTTAAAAACACAGCCTCCTACAGGAGATTATGTAATGGAACTGCTCTTTGTAGGAAAAAAAAAAAATCACCCAAACTAGTAGAGCTTTTTATTGTGGCAAGTGGCATCAAGCCAGCAAAGTGGCAATTGTTTAACTATTTGAATATTTGGGGAACATGCATGTTATTATTGTTGTTTATAAAATTAAGTGGGATGTGATTAATGTCACAGAAGTAACCTGTTATAAGGAATACTAGTATTACAACTAAGATGAGACAAAGAAGGGGACTGATTATGTGGAGCCAAAAGTAGCCCAGTGGCTGCTAATGAGTCTCCCTAGGCCACTGCTTGGGTTTGGCTGCTAAAGAATAAAAAGCAGAAGGATGTGTTGGTGCAGAATTGTAATCACAGTATCATGGGAGGCAGAGGCAGTGGAGCAGGAGATCAAGGTTATCCACTACACAGTGAATCTGGAGTCAGCCTGGGATACATGAGACCATGTGTCATAGATAGCTGAGTAAATGAATGAATGAAATATATGGAATATGAGGAATATATCATCAAAACCCATGACTTCAAGGTCAAGAATGAGAAATTTGATGTCTATTCTTATATCTGTTAATGAAAATACAAATAGATTTGAAACCTTCTGGGATAGGCATACATAAGCGTGATCACTGCTTGAATTTTGCATAGTGGTGCTTGCTTGGTGACTGCACTTTGAATCAAAGTCACTTAGATTCCTATGCTAAAGGGAGACTGTGGAAACCTGGAGGGGTGAGAGCAGAGCGCAGCCAGACAGCAAAGGGAGCATACGAAGTGGGGCCGATCACCTGGAAGTTTAGCACTGATCCTGCCAATATCAGGGCAGACAGAGTCCCTGCCCACTGTCCGTGACCTTGAACCCCGTCAGAAACATGCTGTAGTGGAGGAGGAAATCTCCAATCCTATCAGAGGATGATGACACCATAAATAATATACCCTTACTTACTTTGTACCTATTCATCAAGCACTCTTCCAATTATTATTTGCCTTTTCAAATAATTTTGCTCAAAGGGAAACGCTATGCTACTTAGCAGATTTGAACCCACTTGACAATTATGTATTTTGTTATAAATTAATAAAACTGGTATTCTGCCTGTTGTTGATGATATTTCCCTACAGAAAGATCCAGGCTTGGTATGTTGGGAGATTGGCACAGGTTTAGCTGTTGGACTGTTGGGGAATCCGTTCAGGTAAATGCCACTCCATGGGGATGGGGATGGGGCTTTGTATGTGACCATGTGCTCCTTCCCACATATTAATCCTTGTAAACATCTGTAGCCCAGGATTTGACAAACATGGCAGTGGTGTGACCACCCATTATTTCCTCCTTTCTCACTAGTTAGATTTCAGCAAACATTGACCAGAGTCTGAATTTACTCTATGTCCTTTCATTGTAAACACAAATGGCAGGTGTACAGGTATCTGCTATGGCCAGCACACAGCACCTAGAACTACATTGATTGTCCCTGCTGTGAAAGCCAGTGAGTGACAGGCACCTTCAGAATTTAAGGAACTAAGGTAATCCAATATCACACTTCACACCAACCTCTGGGCAAAAGGCAATTCATGGAAATCCCAACGTCACATAAGACCCAAGTTGAGTTTAAGTGTCTTCCATGAGCCTTCTGCCATTTGACTTCTTTAGGAGGGGGTGGCATTGAGATAGTGTGTCTCTGTGCAGCCCTGGCTGTCCTGGAACTCACTCTGTACACCAGGCTGGCCTTGAACTCATAGAGATCCACCTGACTCTGCCTTCCAAGTGTTGGCATTACAGAGGTGCACCACCATTGTCTGGTGCCATTTGACTTCTTAACACAGACACTTACGGAAGACAGGAGTGCAGAATGGAAATAATAGTATGGCTACCAGTGACCACAGGGTTGCAGGTGTCAGATTAATCATGAAAGCTGCAACCACTAATCCCAGGGCCCTTCCCTTTCCTCATTCTTTTTTTTGTTTAACCAGTGAAGTGTGTGTGTGTGTGTGTGTGTGTGTGTGTGTGTGTGTGTGTGTAGAAGTTCTAAGGTACAAATTTCAGCCTTTCTCCCTCTTATGGACTGAATTGTGAAACTCTATCCTCTGAAGTAATGATGTTAGGAGATGGAGCCTTAGATGACCTCTTGAGATCTAGGGGCATGATGGGATTAGCATCCTTCCCCCCCCCTCCCCCGAGACAGGGTTTCTCTCTGTAGTTTTGGTGCCTGTCCTGGATCTTGCTCTGTAGACCAGGCTGGCCTCGAACTCACAGAGATCCACCTGGCTCTGCCTCCCAAGTGCTGGGATTAAAGGCGTGTGCCACCACAACCCAGGGGGATTAGCATCCTTTATAAGAAGAGGCACCAGAGCTTTCCCTGTGCCCAGTATGTGAGGACCAGAAGAACCAGAAAGAAAGTCCTCATTGGGAATTGATCAGCAAGCATTCTGACCTGGAACTTCTAGTCTCTGGAACAGTATAAAATAAATGCTTGTTATTCCTATATTTAAATGTTTTGCTATGGCCGGCAAAGTTAAGGTTCCTACCTTTTCCCTGTGTGTCTCATCATAGTGCTTCCAGAGGCTGGCTCTGTATGGTCTTGCTGTGTGCACCTGTCCTGGTACGTGCCCTCTCCTTGGCTGCAGGGACTCTCAACTCTGCAGCCTCACACCTGTCACAATGACCCCTGCAGAGCGATGCTTCCAGAGAACTTCACTTCCTATTGGCTCTAGGGGCTTTGGGCAGACTTTGATGTTGCCCTCGGGTGGCTCTGGGCTTCTTCATAAAATTCTGGAAAGCATTCTCTGCTATTTACTACACCTCCTTGTACCTACAGGGTCATGAACATTCGACGTGTAGGTGCTGAAGAAATGCAGAAATCAGCAAGCAGCCTTGGGGACAATACACCAAGCTAAGAAGAACAGTCCTTCTATACAAAAATCTTGGCTTAAACTTGATATATGGCAAGGGAGACAAATACATGAAATGAGGTCTTCCCAAGAAAACCAAGTTACTGTTACAGGAAGTGTACAAATAGACTTTTATAGAATCTTATTTTGGACCAAGTTTTTTTTTTTTTTTTTTTTCAATCACATATCAAAACAACTTATTGCTGGTCCTCACTACCAATGGTCCCTTCATTCTGGACTAGCAGTGATGTCACAGCAGTAATAGGTGAGTGTGGGGATGTGTGGATCTACTAGAAAGAACGCAGAACTGAGTCTGCGCAGGGACAACAGCTCAATGTAGCATCCTCCCCTGCTTTACCTGAACAGGCAATGTGACCTACACCAGCAGAGGATACTTTTCATGCCATTGCTTTCTGAGATAACCTCCTTTGGCAGTAGCAAAAAGCAGCCAGTAACTGGGAGACAATTAAGGGTCTCCAGACTCAGAAAAAAAATGTAAATGAGATTACAACATAAATCACTATGAAAACTCCAACAGGCAGGCAGGAAGGGAACTGCCTGAGCTCCTGTAAAGATGCTGTTTCCTGTTGCATTGACTGCAGAAGATTCTGGCCCAGCCTTTGCTCTCCATCACTCTGGGCCTGGCTTTCTTTTCACTTTACATTCCTGTACTGTTTGATTGGAAAGCAGTGTCTTCCAGTGTTTCTCACCCTCCTCCCTGTAGGTGGCGCCTCTACTCCAGTCACCAAGAGTCCACTTTGTAAATAGCCGGGTCTCAGCAACCACATCATCTTCTCTGAGGAAGCTTCTTTGGATCTGCTTTTAGTCAGAAACTGCTCCAGAAATGGCAAAGCTGGAGACTGTATTAGTCTGGGATTTATAGGAAAAGGTGGGGCTGAGGGACCTTTCATGATAGAAACTTTATCTAAAAGGTTATAGGAAACAGATTTTGATTTTTATCATGAAATACACAAACAATGTCCACAAAAATATTATTTTACAATAGAAATGGCTGATGGAAACTTCAATTATGGCTGCTTAAATGTCAAACACAACAGAAATCAACATGACACACAAGTGTCCTTGTGGATACCTTGGCATCCACTTGGAGGGAGGAAGGGAGCAAGAGAGAGAGAAAAACTGGTGTGTGTGTGTTGTTATTCCATCTCAACCCAGCTATGATACCCTTCTGAAAAAAAAAAAAAAGCTTGGAAGGGGACTGGAGAGATTGCTCAGTGGTTAAGAGCACTTGTTGCTCTTACGAAGGACCTAAGTTCAGTTCCCAGCACCCACATAGTGGCATACAAACATCTGTAATTTCAGTTCCAGGGAATCCAGTGCCTTCTTCTGATCTCAGTGAGTACCAGGTATGCACATGGTACATGCATACAGTCAAAACTCTCATACATATAAATAAGTAAATCTAAAAATAAACCCCCCACTACACACTCACCCCTTGGGTCACAAGCATGAAAACTAAAGGAGATCCTGGGTGATCCAGAAAAAGCACAAAAGATTTTTACAGTAGGTCTTGATGGGCTAGACCTGGTATATATTGCTTCCATTCATGTGCCATTGTCCCAAACCCAGTGATAGGGCAAATTCTCGATGTAGACTTAAGTAGGAAGCATAACTGAGCTCTGTGCTCAGGATAAGGAGAAAATGGATTTTTTGTACCATTTCTACATACACTAATCTCAGAATTATCAGAAACAAAGTCAGTAAAACAGTACCTATTTCATTTAGTACACAAGTATTCCTTTCTGCAGTTGTTAAAAGAGAGATCTATAGCACTGTGACTTACAGGAAGATTATGTTGATTTTCAGAAACCTCCAGATAGTATCCATATACAGCCAGGAGGGGTTAATGCAAAATAAGAGCAATGACCTGTACTGGTCTGTAATAGGTTTTCTTCCATACAGGGAGTCCATAAGTGGTCTCTTTTCATGCTCATCAGCCATGGATGTGCATGCATGGGATGCTCGGTCCAGCAACTGGGACTTCTGCTTCTCTCTGGGACTTCCACTTCTCTGTTGACATCAGAGTGAACATCACCATCCCTCCCCATTCTCTGATGGGACTAGAGGCACAAACATCCCAGAGTTGAAGCTACTGGTGGTTTCAGAAAACACAAGAAGATAAAATTGTCCTTACAGGAGGGCTGGAGGCTGGAGCCAACCAGCTGAGTTTCTTCCTCCCACAATTTCAGAGTCCAGGCTCAACAAACCTGAACGTAACAGGGTGCAGGAGGTGAGTCTGAAGGAATAGTTTCATGATAGATGTAAAAAAAAGCAGGATGAAGCCAGGTAGTGGTGGTGCATGCCTTTAATCCCAGCACTCAGGAGGCAGAGGCAGGCGGATCTCTGTGAGTTCGAGGCCAGCCTGGTCTCCAAAGCGAGTTCCAGGAAAGGCACAAAGCTACACAGAGAAACCCTGTCTCAAAAAACAAAACAAAACAAAAAAAAAAAATCAGGATGAAATCCTATATTCATCCCCAGCAGCAAAATATCCAGATGAATAAAAACAAAATGAGAACAGAATGATGAATGACTGTTGGTACTACCCTGTAGGTGACTCTTTTTCCATGATTGTCTCTGTAGATTTTTTTTCCCTAAAAACAAAAACAAAAACAAAAACAAAAACAAAAACAAAAAATACATGCCATTAAGGAGTCCCCTTTCTGAGGATATTGGGTATTGGGTCAATGGAAAACGATGTCCTTATCTGTCCACTCACCTGTCAGCAAATTCCCTTTCTAGGCAACACCAGGCACATGCTCAGAAAAGCCTAGGACCAGCCACTGTCTGCAACCCCTATGCCACTGTCCCCTGCAGAAAATGTCACCTTCTCTACCAGAAATCTCAAGATGAGGAAAATGTCATTATCCTGGGTGTCCAGTCCATTTGAACTGAACGAATCAAACGATGGAGTAGAATCTAAAATGAGTCTGTGTCTTGTTGTGGAGTGTCAGTTTAAGATGCGTCATATTTGTTTATGCTGTGGAATGTTTGTTTAATGACGCAAAGATGGGTTACATTCTTTTTTTGGGGGGAAGCTGAGGATTGAACCCAGGGCCTTGTGCTTGCAAGACAAGCACTCTACCACTGAGCTAAATCCCCAACCCCAGGTTGCATTCTTTTATGTTGCATTTGTTTAACTCTGTGAAGCTGTGTTATACTGTCTGCCTAAAACACCTGATTGGCCTAATAAAGAGCTGGATGGCCAATAGCAAGGCAGGAGAAAGAATAGGCAGGGCTGGCAGGCAGAGAATAACAGGAGGAGAAATCTAGGCACAAGAAAAGGAGAAGGAGAGGAGGACACCAGGGGCCAGTCACATAGCCACACAGCCACACAGCCAGCTATGGAGTAAAAAGGCAAGAAAGGTATATAGAATAGAGAAAGGTAAAAGCCAGAGGCAAAAGATAGATGGGATAATTTAAGTTAGAAAAGCTGGTTAGAAACAAGCCAAGCTAAGGCCAAGCATTCATAAGTAAGAATAATTCTCCACATATTTATTTGGGAGCTGGGTGGTGGGCCCCCAAAGAGCAGAGTTTTAAAAAAAAAGATGTGTAAAATTAAAACACAAATATAATAAATAAAAAAGGAGAAAAAATCCAACTACAGTGTCTTAAATGGAAAATAGGGCAATTGGCAACCCAAGCACAGCCAAGAAACTGACTGACCATTCCAATGAATTGTGAGCCTTTATAGTAAGCACCTACCCTTAAAGGATTTGTCCTTCAAGACATATGAATTCTTATCCTGAATTTATCACACTGGTTGGTTTCAGCTTTTCCCCTTTCAGGTTATAAGAAGGGCAACAGTACTACAAGGTCCCCTTAATGTTCAACAGTTTCCACAATGGTTGGCAGAGGAAGTGTTGAATGAAGGAACAAAGACACCCGAAGAAAAAGAAGGCAGGAGGGAGATAGGAGAGCATTTGGTGATGCCACTGAAATGTTCTCACTGCTGCTCTGGATTGTCAACGGAAGATACTGAAGTCAGATGAGGAGCCACCTTGTCCTAGACCAGGGGCAGAAGAAGGAGGTCACCTAAGTCTTGCCTAATGGCCTTTATTAAAAACTCAGAGATCTGGGGATTGAAAATTCTCCTTCTTTGCTGAAGAGCTACTGGCCTTACATGATTTGTAGTTGTTGGGAGGGGGGGGACTTTCTCTTGTAAAATGAGACTTGTGCTCTGTTCCCTGGTTTATCTCCCACAGAAGGGGTAGAAGACCTGGGAAGTGAGAAGCTGCAGACTACTATATAAAAACAACTGAAGGGAAGCGGTTTGGAATCATGAAAGGATTCTGCAAACACAAAATGCTCATGCCAATTTGAAAGACTGAAGACATGGCCTATCATATGTTCATCTTGAAATGCATTCTCTTATGTGTCCCAAGTTTTATTAAACCAAATAGTACCAGTATCTGGTTCCAAGTCTGGTAGACCTTGGAACTAATCAATACTGGAGCCTGGGGAGACAGCTCAGTCATAAAGTGCTCGTCATATAAGCATGAGGACCCAGATTAGCTCCCAGAAATCGCATTTTTAAAAGGCCAGCTATGGTTGCATATGCTTATAATCTTAGTACTAGCAAGGTGGAGACAGGTGGATCCTGTTGGCTAGTTGGCCTACTTCTGATCCAGTGAGGGACCAGGTACCAAAAACAGGTGGGTAAGGTCCTAAGGAACAACACCCAAGGGTGACCTATGCCTCTACATGCACGTGCACACATATGTACTTACTCACACATGAACATGCATATACACGCAACACACATGAATCAGTAGCATTGTTAGTGCCATAGGGAGGAAACAGCATGGTGTGGACTTTCCTGAGGATGACACAGAGGCCTTTCTTTATCCTCTCTCTATCCCTAAAGTATTTCCTTTCCTGTAAGATGGTTTTTGTTTTTTGTTTTTTGTTTTTTTGTTGTTGTTGCCATTTTTAAGTTGGCAAAGCTTGAGGCTAGGAACCTCAGTTTTGAACACTTTTTTATTCCACCCCACCTCCCTAAGATTCAGGAAACCATTCAGTGCATTCAAATTCCTATTTTCATTTTTTTTCCTCTGGACTACACTTCATTGCAATCTTTTCTATTTGTATTTTTGTTTTCAACAAAGCAGGGGGTGGGGGAAGCTGGTCCTTTCTGGCTCTCTCTACCAAGAAGAAACAAAACTCTTCCAACATTGCCTCAGCACTCCCCACATTTTCTCAGCCAAGAATCTTCTCAGCTACAATGTATTCCATCTTCACAAACCTTCTGCATCTTTTTTTTTTTTCCTTTTCAACTTTCCATTTATATAATTGCAGAGGCTCCAGGCTCCATGTGGGCTTTCCCAGAGCCTCCACAATCAGGTTCTCACCCGCCTCCAGAAGGTGACTCACCCTGGGGTGTGGGGGGAGGTCTCACAATAAAAAGGGATGTCTGTGGCCTGGACCAGGGCTGCCACCTTCTCCCAACAGATGCACGCCCGCCCTCCCCTGCCACAGTTCCAGCCTGGAGCAGCTCAGCTCCTGGCTGCACTGAGGAGCTGCTAAAAGCTCCCACCTCCTTCCCACACTGCTCCAGGCTTGCAGTTCCCAGGTCAGCAAGCCTCCTGCAGCAGCTCAGCAGTCTTTTCAACACCCCCACCCCGCTCCCCCAGTGTTCAGGTCCTCTGCTGTCCCAGCTTCTGACATCAAGATTTAAGTCCCAATTCAGTGAAAACTTCCAGGAGACTATCAGCATCCTCCCCACATTCAGGTACTAGTAGCAAAGAAGCAACAAAATTCAACTCAGTCATAAAAGAGCCTCTGTTGTTGTTGTTGGTGTTGGTGGTGGTGGTGGTGGTGGTGGTGGTGGTGTGTGTGTGTGTGTGTGTATCTGGTATGTACACACTCATTCTTGCACTCATATACACATGTGTATATGCTCACGTGGAGACCAAAAGAACAACCTCAACTGTCATTTTGCATTTTCTATTCGCTTTTGTCTATTAAGACTCTCTCTCATTACACTAGCCCCAAGGAGACACCTGTTTCCGCATCTGCCTGCCTGAGCTAAGATTACATCTGTGCACCACCCCACCTGACTTTTGTTTTTAACTTGATTTCTGGGTCTGGAGCTCTGCATTTTACAGAGCAAGCCACGTCCCCATATTGTTTCACCATTGCCTTGTTCACAGCAGACCATCAATATTTGCCAGTGCGATGCACCCAGGTATTCAATTTAACAGCGTGCACTTTCATTTCCACTTTGGATTCATGTGACAGGTGAGTAAGGCAAGGCTGGTACTGATCGATCCACAGAGGGCGACATCAATATGTAGGCTCAGAAGATAAAGGGACCTTAGGTGGTAAAATTCTTCACACTGCCTCGACTGTCAGAGGTTCAAAATTAGTCATGGCCCTGGGCTTGTAACCAGCTCGCCACGTTCCTAACTGGTTCTGAGGGAAATGTCCCAGATTTGTCTTGGAAGTTCTTCACTGGCCATGTACTTCTGCTGTGACGCTGCAGGAGTGGATAGGGCAGGCGACAAGCAAAGGCCCTGTCTACCGAAGGCCTCCCCTGCTTAGAAACCTTGAATGGATAATGTGAGCGATGACGTTCCCCACCATCTTGCTGCGGGCATTCGCTTTGCTCCAAGACTTGAGGCTGAGGATGAACTGGAAAGAGTTCATATGACCCACAGCTGTTGACCTGCATCTCCTAACAAAGAGAATAAATCTCTCTCTCTCTCCTTCCGTTGGTATTGGACATTGAATGTCCTATCTGGACACTAAACTTAATTCAATTTTACAACATGGGGCATTAAAACACGAAAGACTGTCTTTGTAAAATACAGATACCTGTGCATAATATAACACACCTCCTTCGACCAAAGTATTTGAGGAACAGGATGGTTTGAAGAAATAGCATCTCCCAAGCTTGTGTATCCAGGCGTAGTCTCTAGCTGGCGGAGCTACTTTGAGAGGTATTAGAAACTTCAGAAAGTGGGAGCTAGTTGGAAGAAATAGGTCACTAAGGGTGGGTTCTTGGGTTGTATCTTATTTCTGTCTCTCTCTCTTTGCTTCCTGTCTGTCATGAACTGAGTAGTTGCTCCTGCCATGAGGCTCTACCTAATCCAGAATCGATGATGCCAAGGACTACAGACTGGATCCCTAAATCTGTGAACCCAAAGCAAGTTGTTTATCCTTGTAGGTTGTTCCGTCAAGCATTTTGTCATACCAACAAGAACACATTTGATGCTCCATGTTGTAAAATTGATTTGAGTTTAATGTCCAGATGGGACATTCAATGTCTAATACATTAAGTTCTGCTTAAGAAACTTCCAGAAGAATGAGAAGACACAGGAGAAAATAAGTAGGAAAAGGGGGAGATTCTAACTTGGCTTTTTACTGTGAGACCTACAAACTTCAATATAACATACAGTCATGGACATAAAACACAAAAGGCCAATACATCAAGCAAGCTATCCATATTTAACACCCAGTCCTATCCTCAGTGAGGGAGATCAGACTCCCTAGAAGGCCGCTATCCAAGTAATTGTAGTCATCCCTAATTGGAAGAAACTGAACAGCCCACATACTCACAAGGCTTGGGGAGCTTATGCTATCTCGGGAGCAAATATCTCTAAAGCAATTCTAGGAAACCAATGCTATTGGAGAGGAACAGGATAAGCCAATTATTTTAAAGTATAGGCAAAGATAGATCAACTCTTTTGTCGAAGTTATCTAAAAGTAAAGAAATTAGTAACAAACTGTGGATTACAGGGTTGAATCAACAGCAAAAACCAAGTTGTATTCGTGCTAACATCCACCTAGGATCAGAGATCGGGTAAAGGCAAGAAAGTGCTTATGTGAGCATACTTGTTGCTTTCCCTGTGTTTTCTGATCATCACACTGTATTAAGTTACTTTCTTCAACTTTTTACCTCCCTGTCCACCACTGACATCCAAAGTGCTCTTGCACAAGCAGAGCAAATAAACATATTCAGATTTCACCAGGATTCTGGAAGCATAGAGGAATACACTGTCAGCATGGGCTACTATGTTACAGGGGGCAGTATCTAAGTTCATATATATATATGTGTATGTGTATGTGTTTATATATTTTATATATATAAATACTGCTGGGTAGACCATAAAGGCCAAGGTAGCCATAGTGAAAAATGATATAGTGTTGCAGAAATGTGTGTTCTGACTTTCCTAAGGAGTAAAGTGGAGTTATACAATAGAGTTGAGGTAAGGGGAGAGAAAAATCCATTTACTGAGTCTCTTCTCTGGCTCAGAGTCTGTGATAAGCATATGTAAATCCTTAGGCATCCCCCACCCTCAGAAATAAAGTGGGAGGTGGGGAGACAGCTCAGTCAGTAAAATGCTTACTGCACATACATGAGGCCTTGGTTTTGATCCCAGCATTGGGAAAAAGCCAAGCAGAGTAGTATACATTTGTAATCCCAAAGTTAGAGAGGTAGAGACAGGCTTATCTCTGGGGCTCACTGGCCAGCCAGCCTGGACCAATCAGCAAGCTCAAGGCCCAGGGAGAAACTCTGTCTCAAAAGAGAAGGTATGGATGGTACCTAAGGAACCTCACTGAAGTTGTCTTCTGGCTTCTACACACATGGATGGGTACTTATGGCAATGCCCGCGTGTACATGTGCACACCACATACACACACACACACACACACACACACACACACACACACACACACACTGATTTGAAGGGAATCTGTCTAGGGCTAACATTAGAGATATGAAAGAAGTCTCAGAGACTTGACATCGCTTAGCTGGGTAAGCCTGAACCTACGGCATGTCTCTTTTCTCTGTGCCCATGCTCCTTCAAGGCACCCATCTGTTACCATCACAGTCAAAGATGTCAAATCCATGAGACGTTAAGGACAGGAAACTACTTCTGAATAAATTTCAGTGACCTTTGACCACCATATCCTACAATTTCTGCTAAGCCATCTTTCCCCTGCATTCCAAGTCTATAACCCACCAACCTCGAGCAGGTACTCCCATCCTTCCTCGCGGGTTCTGGCTACCTGCCCCAACACCAATGCTTTATTTGACTCCCCATCTTTCTTGTTCTTCTTAGTTCACACCTTAGATTTGTGTTGGAAAGAGGCTATATGATGCCAAGTTGGACTTGTGAGCTGCAACTCCAAATAAAAACCACGCAGCTCAAATGTGCTACCCCAGCCAAGTTAAAAAACAAAAGCCTCTCTTAATATTAAAATAAAACACATTATTATAATGCTTCTTTCTGATATACTGAAGTTATAGCAAAAGCTTAATTAGCCCAGCCTCCACTAATTGGTACCCTGGATAATGGCAATTATTATTTTTTTTCTAAATTCTATTTTTAAGAGAAAGAAGCAATTGACACTTACAGTACATCAACTGCTGACTGCACAAAGCAAATTCCAGGCTATGTACTGAAACTGGGGTATGTCCCACCCACTCCAACTCCTCTCCTCCAGCTGGAAAACTCTCATTTGCCTGTCAAGTTGATGTCAAGTAACTTTGGGATGGGCAGTGCCTTCCGGAATTGCACAGTTATTTCACTTTCCACTCAAATCCCAGGTAATTTATATATCTCTCTGTATTCTAGCCTTTCTTACTTGGCTAGTGTTGGTGGTATTTCCCATGTCTTGACGGATGGTGCTGTAGCAAGATGATGGACCCTTTTATAGTGGGACCTAGTGCATCACTGGGGTGTGTCTCTGATGGGGATTGTGTGACCCTGCCTTCTATCCTCCCTTGCTGCCTGGTTATAGGAGAAGTATTTGCTCAGCCATAAACCCTTAAGCAATGGGTTCTACTAGTTAGAGACGGCGGTAACTAGTACTATCAGCCAGAATATAAATCTTCTTCATGATTCTCTCAGGTGTTTTGTTATATGGTAGGAACCTGATTAACACACACCCTAAACACTATCATGTGCCTTCTGGACCATGGTCAAGATATCAGCCATCTTGAATTCCAACACAACAATGCAAGGAGAATTGCTCTTATACTAAACAATAACTAAGTGAGTTGATGGAAACATGATCTTTTCCCATATTCTATAACTGTATCTACAATACTGTAGCATAATTTGTAATTTCAGGACAATATTATGATGCCCTTGAAGTTGATAAGGAAGAAACTATTTTCATATGACAAAGCGCTAAGTCAATCACGATGCTACAGGACTATGATGCATCTCCAAAGGATGTTCAGCTACTGCTGAAATCATGAAGCCAGGAGTTTCCAGTTAGTATGACTTTTGGTTGATCTGGATACGCGATTACTAAGCACACCTGTTCCCAAGGCTAATGCAACACATTGCCTGTTCCTAGAGTTATAAACTATGTGTTCTGGTTTGATAAGACTGAAGCATGTCTAGGTTGGGGATCTGACTTGATGATCATGATGATGCCTAGCATGTGGAAGTCATGCTTGAATTCAATGCCCAGCACTGGAAAAAAAATAACATGCTCTTTGTAAGAATGCTAAAGAACTAACAGCAGCTTAAATCCTTATTAAACACACTTTGTTCCATTTACCTTATTTAGAAGTATCTGTCTTCATGATTAAGGTTAATCATACTACTAACCAAAGGCCATACCAATTTTCTTAGTTTTATGTCAACTTCACCCATCTAGAGTCATTTGGGAAGAAGGAACCTCAATTGAGAAAAAGGTCCTGACAATATTGGCCTATGGACAAGTCTGCGGTGCACCATCTTGATTGATGATTGATGGAGGCCCAGCTCACTGTGGGCAGTGCCATCCCTGGGCTGGTGGTCATAGGGGCTATAAGAAAGCAGGCTGAGCAAGCCAGAAGGAGCAATCCAGAAGGGCAGCACTCCTCTATGGCCTCTGTATCAGCTCCTGCCTCCAGTTTCTTGCCCTAAGTTCCTACCCCGACTTCTCTCAGTGATAGTGTGTTACTTAAGAGTTGTAAGCTGAAAGAAATCCTTTTCTCCTCAGGCTGCTTTTGAACATGGTGCTTTATCACCACAAAGCTGATCCCATGCTTGTTACCTCTTGCCTTCTTCTTAGCAGACGGCTAGACCCATGTACATAGCATGTAAGGCTGTCTAGGCATGGAGCCTTAGCTTAGAAAGGAACACATGACACTAAATTCAGTGTAACATGTATTCACTTATCTTATGGCTCTTCGATTCGCATGCAGGTGACAGTTTTCATTGGGGCATTTCCATATGTACTAAGTTTTGATTGACCCCTCCCTCTTATTTGCTCCTCTCCTCCCTCTCCCTGCCCCCACCCTTGCTCAACCCCCCCCAGTACCCCCTCCCACCTTTCTGTCACGTGTGTCCTTTTACTTCATCCTTTAAAAACACACCTAGAATTAAAAAAAAAAAAATCCCCCACAATCAAATTTGAGTTAAGTTAAAGCTGAATACACTTTATTCAAAATACTGGGGACTGGGAGTGTTTCCAACTTAGGATTCTTCTTGATTTTGAACCATTGGTATATACATGCCAAATACCTTAGGGAATGAGGTCTAAGTTCTGAGACAAAATTCGTTTATGTCCCATTTATTTGTACATGTTAGCCTGAAAGCAATTTTACATGACTGGTATTGTTTTTGGATCCCAGGCTACCCTCAAGCTCACTGTATAGTCAAGGATGATCTTGAACTCCTGATCCTTCTGCTCCTGCCTCCAGAGTGGTGGGATTTCAGGCATGTGCCACCACACCCAGCTTATACAGTCATTTTCATGTGTCTCTGTTTTGATGGCAACTTACAAAGTTGGGTCAGGTGTAGAACTTACTTCTTGTGACAACTGTTAGCACTCTGTCAGCTTCAAGTTTGGGAGCATTAAAATGATTCCACTTTCCATATGTTCAAGCACAAATCCAGAGACAGTCTGTAATCTGTCAGGAGATTGACTAAAAAGCAAAAGATATTCCTCTAGGTTTTTTGTTTGTTTGTTTTTTGCTTCCTGGTTTATTATATGATTGCTAAATGAAAACAACCAAGAAGAATAAGAATGGGAAACTGTGCAAAACTGGTTGTTTTGCAAATGCAGATATTTATGAAGTCAAGGACAGGCACAATACCCTGGGGACATATGCCTTTGCTGCATATTCCTCTGCTGTGGAATCTGGTCCATCACAGCTCAGGCTATGGATTGGAGAACACAAGCTGTGTCCATGGCATAGTGTGGGTGTAAAAGGTCGGTAGGCTGCCTGGATAGGAAGGTAGCCTATGCACAAAATGAATCCTATAGTATCCCGCAGTGGGCTGTGAAATCCCACAAAGTCCATTCAGTTTACAGGGCAAAGAGCTGTTTCTTTGACCAGAAAGCTTGTGTGGCCTTGGGATGGCTGTTGTTTTCTGAAGTAACGATACTTCTTGGTCCAAGTTTTCTAAAAAATAGGGGCTTTATGAATACCACTCTATTACCAAACTTGATAGGATTTTTGACAGCTTAAATCCCAGAAATGCAACGTTTGTGCAGCTTTAACATTATGCTTGATACATGATAGTTGCTCAGGCAATTTATTTTTTAATCTTAATATGATCTCACGCACTGAAATTCTTCAGTGTATAAAGCCACAGCATTCAATGAATTAGTGGAAGCCAAACCATTGCTCCTAGGGTGAATTCAGCATTAGGTCCCTCAAGCCTGTAGTCACAGATTTTTATAACCTTGTGTGTTGCTACATAATAATTTTCATGTGTGTCTCTGTTTAAAGATG
This sequence comes from Onychomys torridus, assembly GCF_903995425.1. Classification (NCBI taxonomy): domain Eukaryota; kingdom Metazoa; phylum Chordata; class Mammalia; order Rodentia; family Cricetidae; genus Onychomys; species Onychomys torridus. The sequence goes on along the minus strand of NC_050447.1, from coordinate 69,660,646 downwards.
CCTCATTTAGTATATGTTGTTGATTCATTAATGTTGAACTCATGGCCAACAGCACTCTAACTCAGATCTGAAAAGGCTAATGGAGCACACATATTTCTCTGTAGAAAGCATACCTCAGCCTTCCTGAGCATGGAAACAGAAGACAGAACCTCTGGGTTGTGCTTGAGCACTTGGAAAGCAGCAAACATCACCAACAAAAAGCCAGCTGTGTGAAAAACTCAACCCTAAATCAACTTCCAAAAAGACATTCGCTTAGGGCACCCAGGCTTGAAACTGGAAGTCATAGCAGGCCCTCAGCTGGGGATGTGTCTGTCATGTGACTCAGATTTCCTCTCCTCTGCTCATGGGGAAGAATGGCCACAGGACTGCCCACTGTAGTGATCTGGGAGTTGCACAGACATTTCAGGCAGAAGTTGAATTTATAAACATGAAATCCACATGTAATGAGGGTGCCAATGCTTGGGTTTTAATTTCTTCCTAAATATCTTTCTCTACAAATTTATAATCCAGAGCTTCTCTCCATTGACTTAGTTTGAAAGTTTAATGGTATTAAATATAGGTATCTCTATTTGTAAAATGACCATAAATTATTCTGTGGCCAAGGATTTCCACTTTGCCTGGCTTAGTCACTAAGATTTATAGACAACCTATCCAAACAAAACTTGCACACACATTTTTGCCAATAAGTTAAATATGATGAACTGTTATGGAACCCTTTTAGTACCCTTATGCAGGCTTCCAGAAGGTGAGGAGGCCAGGGAGTATGGTCCTCCAGGCCTATCCCAGCTCTCCCTGGCCAGCTGAATTGCTTCCTCTCTTTCAGTTCAGTTCTGTTTAAGGAAGCATGGCTTCTTGGGTGGCTGTCTAAGATAACTACTCTGCTTTCCATTTCAAAATGTTTCCTCCAGATCCTTCTAACACTGACCTTGTCACCAGTTCCTGAAATTCGCTTGAGGGGTCTGCTATAAATTGAGGTACCTGTATCTTTCTCTGAGCATACCTCACTAGAAAGGAAATCTTATTCTTTTCTCCCTGGTGGGTTAAACTCACATATATGGGGTTGAACATGAAATGTGTTTCCCACCACTGCTGTTTGTCTGGGGCCTGGTTCCATGCCTAGACTCCTGTAGGCAGCCTTCCATGCTTCTTTGCACATGGCTCTAGCTGTGTGCTAAGCAGCAGGCAAAAGGCTGAAAACATGGGATCGGGGGAAGCATGCTAAAAGCCCTTGCAACAGGGTACTTGATTCATCTCACAAGCCTGTGGTGGGAAGTCATTGGTACAGTCCCCTTCAAAGGCACACTGAGTGAGAACCAACTGAGTTCCCTGGCTGGGCAGCCATTTTCCCGAATCAGCATTCTAGTCCATGAGATAGTAATGGGCTCCTCAGCAACAGGAGCCCACCTTGGTATGCAGTCCCTGGGACATCACAGTCAGCACTGGGGGAGTGGCATTAACAGCTGCAGTCAGCATGGAGGAGATGGGGTTGTCAGAGGCGTTTCTGTCAGATCGTCCCCACATTGACACTGACCCCTATGAAATGTGCCTCTGCTTGAAAACGTCGCGGTTTCAGGTACACAGAGAAATAGAGCAATGAGCATCTGTCTCTTCTTCTCCTTTCAAATTATTAAATGGTTTTGGGCTTCTAGCATGCTTAGAAAGTTCCCTACCACAGGATGGCCTTGAGCTATCTGTCTCAGCCATTCTTAGGAGCTGCTTGAAGACAGGTTCCCTCTGTGACTTAGACAGGAAAGACACTCAGCGAAAACATGCCAGCATTCTGCCTGTGGTGACAGCTTATCCCTGTAGTGGAGGCAGACCCTGGGCAGACCTTATATAGTATCTCACTTTGTCTGTAAGGCCCCATTTCAAGGTAGCTTATGCCATGGTGACCCCAGGTTCATACGTACCAAGATGTACATGCTTTGCTCATAGCGTAGGAGCTTGGGATCAGCTGGGCTAAGACCAAAAGAGGGTTGAAGGAAATGAAGCAAAGCTGCATGTCTCAGGGTTTCTGTGATAAAACAATCCTAAGAGATGGACATGAAATGTGTTTCCCACCGTCACTGTCCGTCATTAACACAAATGTAATGGCAAATAAACTGCTTCGTCATGAACACTCTAGTCCACCATGAAAAGCTCCAGGCTCAGACTGCTGAGAGCGCCAAGCTTCTCGCCTGGAACCACACACAATCACATGAAGTGGACATGTATTCATAAGCTCTGTTCTTCAAAAGCACATCCTATGAAAGCAAAAATCTATTGGAACTATCCAGGTTGGGTGGGCATAGGGGTGGGAAGCACATCTGACATCCCAGCACCTCAGAAACTGAGGCAGGGGGGTTATAAGTTTGAGGCTAGCTAGCTCAGGCTACGTTGGGAGATCTTGTATCTTAGAAAAATAAAAAAAAAAAGAAAGAAATATAACTACTCATCTATGGAATAGAAAATTCTTATGTTTCAAAATATAATGAAGAAGCACATCAAAAAGTACAAGTAGCACTCAGTCAGTAAATGACAGCTTCCAGAGAATGACATTTTCTTCCATTAAGACAATTACTGCTAAACATGAATATGAATACATAACTCAAGTAGATGAATATTTCTCAAGGCACACAGACTACTGACACCATTTTAAGGCAGCAGTTTCCAAGTTTTAGCACTCGAGGATGAATATTGAATAATCTCAGAAACACGAGTGCCACATGATTCTTTAATAAGGCATTTCCCCACAGCCAGAGTCATCCTTCATTTTTTAATTGACTACATGGACACATGGATTCTATCACAGAACCAGTGAATTTTGAAACCAAGCATGACCTCAATTAGGAGTAATCTAAGTGTGATTGTAAGTGACAAAAGAGAATTAATATTAAAGACCCTTTACACATTAGTAAACTTTAACCAAAATACTATGTTCTGTAATCTAATGTAAGATATTAATTATATTAGTTACTTTTTACCAGTGTGATCAAACAAGTTAGCAGAACTTAAGGGGGTGTCTTAGTTTGTAATAACACCATGACCAAAAGCAACTTAGACAAGAAGAGGGTTTATTTCATCTTACAGCTCCCAGGTCACAGTTCATCATGAGAAAAGTCAGGGCTGGAATTCAAGCAGGGTAGGAACCTGGAGGCAAGGACTGAAGCAGAGGCCATGGATGCTGGCGGATGTCTTTCTGTATACTGTGAGTATATGCTGCTCAGATTGGTTGATAAATAAAATGCTGATTGGCCAGTAGCTGGGCAGGAAGTATAGGTGGGGCAAGCAGATGAGAAGAATTCTGGGAAGAGGAAGGGCTAAGTCAGGAGTTGCCAGCCAGACACAGAGGAAGCAAGATGACACGGCAGAACTGAGAAAAGGTACCAAGTCACGTGGCTAAATATAGATAAGAATTATGGGTTAATTTAAGTGTAAGAGCTAGTCAGTAATAAGCCTGAGCTAATGGCTGAGCAGTTATCATTAATATAAGCTTCTGAATGATTATTTCATAAGTGGGCTCTACAGCTTATGGGGACCATGGGGGGTGGGGCAAGCAGGACCCAAGAAGCCTTCTGACTACATATGGAGGTAGACTGTTAATTGGCTTACTCCTCATGGCTAGCTCAGCCTGTTTTCTTTTTAGGTTATTTTATTACATGCATATGAGTGTTTTACCTTCATGTATATATACAACATGTATGCCTTGTGCCTGGGGAGGTCAGAAAAGGGCATTAAATATGCTGGGACTGAAGTTATGGATGTGTGTGAACCCCCATATCAGTGCTGGGAATCAAACCTGGGTCCTCTGCAAGAACAAGTGTTATTAATCACTGAGTCATCTCTCCAGACTCTAGCCTACTTTCTTATACTACTCAGTACCACCTGCCTATGGGTGGTACCACCCCCAGTGGTCTATTATATTAACTATAAATCAAGGTCACATTAACTATTAATCAAGGGAATACCTCTACCAGATTGCCTGGAGACAGGTCTATGGAGGCATTTTCTCAACTGAGGTTCCCTCTTCCCAGATGACTCTAGTTTAAATCAAGTTGACAAAAAATTGACCTTCACAGGAGGGAAGCTCTGTGTTGGCTCATGGTTCCAGTGGGGTTAGTTTATGGTTACTTAGCCCCATACACTGGGCAGAACATTATGGCAGCAGAAGGGTATGACAGAGAGAGTTGTTCCATGACCCACCAGGAAGTAGACAGTTAATCAGTAAGTGGCCAGGGATAGCACACTCCCAAAGACCTGGCTCCAGTGACAGCCAGGCCCCCCTCTTGAAATTTCCAGGAACCCCTAAAGTAGCATTGCTAGCAGGGGATCAAGTATTCAGAATAGAATCCTGTGGGAGGCGTTTCTCATTCAATCCATGACGTTACCTGAAATAATGAACATGTTGGACATTATTTCCTGGTCGTATTTTGTGGCTTTAGGGCCATTAAGATCATGGGGAGAGGCCAAATCTGGGAGGGTTGAAGCTAAAGGAACCATCCTGAGACAGGAACTACCTAAGGACAGAAACTGAGGAAGGCAAACACTGGATCCCAAAGATGCCCAAAGTGCAATATTCCAAAGCTGTGAGTATATATGATCGTGTGTGTGTGTGTGTGTGTGTGTGTGTGTGTGTGTGTGTGCACATACACTCATTTTGAAAGCATGATTTAAATTAAGAATTTTGACACTGGATTATCCAGTAGCCCAGTATAACCACAGCCCTGAAGCACCTAGTATGGTCATTTAGGGAGCCTATCCAATTGGAAACAGAACCTTGGTTAGGGACTAGGGTAAGTATCATGCCTGAGCCTTTAAGGAAAAAGGGTTGGCAAAGTCAGGCAAGTTGAAGCTAGAATTCTAACTGCAATACACGCACCATAGTCCCAAGGGACATGACAGTAGCCACTATGTCCCAACAGCTGTGCAAGCTGACCTGAAGGCTTGAAGATGGACTAAGAGAGCTGAACCACAGAGGTGCCCAAGTACTCACTCAGAGCACATGCCTGAGGCAAGTAGGCCCTTGCCTGAGAGCTCTGGGAAGAGAAGAGCAGCCCATCTTCACCATGAGGGAATGGATGAGCCCAGGGTACTGGAGGAAGAAATGAACATAGGAAAAGAACCAAGCGGTGGAAACGGGTTCAGAACCAATGGCGTCACATTTATCCCATTTGGCTCTTAGAAAAGAAGCATCATTTCCTACACAAGCCAGTTTGGTTTCAGTTGCCATGGAGTCTTGAATAATACAGTCATTATAAAATGTTTGCTTTTGGAAATAAAACCCCAGCTCCCTGGTATCTTAAAGGGAAATTTGAGGGGGATGGAGGCAGGGAAAGGGGTCATGTACAGAATACACCAGCTGTGTCTTTAATAACTCTTGAAAAACTCTCATTTTTTTAAAAACCAGATGGATAAGACTTAGTAATTGGATACAGATAAATACATAGAAAAGAAAATGAAGGTCACTTCTACCCCATTTTCCCAAGACAGCTCCTACTGACACTTTGCATAAACCCCCCAAACTGGGGGTTTTCTATGTTAAAATAAACTATTATTATAGAAAAATGACAGAGTGTGCAGATGCTCATCCATTCTTCGCCCAATTATATTACTACCCAATCCCAGTGCGCTTTGCACTTAGGATGTCACAATACATTTCCTCATCATGTCTCTCTAGGGGCCTCTTGGCTGTAACAGTTCCTCAGACTGCTCTTGTTGGTGATGACCTTGGGAGTTTTGAGAAGTCTAGATCAGGAATCATTTGGGATTGCCTTATATTTCTTACCCTCTTGATTTGGCTGAGGTCTTAAGTTATTGAGAGAAGCTACTGAAGCCAAGTGCCATTCTTACCATACAACATCTAGGTGTATCCTATGAACATGGCTTGTTAGTGCTGATGCTGAACTTACTCACCTGGCTAAGGCATGAGTGTCAGACCTCCTGACCCCGCCCACTGCAAAGCTACACCTTCTTCCCATGTATAGGCAAAGGCGGTCACAGTGTACAGCCATACAAAAGGATGGAGATTTCTGTTCCACTTAAATATGTCCTCTTCAGAAGCCTTTCCTATCCAACAGACCCAAGGAAACTCCACATCATTCTGTCTGCCACATGACCTCACCCGTTTTAGTTACATAGTTTCAACACTATTTCCCCAGTGCTAGAGATAAAACCCAAGGCTCATGTGATGGCTTGTTCATTGATAGAATATGCTAAGTGTAATAGTAACCCTTTAATGTCAACTTGACTAGAATTAGCATTACCCAGGAGACTGGGGCACACCTGTGCATATGTCTATGACAGTTTCCAGAAAGGATGAACTAAGAGAGAAGCCCTGCTCTGCATGCATATTCCTACACTTTCTTAACTAGATGGGGTCTTTCTCTTGCACATATTACATTATTCACTAATAGCAACCAGCATGTCTTTATGAACCAAACAGGAGACATTCTGTAACCAAATTACCAAGATGCTGTGTCAACAGTCGAACTGAATCGCTACATCAAGATACAGACCGAGCTATGAAGGTAAAATACAATGACTGATGTGTTCAGACTTAAAGGTTCCTTATTTAAAAAGTCATGGGTGACCGAGGGAAAATACTTCGGCCATTTGGTTTAAGCAACACTCTCCCTTTTAAAAACATCATGGATAAGATAGAAGCCTGTAGGGACTGTATTGTCCCTCTCTGGAATAGAAGGTGACACCACAGCACCATGTCAGCTGTGAGGTCCAAAATTACCTTGACAGGAAAGCCAGAGGTGCTTCCCACAGCTGCAAAGTAATCAGTGTCACTGGCTGCCACTGTTTGTGGCAACCACCACATTTCCATCAGAGACAGGACTCTGGCAAGCCTTCTTCCTCTCCCTCTTGTCCACAGAATGGACAGCCTATGCATAGTCTCTATGAACATAAAAATAAATCATGCCCTAGACACATGTCATCTCATTAATTAATTCAACAGGGACACACACCAGAGTGTGCTTGTGAAGGTCAGAGGACAACTTTGCAATAATTGGTTCTCTTCTACTGTGTGGGTCCTGGATGTTGAAACTAGGTTGTTGGGTTTAGTGCTCAGCATCTTTACCTGCTGTGGTATGATCTTTTCCCCCTGGTTTTCAAGACAGGGTTTCTATGTTTAACAGCCTTGGTTGTCCTGGAACTCACTCTGTAGGCCAGACTGGCTTTGAACTCACAGAGATCTGCCTGCCTCTGCCCTCCGAGTGCTGAGATTAAAGGCTTGTGCCACCATGCCCAGTGCCCTTGATCTGTTCTATCAACTGCATATACAATGACCTATTTAACGGGTCTTTAGAGACCACCTTCTTCTTCACCCAGACTCCACTATTTCATGTGTCAGCTCAGTTTCTGGAGAAGAACCCACTTTGGCTCTTTTACACAATCCTTTAAAGTCAGGCTTTAATAACTGAGAAAAGAGAAAGGAAGGTGCCCAGGCATCCTCTTTGTTGTCTCAGGGGTAGGCACTGGACCTTATGGGTGCTACAGTTTTAGGAAACAATGGTGCTTACTTGTTGCCAGTACAGGATCTGAGTGGAGTCCTAAAATGTTACAGACATAGATAGTAAATGAGTTGATACATGGACAGTACATGCAATAGTAAGTACTGAATACAGGAGAGCTATGTCTTGCTTTTGCCAATTGTCATTGTCTGTAGCAGGGCACAACAGCACATACGTCTATTTCCAGCACTTAGAAAGCTAAGGCAGGAGCATCATAAGTTCAAGACCACCTGGGCTACCATAAGCCAGCTAAGCCTGCAATAGAGAGACCCTGTTTCTAAGAAAGACGGAGAGGAAGAAGAAAATGAGGGAGAGAGAAGAGAGACAGACAGACAGACACACACACACACATGGAGAGAAGGGGAAGGGGAGGGAGGAGGACAGAGGGAGAAGAGTGTGTTCATGTGAGACATGCATGAGGCCAAAGCTTGGGGAAAGCTAGCTACCCACTCTCTATGAAGATCACAGAGAACTGAACATCCTCAGAGCTCAGAACTTTGATTATCAGATGGCAAACAGGTCATAACCAAATCATAAAACAATATAAATATACATCCACATCCATTCCCACATATGTTAGAGAGGCCTCTGTATGCCAATATCTAGCTTACTTTGTATAAACTTTCACCAGATAGTGATCCTTGAGTCAGAACGGAACACAGAATTTAACTTACCGATTAAAAAAAAACCTCATTTTGTTTCCCTCTTAATAATAAACTGAGCACAGGAGCATTTTCAGTAGTAAATTATAGTTTTTGTTCAAACTTGTCCTTACTCTCTAATCTTTGGTGAAAACAAGCCCTTGATGCTGTTTCAAATGAGTTCCTATTCACATGGACTTTAAGTTGGGGGTGAGAGGTGGAAGAAACAGACTTACAAAGCAGGATGTACTGCCAAAAGGGAAATTAAGTTACTGGAGAGGAGACTTTGTTTAGTGGATGAGTATCCTTAATGGATTAATAGAGAGTAAGCAATACTTGAGAGCAGAGGGCTGGAATGGAGGAGTGAAGGAAAGCTGGTTGCTAGGGAAACAAACTAGTGGTCCACAGTCACTGCACAGGTGACTGTAATGGCCATAAACTCAGTTCCATCCTGGGATGCAGGAACACAGGGACCACGGCCTCTTTCTAAGCTGCTGAGAGGGGACCTTGATGCTTCTGGTCCCTGAAGCACCAACAGCCTTCTGAAAAACAGTAGAGAATGGAACTCACTACAGGGCACTGAGAGAGAAAAGTTGTACAGGTTTAGGACATTAACGGGATTCAAAGCTCTGGCCGGATCTGCCCCTCGCGCTACCTGTAAAGCTAAGAGTCCAAAGAAACTCTCCTTCCACCCCCGGACTGCAGGAACAAGCCAGCCAACTTAAGGTTCCCAAACTCTACTGAGCTGTTATTCTTTAAATCCTTCTCTGTTATCCTTCTCTGTTCCTTTTTCAGACGCTAACCTGGGATTAATAATTAGTCATTAGTCTGCACTGATTCTCTTTTCAATGTTTGTTTTTTGGATGAAGGCAGACTTGTGTTTAGAGTTGGACCTTCATACCTAACAGAACTTGGTCCTTGGACTCACAGGCAAGGCCATAAACTAACGAATTCCCCAAGTGACCAGGAGAGGCCTCAGCTGCAGAGAGACTAAAGAGTGAATTTGGGAAGTGTTGTGGTGCACACTGCCAATGGCATTCCCTGAACTTGCAGAACAAGAAGAGAAGCTTAGCATGCCTTATACCAGAGCCTGCATGAAGCTACCATCTCAGTCTCTACTGTTCGTGACTGTCACATCCATTTATTGTGAGCAGGCAGTAGTTATTCTCAACTAATTTCAAAGTCAGAGACCTGCATTTACAGGTCGTTCATCCATTGTACGTATGGCTCTTCTGAGGCCTGCCAATCATAGAAACGCAAACACTACCTTGGCCTCGTATACTGCAGTCCTCAGAGGTCATGAGGGAAGAAAATGCACTCTTAGCAAGAAAGTATAATATTTTGGAACCATAGCATCCATGCATGCAAAGAAAACTCCAGATATTGCAACCTTAGGGGCTGTTAAACTCAGCTTCCTTGGCATATCAAATATATGATATTCCCTTCCAGAACTGAGGGAAATGGCCTTATATTTTGGTCACAGGCTCATAAGCTTGTAATACAACACACGGTGCTGCTTATCTTAGAATAAAGCGTACGTCTTACCATTTAGATGCTTCTAAGCTGGACACACTCTTATGCCACTGGTTTCATTCAGTGATTAGATTTTCATGGGATACTATAACATAATTGGGATTTAGGATTCACTCATAACCATCCATCAACCATTCCACGGCACCACGAAATTAAGTGCTAATAAAAGCACAGATTCTGCAGTCATGTGTTAAAGTAATAATGCAACCCACAGCATCTTTATCCTAACACAGGTACAGAAGCCAGGAGAGAGAAGGCAGAGACACATTTCTGATAGTTTTGAGGGGCACAGCACAATAAACATGTGTTAAAAGGTACCTTGTCAAAACACACAGTGAAATGTTTTTCTGAGCATAGAAGCAATAGATTCAAGAGAATGGCTCATATTCAATCAACATAAACTGCTCAGTGAGATAATTAAAGACCCAAGTCATTAAGGGCTCAGCATGAAGGCTGATATTAAAAATGAATCTGTTCTGAAAATGTGCCACCTAGGCCTCCTATTTACAGCATGGCACGGCACATTGGGGGAACCACCTCTGTCCCTCCATCACACCTTTGTGGAGGAAGATTTAGGTTCTGGTTATGCCTGCAAGATGAATTATTTTTGCTCAGAGTGATAATTGATTCTCGCTACTGCGAGAATTACCAATAGCAAAATAGCTACTATTGGAGGTTAGTAGTGACAGATGTGGTCTGCTGGAGAGGACTGAGGAAGGGATTTGTACAATGAAACCATAACTCTCTGGGAAGAAGCCCTAATGGAGCTTTCTTCCATTCCTGATTTTTCTGTCTTCTTTGTAAGAGTGTGTATGGTGTAGGCACATGTGTGTGTACAGGTATGCATGCCCATGTGCACACATGTAGAGGTCTGGGGAGGATATCAGGTGTCTTTTTCTATCAGTCTTCACCTAATTTTGTATCCCACTAAACCTGAAGCTCAGCTCACCATTTTGGCTAGACTGGCTAGCCAGTGAGGCCTCAGGATCTGCCTGTCTCTACTCCCCCACCTTGGAGCTACAGGCACATGAGGCCACGCTCAGCTTTTACAAGGGTGCATTAGAAAGCACAATTATCCACCGGGTCATCTCTTCAGCCTCATATCTTATTTAATAAGGTTTGAGAAAAAGTTCAAGGGCTAGAGAGATGACTCTGTCAGTAAAAGCCTCACCTTGCGAGAACAAGGACCTGACTTTAATCCCAGAGCACTGTAAAAAACTGGGCACAGAGGCACGTACTTGTAATCTCAGCGATGGCGAGATGAAAGGTGGAAATAGGCAGGACCCTGGCAGCTTACAATTCAGCTAGTTTAGCACACTTAGTGAAGTTCCAGGCCAATGGGAGACGCTGTCTTCCTGAACTCTACATGTGTGTGCAAGCCTAAGTTTGCACTCTTTTGCACACATATGAACATATGTGAATACCTGTGAACATGCACACACCCATAGATACACATACACACAACAGTTACCATGTAAAAAATAAAGTTCTTGCCCCCCTTTAAATACCCAATTATTATTCTGGGAATCAGTCCCTACCATTTTCTATAGATTCCTCTGGTTCTTCCTGACCACAGAGGCCTGCCTATGCACGCACATGTAACTTTCCTTTAAAACACACATTTAGAGTACACCATGTGCAATGGCAAGGTGGGCACTTACTCATTAGCCTCATGCCTTCACAATCATCTCCAACCAGCACACACAAAGGTAATTATCCAGGCATGACATTTTCAATCACATCTAAGACATAAATGACATTGTAACACCCAGCGTGTAAAAGACACTAACGTCCAGATAGGCTAACAAAGAAGCTTAGAAACAGACCACAGACATGCCCACTCTGCCCCACTATTCAGTGCTCTGCTGCAAGGCTCGGGCTACTGGGACTCCAGAGTTCAGAAAACTGGAGTTCTTTACGCACATGGTGAATGGATTAGCTCTCTGGTCACACACAGAGGGACAGCCTCCGTGGTAAGAAGATGGGACAAGATCAGATGTACTTGAAGGACAGATGCAGCAGGTAGAGTCCTACCCAGTCCTCTTCATCTCTGCAGAACTTCTGGCCGAGTCTTCACTCTCTTTACTGCTCACTCATCTGTTCTGAAAGCCAGAGTCAATCCATCTCAGAGCACCCGCCTGCCCGCCCGCCCGCCCGCCCATCATCTGTCATGACTTGGTTCCCACTCCACACTGCCATCCACTCTCTGCCAAGCCCTGTGACAGAGAGCAGGGAGGACAGTGAATCACCAGCCAGGCAGCCTGGGGTGGCTTTTCTGAGTAAAAATATGCATAATTCAGTGACAGAGGAGCTATTTTTGGAAATTGATGATGAAGAACTCAGGCTCTCTATAAGGAGGCTGGTCCCTGACTCCCAGCTAACCACGCTCATCATCTCAGGAAAGCAGATGTTAGACCAGACTCACAGGGTTGTGATTAACAAGCCCCACAGAAAGCCCAAAGGTGAGAGAGAGTCATTTAGCACTGGTACCTGCACAGAGGACTGGAACCCCAGTCCTGCCTTGTGTTCTCAAGTACTTGCAGAATGCAAAGGCCACAGTTGAATATGGCAGAGTTACCAGAAACTATGGTTTCAGTCTTTCGGAGGGAGGTCTTAACTCTTCAGGGGCCCTTGGAAAAACATTACGCAGATGGTGTCTCAGCTATCTGGCTTCCATTTCCATCTAGGATACTATATAGTCCACAGGGCATATTCTGTCTCTGTCTCATGCATGCACATGCATATGCGTGCACGCGCACGCGCGCACACACACACACACACACACACACACACACACACACACACACACCTTAAAAATTAAAAGAACAACGATAAAAACAAAGAAGGAAAAGTGGAGAATCAGAAGGCTGTGTGTGTAACAGTATTTTCCTAGTATGTACAGGCCCCGTGTGATTTGATCCCTGGATCACATTCTTAAAAAAATAAAACTTTATAACTATTTCAAATAAGTTAAATAATTTATAACAAAGCATATTAAAGCAAAAACATTTTTAACTTCTTTGTACAAATTATCTAACTATCAGGAAATCACCTAAGCAGAATAATTCATCTTGGCAGAATTCACATGTTTTGATTACTTTAAATTAATAACTGTTTCTACACCCCTGTCGGAAGAATCTCCTTCTTTCAACACGAATCTTGTACTGCTATGCATTTGTAATATTATCCACAATCTTCTTTGAAGTTACATTTTTATGATTTCTGAGTTTCAAACTGACCACCATCCTTCCATTCTTTTCCATTGACCATAATATTTGTAATTTGGAACATACTTTCTCTGTAATTGCTGCAGGACCTGGTAAGTTCATAACAAATTCTGATAAACTGTAACCTATTTGGGGGACAATATAGGACAAGTTGGCCTCAAACTTATGGCATTTCTCTTACTATGAGTGTGGTAGTTTGAATAGGTATGGCCCCATAGACTCTTGCTTTTGAATGTTTGGCCCATAGGAGTAGCACTATGAGGAGGTGTGGCCTTGTTGGAGGAAGTGTGTCACTGTGGGGGTGGGCTTTCAGGTCCTATATATGCTCAAGCCATGCCCAGTATCTCAGTTTACTTCCTGTTGTCTTTGGATCAAGATGTGGAACTCTCAGCTCCTTCTCCAGCACCATGTCTGCCTGCACACTGCCATGATTCATGCCATGACAATAATGGACTAAACCTCTGAACTGTAAGCCACCCCAATTAAAGGTTTTCTTTTATAAAAGTTGCCTTGGTCATGGTGTCTCTTCACAGCAATAAAACCCTAAGACGTTAAATCTGGGAGTGCTAGTATTATGGTTATATGTCAGCATACCCAAGTTCTAATTTATAAATTTTCAACCAAAATATATAAATAATTCAGCCCATTTTTTGTAGGTACTGCTGGTGTGTGTGTACACACATGTGCAGTTGTGCATGTGAATGGAGGTCAAAAGACAGCCCCTGGTGTTATTCCTCAGTCACTGTATACTTTTTTCAAAACAGGCTCTTTTACTGGCCTGGAGCTCACAAAATAATCAAGGCTGGTTGTCTATCAAGTCCCAGAGACCTACCTTTTCAGCACCAGTATAACAAGGGTGTACCACCATGCCTGGCTTTCTGGGTAAGTCACACTCAAGGCAAGCACTTTACAAACTTAGCTGTCTCCCCATCATGGTGCTATTATTTGCTACTTTCTTTGACACTATATAAAGATAAACCTTGTAAAATGAACTGTTTCTATTAGCAATTTTCTTATGTTCTCTCTAAGTTGGACGCTATAATGTAATCATACTCTCATCTCTCCATCTTTTCTCATTGCTAGACAGATATAAAATTATCCAATAAAAAATAGAAATCCACCAAGATAGTTTCCACAGACCAAGCTATTCCAGAGTACAATTATAGATTTTTGAAAATTCATACACAGTATTTGAGCTCTTATCATTTAATTTGTTCCATTTCTTTTATAGGGATGTATTTCAAGATGTAGTTCCAATCAGTGACTGCAGTTGGCTACTAACTTCAAATACTACTGTTGAGGTCACTTAATACAACACAGTAATTAAATTTCTAACTGTGGGACTACAGAGATGACTCAGCAAAGAAGAACATTGGCTGTTCTTCCAGAGGACCTGAATTTGATCCTCAGCCACCCAATATGGCTGCTTACAATCATCTGTAATGCCACTCCCAGGGGATCTGATGCCCTCTTCTGGCCTCTAAGGGCAATGCACACATACATGTAGGCAAAACATGTATACACATAAAATAAAATTCTAAAAACAGTTCCAACTGTTATATTAAGCAATGCAACCAAAATGTGGGGATTTGGTTATAAGGAGGTCTGACACCAGTTGAACAGACAAACGCCTTTGTCTTAGCAGGAAGCTTACAAAGGGCAAGGAATGTTTATGGGAAATAGAACCAAACACAAGAGTCTAACAAGGAACAGAAAAGGAGGTCAGAGCCATGGGGGGGGGGGGGGACGAGTCTCATTCTCACTATGCAAATTTCTCCACAGGACCCTAGCAGCTCAGCTGCAGAGAAGACAGGCGGAACACTGATGTAGGACCTTGCATTTGCAAGGTAGATGTATCAGGCTAAGAAGGACCGAGACTGCCAGGAGAGTAACCATAGGGGCACAGGTTCTAGAAGGTGCTAGGCTGGATAAGAAGACTATGGGCAGAGGCAAGAGTGCCTTCTCAATAACCTCAAAGAATAAGCATCAGAAAAGGCAACTGGGAAGCCATCATCTAGGCTGAAGGCAGAAGCACAGAGGGGAGCACTGCAGAGTGAGGGCTGCCTGTTAGAAAGGGGGCTGTCATTTTTCACGCAGTCTCCTACAGCGGGAGCTGATCAGAAAGTCACACTATGGCTGTCCCCATGGACACTGAGGCAGCAACGTGGCCAAGTGTGAAAGGACAATTTGTTAAGTAAAGTGAGCCAGGCACGGAAAGATAAAAATGGTATGTCCTCATTTACACTTAAGAGGTTGAAATTGTACAAGTAGAAAGTACAATGGCATGTACCAGAGGCAGGGAAGGATACCAAGGGAAGAAGAGGATGGGTAAAGGAGATGGGGGCACAACTGCAAAAGAGAAATGACTTCTAACTAAGGTGGACAAAACTTAACTAGAAACTTCAAAATAGCTACTAGATTCGGTTTTGAATGTTCTCAAAACATGGAAGTAATAAATGTTTGAGGTTATGGATTTTCTAGCAACCTTAATGCAACCATTACTTTTTTGTTTTGTTTTGTTTTTTTGTTTTTTTTGGTTTTTTGTTTGTTTGTTTTTTTTGTTTTTTCGAGACAGGGTTTCTCTGTGTAGCTATGCACCTTTCCTGGAACTCGCTTTGTAGACCAAGCTGGCCTCAAACTCACAGAGATCCACATGGCTCTGCCTCCCAAGTGCTGGGATTAAAGGCATGCACCACCACTGCCCAGCCTGCAACCATTACACATGTATTGAGAAAACTCACACCATGCCCTGCCCCATAAATATGTTCAACTACTGCCAATTAGAATTTTCAGTACCTAAATCCTACCATTGGAAGAAGGGAAGCAGACTCCTTGCTCAAGAGCAGGCAGAAACGATTTCCCTTCTTTTCATGAGGTTTAATTGTTATTTGATGGCATGTCTCTTTACTTTTGTAACTTTTGCCACTCTACTTATTAGGTGGTGTGGTGGTTTGAGGGAGAATTGTCCCTCATGGGCTCATGTACCTGAGTACTCAGTCCCCAGTAGGTGGCACTGTTTGAGGAGTAAAGGAACCTTTTGGAGCTGGAGACTTGTTGGAGGAAGTATTTCACTGGAGGCTGGCTTTGAGGTTTTAGAGCCTGGCTCTCTACTTCCTTTTTCTCTCCTCCCCTCCCCTCTCCTCCCCTCCCCTCCCCTCCCTTCCCCCCCACCCTTATCTCTCTCTTTCCTGTATGTGAATGAAATGTGATCTCTCTACTTCTGAACAGCCAGGTCAGCCTCACAGTCCCAGTGCCCGCCCATCCTGCCATCAGGACTGGATCACCTCTGTAAGCTAAAAGCAGGCCCTTTCCTCTAAGATGCTTTTAGCCATATATTTCATCACAGCCACAGAAAAGTAATTAAAATAGATGCCCACAGCTGACCCAAGCCCATGTACTTATACCCAGTCTCTTGTGACACAAGCCCCATTGCCAAAATCTGACTTCACTTAGGAATCGCACATTCAAAGGTTAGAAATTAAGAGTTTTCGGATGACAAAAGAAAAGGGTTGAGACCCAGGCTGGGGTCCGGTCCTGGTTGGCTGCATGGACCACAGGCCTGGGGCAGACCCAGTCCTGTGGCATCACTTCACCTCTTATACTTAAGTGTCACCATGCCATTTTGCACTAACTACCCACCTACCTTCAAGCATGCTTTATCCTTCCTTATAATTTTTCTCAAAAGACTTTAGTAGTACCTGTGTATACTCACTTACTTATTATGCTACTTGACTACTGTCTCTTTCTCCTCCTGTTAGATAAGCTTCATAAGCATACAATGCTTATTCATTGTTATAGGCCCCCCCCCAGCTAATAATACCAGACATATTATGGGGCTCCATAAATACTTCTTGAGTGAGTGGATGGATGGATGGATGGATGGATGGATGGATGGATGGGTGAATGAATGAGACAATGTGTAACATCAAGTGCAGCTGAAGGTTACAGAATTTCGAGAAAGAGACAACTTCTCTAAGACCAGGTCTCTGGGATCATACAGTCTAGAAGGGCTTGATTAGAGTACACAGTTATTACTTTCCTCGATGATGGTACAATTCTATAATTGCAGAGAATGCCTACCAGAGCAGATCACTTCCATGAAGGGTGACAAGGTAGCCAGATGGAGGTGCTGGGGTGCAGAGGAGGGCTGCATGACAGACGCAGAGCATTAAGCCTGTGTGGCACTGTGGCACTGTGGCACATTCAGAGTGCTGTGATGCACAGAGAAAAGAGGGTTTACAAGCCTGAGCCCAGTGGAAGCTTTTTAGAAATTGGAACACTATGAGAAAACACCCTCAGTAGGAATCCATACAATGAATCTGCACGGCATGAGGAATCTGGTTGGATCACAGCAGAGCTCTGCTCCATTGAGTATGCTGTCACGTAGAATGGCAGTCCTGGAACATGGCAGACTAATGTCTAATCTAATACACTCTGAAATCTATCACGGCGCAGGTGCTCTTTGTATAAACTCCAAGTTTTCAATCTGCTAGGGAATTGGAAGCAACAACATCAGCAGTGATTCCTTCTAGACTTTTGTATTTTACAAGTCTGAGCCTGCTGACTTTCAACTATTACATGAATGCTTAAATGAAATAAATTATCTGTGCAATTTGTAAGTAAATAAATGAATGAAATCGATGCTTTATAGTCTGGGCCCATTTCTTCTCCTTATGCCCTTTGTGGTTTTGAAAAAGTAAGTCCTAGCAGTCAGATGATGCTTTTAGAAGATTCTATGGTGGTTTCTATAATGGTAAGATTTTTATCTGGGGCTGTGGGATTACAGCTTGGTGGTAAAGTATTTGCCTAACACAAGGCCATGAGTATGATCTTCAGAACACCATCCCCCCAAAGAGTTATGGCGTTTTAAAGTTGTGCATAATTTAGGATCTCATTAACTTGTCGTCAAAGATATGTGTCATGAAGAGCGGGTCAAATGGGGAATATAGTATCTTAAAAAGCACCATAAAATATATTAAAAGTAAAAAATATATTTAAGCATGATTATAAAAAGCTAAAACCTCCTACAAGACAAATGACAGTATATGTCCCAGAGGAGTTAATTCAGCACAAAAATAAAAAAACAAACACACCAGGAGTGAAGACTGGAATTCTAAAATATATGAAGTAATCATAAGTGGAACCAAACAGAGTAACATACGACAATAGGAGCCGTCAACAACACTCTTCCAACAAAGGATCACAAAAGAAAGACAGGTCCTGCCCACTGCAGACCAACTCAACTCGACAGATAGAGGAGTTCGATCCCAGCCAGCAACGGCGGAAGCACTCTTCTCTCAAGATGAAATGGGATATTCTCCAGAATGAGGCATAGGTTAGGTCACAAAGCAAGTGTTAGTGAAGTTTAAAAGGACTGAAATCCCACAAAGTATCCATTTGCCTCACAAGGGATGGGAACCAGAAATCAACAGCAAAAGGAAAAGTAGAAAATTCACAAATATAGACACTAAACAGAATACTCTCAAACAACCAGTGGACTACAGAAGAAATCATGAGGAAAACTGAGAGAAAATCTTAAATGAAAACACAGTTACCAAAATGTATGGCACAGAGCAAAAGCCATGTAAGATGCTGAGGCTGGAGAGATGGTTCCGTGGATAATGTACTTGTTGCTCTCACAGGGGACCTAGTTTGGTTCCTAGCACCCATGTAGGATGGCTCACAGCTGCCTGTAATTCCATTTCCAAGGATCCAATGTTCTCTTCTGGCCTCCATAGGGTAGGTACTACATGCACAGGGCACACAGTAGACAAACAGGCGCGCGCGCGCGCGCACACACACACACACACACACACACACACACACACAAGAATCAATTTTTAAAAAATCTTTAAAAGATGTTTATAGGGCTTAGGGATGAATATAGCTTGGTGGTACAAGACTGAGGAATTATGTTCAGCCCCAAGTCCTGAAAATAAAGAGATGTATAGCTATAAATTTGTGAATTTAAAAAGATGAAAGCATGACTATGTCCTAGAAATTTCATATAGTTGACTCTAATAACACCTGTTCAAAATTATATTGGACCACTTTGGTTTTTCTCTTTGCAACTTTTGAAGCCTTTCTATTCCAGTAGTATTTCTTCAACAGTTATCCTAGTGGGCAATTAATGAGCAGCAGTAGTCAGAAGTACCAAGTTGGCATCTGCCAAGAGTCTCCAGATACTATTGCCTACCAAGATGCCACACAGCTCCCCGCAAGCCAGCCAAGTTGAACCCCTAAAGGACAAAATTCCTCAAATATAAATGTGTATAGACAGAGTCCCTCATAGGGTCAACCTCATATAGATTCACCCCTCCACAGACTTAGCCCTTCACAGGTTCAACTCTGTTCAGGCTCAGCCACTCACAGACCAGAGTCTGTCCTCCCCCCAGGCTCCACAATAATGTCAGGAGCATAAGCCACCTCTCTTAGCCCTACACCCATCTGTCTAACTCTTAATCACCCTCCATCCAGGGGGCCTTTTCTCAGAGCACAGAGAACAATTCTGGAAGAAAGCAGTCAAAGACAGCTGCTAAAGAGGATCATCTAGGTTCTACACCATAAAACCTACTAGCTACCCACAAATACTGAGCAGAAACTACAGGCCTACTGAGTTCTTAATTAACTGTCTGTGGTGAATGAAGACAAGATTTCAGTAATTTATATGTAAATATAATAAGGTATTATATTCAGAAACACATTTTTCCCTCACTATTATGCTTGGCTACCTACTGAAGGCTTTCTATTGAGAGTGATAATTTGTGTTCTAATTAAAAATGTTTCTGGGAACACAGTGTATAAATTATGAATACAATATCCCCATGAAAGCTAACATTGGTGACCCTACCCCCCAAAACAGGGAACTGTTCAAACAGCTTCATACACAAGCCAGCACAGTAGATAAAACACATTTTCTCTTGGAAACTGCATATATTTTCATGTCCTGGGCTACTTGGGTACCAAATGAACATTCTTCAAAGAGTATGTGTTTAATTCTTAGGTTTTCAATCTCAGCAGGTATCTGGTTGTATTATACATATTTGAATGCTATCATGGCATGAAATAAATATTAGAAATATTTGCATCTCACCAAGAATAAGCATAACAAAGTAAATCACCATATTGACAAAAATCTTTCATCCATTCATAGTCATTTTTTTTAAATTACATAAGGGAAAATACAGAGTAATTGTGAATGAAATGAGATTTTTCAGGTAAAATTTTATGCTATTATTAAATAATCTTTCTTCTATGCTTTTAAAATATTTACTGAATTGTAATTAATAAGGCTTTCTAGGTAAATTGAATTATTCGCATTAATAGTACCTATAAATTTTTTGCTTAGAAAATACTATCAGAACATTATACTACACTGGTCAAGGGTACATGATGGGTTACTTGTTGCCTTAATCAAATGATTCATTCTCTCTGGTTGGTTTTTCCATGTAAAATTATAATATACAACCTCCAAAGTTTGTTGTAAAGATTAAGAAAAATAGATATATTTCTTAATCACCATTCCTTTTCTAAATGATATTAATGGAAAAATTATTTTTGATGATTTATTTCATTTTAATTATGTGTTTGTATATATGGAAGGGTATATACACATGGGTGCAGGTACCTGCAGAGGCCCAAAGATGGTGTCAGATCCTTTGAAGTTGGTGTTACAGGTATTTGTGAGCTGCCCAGTATGGGTGCTGGAAACTGAACTCAGATCCTCTGGAAGAGTAAGAAGTACTCTTTACCACTTAACCATCTGTTTAGCCCTCGAACAAATATTTAAAAAGTGAAAGATTTGTATGATCTGAAGAGAAACCTGAGTACAGAACAAATATTTATGATGTGTTCCACACAGTGTACAAGTACCATTCTCACAGGCAACAAAGTAGAAGTTAACTTTTCTGAGGGTGAAAAGTGTTAAAAAGAGAAATAATGTTGGGGGAAGAGATGGGGAATAAACATGTCTACAGAAGGAATTGAGGGAGGGAATTTATACAAATGAACTAGGGAAATATCTTTTAAAAATGGCATCTAGCGGAAATCCCAGCATTCCCTGAATTCCATGAGAGCATTAAGAGATGTAAATGAAGGCCAGTGAGATGGCTCAGTTGGTAAAAGGGCTTGCCACCAAGCCTGATGACCCAGTTGAAACCACTGGCCTCACAGAGTGGAAGGAGACAGATGACTCCTGAAAGTTGTCCTCTGACTTCCACATGTAATGTGTGTGCACACAAAATAAGTAAAGATAGATGATAGATGGATGGATGGATGGATGGATGGATGGATGGATGGATGGATGGATAGATAGATAGATAGATAGATAGATAGATAGATAGATAGATAGATAGATATGATGGATGGATGGATGGATGGATGGATGGATGGATGGAAGGACAGACAGATAATCTCCACTTGTGACAAAGTCATGGTAGTGGTACAAGCTTAGCTTGCTTGAAGAAAAATCACCGATCTGGTCTGGATGCAGCTGAATGAAAGAGTAAGTGAGAGGTGGGACAAGAGGTCAGGGGCTTATAGTGTTTCAGGGCTGATACAGTCCTGGAGGCTGCTGTAAAGTCATTGTAAAGACAAAGACAATGAAAACTTGGGCTAGAAGTCTTCATCAAGAGTCTGGCTAGCACACTGTGGTAGTTTGAATATAACTGGCCTCCATAAGCTCATAGTGAGTGGTACTATTAGGAGGTATGGCTTTATGGAGTAGATAAGGCCTTGTTGGAGGAAGTGGGTCACTGTGGAGATGGGCTTTGAGGTCTCATATATACTCAAGCCATGTCCAGTGTCTAGTTCACTTCCTGTTGCCTTTGGATAAAGATGTAGAACTCTCAGCTCCTTCTTCAGCACCATGTCTGTCTGTATGCCACCATGTCTCCCACCATGATAATAATGATAATGAACCTCGAACTATAGGTCACTCCAATGAAATGTTTTCCTTTCTAAGAGTTGCCTTGGTCATGGTGTCTCTTCGCAGTAATAGAAAGCCTAACTATGACACACACTAAGATAGCAGTACAGTAGTAAGGTTGGGGAAAGAAAGTCAAGTCTCTTGGGCCTGGGCAATAGCTATGATATTATGTTGTTGGTAATATTGAGTGAGTAAGTTTGTTGGGTGAGAAAGATGAATGTAGTATGATTCCAGGTTTTGAGTCCAAGAAATTGGAAGAAGGAGGCTGCCATTTACTAAGATGAGACAGACACCAGGATAATCAGATTTTGTGGAAAATTTCAATGGTACTTATCATGTAGTAAAGTGAAACTACTGAGTAGTTCTAGGCTGGAGAGAGAGATTCGGGAGGTACCCATGTATGGAACCTAAAGCCGTACTGGAAAGGCAGTAAAGCACAACAGCAATACAATCTGTTTCTTTTTCTACAAAAGTACTTCCAACATACTTCTAATATATTCTTTTATTTGTTTAGGTGTATACATAAGTGTGCAAATATGTATATGTGTCTATGAGTATGTGTGTGTGCTTGCCATGATGCTTGTGTCAAGGTCAGAGGAAAATCTCTGATGTTGGGTCTTGCCTTCCATTTTGAGGCAGGTATATGCCAGAATATCTGAGCTACAAGAATTCTCCTGTGTTGCAGAACATTATTTTAAAATGTGCTACATTTGTTTGTGCTGTGAAACATTTGTTTAATGATGCAAAGATTTATTGCATTCTTTTAGGTTGCATTTGTTTAACTCTGTGAAGCTGTATTACTTGCCTGTCTAAAACACCTGATGGCCTAATAAAGAGCTGAATGGCCAATAGTGAGGCAGGAAAAAGGATAGGTGGGACTGGCAGGCAGAGAGAATAAATAGAAGGAGAAATCTGGGACGAAAAAGGAGAAGAGCAAGACAAAGGAAGAGGATGACAAGGGCCAGCCACCCAGCCACCCAGCCACCCAGCCAGCTATGGAGTAAGAGTGAAAGTAACATTTACAGAAGTAAGAAAAGGGAAAAGTCCAGAAGCAAAAGGTAGATGGGATAATTCAAAGTTAAGAAAAGCTGGCAAGAAATAAGCCAAGCCAAGGCCAGGCATTTATAATTAAGAATAAGCCTCTGTGTGTGATTTATTTGGGAGCTGGGTGGCAGGCCCCCAGAAGAAAAAGATCAAAAACAACCAACAACATTTTGGCATTCCAATGTGGGGCTAAAGTAAAAGGAAATCCAACTACACTCCTTCCTGTCTTCATCTCTCATGTTGCAGTAGGAACACTAGGATTATAGATGTATGCTGTTGTATCTAGCCTTATGTGGGTTTGAGGAATATGAACACAGGTCCTCATGCTTGCATGGCAATCACTTTGCCCACAGTACCATCTCTGCAGCCTTTAAATGTATACTTTATTGTGTCATCTTGCAACTTATTCAACCCACTATCGATATGAAGGGGGAAAAGTGAGGGGGGTGGCCTTTTATCATTTCCAAATACAGGACTGAGAGTCTACAACCAAAGACAGATGAGAAATAAACTTAAACTGACTTTTCATCTATAAATTATATCAGTGTGATCTCAGTCTCTTACTATCTATAGAAGATTATCCCCTAAATAGCATTCTCAACAAATATATTTGTCAAAAACATAAATAAAATGTACATAAATATACCCTAAGCAATTGATCTTTCCTGTAGCAACATAGGGACAAATACACCCCACCCTCAGGACTGAGATAGCAATTATAAAAGCAATAGGGTTAGAGTGCTGCAGAGCCTCGGTACTGAGGGTGACGTTTCCTAGGAAACTAAAACCCTCTCTGGCACAAATGTGAAATCCAGTACTCCCAGATGTTGTATTCTAAATCCTACATATTCAGAAATCAAGAACTTTTCAAGTGAGTCAAAAATGAAGGCAAACACAAACCAGCAAACAAAACCAAAAGAACAAAACCATTTCCCACTGATCCAGACCCAAAAACTTACACACTGCAGGCTTCAGGAGTAAAATGCTATCAGCCCTTGGCAAATAAAACCAAATCCAATGACGAAATAATCACACAGCCTACAAAATCCCCAAAGCAAGTCGAAATCTTTCCACTAGTACTGTATTCGGATATAGCCAGGGGTTCTGTCATTGCTTTTCTTCTTACTTTTTGTCACTACTTTAAAAACATGTCATTAGATCATGGAAGAGAGGGAAGATCAGGGTTGTTTTATATGAATTTACAAAATATATGCCAAAAGCTATTTCAAAGACATATAATATTACCTTAAAATATACTTGATAATAAAACTAAATTACTAAGGTTTTGCTACCTAGAATTTGTTTGGGAATTCGCAAGAGTCAGTGCAGAAAAGACTAAAAACAAAACATGAAATAACTACTTGACCTACCAGGGGGATCACTTATAAAAGTTCATTGTCTTTTACTCACTAGGGAAAAAACTAGAATAATGGAATAACATCCAGTTACAATAGAACCAATAAAACGAAATATTTCAGATTAAACTGAGCAAAGACATTAACGGCCCACATGCTGAAAACTGTAAAATGTAGACTAAGTTAAATAAAAGACCTAAATAGAGAAACAAGTTGTGTTTATGAATTAAAGCTCAAATTCAAGTTGTCAATTGTTCTCAAATTTGTATTTAGATTCCATGCATTTCCACACAAGATTTCTACAAACAACTCCCAAAACTTGTTGTAAAATTTTATATGAACAATCTGTTTTTAGAATGCCAAAGTCATTTTATAAAATAATAAATGATAAAAGGGCATTATAATGTAATTAGGGATAAAGTACACCTAGTTCTAAGATGTCCTTTAGAGCCGTTATATTATATAATATTGACACAAGGACAGATACAGAGAAGAGAATTGATCAAGTAATATTATTTGTGTGTGTGTGTGTGTGTGTGTGTGTGTGTGTATGTGTGTGTGTTTTACATGTGCAATAGCACACTTGTGGAGTTCAGAAAACAACTTGTGAGGTTGGTTCTCTCTTTCTACCATGTATGACCTAAGGATTGAACTCAGGTCGTCAGGCTTGGCAGTAAGCACTTAACCTGCTGAGCCATCTTGCTGGCCCAGGCAACTGACTTTTGACAAAGCTGCCAAAGCAGTTGAGAAAATTAAAGTTTTCTTCAGCAAAGGCACTGAATGTAGGCTATCCCTATGAGTGAATTAAGTGAGACACAAATGAGTACATACTATATTACTCCATTTCTATATTTTAAAATAAAAAACTCTCGTGAAAGTTAAATCTTGATTGGACCATGGCTTAGTAAAGGAGGAGTTGAAAGAGACACAAGAAAAGGAATCTTTTAGGGGAGGATCAGAAATAGTGGTGTTATGTTCATCCCTGAGACATCCAGTTTAATTAAATGCAATATATTCTGTGTGATTTACATTTCAATAAAACTGACTCCTAAAAGAGTAATGAAAACCAAAGAATCATGAATGGGTACAAGTTAACATGTTGTAACTAGCATATCCAGTGTTGAACTGTGCAGACACACAGCCTTGTTCTTTAGGTAATTCAAACATCCATCACATTTAGATCAGGATGCTGTGCTGGATTTCCCTAACACATTGACCCAGTGCTCCCAGCAAAGATAGGCTGGTTCCTGCCCAATTCCTCTCTGAGATACTAAGAAGTCTCCATAAGTGTGGTCATGTTAATGATACTTCCCCTAGCAGCCACCAAGAGAAGATGTTCTCAACTGAGAAACACAGAGTGGGACTGGGATGTCTGTGTCTATCCAGGTTTGGTCTACAATTGGGTCTGTTCTTGGGCTGACTCCTCTTTACATATGCTTCTGCTGCTAAGAAGCAAAACTGAGGTCTATTTGGACTTCCTCTCATTAAAATCTGAAGAGCATCTGCAGAGACATTCTGATGAAATGATACAGATGTCCACAAAGAAACCTGCACATACCGAGGATCTGTTCTTCATGACCATTTCTCACATATTCCCTACCCCATCTCTAAAGTAAACATTGCCATCTTCTTCTTTGCCCATCATAGAAACTGTTCCTCAGTGAGGCCTGGCTATTTGCCCAAATTCATCCAACTAGTCAGTGGCACAGATGAGATTTCCATCTCTGGGGTACTTAAAGTGATATGTGGTATATTTCTATACATACAAACCTGGAGTAAATAAATGCAAAGACCTTGGGGTTCTAGCTCTGGTGTTAGTAATTTTGCATTACTACTAATAAAAAAAGCCATGCAGTTCAATACACAGATGACATTTTTATGGGGCTTTTGCTCATCACCAAAATGTTATATTCTTCCTACTAGGCAATCAATATTTGAAAATGACTCATTTATATCTTTAGAGAAGAGACACTGTACAAAACAAAGTCAGAAGCATTTTTAGTGACTGTCTCTAAATCTAGTTAGGAAAGAAAAAAACAGAAATGTGCAGTATCTACAACTAACAAAAGAGCAGAGAACTAAGAAAGATTCCTGGGTAGCTGGGCAGTTCCCACTACACTAAGCAATGAAACAGCTGCTTAGCCTGACTTACTGTCGATGTCAAAGAAAATCAGACACACTTCCAACTGGGACATTTCTAACTTATTTATCTAAAATACTACCACCATGAAAATATTTTAAAAGTAATGAAATAACAAAAAAAAATGAACTGATGGGACATTTCTTTGTATCAAAATGGTCACTAGGAGATAAAGTTATGCAAACATCCACAAGGAAGAGGAAACATGAAAACCCATTCCCTAGCCTAACCTAACCACCACTTCTTCTGCACATCCTTGGCAAGTCAAAGTCTGAACCTCATTAATAAATTCATTGTTTCTGGTTGACCTTCAACAACAATCCTCACAGTCTCAGGACTCAATAATGTGGTGTCCCAGCATCTACTTCTTCAGGTCATGGAGATGGCCTAGCATTCTGAGAGATTCCTAATATTTAATTCTAGTAAATGCAGAAATCACACACTTCAAGTGAAGATTTATGTAGTGAGTAAGATAATTTCACCTTAAATTAAAAAAAAAATGTGCTGTAAGTCATCTCTATCTGATATTCTCACTTCCTCCCTGTCTTGGAAATCCTATGTGTTCATGGATTATAGGGACAACTCAATGGAGGTGGCAATGTCACCATCTGACTCGAGAAATATTTTCCTTTTCTGTGTCTGTCATGAATCCCCAGTTCAGTCACAAACGAGTGTGACCATCCACCAAAGGGAGAGAAGGGACAGAGTGCATCCCTGGAAATGAAGATGGGGTGGGAGTCTGTCCTAGAGATGACAGCGATGTGTTCCTCATACTCGGCTCACTGAAGTGTCTTTAGTTTTTGGCCCCAGCACATGAGACAGCCATAGAGGCACAGTGCAATAGGAGCATGGAGCCCAACTGTGAGATTCAACAGCCACAGAACAGGCCTGCTCAGGTCTGAAGATGCCTGGGCGGATGGCCTGTATGGGGATGATCCTTGCTCTCCAGTGCCCTACAGACTCATCATTTCGTGTCGCCTCACATGGCTCACAGCATCCATTTGTTTAGGTACTGGCAATCATACCTCTCAACATTCATCAAAACAAGGTACTTACAGTTGCATGACCAAGTACAGGTGATTCGGGCTCTCATAGATATCTTCCAGGGCAACAATGTTTTCATGTTTAATCCTAAAAGTAAAAAAGAAAGTACACACACAATGGTAAGGACAATTATACTTGAAAAAACAGTCATGACAGTGCCGGAGACAATGTATAAGATGGCTGACGTGCTGCAAGCAGAGACTGGAGAAAAGGAGACCCGAGATTGTGGACCATCAACCCTCTGTGTGTTCCCCACCAGATTTTCTGCCTAGCATGCATCTAGAGGACCAAGGCAGAAATGTCTACGTGTCCCAAGGTCATGCTTTATAGCATGCACATGTCATGTCCTCCTCCATATAAATACTTCTTGTAATATTAGTCTTTTTCTTCAATCTGATCTTCATGTTCTGTGTTCCTAGATCAATGGTAATTTCTGTGATACAGGAAAGGGAGTAAATTTTCACAAGAAATTATATAGAGATGATCACCCAGGCTGGGGTTAAGGCAGGTCATGGGAAAAAAAATCTACAGCTGAGGAAGCTTTTCAGGCTTAGATAAACTGTACCAAATGTGTGGTCAACTATAGCACATGGCATGATATGAATCAACACACTGGACTCAAATTGGCCATGATGAATAATTCAGTTTCTGAGGTATTCCAAGGGCATTGTGTAAAACTTGAGACCCTAAGCAGTATTGGCTAAAGACTGTGGATGGAGTAACATATAGATGGGATGACAAACTAGAAGTGTGGGAACCTAGAATAGGAGAAAAATGGTGGCCTCCACCAAGAAAGGGAGATGACAACTTTAATCCAGACATTTTTTTATTCCTCCTGAAGGAGTGTGGAGACAATGTGGCAATGGTTGGAGTGATTGCTGCAAGTTTTATTGAGTTCCTAGATTGAAAAGAGCTGCCAGGAAAGGTGAGCTTCCTTTTATGGAAGCTCTATAAATAGGATCAGGTCTCCCTTGGAATTGTTGGAATATAGAAGGACAGAAGTTGCTGACTTGCAGGGACAGATTTGTGGCCCACCAGTCATGGGGCTTAGTGTTAGCAGAGGGCTGAGGAGGAACTTAGGTGGCTACAGGGGTCTTGAGGTCGGAGCAGGCTGTGTGAGAAGGAAATGACTGTCTGGTACATTGACCACTGTTCTTATTTTTACCTTTTTTGTGAAATTGCATGTTGCTAGCCTCTGGGTCAAGTGCTCAGAAGATTGTATAATCATTAATAATAAAAATAGATTATGTTTGCTTTGGTGTTAAGTTTGGGATAGTTCCTGTGTTTAGTAAAAGATGATGAAGAATATATTGGTGATTTTCTAAGAATAATCTTTAGAATCATGAGAACATTTTGTATTGGGTGATTTCCCCTTTTCTTTCTGTTTCCCCTTGCTTATGATAATAAAAGACTGAGGTCACCAGGGCAAAAGCAGAAGCTAAGGAAGCTGTAGCAAAGAAGCTACTCAGCAGCTGCAGAAGCCCGAAGTGACCTGTCACCTTGCATGAGCATTGTCTTTGAGACGTTACTGCGCCTTCCAGGTATCCCATTCTTCAGACCCCTGAAACTGCTGAGGCTGGTCCCCGGCATTACAAGGAAAAAAATGACAGATAGAATCCTAGTTCCTTAATATGACATTGAAGACTCACCACCACATTGTTCCAAACCTATTTCTCAACTTATTACTCCCTCAATCCCTTCTCTCCATCATTCCTAAGGCTTTAGAAGCCCACAGTTAGTAACACTGGACTGAATGCTGTGGCTGAACATGTATGCCATGGACCAAATCTCTCCATACTGTATTTTCTCACCATAGCTGCACATCAAATGGCTGAACATCTTGAGCAGCGCACAACTTCTTCCTGCTATCTCAATGCAGGAACTGCAGACTAGTCTAAAGAGCCACCCATGTATGGGTCCATCCCTACTGACAGCTAGTATATACCCCAGGGAACAGTTTCATGGTCATGTTCATGAATCCAGTACAGGCAAAGGAAAACCAGCCTGACCACCCTCACTGGAGTTCACAATTATCCCATCAGGAAATTCAGTTTCCCAAGTGAACTAACTAGTGGGTAGGCAAGCTAATTTCATCTCAAATTTTAAAAACAATACATGTTCAAGTCATGTCTGAATCTGGATAGTCAGATTTCTTATTTCCTCTTCCTTCTGATATCCCCTGGTATTAGTGAATTACAAGGACAATCTCATGACCAAGGCTGATCAAAATAAGTTCTCAACCAGCAACCCTTGAATCTTCTGGGAGTTTGGCATAAATGCAAATTCTCAGGCTTTGATTGGATAATACAAAACCAGAGTGGAGTCCAGCAATCTGCATTTTAAGAGTCGCCAGACAGTGTATATACAAAAAGAAACAATGGGATTAGATCAGGAATTTTCAAACTTCAGTGCATAAATGCATCCCCTGGGGAATCTGGTGACAAGGCAGATATTGATTTAGTGGGTCCAGGGAAGGGACTTAGCATCTGTATTTCTCACCAAGATGCAGATGCTGCTGGCTAGAGACCACACCGAGCATCAACGTCTCCAACCAACAAAGGCAGCCCAAGAAGGAAGCAGATTCCTTCTAGCTCTTAGAGCTATCCACAAATAGCAGTTTCTGATCAGAATGTCAAGCTCAATTTTTATTTAATGCATATGAAAAAGAACTATTTCATTCCTCGATGAGCTAATTAGCTCTTACCACATGCCTTTTGCTGACATCCTTGATAAACCATTTAAAGACAAGATAGAACATGCGAAATCTTGTGAGCCCCTTGAAAGTGGATTCACGCGACTCACTTGTTTCCCCTCTTGTGCCTATAACAGGCCTGTTTAATAAACATTTGCTGAGTGAATGGATGGGTGATATTTAAAGGTCATTGCCACTAAGCAACAAGATACAACATTCCATATGTAGTTTGTGAAAAATGGAGGGATTGTTTCCCCAAGTATCAGATGGCTTCCTCTGCAAAAAGAAAGCTAAATAAAAGGTAGACTAGACAAGAGGGTTCTCTTGATTAGAGTTGGAAGAAGAGAAGATAATTAGCAAAGAGTGGCAATGCTTTGCTTTTATTTCTGCAGCTCTTAATAGTTAATGTGGTTGTTTGTGGGAGCTAAAAATAATTACATTAAATTCACATTTCACTGGCCACCCGTGCAGGGTGCCTACTTATCTGTCAGTAATAGTTACTGTAAAGTGAAGCAAAATCATATCAGCAATGAGTTATAGCACTATATTAAATAAGTCATGCCACCAAAGAAACAACCAGAGCTTAAACAGAGACAGCCAAGATCTTAGATATTTGTGGAATTGTCGTTATTGACTATACATGAGGGAATATGATCAATGACAATGTGTATTGTGTATATTTCTTCCTCTATAAGAGCATAAATATTTCCACTTAGTCACATTAATTTGGGCTGTCAGGGTCTAGATTTATAGGAAATTGAGATGAATGGGGCCACATGGAGGGCTACTAAAAAAAAGAATGGAGTCACAGTACCCTCAAACTCTAGAAAATAACACACGCTTTTAAAAGTATAAATACATTCCAGACATTGTAGTGTTGCTCATATGTAGTATAAGAGTCCCTGGGACTCTTATGTTTTGATGTACTGAATCTTATCACACCTGGGCTTAGAAATTGGCACCTATGGTCCTGGCAATCTTTGGAAATTGAACCAAGAAAGCTGTTTGGGCCCAAGAATTTAGTCATTCAACAGTTAATAACCATTTCACTGTATACAAAGACTCAGCTGTGTACAAAGCATTAGCCTAGCCAAAAAGACAAGCTGTAATAAAGGCCACATTGCCTAACTTGGGTGTACAGGACGGAGAACCTGCTATGTCTTAATTGAGTGCTGACAGGAGATTAATTTTCGTATCCATTGGAGCATTCCAGAGAGGAGCCACAGATGTTAGGGCAACCCAAAATGAAACGGCTGAGAAGACATTACTTTATGAACACTCCCTCTCAACTAGTGTTTCAATGAGTCAAGCAACTGAGTAATTTGTCCCTCACTGGGTTTCTGTTACATATCTGGAAGAATACAAGAAAGAAAAAAAAAAAGGTTTTATCTTCAAAAAGCTTGTCTTAATGGAGCAAACCATGAACAATTAGGTATTAAAACACCAACCTCTAGAATTGTATTTAAGGTCACAGAAATCTGGGTCCTGGGTGGGCCAGAGCTATGACAAAGATCTCAAGAAAATGATGGGGCTGCGTTGCGATGGTTAATGCTTGAATAAGCATACTTGAGTGATTTCAAATACATCCTAAAATGGCCTCTTCAATGTCTCTTAAGAAAAGTGGTTTAATTAACTTGGAGCTGTTAGAACATGGTAAAAGAAATCATTCTGGCCTCCTACAACTGCTTTTAATCACTTACTCCCCCTCCAGACTCCTTATAATAGAGACAGACTAAACTTACCAGTTTAAAATTTATATATTACCTTTCCAAAACACCAGATAAATATTAATCCATTTCTTAAGCAAGGGCAGGGTCTGTGCCACAAATGCCAACCACAACTTCTTCCCCTTACTCACTCAGCAGATACCTGCTGGGAGCCTACCACGTGCCAGGCACAGTCACTGGCATTAGGAATTTAGTGGTGGACAAGACAGTTTGGGTGTCTCAGCCCCAGGGAGCACACATAGGCTACAGCTAAGAAGCCTTCCCAGGGAGGCTAGAAATTAGCATTCATTAATCATTACCTTTGGGAGCCATAGAGATGAAACCTCAGTGTCTCCCTGCAGACTGGTAAGCCTCATAATGCCTCCTTCTAGCCTTTTCTTTTTGTCCATGATCCGTTCTCCATCAACTATCTCCCAATAGAGTTGCTATGTCTCTTACCACTCTGCTGGCATTCATTTGACCAGACTGTTTCTCAAGCAAAAGTAATGACCCAAGTGTGAAACACAGTTATCAAAGGCAAGGCATTAAAGAACAGGGAAACCATTACTCAACATGAGCTAGGCATTATACATACGCACATACATAGTAATGTAAGGTTCTTGTTTTCATCAGCTGAGAGAGTGTTCACACACAAGAAGGTAAGTTCTATGTAGGTAGGGAATCTTAATGATTTCCGTCACTACTGTCTCCCTAGTACCAAAGAAGGGTGTGACTGAGAATATTTATTAGACATTTATTGAATGAATGAATGAGTGAGTGAGTGAATGGAAATTAGCTCAAGAGTCCATTAAGTACCTACTCATTTTTACTTGTATTTTTACCAAATCAGATTTCCTTTCTTATGCAGGCTTGCTCTTTTGAAGTTCAAGTTTTTACCTTTCACATTTTTGTTTGTTTTGTTAATGTTGCCATAGTTTGGGCACCTCTGGGGATTGAACCTAGTACCCTGAGCATGGCAAGCCATCAATCTGAGCAATATCTCTACCCCTAAGCTTTGTTGAATGAAGCCTTTTTAGGATCCATGCAGTGCTTAAGATGACCACAGTATTCTAAATCTTGCTTCACTCATCTACTGTATTTATTACTCTTCCCAACGTTGGTCCATTTGCTTATTGGGAATGAACCCACACAGTGCTCTTTTTGAAATTCCTACTCAAAACTTTAAAAAGAAAAGTTGTATTCCATAAGAACCCCCCCTCAAGACGACCAACATTGATCAACTAGCTTTGATTGCCATTTAATTGCAAATTCCAGAGTACTATCATTGAGCCCAAATTTTGCCATTTATTCATGAGACAATCAGAAACTTTTCTGGACTGACATTTTTCCACGCCACACAAGACTATTTAAAAGATAAATGGGGTGTTTTGGAAGATTCATTCTTAGTAAACCCACGTTAGCTCCTAGCAACCACTACAGTCTTTACTAAATGATCACAAACCATCTGTTTAATTTCCTATTCCAGAAAGTTACCGTGCACTGAGGTCCAGCTTCTCAGTCTGTAGATCTCAGCTTCTACCATTTTATCTTTACAAAACTTGACAATGTCTCTCATATTGTTTTCCTAACATCTCAGCTGTGATTCTCCTGTAATAAGGGAAAAATCCTTAGTCCCCTGGGACATAACAAACCCAAACTCAGCAATGAACCTGTTTCACCGTTTTCTTCTGAGCCCACTCACAACGCTGTTTTATTACAGCATTTGTTAAGCTTCAAGTATGTGTCAACTTTGTGCATTGGTTTTTGGTGGAGCTGAGAATTGAACTACAATTCACTTACACCACCAGGCCTTAGGGATTTTTAAATATTTCATTTAATATTAACAATTTTACAGAGTAGAGATGATTTTCCTCATTTTTAAAGGGGGAGGTGAACATCTCGGAGGTCAAGTGTTTGAGGTGATGTAATTCATAATTAGCATTGTTGGGATTTGATCTAAGTCCTTTCTTACAATGAAGCCCATATTAAAGCTGTTTACACAACTCTGTATTAACTCAGTGTGCTGCTTAGGTTCTTTTGTTAACTTGATACAGGCTGGTATCATCTGGGAGGACGGAACCTCAAGTGAAAAAAAGCCCACTCGATTGGCCTGTGGGCACGTCTGCGGAGCATTTTCTTGATTACTGATCGAAATGGAAAGGACCAGCCTACTGTAGGCAGTACCACCTCTGGGCAGGTGGACCTGGGTTGTATAAAAAAGCAGGCTGAGGGAGCCATGAGAAGTCAGCCAGTAAGCAGCATTCCTCCATAGCCTCTGCTTCCATGCCTGCCTCCAGGCTCCTACCCTGACTTCTTTCATGAGGAACTGGGATCTGGCATGTAAGCCAAATAAACCCTTTCCTCTCCAAGTTGCTTTGTTTGTGGTGTTTTACTACAGCAACAGAAAGCAAAGTAGGACCCTAAGTTATAACGAACACATCTAAAAGAATGTAAAGCCAGAGTTACCTGTATAAGACGATGAGACCTACATTTGAGGTATCAGTCTCATCATTAACAGCACACTATCACTGGGGGGGGGGGGGGGGCGGGGGGCGGGGCACAGATTTGTTGAGCCACCTCAGCTTCCTGAGCACTCTTGAGATACTTGGTGATACTCTCAACTGATGAAGTTCCAGTAAGTCAAAGAAAAGCAGAGATGTGTTCAAAATCAGAAAGAACAGTACAGGATCCGGAAGTGAAAATCACAAACAACACCTCACAAGCTTGTATCTGCTCCATCAAAATAGAGAGAAAGTGCACAGAGAAAAGAGATGGAGATGCAATTATGGTCCAATGGAGGCTGTGGTTCTTCCAACCTGTATAAACCAACCCCCTACTAAGTCAACATTTGGCTTTTCCAAAGCATGGCCAAGGGACCATACACACATGAGGAATGCTCTTTGGAGAGCACCAAACTGCTAAGAAATGTGCATGATTTAAAGACAATAATGTAGCTGAAGCAAGTTTAGGTGTTAAAAAGAATTTCATTTAATCTTTATCCCTAATCTATCAAGCCCAAGACAGCACTAGCTGACCCACCTATGTGCTGAGGGTAAATGCTTTATGCATCTACATTAATGTCTCCATAACCTCAAACAATAGACAGAAGAGATGCAAAGAGGGTGATAGGCCCAGGCAGAGAGGGGAAAGTTGATGGAAAAACAGCATATGGGTATTGAAACAGATGTCTGTCCACACTGTAACTAAAAGCCAAGCAAAAATCCCAGAGGAAGCCAAGAGAACATTTTAAAATTAATTCAGGAAGAGGAAAAAAAAAACACCACACAGTGCCAAATGTATACACAGGCCCTGTTCCAAAGCCCTGAAATTGGGGAGGACATTAGGGCCAAAGGACAAGCATGCTTTGCACTCAGTCTCAGATGTACTGACATCAACATCTCTCCTCCAGTCCACTTTTTCACAGTTCAAGAATCCACAAATTTTGAATTCCATAGTAAATGAGGAATGTAACACACACACACACACACACACACACACACACACACACGAGAGAGAGAGAGAGAGAGAGAGAGAGAGAGAGAGAGAGAGAGAGAAGTTCAGTACTACTTGGTTGTTTTTTTGTTTTGTTTTGTTTTTTGGGGTTTTTTTCCCTCCATTCCATCATGATCCATTGACCTGAAGGAAGATAAAAATTGTGGAAGCAAATTATAAAGGATCTAGAGAAAGGAAGACACATAAAATCCCTTTCCTTGGTATCAACCTTGCTTTCTACTTGGGCTAAATACGCCATTTAGGTAAGAGATGGAAGCAATATACTCAGAAAGAACTAACCAGAACAAAGCATATTATTAGAAAAGGCAAGGGCAGGTTAGCATTCTATTGTCGTGAAGAGACATTGTGACCTCTGCGAATCTTACAGAAGAAAACATTTAATTGGGGCTTGCTTATAGTTTCAGAGGTTTAGTCCATTATCATTATGTGGGGAGCATGCTGGCACACAGGCAGGCTACAGCAGTAGCTGAGAGCTACATTCTGATCAGTAGGCAGAGAGAGAGAGAGAGAGAGACAGAGAGAGACAGAGAGACAGAGAGACAGAGACAGAGAGACAGACAGAGAGACAGAGAGAGAGAGAGACAGAGAGAGAGATTGGGTTGGGCCTGGCATGGGCTTTCAAAACCGCAAAGCCAACTCCCAGTGACACACCACCTCCAACAAGGCCACACCTCCTAATCCTTCTAATCCTTTCAAGCATCACCACTCCCTGGTGACTAAGCATTCAAATATATAAGCCTATGGGGGACATTCTTATTCCAACCACCACAAAAACCTTCTCTCCTCAGAAAGGATTGCAGACTGACAAGGGGCTATAATGACCTTCTAGTACCATCTAAGGCTGGCAGTCTAGTCTGGGAAAGGCTCTCTCCTATAAAGCTAACCACTCCGAGGCAAAGGCCAGAGTACTTCAGCAACCCACTACTCTTGGCTTTTATTTTATTTAAAAGTCTAAATTTTATTCACATATAAAAAGCATGGCTTCCTGGCATGGAATTGAAGAATACCCTGACAATACTTAGTTCTAGGTAAGCATTCCTATTTGTATAGTAAACACTTATATTTTCCTCAAATTTAAAGGGGAAAAAAGTTGTATTTCCTGTTTTCTTATATCAAAAGGTTTTTCCCCTGCTGAATAACCTACGCAGTACAAGTTATAACCCTGAGAAAGTGGGATATTGTCCATAGGAAGAGAAAGAGATGGTACCAAAAATATTTACCAGATATTAGTAAAATTAACTTTATAACTTGGCATTTACAACTTTTATAACTTGGACAGATTCTCTGATGTTATCTCTTCCTTCACACAGGCTTCCACAGTAGACTTTTTGCTCACTGGAGAGTCAACCAGACGCCCTACCTTGAACTCTGGTTCTGGCTCTTTGTTGTGCAGTATGAAGTCCATGTCACCACCCTGATTGAAAGGCACCCCTGCTTGTTCTCCACTACTGCCCTGCACTAAAACTTTCCTGACCCTGGCGGGCAGTTCTCCCGTACTGCACCATGCCCAGCTGCACACATCTTTTCTCTGGCCGCATAGGAGCGCTCATCACCTCTCTATCTTCTCGTTGAATTACCCTTTCAAACTCATCTCTATGGAGAACCTTTTGCTAATTCCTAGGGGTTCACGGGCCTCTATTCCCCTCTCTTCAGTGCCATTTTAGTTCTCCCATTGCCTTGTGGTTCATTCCGCCCTGTGCGTGTGTATTTGGGTGTACGTTCTTCATATGCAGAGAAGTCTAGAAAGATGCAAGTCCAACCAGTAATAGTTAGCTCAGGAAATGTTAAAGCTGGAGTGGAGTTCTCACTTTACATTTTCTCCTCAATTAAGTTGTATGCCCAAACCCAGAATTCAGAAAATTGATTCAAGTGACCATTTTGCACATCTCCAAAGAGCAGTGCCAGCCTGTCTCCTGAGAAGAAGGTACATTAAATCTCTCTTCTCTTCCTGCACTCAAGGGGCAACAGGTTGTTAGATTGTTACACTGCTTGACTTTATAAAGAACTGTTTTTAAAAAGTTCTCCAAGGGGTTGGGGATTTAGCTCAGTGGTAGAGTGCTTGCCTAGCAAGCGCAAGGCCCTGGGTTCAATCCTCAGCTCTGGAAAAAAAAAAAAGAAAAGAAAAGAAAAAACAAAAACAACAAACAAAAAGTCCTCCATCAAAATCACCAACCTCTTGTGCACCAAAATAGATCCATAAAACTGCACACAAAGAATCAAAGAATCACATACTGGGGCTGGAGAGATGGTTCAGCAGTTAAGCTGTTCTTCCAGGAGACCTGGGTTCAACTCCCTACACCCACATGGTGGCTCACAATCATCTGTAACTCTGGTTTCAGGTGATCTGATGCTTTTTTTTTTTTTTTTTTTTTTTAACTTCTGTAGGCACCAGGCAAGCAAGCGGTGCCCAGATATAACATGCAGGTAAAACATCCACATATATCATATAAAGTAAAATCAGTTTAAACAATAAGAATCACATACTAATCAGTCAAACTGCAAAAAAGGAAGAAATTAGACTGGTTCTCAGCCCTGATACATCTAACTGAAAAAAGTCCAGATGCTTGACTTAAACTTTATAACTTGGTTTCCTCAATTATAAATGAACATTAAAATATATGGTCTTATTAGCATGCTATCTTCCAACACCTTTACATGCATTTGTATCATATATATGCATACATATTATCACAGGGTATACCAAGGTATTGTCTGTAATAAATATAAGTGAGCCACTCTAGGGAATGTCCAGAGTTCAAAATTCAGATCTTAAAATCACTTTTCTTTGCTGCCAGCAGATGGAGCCATAATCAATAGGAGACTAAAGAGCGAGGCCTATGGTACCTTACACAGTCATAGCACAGCTTAAATTTACAAGCCCATTTGGTCATAGTTGTTACTGTTCAAAGATTAAGTAAAATGTGTTGATTTTCTCCAATTATGAAATGAGTTTTTCTCTGAATTGTTAAAAGTAAAGAAGATCTGGGAATGTGCCTCAGCTGATGGAGTGCTTGCCTAGCACAAACAAGGCTCCAGATTTAATCAGACCTTAATAAAACCAGGCACAATGACATGTGCCTATAATCCCAGAACTTAGTGGATGGAATCAGGAAGATAAGAAGTTTAAGGTTATCCTTGTCTACTTAGGGAGTCCAAGGCCAGCGTGGGCCATGTTAGACACTGCCTCAAATAAAAAGAAACAAAGACTAAAAGTTCACAACTGATCACAGTTTCTTAAGGGTATCCTAGACATCCTCAGCACAACATGGGCACATCAGATTCAGACAGCGGCTAGCTCTCTTATGCAATGAGGCAGACTGGAGCCCATGCTGGTAGACACTCTGGGAGCAGCACTGAAGGGCTCAGTCTCTCTCTGCTCAGTCATGCTCTCGCTATGTCAACGCTCAAGGTCTCCGTTTTCTTATCTTGAAATTACCTAGCTCAACAAGACACTCTTCAAGGCTCTTTGCAATGCTTCCAATCAATGAAACGAAAACAATAACGAGGCCAAGTGCATTAAGAGATATCTGAGACTTCCTAAGCTTGACTCTGAGAGTCCAAGTTGCCCAGAATGGTCTTTGCTACCCAGGAGCCTTGTTACAAACTCACACTTCAATAGGCTCTTCTGCATGTTAAGTTCATCAATTAGACATGGGATGTGCTCAACTATGAAGCCAGTCACATAAGAATGACCCACTTCTCCTTCCAAAATCAACTTCCTAAACCCACAGATAAATACTCAATGGTTTGCTTATGTGTAAAATAGTTTCCAGAATATCTGGCTGGGATCTGGTTATCTTTAATCCAAAGGAGAAATAAGTTAGATCCAATTATACATACATACATACATACATACATACATACATACATACACACACACATACACACACACATACACAGACACACAGACACACACACACACACACACACACACACACACACACACACACACACACCCCAGTGTGTAGTCCAAAGAACTCAATGAAAAAAGTGAACTAGTTATTCCTACATGTATAAAGCCTGACAGATACCCAAAAGGCTGACAGGCTCACAAAAAGTCAGGATATCTGATTGTCAGTTTCTTTCCCCTTTCTGTTACTACCCATGGTAAAACAGCAGCAGGTCACAAGATCAACTGTGTGTTAGAATTATCTGAGAAGTTTTCAGATATACTGATATCTGGCAGGGGATACAGCTTAGCATGTACAAAGCCCTGGGTTTCATCTCTCAAACAACAACCAGTGCCCTCCCCCCCCCCCCAGTACCTAGTCCTGTTCCGGGAGATTTTAATTTAATTGGCCTGGGATATGCCCTGTGCACAGAGACTTCTTTATTAAAGCTTCTCAAATGATCCAAGTGTACAGAGACTGGTCAGTTGCTAAGCTACTGAGAAAGAATCCAGATGTTTAGATGACTGGCGAGTCCACGGGTTTAGTGGCCACTATAAAGTCATCCTGGAGGATATATTTCCTTGACAATAGATCTTGTGCTAATAGTAAGATTCAGGGTGTCCTGAGGATAGAGGTTCAAGGCCACATGGCTCACTCTCAGGAAGAGTGTGAAACATTGATAAGTTCCCCCTGGCCACTTGTAACATTTCTTAAGAAAGCCTGTTAAGACTACACCTTTATGAGAATATTATTCCCTTTTTGGTATCTTTGTTGAAGATGTGCCCAAGGTGCTTTGAACATGAGAACAGACACCTGGATACTTGGAGGACATTAAGGTGTCTGGAGTTCTTGGAACAGAGGCATACCACTAAAGTGGATTTCCTAGCTGTGCTGACATGGACACATAGCATCCAAAGGCACCTTCTAAGTTGGCTCTCAGATTCACTGTGGACATTTAAGTATGATACAAATATATAATAATACACATAATCCACATACAAATGGATATAGCAGCCCTTCCTGTATGGAATACTGCTGATGCCACAGACCCGGCGCTAATGCCTACACTGCCAACTTCATCCACTCTGCCTCACACTGGAGACTTGAGTTCACCAAGCTTCCCCTCCCCCACCCTTCTCTGCACACTCACATGGTTGAAAGGGTCAAAACAATGCTTTGGGCAAAATCATTGTTTCCTCTTTCTAGCCTCCCCCTGGTGCCCTGTGCTTTCTCTGCTCTGACAACACCACATCAAAGATTCTTGGTTTCACAATCCCTAGGATGATGAGGATGATGCCAGTCTACTTGCTGCTCAAGTGAGGCTGAGCCACATGCCCTGGCAGAAGGCAGGACCTTCCACAGAGTCACAGAGACCCAGGTGGCCTGAGAAGGAAAGAGAGGGACCCTACGGCTGGGGCCTCTGTTCACACGAGATGCAAGGCGGCTGGGACCTGAGGAGTATGATCCTAGGCCTCTTGGCAAAGCAGATGGAATACGGTGACATTTATTTAGAGAGCAGTTAGCAAACTGTCAAATAAAAAGATGAAGGGGAAGAAAACCAGGACAGAGGGAAGTCTGTTTTGAACAATTGCCTAGTGTCTGTGGCTTTGCAGGCTTACGAAACTAAAGCTTCCCTGGGACAGTCGTTGGTGTTCTAGGAACGTGCCCACTCCAAGCGGCAGGAGCCACTGTTCATTGACTTTTGCATTTTGGTAATCAATGCTGTCACACAGTCTGTGTGGGTCAGACCAGGCTGCTGAAAACCTGGCACTCTGTAATGAATGAAAATCTTCTTTCAAGCAATTACATGCCAGATATTCATGAGGGTGTTTGTGATGAGCTATATGTTTATTTTAGTCTCATATCTGATTTTTCTGATCGTTTCCATCGCATGTACAAGAAGCACAAGGCTATGTTCTTTCTTCTTGAGAAAGCAACAGCAAGTTTCTTCGTAACTGAGATCAGAGTCATGATTAGAAACATGTTTTACTTTGCCCCTGAGTTTTCAAAAGGAGCATGTTACAGACCTCACCTCTTGCATCCCTGTTCCATGATGGCTGAGGGTGCTGGGACAGTTCTGAGTTTAGAGTTTTATGATGCCCTTCTAATAATAGACCAAGACTCAAAGGATGTCAGCTTATAGAACGCATCTACGGAAAAGCTCGAGCACTGCTTACAACATACTCGGGACACAACAAATAGGCTGTGGAAAATCAACCAGCTGCTTAGGTTTCTAGAAATTGCAGTGGTGCTGGGCCAAGAAGACAGCTCAGTTAGTAGGGCACTTGCTTTGCAAGCTTAAAGCTACGAGTTCAACTCCCAGAGTATACGTTAAAACAATAAGAACAAAACAGGTATGCCCCCGACCAAGTTCCCATCACCAGGGAAACAGAAACAGGCCAATCCAGCCAGCCTAGCCTACTTGGAGTATCAAGGCAAGCAGAAGCCCTGTGTCAAAAAGAAGATCCATAAGGAACTAAGGAACAAAAAACCAAAGTACCCTCTGCTCTTTATTCCACGTGAACTTGAACACACACGCATATGCACACCCACACCCACACCCACACCCAGAGAGAGAGAGAGAGAGAGAGAGAGAGAGAGAGAGAGATTTCAGAGTTTCAAGAGAAATTCAGAACTTAGTAGTCTCAAGAGGAAAGAGGGGACATAAAGCCACCATATGGCACCCTGACAGTGACACTCAGGAACCAGGAAGAGGAGTGTCACCGTCATTGCTCTCCTGTTCAGCAGAGCAGCTGACACACCCAGGTGGACACAGTCTGTAAGCCAAAAACCAAGGTGGTCTGGGCCATGCTGAGGTCACACCCAGGCCACTGGGTATGGCGACACAGCAGCCAGGCAGAAGGATCTTTTCCCCTGAGCACCATTAAGGTCACTTTGACACGTTCACATCCTACTCTTCTGAGTCCTCTGGTTTCTCGAATACTTTAGAAAATTCAGTGCATAAACCTACAGAGGCCCACCTGCAACAGATATCAAGCACGAACATGGTGAGACCGCCAACATATCGATTGTCCTTACTGACAGAATTTATCACAAACAATGTTCAAAAACAGAAGTCAAAAATTCACACCAATAAACAGTATACTTCCCTGTCTAGGTACTGGGTTCAACTCAACAGCTTTAGAAAACGTTCTGCTACCAGGGCTCCATGGTAAGGTGCTCATCTAGCATGGGCAAGACTCTGGGTTTGACTCTCAGCACCACAAACAATACA
This sequence comes from Onychomys torridus, assembly GCF_903995425.1. NCBI lineage: Eukaryota > Metazoa > Chordata > Mammalia > Rodentia > Cricetidae > Onychomys > Onychomys torridus. The sequence goes on along the minus strand of NC_050447.1, from coordinate 69,618,201 downwards.
ACAGTCTACTACTGAAAACTGGAGGTAACAAACAAATGAAATAAAGAGTAGAGGGGAGGGAGTAGGTATAACAAAGCAATTTAGAAATTCAATGAAGAGTTATCAGCCGCACTTGACCTTGTGAAGACAGTTATTACTGAGCTGTTTCAATACAGGGCAATTCCTGCCCTGACTCTCAGAAACTTGTCTTCGGGGCTGGGGAGAGGGCTCGGAGGATAAAGTGCTTGGTGTGCACGCACAAGGACCAGGACTCGCGTAAAACCTGGGCATGATAGCATGCATAACTGGGGAAGTAGAGGCAGTTGGATAACCAGAGCTCACTGGTCAGCCAGCCTAGCTGAACCAGTGAGTTCCAGGTTCAGAGAGAGACCCTGCCTCAAAAAATAACATAGAGAGCAATAGAGTAAGACACATGCTGTTAACCTCTGATCTCCAAACAGACACACACACACACACACACACACACACACACACACAGACAGAGAGAGAGAGAGAGAGAGAGAGAGAGAGAGACAGAGAGACAGAGAGACACAGAGAGACACAGAGAGAGAGTTATCTCTAATGATAAGACTGTACTCTTAAATTCCCCTTCTTATTTAGTTTTTTTTTTTTTTTTTTTCTTAACCCAACAGTTATTTTTAACAATAACAAGAAGCCAGCAATGCAACAGTGGAGACTGGGAAGAGGTGAGGAGATGCCAACACCTACAAATACGCATATATACATGTATGGAAATTTCCCACCACTTCACACAGAAGTCTGGGGTAGATGAATGGCCAGCATGGCTTACTCCACTGCAGGTAGAAAACACAGCAGGCAAAGGACACCAAGCACATTTGAGGGATAAGAAGCAGAAACAATACAGAAAAGAGGCTTTGAAAACCAGATCACTTCTAACAATCACCATGTCACTGTGGGTTCATCAGGGAAAATCGTGAAGCCAGGGAAGGACTCAAAATAGCAAGATGGTTCGGTCAAGACACTCAAAGGAGAAGAGCAGCTGAGAACTGACGACTGGCAGTCTGGGGATCTGTTCTAAGGATGTGAAGGTAAACAGACCATCTGGTTTCTTTTGCTTTTGTTTTTCCTGCTTATCAATTTTTTTCTTTTTATCTTTGGGAAGAGAGGTGGCACCACTTGTGGATTTAACATCTGGAGACAAAATATTTATCGAACACCCAAGCCCAGAGGAGTTGTGCTTCCTAAGATAGCACTCAGAGGTCCCATGTCCCAGGGGAAGAAGGATGAGGGCACAGGAGTTCCTGATCACACTTCAGATTGGAGCAGGTGCAGGAAGCAGGTGGGCAGGGAAAGCAGGCTTGAACTGTCACCATCTCCCTCTCAGAGTTTACTGCGGAGCATCACATCGTGCAATACGTAGAGAGCTTACATAAAATCCGCAGACCTCTCTAAAACGTCAAGAGAGTCAGGGGACTGCCAGACATGGGGCCAAGCAGCGAAGACGGGAAGATGAGGACACAATGCCAGGTGGCTCCCAGGCCAGTTCAGAAACACAGAGGTACATGTAAATATCATAGGCCAGTCCTCCTCTGTACGCCAGGGACATCCTGTGTTCTGGGCCTCGGCCAGTGAGCCAGGCACAGAGAGAAGGGGAGAGAAGTTGGGAGAGGAGTGGAAGGGAACAGGTAATAGGTCTGTGTGTGTGGCATGGCTGAAGCAGAAAAAGCCCCAGAAAGATAGCAGCCTACTCTATGGGTAGATATAACATTGTAAAAGGGTCATTATCAAGTTAACCTTCAGGTTTTATATTAAAAACAACTGAGAAGCGATATGCAGGAATCAGGAATCAAAATTCCAGCTCTCACAAAGACGAAAGCACAGGGGTTTCTGTCACAGGAAGATTTAATTGGACCATGTGAAATAGATCCCTTTAAACCACACTTGGAGCCCCGACTTGCTCTCTCCTACTCATGGTGTGACTCGGAGCATGGAATTTTACTTCACTCTACTTTTAATTTCCCAGCAGACAGTTCATTTACACGTTCCTCTTTCATCATGAGCAAGTGGAGAAAGGCAAATTGACTGTAGTGTAAATATCTAGATTTCCTTGGAGAACAAAGCTGACTCACATGCTCTTAACAGGCAATGATGGCGAGATCGGGAGCTCTGCTAAACGTCAGCCATCACAACTCCACCAGCCTTTCCTCCCTCTAAAGGAAAAGCGGATGGTGAGAAAGAATGACTACCCGTTGTTATCTGGGCTTGCCTTCTTCAGAGTATTCATACATCTCCAGAAGCAGAATATCACTGACTGAAAGTTTGTAATTACCTTCAAGAACACCTGTGTATGCATTTGTGGGTGCGGGGGGGGGGGGGGGGGGCGCAGTACACACTTGCACATCTTTGTGTGGATGCGAACAGGTACACAGAAGGGAGGGGGCATGTCCACATGTGCACGGAGGCCAGAGATCAACTTTGGGTGTCTTTCTCAGTTGCTCTCCACCTTCTGTTTGGAAACAAGGTCTCTTGCTGACTTTCAACTCACCATTTAGGCTAGGCTGACTGGCCAGTGAGCCCCAGGGATCTGCTGTCTCAGCTTCCCCAGGGCCCGTACTGCAAGCATGCTCCACCATCCCTGGCTTTTTTGCATGAGTTCTGCAGCTTGACCCCAAGTCCTCATGCTTGCCCAGCAAGCGCTGTATAACCGAGCTCTCTCCTTGGCTCCAACACCCAATGTTTTGAACAGAAATGTGCCACCCGCTTAAGAGAACTCGTGACAATGCAGGGAGGCTCTCATCTAACCAGAAGCTACCAATGGCTCCTCTAGGACATTGCCCCTGTCCATGCTCTACGCAACCCTCTCCTCTTCCCAGAAATATGGCTACCTGCTCTTTCCTTGCTTAACATTCACTCACATGGAGTCTAGTCATAACTCTGCATCAAGACCAAGCAATGGCTGTAGTGGAGTCTAATGACAACTTGGCAAAGCACAGGCTTTAAGGAACACCCAATATACAAAATGTCCCCTGGTCAGAACTAAGTCCTCATTCACAGAGAGGAAGGAAGGGATCTTTGGAGCCGAAGCGGAATAACACAGCAGTCCTTCGGCAGAGGGGACATCACTGCCACATGAGCAGGGAGATGTAGAGTGTCATGCAAAGATCTACACACTTCAGCCCCCTCAGTCAGCTTTCTAAGGCACCAGAGCCAGGCAATGGAATGTGGGAATCATGTAGTTTAAGTCTCTGGGAATTCAAATGGTTAGGCACATATGGGGAACCCATAACTAACCAAGTCAATCTCTATCAAGATGGGACAACCACCAGCACTCAGCTGGTCATGTTGACAAATGGCTTAGAATATAAATTCTTCATTCATCATGAAGAAACACCCCTCACCTTTTTTTTCAATGCCGAGCCTTGTACCTGCTAAGCATGTATTCTACATTATGCATTATGTATACTACATTAGCATTATGTACTCCCTCTGAGACTGTACTAAAGCCCACCCCAAGAAACTAATTCCTAGTAAATAAAATCAAAACAAACCATCAAATAAAATATATGTGCAGAATCATCACAAGATTTGTGGTTATTAGCAGACTCAACCAATACAACTGGGTTTCAGGGGTCTGATTATGTAGCCCAGGCTGGCCTGGAACTCCCAACCCTCTTGGCTCAGCTGCCTGAGCATATTGGGTGTGTACCACCACATGCAGCTGAGCTAAGGCTTCATCTTCTTTCTGGTTGTCCAGAATCTTGGCTTGTTCTTCTAAACTCTATCCACATTCTGCACACAAAGCTGCCTCAGGCTTCAAATGTCCCAGGTTCCACCAACTCTCTGGAGGAAGGGCCCAGTAAGAATCCCATATGGGCCCTTAGAAATTCACTGGAAGTCAATGGAGAGTAATTTCTAGAGTCAAAGGAGGGGACAAGTACTGGATAGGAAGGTCTTCTTGACCTGTGTCCTCAAACCACAGATGTCTCTCTTTATAAAAAGAACACAGCAGTACAGGGCCAGGACAGAATGCCTTAAAGCAGGAGTCCTCTGGTCCAGGTTGAATGGACATTCTAACACAAAGCAGTTCCTGTCCAAGTAAATGCCAGCCTCACTCCCTCTACACAAGGATGGATATATAGCTTATTTATTTAATTAATTTTTATTTATTTAGAAATAGGTCTCATTATGTAGTCCCAGCTGGCCTGGAACTTGCTATATAGACTACACTGGCCTCAAACTCATAGCTCAGCCTGCCTCTGCCTCTCAAGAGTTGAGAATAGAGGTGTTGTGCCACTATACCCAGCCCCATTTTTAATCTGTGCATACTTCCTGTGAAACTGGTACGCAGAACATTGCTGTGTTTCTAAAACCACAGAATCGGACACCACAACTAAATGGCAATTTTGAGGTAACTGGATAGCACCTTACAATGCAGTCATGTTTTACGTCTTTTCTTGTTCAGTTCTGGTTTTCTGCATTGATGTCATTAACATTAGGATATGTGGGACATGGAGCTAATCATATTTCATTTCCATATTTATCTTGAAAAGCTGAGAACTAGGGGATGAGCCTATTATTTTATTTTTTTAAGGGAAACTGAGATTCAAGGGGCTGATAACCCGCCCACAGCCTCATGATTAGTCATGTGACACACTGGCTTTAGACGCACAACTTGCTCTTTCTCTGGGCACGTCATTTTCTCCAGTGTTAATGGCTCTGAGATGCTGCAATGAGATTATGGATGCATTTCTCAATGTTTCTTTAAGACAGGTACATTTTTCCAGACAAAGGAGCTTTGCTATTTCTGAACTATTATGACAATATAAGTTACATAATGAGAGTTTTTTAAATTCCTACTTTACTTGGAACTGTGGTCCAGTTAGAGACACAAGCCAGGAAGAGAAAGCACATCCCACTAAACAAAGTCATATTCAAACTGTTCACTGGCATTTCAGGAAACTACAATTCTAATTTTCAGAGGGAAAAAACATCTTTAAAAACCAATTATAAGAATGCTTGATTTTTTTTTTAATCACTTCCCATCCAAAGACGAGACTTTGTCCAGTTTTTGCACAAGAAGATGGGCAGAATTTTTTAAAGTAATTCTTTCTGAGGCTGAAGAGATGGCTCAGAAGTTAAAAGCATGTTTTCCTCTTGCAAAAGACCCAGCGTTTGGTCCCCAGCACCTATATGGAAGCTCACAATTGTCTGTAACTCCAGTTCCAGGGGATCTGACAACTTCTTCTGACCTCTGTGGTCAGCAGACATATACATGGAACACAGACACTCATGTACATAAAATAAAGAAAAATTAAAGTTAAGTCTTCCCATGGGAATTTCTTCTCTGTTTAGAGGAAGATACTGAATAGAAGCTTTTACTTAATGACATTTTTTATTTTTTATGTAAAATATAGATTATATATGAGAAATTACAGAAAGTCTTCTAGTCTAAAAAGAATTTAAGTAAAGAGCTTCATGATAAAACTGGAGAGATTAATATTTCCTTACTAACTTTTCTTTCTTAGCATTTTAAGACAACACAAGGTTGACTTCCACTAACCGTTCAACCCCTTCCTTTTTCTATTGAGGAGCCACATCACTGACACACAATGGGTGCCATGAAGGACAGCTATTCCC